>NC_141697.1:846156271-846831671 GCF_964263255.1 Lissotriton vulgaris
ACTTATATCTGAAATCCTACGCTTCAAGTTTCTGTGAATGCACCTTGCATTCAGACAACGCACTCCTCTTTTTTGCCTTCACTTTCACGCTCACCCTGCACTCACAGCGATCACAATGCACTCACACTGATCACCATGCACTCATAGCGATCACAATGCACTCACACTGATTGCCATGCACTCACAGCGATCGCCATGCACTCACAGCGATTGCCATGCACTCACAGCGATCGCCATGCACTCACAGCGATCACAATGCACTCACAGTGATCACAGTGCACTCACACTGATCACAGTGGACTCACAATGATCACAATGCACTCACACTGATCACAATGCACTCACACTGATCACAATGCACTCACACTGACCACCATGCACTCACAACATTATCCCGCTCACCCTGCATTCACAGTGATCACAATGCACTCACACTGATAACAATGCACTCACATCATTCACCCGCTCACCGTCCTTCACACTGATCACCATGCATCCTTACCATTCACCCGCTCACCCTGCACTCACAGTGATCACAATGCACTCACACTGATCACAATGCACTCACACTGATCCCCATGCACTCACAACATTCACCCGCTTACCCTGCACTCACAGTGATCACAATGCACTCACACTGATCACAATGCACTCACACTGATCACCATGCACTCATAGTGATCACAATGCACTCACAGCGATCGCCATGCACTCACAGCGATCGCCATGCACTCACAGCGATCACAATGCACTCACACTGATCACAATGCACTCACACCATTCACTCGCTCACCCTGCACTCACAGTGATCACAATGCACTCACAGTGATCACAATGCACTCACACTGATCACCATGCACTCACAACATTCACCCGCTCACCCTGCACTCACAGTGATCACTCTGCACTAACAATGCGCTTGCATTGTTCACCCTGTACCTCACCATGCAATCACACAAGCACACTACTCACCCTGCACTCATGTGACACTTCACTCACCTGTCCCCCCTCACTGCTCAATCTGTAGACAAGGCCATCACTAACCATGCATTAATTCGTCCCACTCTGCACTTACAGCCGAACGTGTGGAGTGGGAGGCCCTTCACAAAGGTTGACTAGACATCTTTCTGATGTTAATTGCTGTATTCCGGTTATAAACTGGAACTGATGTGGTGAAATCTTTCCTCAGTGTTACTGTGTTTAAAACATTTCAAAATAATAAAGCAATGCTATCCCAAATACGTGGCATCACAGAACATTATTTACATTTTCTACACACACAATTTAGTCAAGCCTGTCGCATAATTTGGACCTCACCTGCCTCATAATTCCAGTAGCCCTGCCTACAGGTTTAGAAATTTTTTGTCAAAAGGGGGTCCTTACGCCTGAAAATGTTGACAGGGGGGTCTCTGCATCCAAAAGTTTGAAGACCTCTGCCATAAAGCATTAAACTATATCTTGAATCCTGGTTCTCCATGGACGTAATTAAAAGTAAACACTCCAAGGGTGCCTGGCGGCCCTCCCCACCCAGGCAGCTCCCCCAGACCGGTGGTGGCACACCTGTTCAACAACCACAACAGAACGCAAGATGGGCGCATACCGCCAGCCTCTCCACCGGATCGCCCCTCAGCATTCTGGGAGTGGTAGTGCGAGTAGCAAGGAAACCGGAAAGTTCAAAGTGTATCACCTTGGATGGTGCAAATCAGTTCTTAAAGCTTCAGTAATCTCTAGACCCGAGACATGGCCCGGGTTTCGGGATTTATATCCCTCATCAGTAGAGATAAAGTTCAGGGGTGGTGAAGAAAGCCGCTGTAGATCCGTCAAGGGCTTTGTTGCCTGCTCAGCACGCAGGTGCGTTTCCCAAAAGCCCGTCGGCTTGGTGGCTCGCAAAAGCCATTAAGTAGAACGCAAGATGGGCGCACACCGCCAGCCTCTCCACCGGATCGCCCCTCAGCATTCTGGGAGTGGTAGTGCGAGTAGCAAGGAAACCGGAAAGTTCAAAGTGTATCACCTTGGATGGTGCAAATCAGTTCTTAAAGCTTCAGTAATCTCTAGACCCGAGACATGGCCCGGGTTTCGGGATTTATATCCCTCATCAGTAGAGATAAAGTTCAGGGGTGGTGAAGAAAGCCGCTGTAGATCCGTCAAGGGCTTTGTTGCCTGCTCAGCACGCAGGTGCGTTTCCCAAAAGCCCGTCGGCTTGGTGGTTCACCCGCTGGTGGGTGGAGTTGGAGTGCGACCCATGACCTTCAGTAATATGGCTCCCTTGAGCTAAGAGCTGACGAGCTCGGATCCCGCACCCACGCGCCTTGAGAGGTATCAACCTGAGAACACTTGGCAGCCTGCACAGCAAACCCCTGACCGACCTGCACTCTGCTGATGAGGAACAACAATTCCGAAACACCGGTGTCCAGAGTTGGTGCTGCAAACTTGCTTTAACACATGAACTTTCGAAATAGCGCACTCGCTATAAACTGCATCTACCATGATGCTCCTGGGGTTCACCCGCTGGTGGGTGGAGTTGGAGTGCGACCCATGACCTTCAGTAATATGGCTCCCTTGAGCTAAGAGCTGACGAGCTCGGATCCCGCACCCACGCGCCTTGAGAGGTATCAACCTGAGAACACTTGGCAGCCTGCACAGCAAACCCCTGACCGACCTACACTCTGCTGATGAGGAACAACAATTCCGAAACACCGGTGTCCAGAGTTGGTGCTGCAAACTTGCTTTAACACATGAACTTTCGAAATAGCGCACTCGCTATAAACTGCATCTACCATGATGCTCCTGGGGTTCACCCGCTGGTGGGTGGAGTTGGAGTGCGACCCATGACCTTCAGTAATATGGCTCCCTTGAGCTAAGAGCTGACGAGCTCGGATCCCGCACCCACGCGTCTTGAGAGGTATCAACCTGAGAACACTTGGCAGCCTGCACAGCAAACCCCTGACCGACCTACACTCTGCTGATGAGGAACAACAATTCCGAAACACCGGTGTCCAGAGTTGGTGCTGCAAACTTGCTTTAACACATGAACTTTCGAAATAGCGCACTCGCTATAAACTGCATCTACCATGATGCTCCTGGGGTTCACCCGCTGGTGGGTGGAGTTGGAGTGCGACCCATGACCTTCAGTAATATGGCTCCCTTGAGCTAAGAGCTGACGAGCTCGGATCCCGCACCCACGCGCCTTGAGAGGTATCAACCTGAGAACACTTGGCAGCCTGCACAGCAAACCCCTGACCGACCTACACTCTGCTGATGAGAAACAACAATTCCGAAACACCGGTGTCCAGAGTTGGTGCTGCAAACTTGCTTTAACACATGAACTTTCGAAATAGCGCACTCGCTATAAACTGCATCTACCATGATGCTCCTGGGGTTCACCCGCTGGTGGGTGGAGTTGGAGTGCGACCCATGACCTTCAGTAATATGGCTCCCTTGAGCTAAGAGCTGACGAGCTCGGATCCCGCACCCACGCGCCTTGAGAGGTATCAACCTGAGAACACTTGGCAGCCTGCACAGCAAACCCCTGACCGACCTACACTCTGCTGATGAGGAACAACAATTCCGAAACACCGGTGTCCAGAGTTGGTGCTGCAAACTTGCTTTAACACATGAACTTTCGAAATAGCACACTCGCTATAAACTGCATCTACCATGATGCTCCTGGGGTTCACCCGCTGGTGGGTGGAGTTGGAGTGCGACCCATGACCTTCAGTAATATGGCTCCCTTGAGCTAAGAGCTGACGAGCTCGGATCCCGCACCCACGCGCCTTGAGAGGTATCAACCTGAGAACACTTGGCAGCCTGCACAGCAAACCCCTGACCGACCTACACTCTGCTGATGAGGAACAACAATTCCGAAACACCGGTGTCCGGAGTTGGTGCTGCAAACTTGCTTTAACACATGAACTTTCGAAATAGCGCACTCGCTATAAACTGCATCTACCATGATGCTCCTGGGGTTCACCCGCTGGTGGGTGGAGTTGGAGTGCGACCCATGACCTTCAGTAATATGGCTCCCTTGAGCTAAGAGCTGACGAGCTCGGATCCCGCACCCACGCGCCTTGAGAGGTATCAACCTGAGAACACTTGGCAGCCTGCACAGCAAACCCCTGACCGACCTACACTCTGCTGATGAGGAACAACAATTCCGAAACACCGGTGTCCAGAGTTGGTGCTGCAAACTTGCTTTAACACATGAACTTTCGAAATAGCGCACTCGCTATAAACTGCATCTACCATGATGCTCCTGGGGTTCACCCGCTGGTGGGTGGAGTTGGAGTGCGACCCATGACCTTCAGTAATATGGCTCCCTTGAGCTAAGAGCTGACGAGCTCGGATCCCGCACCCACGCGCCTTGAGAGGTATCAACCTGAGAACACTTGGCAGCCTGCACAGCAAACCCCTGACCGACCTACACTCTGCTGATGAGGAACAACAATTCCGAAACACCGGTGTCCAGAGTTGGTGCTGCAAACTTGCTTTAACACATGAACTTTCGAAATAGCGCACTCGCTATAAACTGCATCTACCATGATGCTCCTGGGGTTCACCCGCTGGTGGGTGGAGTTGGAGTGCGACCCATGACCTTCAGTAATATGGCTCCCTTGAGCTAAGAGCTGACGAGCTCGGATCCCGCACCCACGCGCCTTGAGAGGTATCAACCTGAGAACACTTGGCAGCCTGCACAGCAAACCCCTGACCGACCTACACTCTGCTGATGAGGAACAACAATTCCGAAACACCGGTGTCCAGAGTTGGTGCTGCAAACTTGCTTTAACACATGAACTTTCGAAATAGCGCACTCGCTATAAACTGCATCTACCATGATGCTCCTGGGGTTCACCCGCTGGTGGGTGGAGTTGGAGTGCGACCCATGACCTTCAGTAATATGGCTCCCTTGAGCTAAGAGCTGACGAGCTCGGATCCCGCACCCACGCGCCTTGAGAGGTATCAACCTGAGAACACTTGGCAGCCTGCACAGCAAACCCCTGACCGACCTACACTCTGCTGATGAGGAACAACAATTCCGAAACACCGGTGTCCAGAGTTGGTGCTGCAAACTTGCTTTAACACATGAACTTTCGAAATAGCGCACTCACTATAAACTGCATCTACCATGATGCTCCTGGGGTTCACCCGCTGGTGGGTGGAGTTGGAGTGCGACCCATGACCTTCAGTAATATGGCTCCCTTGAGCTAAGAGCTGACGAGCTCGGATCCCGCACCCACGCGCCTTGAGAGGTATCAACCTGAGAACACTTGGCAGCCTGCACAGCAAACCCCTGACCGACCTACACTCTGCTGATGAGGAACAACAATTCCGAAACACCGGTGTCCAGAGTTGGTGCTGCAAACTTGCCTTAACACATGAACTTTCGAAATAGCGCACTCGCTATAAACTGCATCTACCATGATGCTCCTGGGGTTCACCCGCTGGTGGGTGGAGTTGGAGTGCGACCCATGACCTTCAGTAATATGGCTCCCTTGAGCTAAGAGCTGACGAGCTCGGATCCCGCACCCACGCGCCTTGAGAGGTATCAACCTGAGAACACTTGGCAGCCTGCACAGCAAACCCCTGACCAACCTACACTCTGCTGATGAGGAACAACAATTCCGAAACACCGGTGTCCAGAGTTGGTGCTGCAAACTTGCTTTAACACATGAACTTTCGAAATAGCGCACTCGCTATAAACTGCATCTACCATGATGCTCCTGGGGTTCACCCGCTGGTGGGTGGAGTTGGAGTGCGACCCATGACCTTCAACAACCACAACAGAGACCACATCCTACAAGTAATGGAGGCACACGGCCCACAGCAGTTAGAGAATACCAAGGTGGATATATACCAAGAATATACAATGGTAGTGCAATGCCATAGGTCCTCCTTCTCTGAAGTTAAACGTTGCCTTGGGAGTCACAAATAAAGTATGCTCTACAATTTCCAGCCACTCTGTGCGTTCAGCACGAAGAAAATACCACTTTCTGTTCCACCCCAGAAGAGGCCTGGAATTGGCTGGAGCACAATGGACTGGCACACAACTCAGGGTCAACAGCAACGGAACCACGCCCAAAGTGGCAGTTTACAAGACAACATGGAATGCGAGGCAAAGCACAGCAACAACGTCCCACTAAAGCCCAGGCAGCTAGGGAGAAAGAGAGGAAGCTATTTAACATAATATGCAGAATTTCATGCACATTCTGTTGCGTTCTAATCTAGGACCCTGATCGATACTGTGACCTTATGCCCCTATACGGCTATAATCCATTTGTTCCCCTATATTGGCATAACCGATCAAATGCAATATTCAGAAACTCGTCTCTGGCCGCACACGATCAGAGCCACATTTCAGAATCACTTCCTCTGCAGCTTCCTTTGCAGCTCATTAGTGCAAATGACACAGCAAATGCCACTATCTAATATTCCTAGATTACACTCCGAGTTCTTCAACAAGATAAAAACTCAGCAACCTGGGAAATCCCCGCTTGCTATGTTTTGATTAGTAATAGAACTCTAATGAGCACTGAGAGAAGATCACTTCCTAGTGACATCTTTATTGACGTCTTATGTCCAAAAACTTACGTCAAACCAGGCACCTTTCAGGTATAAATATTACCAACGTTGCCTTAAGCAAACGCTGCCTCGATACTATTGCTGCCTCAATACTATCGCTGCCTCGCTGATACTGAAACTATCACTGCCTCAACGGCATCAGCGAACGATGGTGTGGTGAACATAGGAGCAGAACAGCTGTCCCCTTTAGAGCCCAGCAGATGCAAGCTGCCCACGGACGCTGCCCCACCTCTTCCTCGACGCGCTGAGAGAGACGCTGTCTTTTCTTCTGCCGAGAAATCCAGCTCCGGCGTTTCCAGCCTACTCTTGCGAGTGACTGGGATATCGAGTCCCTGGAAGGAGATACCAGACCTCCAACATTCTATTTCAGAGGTATGGTGTTGACTAAACCCTTAGAGAGAATTCTTGAAGCAAACCTTGGCAAAACCAACTTAACTAAAACTGCTACTTACTTACTCCCCTCCCAAGTATTAGGCTTAGGTCAGGTACACTGGGGTAGGCGTAATTAGAAAAAACAGTTGAGTACGTTAGCTAAATGTATATATGAATGTATATATGTTTTATTCATTTTAAACCATTGTATGGCTAAGAAACCATATCAATGCTTTTACAGTATTATTTCGCAATACTCATTTTACTGTACGCACTTTTTATAATAACTAGTCTTGCAATTGTGGCAATTCATTTCTCCTGTACGAGAAGAAAGACTGTTCAATAAATAATACCTTTTATTGAAAACGCCCGTCTCTCTATTCTCTGCATATTGGTGAAAGTAATCTGCACAAAACTGACTGAGTAAAATAACTGTCTATTGTTTCATACAACTCTAGAGATTGACTCTTATTCTAAGGAGCAAAGTTGTCATGTTTATGCAGTTGTTGGAAAACGGAATCCCTTCTTGTCTGTACCAGGGAAGCTGATCACTTCCTATTCAGTCAAGAAAGTTTCCAGTGACCTCTGAGCTAGTTGGTAACACACCCAATTAAGTTTAGCATAGTCAGTGGAGACCTGGAAGATCCGCACTTCTACGTCCATAATACTGTTTATGTTATTCCAATGCACAGGGCCTATTGGGAAAATAGGAACTACACTACATGGCGCCCAACGTTTGGTAAGGCGATAAACTAACGCAAGACGTTAGAGTAACTCAGTCGTGCATTTTTCACACAGACCCCTTTCTCCCGTAAATACTCCAATAGGCGTCTGGAGTGGGTGAAAGGTTAAAATCCGCCCGACCTTAGTAGGAAGAGATTCCTATGTAAAGCTCTGGTTTATTCAACGTTGAAGGATACAGTGTTCCAAAATATTGTACACCTAATCTTTGTCTCCTTGGAGACCTGCTCTGCAAACCTTGCATTTATACAATGCCAGGAGAAAACGGAACCGCTGCACCAGCAGTAGATGCGACTCAGCAGGGTCCCGACGGTACTACTGAACCGGGTGCAATAATCATCCAGGCACATTTAAGAAAATCTATAACGTCAAAACTTATAGAAAATGGACTGACCACACAAGGTGGCACAGTCATCTTCGTGATAGAGGCACACGAATATCGGCAGACAGAGGTATTCTATTCATGGATAAAATTTCCAGCGGCAAACGCCCCAACACACGAGTTCCACTACTATATAGTAGGGGATCCACCGGAAGAGTACGCTCCTTTCGAGGAGACTGAAATCCCAATAAAATTCCAAGAGCATTTGCTCTGGTTTAAAGGCGCCCTAAAACACAATGATCATGTTACCAGGCTCGGTCCACTAGGTAGACCAGGAGCAACGTGGCCGGTTCTAGCCAGCTACACACCACATCCGGACATTGCAAAAATGTCTAGAGAAGAGCTGTTAGCACAGCTAAAAACACTTATAAAAATACATAGGCAATTAGTCCAATATGTAATGCGGACTGCTACAGTCCAATCAGCTGATAATGTACCACAGCTGACCCCACATCAGGGGAACACCAATAAAATTACACCACAGAACATACAGTCATGTCTTGGTAAAACACCCATAAAACTGGAACAAATTCCTTTCTGGTTAGCGCAGAAAATCACTCAAATAGAGGCAGTATTTCCGAATACTAGCCCTATTGAGAAACATAGGATCCTGACCATCTGCCTTCCAATGGGGGTTTCACCACACGTGGAGGACTGTGACACTTGTGGTACAGTCTTTGCTTCCATTTACACAAAAGCACATGGTGTTCCGTCAATGGAGGTAATACCAGAAGTTCTAAAACAGATTCAGAATGAATACGGTCCAGAACCTGCTTTAACTCTTGGTATGAAATTACTGAAAGACTTCAAGCAGGTCTCGGCTATATTACTGGCCAACATAAAAGGAGAAGCAGCATCTGTGGCGATCCGCCAGAAGTTGAAGGAAACAGATGTAACAGATCAACCATTTGAGCTTGCCAGAATCATAGAAAAATGCTATGAAGAATTAGGTAGAGACAGATTGGGTGGAAAACCAGTAAAGCCCCAACTGCTCGAAAATCCTGAAAAATTATTCATTAAAAATAATTCAAACACTCCTAAAAAGAGCTGGGATGGAAATAAACAATCCACTCCCAAAGAAAAAGTTTTCCAGTCCAGAGGAAGGTCTACTCGACGGAAGGAAAGAACTCCGACTTGAGAACCCCAGTCTCCCCAGAGGGAGCCCTCTGAGAAAAGATATAACCTTAGAAATAGGGATAATTTGAAGAAGTCTGATAGATATCAAAGTATTGATACACGTCCCTCTCGATCTTTTTCGCAGAAATTGGAAAGAAGAGGCCGGTCAGACCCAGGAGAGCACACCAAGTCCAAAGACAAGGAACCTGCTCAGAGTAAAAAATCTAAATTTCCAAAAAAAAGGTAGCCAGTATTAGAGTAATCGAACATGCCGAGAATACTGAGGACACAGTTGAAAAACGGGGAGAGGGCACAGACAATGCTAGACAGTGCAGCAGAAATCAGTATAGCCCGCAAGATCCTGATGAGTCATCTGGAGACAGTGGACACGAATGAATACATTCAGGTTGAAACTGCTGACACCAGAGTTAGCGAGCCCCATAAGATATACGAAATAACATTGCGTGTAGAGGGTGATAAGACTAGGAAAATAAGGGGTCTATTTTGGGATAAACTCTCAAAAGGCTATGATATTCTGTTAGCTGAAAAAGATTGGCCCCCAGAGTTTGTCAGGGAGTGCCCTCGTGGCGAAGAAATGATTATGCCCGCCTTCTCGAATCACATTCCGATTCACAAAAAATGTACTTATGCAAGGAAATGGGCAGTGGCCCAGGTACCGGCATTATATAAAAATCATGTAGGATGGGATGAGGACTCCCCTCCTCACAAAATCCAGTTAAAAAGTGAACCAACTGCACAAAGGCAGTATCCCATTAAGCAAGAAGCTAAAAAACAAGTCAGGGAGATTTTAGATCAACTTGAATATCAGGGGGTGATTGAAACATGCACCTCTCAAATGAACAATCCTTTGTTTCCTGTCTCCAAACCAGACAATTCATATCGTCTAGTTTTGGACTACAGTCACCTTAATGCATGTTGCAAAACATTTGCAGTACAAAATTCGCATAGTGCTGCACTAATGAATAACATAGTTAGGAAAAAATATAAAATGACATTAGACATATCAAATGGTTTCTTTTGTCAAAACATTGCACCAGAAAGCAGATATGTGACCGCTTTCTCAGTAATGGGGTCACAGAAAAATTTCTGTAGGCTCCCACAGGGATTCAAGAACAGCCCAGGACTATTTTCAGCCAGAGTAACAGAGGGGCATATTACCAACAACTAGCGATAATTTTTGTCTCTAACTTGTTTAGAGACAAAAATTATCGCCGCACATCGGCGATTTTTATCGCAGATAAACCTTGCTATTAGCAAGGTTTATCGCAAATGCGATAAAAACGGCCGCAATGCATGAATATCGCTGAAAAGTCAGCGATATTCATGCATTATGGAGCAAATGCTCTTAGCCATGTTATCCACCTCCCATTGGATAACATGGCTAAGAACTGCTCAGGGCAGGTGTTAGCTTTTGGAGATATTCGCGCTTAGCGCGAATATCTCCAAAAGTTGGTAATAGGAGATAGCGATGTTAGGGACTGTTTCCAGTCGCTAACATCTTGGCACGCCCACTTTGCATGTCATTAGTGATAAATATCACTGACATGCAAAGCGGGGCCTAAGACGGTCGCTATCTCCTTTTAGCTGTCACTAACTGGTGTTAGCGACAGCTTGGTAATAGGGAGATCATTTTATCTCCGCTTTCTTGGCTTTTAAAGCCAAAAAAGCGGAGATAAACCCCCTTGATAATATGCCCCAGAGTTACTACAAATATATGATGATGAGGCATTATCTTACGTAGATGATATCTATCTCACAGACGACGACTTGGAGACTCAATTGAAAAGAGTGAACACCATTATACTTGGGTTCGCAGCAGAGGGTTACAAATTCACCTTTAAAAAGTCTCGAATTGCCCATCTGACAGTATTATTTTTAGGATACGAATTATCAAGTAAAGGGAAAAGCCTAGCAGACAACTTCTTAGAGAAGTGCGCTGTACTCCAAGCTCCAAAAACGCTGAAGAATTTACAATCGATTCTAGGCTTCCTGAATTTTGGAAGAACTTATATTCTAAATTACGCGGAGAGGGTTAAACCTCTGTATGAACTAATTAAACCTGATTTTAAACAAATCAACTGGACTCAAAAACACACAGAAATTTTGAGATCACTGCAAACAGACATGTTAGCAAAAACAAAATTAGATACACGTGACAACACACGCAATCTTGTAATCCGAGTCATCCCAGGAAGATGCGGATTCACATACCTGACCTCTAATGAGGGAGAAAAGGTACCAATAGCTTACAAATCACATTTGTACACGAAGGCTGAAATAAAATTCAGTTCAACAGAGAAAATTCTAACTGCGGTTCAGACGGCTGTAGCAAAAGAAAGGGCCCTAGCACAAGGTAAATGAATAATATTCGTTACACCTATACCGGATTTAGAAGCGGTAACTAAAGCAAGCATTCCTAATGCTAAAGCTTTGCATCCGAGATGGATCCAGTGGGTTAATTCTCTGGCTGCAACAGAGGTAGTTTACGAATTTGATCCTAACTTAAAGACACAGGAATTTTTACAATATGAATATGAATGTCCTCTGCCAATTGAAATCCTGCCTCTAGAAGAGTACGGAAGTATTATATACACTGACGGATCAGCACAACCCGCAGTTGGGGCAAACAAGCTTACAGTGCTGCGTGCGCGATTGTTAAAGGTCGTTGGCACAAAGGAAAATTTAGACCAATGGTCACTAAAACACAATCTCTAGGAGATTGCTAAGCTCAACGAGCTGAATTGGTAGCATTTAAGATGGCGCTAGAAAATACCGATCGCGAATTCCCCACACTAATAGTGCGCGATTCTTATTATTGCGTACAATCTTATAATGAATACTTGCAGAATTGGGTGGAAAATGGTTTCAAAGATGCGAAAGGTGGCACAATTAAGCATAAAATGCTTTGGGAACAAGTAGTTCTTTTACAGAAGGAACTACAAAAGACTCACGTGATACACACTCTGAGTCATCAACGTGATGGCGGTCACGTTGCAGGGGATTCATTGGCTGATGAAGCCGCGAAGGCAGCTGTGCAAACGGCTTCCGTAGCTGCGATTACTCGGTCACAAACAAAAAGTAGACAGCGACATTCTACAAGCTGTCAGTGCGTCAGTAAAAGATGATAAGAAAACACTCCCAAAAGGCTTTCCAGAAAAGTACTCATATTCAACAGATATGAATAATGTTCCTTTTGCTCGAATCCCTGGAGTGGGGGATAGAGTAATTCCAAACATGGAACACAGGTTAGGACTAATAAAAGCGGCACACGAAGGGCTTGCTTCTGCACATGCTGGTGTTTCCGCAACAATATCACTATTAAAACAGAGATATTGGTGGCCTCGCATGAGAATACAAACTAAGAAATATGTATTAGAATGCGAAATATGCCAAAGAATGAAAGTATCAACAGTAAAACGACCAGCGCAGACACCCCTTCTCATCTCAGATAAACCATTTGCATGTGTTTACCTGGACCACTGTGGTCCCCTACAAAGGGACGGCAACTATAGATATATCATGGTCGCAGTGGATTCCTGTACGAGATTCATATGGATGTGGCCCCAGCGCTCGGCTGATGCCAGAACGGTTATAAAAGATCTGCGAGTCTTTATCGGCACATACGCAATTTCCATGTTCCATTCTGACCAGGCTCCTGCTTTTAGCTCTCGAGCTTATAAGGAGGCCATGGCCAGCATGGGCGATGGCTTGCAGTATTCTTGTCCGTCACACCCCGAAGGGAACAGTGTGGTAGAAAGAAAAAACCGGGACATAAAGCAATCTATAACAGCGAAGGTATTAGGTTCGGGTGCTGGGTGGGTCAAACATTTAATAAGTGTCCAGTTAAGCCTAAACAACTTGCCAAGAAATTCTCTAAAAGGTTTCAGCCCATACGAACTATTGCTCGGAACTAGAATGCGAATTCAGGACTTAGATAGTCAGATATCAGTGGTAGAAGATAAGAAAACAGACTTTGACATCAAAGATCGTTTGGCTGTTTTACAGGACTTGAATGAAACAAGAAAATCCTTAAGCAATATAAAGTTAAAGCAACAGCCAGCTACCACTGACGAGGCACCACCAGCCCCAGCAAGGCCTGTCTGGATTCCAAATATTGGGGATCTAGTCAGAGAAAAAATAGCGGTGAAGAAGGAATTTGGGCCTTCTTACACAAAAGCAGTACCTGTCTTAGCAATCAACGGAACAAGATCAGTAGTACTACCGCCCCTTGCTGGTAAAAAAAAGAACAGAGTTGTATCAATCGACCTGGTAAAACCACAAGCATGTGGCCTATAATCAACAGTAGGCCCAGTGGACTCCCGAGAAACAACAGAATACCCAAACTTGCAACAATCCAAGAGGTCCAAACTGAAAGACTAATCACATTCGATCCGCCTGCAGTGCCCAGAGAGGGACTATGCAATAATGCCATGGAACTCGTGCCTCTTGAGACACAGATTGAAACAGTTCGTCAAGAAACACCAGTCTATAGTGATGTGGCATCAGAATGTGCTACCGAAAGACACATTGAAAGAACAATTCCAACAATTTACAGAACTGCCTCTGGCTATTTCATCAACTTCGATAACTTTTCTGAGGATCAAAGCAACCCCGAAGTGATGCCAGAAACAAAAAAGACTTTTAAAGAAAAAGCAACAGAACTCTTTCATCAACTCAAGGAAATTTACCTTATTTCTCCATGATTAGAGTTCTGGTTTGGTCTAGGTGTATTTTTCCTCCTGCTTTGGCTCATCATGGTACTTTGTTTGGTAAAATTCATTGAGGGAATATATAGTTCAATGGACACAGCAAGTCAGAACATCAACTTAGTCCTCAAACCACACAGATCATCCCACGTGAAGAAAAGAGAACTGTCAACAGTAAATGTCACAGCCATTCCAATACCCGGTGGGGTAGTATGGGAAAAAACTGACTATGAAATATATAGTCCGGTCGAAATCCTGAAGTATCCTCATCAATTCAAGGTTTCCTTAAGTGACTTTGTAAAACCTAGTACATTCTCTGATGATTGGGACTTTGAAAGTATTAATAATATGATGTCTGATTTAGTAATGTCAGCTAGATTCACAGATCATGATTATTTACAAGGTTCGTCTAGTTATGAACAGATGTCCTGCTACACACACTATGGTGATCATTACTTGCATAAATCTGCACAGCCTAGAAATGTTTTTAAGTATAACCAATGGGAACATTGTGCTGCACCACCTAAAAGCAGTTCTAAAACATTCTATGAGAAATTTCATTACTTCTCAGGGTTTAACACCAGTGATGCAGAAACGTTTTATTATAAACTGTTAGTAAAACAGGATTGAAAACAATGCTGACAAATACTAAATTGATATATTCAGAAGCATTTTATGAAAAAATGATGACATTTGGTTTTGATATTTGGAAAAATAACATTGAAACAAAAACAATCTGGGGTACAAAAGATTGGCAGGTACAAGGCTTAGAAGCACTATTTCAAGCCTGCATGATCCCAGAACAAATAATGTTTTTAAATGAGACAATTCAACAAACAACCTGTCTTGGCTTAGCTAAGATCAAAGACCTTAACAAATCGTCTATTCCAAAGCCAATACCTGAAAATGCAACAACAGATATTGAGATAGACGTATCTAAAATTTTACATTTAAACAGAACACATCCTGATTGGAAAAAATTGTTAATCTGGCCTACTGACACAAACAACTGTCAAGATAGATTCCTGAACAAAACACAGGGGTTAAAAATGTCCAGACAAGACCCTAGATACTCCCAGAGACAACATCCAGGGATAGTAACAACATACAGTGTAGGGAAGCTGTGCCTTGAATGGCTAGAATCATCCACACTGGCTGAAATTAAGCAACACTTATCTTTACTAAAAGATGGTGCTGATTTGCGCGATTTTATTATGGGACCACGCAAACAGCGTCAAAAATGCTTCATAGCGGCCAGCATCTATGCTGCATACAACGAGGCTTGGAAAGTCACGCAAATTGAAACAGCTGAAAAAATACTAGAAATTGATCGTATTAATTTGGAAAAATCACTTTCTGTAGTGGACAATGGGTTAATGACTCTGTCCTCCAGAATATATTCGTTGGACAATATTGTATCATCTGCCATAGATATAAAAGACAGAGACTTTCTAATGTTACAGCATGGCCAGTCGCAATTGCGTTCTATTGTACAATTAGGCTGGTAGCTGCAAAATCTTCGTTCAGGCTATGTGCCTTGGCGTTTAATCAACACAACGTCATTGTTTTCCATCTTTAACCTTACTGATAAACAAATCAGCTTGGCACAGAAAGGAGCAGACTATACAATCCTGAGCATCGAAAAACTTGAGAGATTACCTTTGACAATGTCAGAAAGTCCTGTCATTGAATGGATAATACACGGGATTATCACAATTCCGATAACAACTTTCCAATTTAAAAAATGCCTTGAATACATACCTACTGGCCAGTATGAACGATTGGGTAAAGGATACATTAAGTCAACATGGAAATTACCATACACACACACATGCTATAGTGACAGCAACAAAAATGTATTTCTTAGTGGTGAGAACTGTAAACGTTCACTAAGCGGTATACTTTTGTGCCAGGGTATTAATTTACATGGAGCCTGTGAAGGCAATTCTAACAACCTTTCATGCCACCAGCATGTCACACCTGCAACGCAGATAGAGCCTTTCTTTATGCAACTCGCAAATGGGATTTACATTCTAAGAACGGATCACAGATGTTGTGGCCTTTTGCCAGGAAAAGCCTATCTCGTAACCGTAACATCCATGGTCAAATGCTGTATGCAAGCATTGTTTCCAAACGGCCCTGGAGCCACCGAGACTCCCTTATGGCCTTGTCTGAATTTCTCTTCTATACGAATTGATACTTTAAGCAGAATGAAGTCTGTGCTTTTGCAGACAACAGTGCCCATCACGTCATCAAAAGAGACGTATGATCTCCTAGTTGCAAGGACGGCTACAGAGATTCATGACCTTTTATCAACAAATTGCCCCGTGCATTTCAAAGAAATGCTTAGCCAACTCCTTAACATGTCTAGTGCCACAGGCATCCCAGGCATATTTAAGACGATTTTTACGGGACTGCTAACACCATTTCAAGCAATTCTGGGAATCATTCCTAATTTTGTCCATTCAGTCTTTGGCGGCATACCCCTATTTTTGGGACTTGTAGCAGGCATTTTATTTTTGACCCTCCTGCTCCGATATGGTAAGCCAAAACTCAGACATGACTCCTACAAGGATGGAAGAAACGATCCTAGCAATCCGCTACCGGGACAGAATAACTAGAGTCCTTGGATTGGCCAGGCTGAGAGATCTAAACATGACCTGGTTTCTTTCATTCAGACCAATATGGCAATCCTGCATCTTACCTGTGCTTCGATGTATGCTATGCGGAGATGAGTGCGTGTTGGACATCTGTCTTGCACTTCCATCAGCAGTACCAATGGATATCGATACTTTGCTAAGTCCAATAACGGCTCACGCATTGTGTTGTCCCCAGCGGCTACCAATCCTGATGACGGCATTCGTTGAGACTCCTGTGCTATGACTAGGTGGTGACAGTGGTGCGAGAAATAAAAGCAACATCACCCAGGTACGACCTTCTGTGAGCATTGCTGATCCAGACTTTGATGACAGCAATCATTCTCACACCTGCCAAGTTACAGCACTATCGAACTTGGTCGAACTGTCACCTGATTTTGTAGACCAATTCTTTGAGAGCCTGTCTGATAAGATGTTCTCACCCGAACAGAAACAATAACTTTAGAAAAGCATTCCGACACACAGCGTTCCCATGAACTCTGAATTCGGCCTTCAGTTTTGAACAACAAAAACTGCTAAAAAGCGTTGGAACTCTATTTCCCCCGTTCAACAAGAATTTTTTTTTAATTGAACACTTTTTAATAATTACTTTTTTCTGGCACGAAATTCTTTGCTTAAAGTAGACCTATTCATAAAGAACAGAAGCTTCTACTTCTATTTTTAGGTAATTCTAGAGACATAATACCTTTACACCAGCCTCTAGCACATTTTATAACAAATGCATTTATATGTGATGAAATTATCTCGCCCTTCTTTTCTGTATTAAGAGATATTTCATGTGTAATTTTTTCGCAAGATCGTTCATTGATTACATATGCTATCATTTTGAATGATTTCTATGCTTAAAAACATACAGTACATTCCATGTATTTCAAATACGCCATTTCAAATGCAATTGATGTCAATTCCTTTATTCTCGATAAATTAATATCACATAAAGACAAAAAGCACAGTCATATAAACATACAAACAATTACGACAAAATTAGATTAAAAATGTACAGTCAATTACAATAAATTTCGATTAGATTAAAAAATTTCATAAAAATAGAGCAATGTTTTTCTTAAAACTCATTTCATGTCATATAAAAAAGGAAGTATACATGATCATGGGATCTATTTATCACAGATGTTCAAGAGCGGTGGAAGTGTGACATTTCTCCTCCTTATTCGATTTGCCGCAATTAAAAAACTGGCAACATGAAAAATTATTTTTGGTGAAGCAAGTTATTTTAGGTACACTAGTGCCGGTCTAACTTGTACGAATCCTGCCTCTCGGAGGATTGGCAACAAGTATTTCCTCCGGCACTCAATAAAATGTTCACAAAACATTAGGAAATGTAGGGTGTTTTGAGATGAGAAATTGTCACAAGAGCAAGGGGCTGCTTGTTCAGGGGAGCACCATTTATGATATACACCCAGCGTATAATGAATTAGGTTGAGCCGAAATCTGGTCAAAAGAAACCGAAGATAGGGTTTATTTACTGTGACCAGATACGGTTACTGCCCTATACAGGTGACCAGTGCATAGTTTTCTCTTACCCTGGGTTTTCCCATCTCTATCTCCTCCCGCTCTAAAGAAAAGAGATCCAAGAGGGCTTTCTTTGTTAAGCTAATATCTTTATTAGTTATGGTTTCTGGGGATGTAAATAAACCAGTACGCCCTATTCTCTGGAACCCAGTTCTTATATATGCCAACCAGGGAATTTTATGTGCATTGTCCGTGTCTGACAATCCTTGATTATTGAATGATTTAGGGGAATCTCCTCATTCACCCATATTTTTAACCAATAAATCAAAGGTGCAATTTTAATCCGATCTGAAATATACCCAAGTCCCAGTTCTGTATGGGTTGAAAAAGTAGGGGTTGATTGGGGAACTGAAAGTACGCTCCTTAGAAACTTGTTCTCTGCTAATTGTAGTTTCTCTTCTCTAGTATAACCCCAAATTTCGCACCCATAGGTTGCAACTGACAGGCACTTAGATTCGTAAACTTTCAGAATTGCCTTAATCGGTTTAGCTCCCAATTTTTTGCTGAACCCCATAAGCCCTGAGACTGTTCTCGTGAATGCCACCGAGCGGCTATGATTTTGTGCCCGCCAGGTACCGTTCTGATCGAAGACCACCCCCAGGTAGGGAAATGTGGGGACCCTGGAAACCATTTCGCCGTTGCAGAAGAAGTTTTTTGCTTTGTTTTTTGATTTACTTCTTCCTATAATGAGAACCTGGGATTTCTTTGCGTTTACTCTTAAATCCAGGTTCTGCATGAAGGAGCCAAAGCTATTTAGCAGTCTTTGTAGGCCTACCCCGGTTTGCGATATGAGGACCGCGTCATCCGCGTATAGTAGAACTGGTAAAACCATTTCCCCCACACGTGGACTGTCTGCAAGTACCTCCCCTAGGGTTTGTTCTAGGGCGTTTATATAGAGTGTAAACAGCAGGGGTGCCATAATGCACCCCTGCCTGACGCCCCTGTCTGACCTAAATTGCTTGGTGCATCTTCCATCTGTATTTGCTCTAATTTTAGCCGTAAGGTTTGTGTGGAGTTCTGCTATGAAGTGCACTAAGGGTGTGTCAACCCCCAATTCGAGCAAGATGTTCCAGAGTTTGGATCTATTTACAAAGTCAAATGCAGAGGAGAGGTCCATGAGCCCCATGTACATGGACCCCTCCCTTGCCACAGTATACTTGTTGATTAAAAGATGTAAATTCAAACATTGATCTATAGTGCTATGTTTTGCTTTAAAACCATACTGAGTTTTAGACAGGACACCTCTATCAGCTAGACTATCGTTCAATCTATGCAACAGAACCCGACCCAAAATTTTTACAGAGGAGTCGATCAGTGAGATGGGTCTGTAGCATGTGGGGTCCTGTCTAGAGCCCTTCTTAAAAATTGGCACAATAATTGATGTGGTCCATGTAGAGGGGATACTGTCCTGCCCTATAGAATTAAAAACGTTTGTTAGGACTTTTGCCCACAACTTGGGAGCGGCTCTGAACAGGTCCGCAAGGACCCCATCCGGGCTGGGGGCCTTATTTTTGGTCATTTCCCCCATAGACCTTTCAATTTCTTCAGTCTCAAACCTTAAGGGTTGTGCAACATGATTAGGGGCATAGTTCGTAGTGTTATCTCCACTTTGAGGAACACTGTATATTTGCTCAAAGTGGGAAATCCAGGCCTCATCAGTGATGTTACAGTCTAACACAGTATTAACATTGTTTTCAAATATTGGCTGATTAATTACTTCCCAAAATCTGGAGCAATTTTTCAAGACTTCAGGTGACAACAGATCAGTCCAAGCCTCATCCCCGGACGAATACAGCTTGTTTGTAGGCAGCTCTATTTTGGGCTACCAGTCCCCTATCCTGTGGGGTTGTCTTCATGGATTTGAGGAGTGCGGTATGAGCCAAGGAACACTTTTTGTCAAACCATCTATGCTCCCTTTGAGGTTTGCGTTTATCCCTGACTGTCAACTTTTGGTTTATGTGTGCACAAATAACATCAAATGCATGTATTATTGTTGGTCCTAGTCCCGTGTCATCTAAACATGTGCTTATCTCAGCCCCTGTGTTCGTTAGAATTTCTGATGTAAAAGCCTCAGGAACGACTTTTCCCCATTTTAATTTCCTTCCTTGATCCGTTGATATGACCTCTCCCTTTTGGGATCAGATCTTAAAGTCAGTACACCCACCGCTGCTAATTCAATTATCACGGGGTTGTGGTCGCTAAAGGTAGAGACCTCTGTGAAATACCTCAAAACTAAACCTAACATAAAAGAGGTTAAAAAAATATAATCAATGACTGTGCCCGTGTCTCCATCCCTCCCTTTAAATGTGGGGATCCTTTGTCCCACCTCGCTACACCCTGATTCGTATAGGTTCTGGTTAGCTAGAAAATTTTCTAGGTCCTCCCCTTGTTTTGTGTGTTCGAAGTGAGAGTGTGCTGAAAACTGTGGTCCTTCATACATATTGCTCCCACATTTGTTTTCGCACGGGTGTATGTTTAGGTCCCCCATTAGGATTACTTCAAAGGAATTTGACCTACTGCTATATAATAATAATAACTCCTCTAGTAAGTCAAGGTTGTTATCTGTATCTTGGGAGTTATAGAAATTTAAAAATAAGATCTTGCCAGAGTCTGGTGCCAGGAGTTCTACCGCCAGACAATTTTGACCTCCTATGTCTAGCTGAGTGAGCGATCCCTTTATTTCTAAAGAGAACAATGTAATTAATCCCCCTCTTGCTCTTCCTGCCCCATTTTTCCTAGCTGGGACATGGAAATGGGAGTACCCATCCAGGGAAAAACTGTTTTGATGATCCCAGGTTTCTTGTAAAGCTATTATATGAAATGTTTTTAAATAGCTGATCCAGATATCATTCACCATTTTTGCTTTGTATTTTGGGGTGGGTAATGTTACACATGCATCTTTTGCTATAGTTTTAGTAAATTGATGGACATAAATTTGTGGAGTGGGTGTCGCGTTCTAATCTAGGACCCTGATCGATACTGTGACCTTATGCCCCAATACGATTGTAATCCATTTGTTCCCCTATATTGGCATAACCGATCAAATGCAATATTTAGAAACTCGTCTCTGGCCTCACACGATCGGAGCCACATTTCAGAATCACTTCCTCTGCAGCTTCCTTTGCAGCTCATTAGTGCAAATGACACAGCAGAAGCCACTATCTAAGATTCCTAGATTACACTCCGAGTTCTTCAACAAGATAAAAACTCAGCAACCTGGGAAATCCCCGCTTGCTATGTTTTGATTAGTAATAGAACTCTAATGGGCACTGAGAGACCATCACTTCCTAGTGACATCTTTATTGACGTCTTATGTCCAAAAACTTACGTCAAACCAGGTACCTTTCAGGTATAAATATTACACGTTGCCTTAAGCAAACGCTGCCTCGATACTATCGCTGCCTCGATACTATCCCTGCCGCGCTGATACTGAAACTATCACTGCCTCAACGGCGTCAGCGAACGATGGTGTGGTGAACATAGGAGCAGAACAGCTGTCCCCTTCAGAGCCCAGCAGATGCAAGCTGCCCACGGATGCTGCCCCTCCTCTTCCTCGACTCGCTGAGAGAGACGCTGTTTTTTTTCCTGCCGAGAAATCCAGCTCCGGCGTTTCCAGCCTCCTCTTGCGAGTGACTGGGATATCGAGTCCCTGGAAGGAGATACCAGACCTCCAACATTCTATTTCAGAGGTATGGTGTTGACTTAACCCTTAGAGAGAATTCTTGAAGCAAACCTTGGCAAAACCAACTTAACTAAAACTGCTACTTACTTACTCCCCTCCCAAGTATTAGGCTTAGGTCAGGTACACTGGGGTAGGCGTAATTAGAAGCACCAGTTGAGTACGTTAGCTAAATGTATATATGAATGTATATATGTTTTATTCATTATAAACCATTGTATGGCTAAGAAACCATATCAATGCTTTTACAGTATTATTTCGCAATACTCATTTTACTGTACGCACTTTTTATAATAACTAGTCTTGCAATTGTGGCAATTCATTTCTCTTGTACGAGAAGAAAGACTGTTCAATAAATATTACCTTTTATTGAAAACACCTGTCTCTCTATTTTCTGCATACACAGCTCCGACTCCAACCACCTGAAGTGCATCCTGCTGAACACCCGCTCGGTCCACAGACACGCAACTGAACTCTGGGACCTACTCGACACTGCTTCACCGGATGTCGCCTTCCTTACAGAAACCTGGATGAACGCATCATCAACACCCGACATCGCCATAGCCATCCCGGACACTTACAATATCACCCGAAAAGACCGCACCAATCAAACAGGAGGAGGCATCGCCATCGTCCATAAGAACACCATCAAAATCACGACCAGCTTCGACGATAACCCTACAACCGCCGAACACCTCCACTTCCAGATCCACACCGACCTCAGGACCACACCTAGAGGCACCCTCATCTACAGGCCCCCAGGAACCCGTAAACAATTCAGCGAAGACATCACTGACTTCATCAGCCCACATGCCCTTGCCTCAGAGAACTACATTTTACTAGGAGACCTCAACTTCCACCTGGAAAAGAAAAACGACAGCAACACCACCACCCTACTTGACAACCTGGCCAATCTCGGACTCAAACAACTTGTTGACACCCCCACCCATGTAGCCGGACATACACTCGACCCAATCTTCACTTCCAGAAAATACATTTCCTTCGATCACACCACAGCTCTCCACTGGACGGACCACAGTTGTGTTCACTTCAGCTACAAAACCACCTCGACCCACAACCCCCCACAACCTATTCCTCGAAGAAACTGGAACAAAATCACCACCGACCAACTCTGGATCACTCACAGCGCTGATGAATTAGCACCCTTGAAAAACCATCACAACAAACAGGACAGTAAAAAGGCCCCCTGGTTCAACGATGACCTTAAGAAATCCAAGAAGCTATGCCGTACTCTCGAGAAAACATGGAGAAAAAACCCAACCACCGACAACATGACCACCTTCAAGGCAGCCACCCGCAAACACTACCAACTGATTCGATCCACCAAGAAATCAGCATTCAAGAATCAACTCGACAACAACGCCCATAATAGCAAGGAACTATTCAACATCATCAAAGAATTCACCAACCCCACCGCAGCCTCAAACGACATCACTCCCTCCCAAGACCTCTGCGATTCGTTATCCTCCTTCTTCTACAACAAAATTGCCGACATACATAACAGCTTCGAGAACATTTCCAACAAACAATCCTCGCCACCCCCCTCCGAACCTAAACCGCCCTCCAACAACCTCAGCGCCTGGAACCCAATCACCATTGAAGACACCATCCGTCTAATGAACTCCATTCACTCTGGCTCACCAATCGACCCCTGTCCCCACCACATCTTCCACAAAGCAGACTCCATCATTGCACTCTATCTCCGTGATGTCATCAACTGCTCCTTCAACTCTGCTACCTTCCCAGAAAGCTGGAAACACGCCGAAGTCAGCGCCCTCCTAAAGAAACCCACAGCAGACCCCTCTGAACTTAAAAACTACTGCCCCATATCCCTCCTCCCATTCCCTGCCAAAGTCATTGATAAAGCCGTCAATAGCCAGCTCGCCGCCTTCCTTGAATCCAACAACTCCCTCGATCCCTCACAGTCCGGCTTTCGAGCCAAACACAGCACCGAGACCGCCCTCATCGCAGCTACAGACGACATCAGAACACTACTGGACAACGGAGAAACAGTGGCCCTCATTCTACTCGACCTCTCCGCCGCCTTCGACACAGTCTGTCACAGCACCCTCATACAACGCCTCAGCAACATCGGCATGCAAGGAAAAGCCTTGGACTGGATCATCTCGTTCCTAACTGGGAGAACTCAGAGAGTCCGACTTCCCCCATTCAAATCAGAGGCCACCGATGTCATCTGTGGTGTACCACAAGGGTCATCACTCAGTCCCACCCTCTTCAACGTTTACATGAGTCCACTCGCATCCATCGCACATCAACACGAACTTAACATCATCTCCTACGCTGACGACACCCAGCTGATCCTTTCCCTTACCAAAGACCCTAACACCGCCAAAACCAATCTTCACGAAGGCATGAAAGAAGTAGCCGAATGGATGAAAAACAGCCGCCTAAAACTTAACTCAGACAAAACGGAGGTGCTCATCCTAGGATCATCCCCCTCTGCCTGGGACGACTCATGGTGGCCGTCGGCTCTGGGCACAGCACCCATACCCACAGACCACGCACGTAATCTTGGCTTCATCCTAGACTCCTCACTCTCGATGACCAGACAAGTCAACGCCGTCTCATCCTCCTGCTTCAACGTACTCCGTATGCTCAAAAAAATCTTCCATTGGATCCCCTCCGAGACAAGAAAAACTGTCATCCATGCACTGGTCACGAGTCGACTAGACTACGGAAACACCCTCTACGCCGGAATCTCAGCCAAATTACAGAAAAAACTCCACCGCATCCAAAACGCATCAGCGAGACTCATTTCGGACATCCCTCGCCAAGATCACATTACCGGCCACCTGAAAGACCTCCACTGGCACCCAGTCAACAAGAGAATAACGTTCCGTCTCCTCACCCACGCACACAAGGCCCTCTACAAACTAGGACCCGAATGCCTCAACACTCGACTGTCCTTCTACACACCCTCCCGCCAACTAAGATCCTCCAATCAAGCCTTCGCCGCAGTTCCGCGTATCCAAAGATCCACCATGGGAGGTAGATCCTTCTCCTACTTAGCGGCCAAGACCTGGAACTCACTCCCCACTCACCTCCGCCTTACACAGAACCCCATCTCCTTCAGAAAAGAACTTAAAACCTGGCTATTCGATAAATAATGAACCCCCTCCCCAAGCGCCTTGAGACCCTCTGGGTGAGTAGTGCGCTATATAAATTCTTGAACTTGAACTTGAACCTTGAGGCATTTGGCCGCAGAGTTTTACCACCTTCCCTCCGCGAGGCGATACTGGTGGTGCTGTTCAAGCCTGGCAGGGATCCACTACAAATGAGATCGTATCATCCACTATCCCTTCTAAAGTCAGATTACAAAATCTTGGGTAGTATTGGTGAGATACGGCATGGAACCTAGTTCTAGAGATGGGTGAAGATATTGTACACCATGCCATGGGCTAGGGTAAAGACAGGTCACATTGTCTCAGCCCCCCTAGCAACAGAACGTGGAACCAGACAGGGCTGTCCCCTGTCACCACTCATTTTGGCCCTGGTCGTGGAGCCCTTGGCATGTGCGCTCCGCAGCCGTGTCATTGACTGGGGCATAAGAGTGTAGAAACAGTGGCACATAGTCTCCCTGATCTACATTCAAGGCAAAAGCAAGGCACTGCAAGGCCTGACAAAACTGTTAGATAAACATTCCTGCATTTCCATATTAAATATAAACTGGAACAAGTCTGTATTGTTCCCAATGAAGCTCATGTTCATAGAGCAAAGGCCACACTTGCCGAGTGCTCCACTCACCTGGTCTTGCGACTCTTTCAGATACCTAGGGGTTCAAATATACCATTCTCAGGTGGACCTGATAGATCGCAAATTGGGCAAAGTAATCACCAATGCCTGAGCCAGGCTCCCATTCTGGATGGAGCTACCCCTATCGCCATCTCCAAAATGCTTCTACTCCTGTATTTTTTGCTGTCCTCCTCTATCGAATCTCGAACAAAATATTCAGAGACTTGAGCTCCCTTATCGTGTCCCTGGTTTGGAGTGGTTTGGGGTGGCTCTAGAGCCAGAGTAACACTTTCAAAACTCTATCTCCCCCTTTACATGGGAGGCCTGGGGGCACCCAACTATGAACATTACACAGCTGCACAACTCCAGTGGCCCATGTATATGGCTGGTAGGCAAAAATCTCGCGAAACTAGATCCATGGGCACTGATCCTCTGGCACCCAGCTCTGCTGGGATGGTTGTTTGACTCCAAAACGCTAGCACAGAAGAAGCAGTAGTCGGTCAAAATACGTACTGGTCAGACGCAAACTCCCTCCATAGGCCCTAGACCTTCCCCTTGAAGTACTTACTGGCCCGTACACTTGCCTCAAACGACCAGAATTTACAGACTGGCTGGCAACTGGTCTCACTACGTGGGGTGACTTATCTGTAGTCTCAAGCTTATGTGACTTTGAAGTACTGATGGATGACTATGGAGTACCCCCTGGGACTTTCTTGTTGTACGCAACACTGACCCAAAAACTTTCACAGACATGGGGTAACATGCGAACTGAACCTACAACTTCTAACACACTATAGGTACTATTGAAAAATTGCATGGGCCGAAGGGCGATTACAGCACTATACAATTCCCTCAGACCAGACTCAGCACTCATCTTGGTGCCACTGTGCGAATACTACGACTCAGCACTGACATTCAGAATCACTGTCAAGAAATGGGTACAATGCATCAGGAACCCAAAAATTATATCCATGAATGCCAGACTAAAACATACGTAGTTTAATTACCTTCACCATTCATATATAACTGCACAGGTTGGCACGCATGTACGCAATGTCAATTGGCGTCTGCCCTACATGCCAGGCCCCAGAAGCCACATTCCTTCACATTGTCTCGACATGCCCCCAGCTAATGGCGTACTGGGACAGCATATCCCAGATATTAACTAACCCTGGACAAAGCACTATGCTACGCTCGCATAGTTTGCAAAGTTTCAGCTACTTCGCATTACACGAACTGCACGTAGCATAGTGCTAATACGCGTAGCGTAGTGCACCGGTCATTCTTTGCTTGCTCACGGTCCTCAAAGTCAAGTTGGCGACCGCGAGCAAGCAAAATGACATCCCAGCGAGACTCTTTCCTCGTTCGCGATCAGCAACACACAGCTGCACAACTCCAGTGGCCCATGTATATGGCTGGTAGGCAAAAATCTCGCGAAACTAGATCCATGGGCACTGATCCTCTGGCACCCAGCTCTGCTGGGATGGTTGTTTGACTCCAAAACGCTAGCACAGAAGAAGCAGTAGTCGGTCAAAATACGTACTGGTCAGACGCAAACTCCCTCCATAGGCCCTAGACCTTCCCCTTGAAGTACTTACTGGCCCGTACACTTGCCTCAAACGACCAGAATTTACAGACTGGCTGGCAACTGGTCTCACTACGTGGGGTGACTTATCTGTAGTCTCAAGCTTATGTGACTTTGAAGTACTGATGGATGACTATGGAGTACCCCCTGGGACTTTCTTGTTGTACGCAACACTGACCCAAAAACTTTCACAGACATGGGGTAACATGCGAACTGAACCTACAACTTCTAACACACTATAGGTACTATTGAAAAATTGCATGGGCCGAAGGGCGATTACAGCATTTTACAATTCCCTCAGACCAGACTCAGCACTCATCTTGGTGCCATTGTGCGAATACTACGACTCAGCACTGACATTCAGAATCACTGTCAAGAAATGGGTACAATGCATCAGGAACCCAAAAATTATAT
Source organism: Lissotriton vulgaris (assembly GCF_964263255.1). Taxonomy (NCBI): domain Eukaryota; kingdom Metazoa; phylum Chordata; class Amphibia; order Caudata; family Salamandridae; genus Lissotriton; species Lissotriton vulgaris. The sequence continues at coordinate 846,183,825 of NC_141697.1, forward strand.
CCATGAATGCCAGACTAAAACATACGTAGTTTAATTACCTTCACCATTCATATATAACTGCACAGGTTGGCACGCATGTACGCAATGTCAATTGGCGTCTGCCCTACATGCCAGGCCCCAGAAGCCACATTCCTTCCCATTGTCTCGACATGCCCCCAGCTAATGGCGTACTGGGACAGCATATCCCAGATATTAACTAACCCTGGGCAAAGCACTATGCTACGCTTGCATAGTTTGCAAAGTCTCAGCTACTTCGCATTACACGAACTGCACGTAGCATAGTGCTAATACGCGTAGCGTAGTGCACCGGTCATTCTTTGCTTGGCGACCGCGAGCAAGCAAAATGACATCCCAGCGAGACTCTTTCCTCGTTCGCGATCAGCAACATCAAGTTGCCGATAATGAGAGAGTTCTCACTTGCAGGGTTGTTTGAGATGAAGGTTCCACAGGATCTAAATCCTCTGATGCATTGGCCTCTAATTCTCTGGGGGTAGAATGGAGGCACGTTGTTCTGCTGATATCCTCTTCCGAAACCGAAGGATCTTGGAAGTGGCCTTTGATTGAAGCAGCCAAAAGAGAGGACCCGTCTTCTGCCCCGCCATTAAAGGTTAGGATTCAGATTCAAAACTCTGCGCATATTTTGCTGTACCTGGTCCAGGGCGGAGAAAGTAGAGATGTATTTCCCCAAGGATTTAATGAGGTCTTCTCCAAAGAGTAAACCTTTTGGGTTTTGCAAGGGTTCTTTATCTTTATCTTTATTAATTCTTTATTAATTTTAGTCAAAACTACTCTGTCTTTCTGCATTAATGCTAGCATTGGCATTACCCAGTAGAATTAATGCTTTATGGCTCCATCCCCTGATGAGATTGGTGTTGAGAGGGGTGCCATTGATGTGGCTGTCTTCTGCGGAATCTAGGATTCTGGCTAATGGTCCCAGTACGTCGAGAAGACGGTCTTGACACCGTTCAGGGATTTTTCCATCCCTTTGCTTGGATCACATCAAAGTTTGAATATGAATTTAATGATTTCAGTGTCCAAATTGGGGGTGTAGCAGCTTTTATCCTCAGTAGAAGGTCTAGAGCATTCAGCTCTAAGGATGTTACGAGTGTCCATTTCTAAGAGGTTTCTTATCCATTTTTTAATTAATTTTGTGACGTGGTCCTGAGGGAATCACTCAGAACTTCTTGGGTGTTTCAAATTTAATGGGGAAAACATTTGAAATTAAATGAAATTCGATTTTTTTGAATTTCATTTCATTCATTCATTTCATATTGTAAAGAGCATTATGACATTTTGTGCCACTAGAGACACCCAGATGTTTTGTGCCACTAAGGACACCCAGATGTTTTTTGCCACTAAGGACACCCAGATAAGTTGTGCCGCTAAGGACACCCAGATAAGTTGTGCCGCTAAGGACACCCAGATAAGTTGTGCCGCTAAGGACACCCAGATAAGTTGTGCCGCTAGGGACACCCAGATAAGTTGTGCCGCTAGGGAAACCTTGTGAGTTTGAGGTGCGAGGACCTCTATTAGAAGTTGAGGTGCTAAGACCTCCCTGAATTGATAAGGTGCTTGGACCTCCTATATTGCTCTTATCAATGTTTTTACTTTTCTTAAGTCTTTTACACCTTAATTCAATGACCTTGTCTGAGTAGAGATTTGGAATTTCTGAGATTTTGTCCTCATCAGAGAGTGAACTTTTAGAGGACATGATCTGATTTAAGGTCTCAAAAATGCAGGACCTCAGTTCCTTATGAAGGATTTTTTGCAGGGCTTTGTTGTCTATGTTAGGAGTAGGGGCAGAAGCCTTGTCTGAGTCAGTCAGACATGGTATATAGGAAATGTTAACTTGTAAAAAGTGATAAAGCCCTTTAATGAAAGATAATTAGGGAGGATTTCCCTTAATAATAGTGACAAGGTTTATAGATGAACGAATGTCAAGAGAATAATTACTCTCGTATTATATTTAAATTTGTTATAGAATGTTGAAAAGGCTAGTTAAATGAGGATTTCCAGCTCAAACCCCCTTTTTTATGAATAATTTTGTAAAACAATAGCAACTTGCAGATGAAATCCAAAATAATAAAAGGTAGCGATGCAGAGCTGCGTTGGAGTGCCGAGCCTGCATCGGTGGACAGAGGTGAAAAACGGAAGTTAAACGAAGACATTAGGTAAGCTCATTATGGCATGAGGAACTAGAACAATAATCGTTTACACAAAAAACTAAATATTAAGGTTCGATGAAACATCTAACAATCTTTAAATATATTCAAACATTAGAAATAGTACATAAGCTGAAAGAAAAGGCAGGTTAATCTGGTCAGTCACGCAAGGATGGGACTAGGGAAGGGGGTGTAGGGAGATCTCCGACAATTGGAGATCGGTATAGAGGCAGTAGGAAGGGAGCGGGGTTAAGTCACACACTAGGGAACTTCAACTTATTACTGATATGCAGGCAATAGGACTGCAGCAGCTGGTGAAGGGCCCCACGCATGAAGCCGGACACACGCTGGATGGCCTGTTTACGAATGACCATGGCATTGAGTTGGTAGCAACACTACCTTTGATCTGGTCTGACCACCAAGCCATTATTTTTAGGATCCGGATGCTACCACTCAAACCCCCTCAGACCAAAGATAGGGCACCAGTGGGGGCGCGGATGTGGAAAAACGCAGACATACCACATCTCTCAAATCTCTTGCTGTCATCTGCTCCAGAAAGCGGAGACGATACTGAAACTATGTCCATTAAATTTCAGGAATGGATCTTAAAAGCAGCGAACGAAGTTGCTCCTGAAAAAACTTATCGCCCCAATAGAACCACTCCATCTGCCCAGTGGTATACAGAAGAGCTGCGACTCCAGCGTCAGTTCTGTAGAAATTTAGAAAGGCGCTGGAGAAAGCACTATAGTCCATTGGCTAAGCAAGAATACAAAAGTGCTCTGGCTATATATAAGAAAGCTATCACCACACAAAAGAATCTTTTCTTCACTGGTCGTATTGAGCACGCCCAGAACTCAGCTAGGATGTTATTTCAGGTGGTGAACTCTCTGTCTAGTCCTCCAGCTGGCTCCACAATAGAGAACTCGCAGGAATTCTGTACCGCCCTAGCCACATTTTTTACTACTAAAGTAATGGATATTTACTCCACTTTTTCTAAAGAGCCGGTAGGAAGAACCGCTGATTTAACTATTCAACCAGCACTGAAGCACCCTTCCTTTACTCAGTTTCAGTCAGCTACCGAAGAACAGGTCAACGCACTTGTTGGCAAAATTAAATCAGGCTCTCCGACCATAATGAACCAACTACACAATGTGGTTACCCAGCCGCTGACCAACATATGCAACTCCATCTTTAGGACAGGTGTCTATCCACAGACCTGGAAGAAGGCTATTGTTAAACCTCTGATTAAGAAGCCATCTTTAGACCCTACCATCACTTCCAACTACAGGCCAATTGCCTGCCTTCCATTTCCTGCCAAAATAGTGGAGGCAATAATGAATAAACAGCTCTCTGAGTTTATTGAACAACATAAGCTCTTAGATGACACTCAGTTCGGGTTCCGGAAGGGACACGGAACTGAGACAGCATTGATAAAGGCCTCGGATGAAATTCGAGAGATCATGGATTCGGGAGGTGCTGCAGTGCTCATCTTATTGGACCTGTCAGCTGCTTTTGACACGGTCGACCACGTCATCTTGGTCGACCGTGTCGCAGCCCTTGGAATTAGTCATCTGGCTAAAGACCTTATAGCCTCCTTCCTTGTTAATCGCAAACAGGCAGTCAAACTGGGCAACTACTACTCGCCCACTTCTGAACTGCCCTGTGGAGTCCCTCAAGGATCCTCGCTAAGTCCCACGCTTTTTAATATCTATGTTGCGGACTTGGCGAGGGTTATTAAATCACATGGGATGCGATTAACTACCTACGCGGATGACACCCAGCTTGTGCTGGCGGTGCATAAGAACGGTCCAGTGGTAGCAGCTAAGTTTCAGGAGGGGTGTACAATCATGGATGCACAATAACTGCCTGAAACTTAATGCAGAGAAAACCGAAGTTATGACTTTCGGTAAGATCTCCCCCGAATGGTCCCCAACTTGGTGGCCCAGTCAGATGGGCTCCCCCCCGAATCCAGCTGTCAAGGTTAGGAATTTGGGAGTGATCTTTGATAACAGGCTATCTTTTGGTTATCATGTCAACAAGGTGGTCTCTGCTGCATTCTTCGTGCTGAAGAAAATAAAAAAACTCATGCCATACCTACCCGCTTCGGCAGGGAAAACACTGATCACCACCTTAGTGTTTTCGAAGCTGGACTATGGAAACGCCCTCTTCCTTGGCACTCACAAATACATCCTGAACAAACTGCAGTCCGTGCAAAATGTGGCAGCACGGATTCTGCTTAATATTCCTTGGCGACACTCTACTTCAGCAGCCATACGCCATCTACATTGGCTAAGAGTGGAGAGCAGAATTAAATTCAAGGCTCTCTGCATCGCCTACAAGGCCATTCATCAGACTGGACCAAAGTTCTTAAAGGAAGCTTTTCAGGTGTACATACCTGGAAAGAATCTAAGATCAGCGGCAAGCCACCTATTGCATGTTCCCCGAACAAGAACGGCCACATGGGGAGATAGACGCTTCCTGGTAGCGACCCCCATACTGTGGAACACACTCCCCTTGTATATTAAAACAGCACCAACACTCATTGCCTTCCGTAAGGCTCTGAAAACTTGGCTATTTAATCAATAAGTTCCTGTCCTGAATTTTGTGTATCCTAGAGCATCTCATTGCGCTAGACACCCTAGGGTATTATTTGCGCATTAAAAATCCCATAAATAAATAAATAAATAAAATAAATAAAATAGAGATAAAAATGAATAATGGTAAGGAAGGAAAATTAACTTACCTGCTTGGAGCCGCATTTAAAAGAGGCATATTGTTGATGGCTCATGGCTTTCAGGTGTTGCTATTGTTCTATTCTGCTACCTTTTATTATTGTGCTGTAAGCGGCTGCTTGGACTGCATTAAAGGAATTTATGCACAATGTAACCTCCGTTCTTGTAATGAAATAATAGACAGATGTTACTGTTAATGTTAACAATTTTTTATGCTATACACTTGTACAATTAGCTCTTGAGATCCCGTTGTGACAAGGGCACTGCACCACAATAATAATGAATGGATAATGCTGCCATTATATTCTTGCACCACATCAATGTTCTATCTGTAACTAAATGGAAGAAAGTATGCACATTCTCTATTGTCAAGTTTGGATCTTGTTTCCATTGGATCAGCATTTTTTCATTTGTCAATAACTCTGGTACCGTTTAACGAATCTTCACAAGCTTTTCAACACTGATATGATGCTTGCCTCAGCTGTGGTCTTGAAAGTTTCAGGATGAACCATCAAACGGGCTGAGCACCACATTGGGGGTGCTAAAAAGTACATTTTAGCCATTTTAATTCCCATAGAACCTTTAGAAACTGCTACAGCCTGGCCTGAACCGCTGAACGGAATTACACCAAATTTGGCAGGAAGGTAGATGTTGGTACAGGGAAGTGTCTTTTCATTATTTGGTGTAAATCTGTTCATTAGTTTTGGAGTTATTTAAAGAAATTTCCAGTTGCATATATATATGGGGATCCGCAACCCCTGCTAATCTCGTGCAGAGATCTGATTTGCTGCCAACACTTCAAACCAGGAAGTGTTGGCAGCCATATTGTGAACCGAGTCACAGGTAAAAACATTTTAAACAAAGAAAAGGGGGAAGGGTAGAAACACCCTGACCCACTAGACCTCTATATACATCGATATAGATGTATTTTCACTGAAAAAAGCAAAGGTTACAGAGACATTATAGTTAGGCTCATATTTTATGCACACAAAACTAGAGAAATTCAGCAGTTATAAAATCATGAGCTGACCATAACTTACACCCCTGCAATGCACTGCTATCACCTCAAATATTACATCACTCATGACATAGTCAGTGACATCACTGATGACATCATCTACAGACCCACTCACACACCTACCCCGCCCCATACAACTACTCACATGTCCATTGACTCATCTATACAGCTGCACACATACCAACTCTCTTACCTATAGAGCTACTGACACAACCACTTACTCACCCATACAGTCTCTCACACAATTACTCACTCACCCATACAACTACTCACACCCACTTCTTCACCCATACAGCCTCTCACACACCCAGTCGCTCACCCTAACAACCTCTCAACAGAGCCACTTACTCACACATACAACTATTCACTGCTCACTCGCACACCCACACAAACATTTACATAACTATTAACAAATCCATACAAGTTATCACACATCCACTTACTCACCCATAGAGCCACTCACACAGACAGTTTCCAAAGCAACCACTCACACACACACTCAGTTAATCACACACCTACTCAACAGTCTCTCACTCATGCATACAGCCACTTATACACCCAGTCAATCACCCATGCAGCCACTTATACACCCAGTCAATCACCCATGCAGCCACTCACCCATACATACAGCCACTCACACACGCATACAGCCACTTACACACCCATGTAACCATCCATATTCACTCACTCAGCCACTCTCTAACCCATACAGCCACTCACACACCCACTCACTCACCCACACAGTCCCTCACACAGCCACTCACTCACCCATACATCTACTCACACGCCCACTTCTTCACCCATACAGCTCCTCACACACCCACTCACACACCAATACTGCCACTCACATACCCACTCACTCATGGATATATAGTCATACAGCCACTCACATAATATATGTTTCAAATAGTATCTCTGATTAGTAGTACACAAGGTATACTAATTCAACTTTTGTAGTACCTTAGAATATATGATTAACCTTACAAACACTTTAGAAAACACTCACAATCATTGGATAATGTCTTCAGTGATGTCAGTTGAGACGTTATCTCGACAAACAGGGAAGACAACCCCCACTCCAACTCTATGCTCAGGGGACGAGGAAGAGTTTGGTTTTAAAATTAATCATAAACTTTAATGTGGACATTTAAAAATCATGATGATATCTTGTGAGTGTATCCTTAGGGCGCTGCAGAACGCTTTTCAGCATATCGACAACGGAACAGACGTTCACGCTGCCACGTCTGATCCCTTAGAGCATTATCCTGCCTCTATTCGATCCTCGCAGTTGCTGATCGCCATACAGCATCTTTGAAGGGAAACTCCCACTCTACGGCGGCTTAACATGTATTCCTGCAAGATCAAGCAACAATAAGATTTTATGGTTTTTTTACTTCCTCATTCTGTGGGGATTATTAGCTTTAAAGCGTCATGCGGCGCCCTAAGGATACACTCACACTTGTTCTGCAGCGCCCTAAGGATACACTCACAAGATATCATCACTTTTGTGTGGCTCCTGAAGAAGGCGTCTTTACGCCGAAAAGCGCGTCCAGTTGCACTCACCACAGTGTGATTTTTATAAATTTAATGATATTGATTTTCATATGTATGTTTATTAAGTATGGGCGGAAAATCCGTTACGCTCGCGGATTTTGCGGAATTTCGGTAAATTCGCAATCCGCGAGATTTGCGAATTTTCCGCAAAATCCGCAAATTCGCACGGAGCGGATTTTTTTTGCGGCGCGCAGCGTTGGTGATACAATTTTTGCGGCGCGCGGCGTTTATCATCGTTTGCCGAGTTGTTTTTCTCGATATTTTGCGAGTGCTGCGCCATTTTGGATCTTGCTGTGTGATCCCGCGGGAATTTGGCGAGCGCGATTACGTCATCGCGGCTTGCCAACTTGCACAGCGAGAGTTTGTCAACGCGAGTACGGCGAGATCACGTCTCGCGGTACTTCGCAATTGCGAGATTTGAGATGCGGTGAGCAGCAACAATCTCGCACAAGCGAAAATATAAAATGTGCAATTCTGCACAAGAAATCCACCAGCAAGCAGCATAAACCTTCTTGAAATGATGATTTTTATCTGAATAACTCCTTAGGTTGACATTTGCCTGCACTTTTTTAGCGAGGAGTCCATTTTGGGGAGGGGGGAGGGGGGGAGGGGGTGGGAGGAAGGAAGTGCCCCACAGTCTTCAACTTCCTGTTCCTGTCCAGCAGGCTCCTCCCAGTGCTTTGTCCATCTCCTGGTCACTTTTCATTTGGATCTGGAGCTGGAAGGATTACTTTTTGTGGATGCTGCTGGATATTTGGATTTGAGGCCTTTTTGACTTTCTTTGGATCACTGTTGGATTAGAAATTTTACAAGTGAGTTTGTCTGGGGCATTACAGTTGCTGCAACTACAATTTTGGAATTTTCGATTTTTGGGCTGTTTTTGGGCCTTTTGCCCAGGGGTACTCAGTGGTGGGTGGACTGAGTCTTTCTGTGGGGTGTCTTGAACTTAAACATCATGGAGGGCATGGATGGATTGGGATTGTGCTGATTTTTCAGTGATTTTCGTTTTTTGGGGCTGTACTTGTGGCCTTTTCACCAGGGGTATTTGAGTCTAGCATGGGCCTAGTCTTTCTGTGGGGTGTCTTGAACTTAAACATCATGGAGGGCATGGATGGAATGGGATTGTGCTGATTTTTCAGTTATTTTCGTTTTTTGTGGCTGTACTTGTGGCCTTTTCACCAGGGGTATTTGAGTCTAGCATGGGCCTAGTCTTTTTGTGGGGTGTCTTGAACTTAAACAACATGGAGGGCATGGATGGAATGGGATTGTGCTGATTTTTCAGTGTTTTTCGATTTTTGGAGGTGTTCATGGGGAGGGACAGGCCATGTGGATGGAGGCCATTTTGAGTGCTGCTACAGGCCCTGGCCATGTGCTGGGAGGCAAGTGGCCATTTTGAATGCAGGCATTGTTGTTAGGCCTGCAACCATTTTGCCTACTTTTCAACCTTTATGCCATCATGGAGGGCATGGATGGTATGGGATTGTGTAGATTTTTCAGTGATTTTCATTTTTGGGGGATGTACTTGTGGCCTTTTCACTAGGGGTATTTGAGTCTAGCATGGGCCTAGTCTTTCTGTGGGGTGTCTTGAACTTAAACATCATGGAGGGCATGGATGGAATGGGATTGTGCTGATTTTTCAGTGTTTTTCGATTTTTGGGGGTGTTCATGGGGAGGGACAGGCCTTGTGGATGGAGGCCATTTTGAGTGCTGCTACAGGCCCTGGCCATGTGCTGGGAGGCAAGTGGCCATTTTGAATGCAGGCATTGTTGTTAGGCCTGCAACCATTTTGGCTACTTTTCAACCTTTATGCCCAGGGGTAGTGAGTCTTGCATGGGCCTAGTCTTTCTGTGGGGTGTCTTGAATTTAAACATCATGGAGGGCATGGATGGTATGGGATTGTGTAGATTTTTCAGTGATTTTCGTTTGTGGAGGCTGTACTTGTGGCCTTTTCACTAGGGGTATTTGAGTCTAGCATGGGCCTAGTCTTTCTGTGGGGTGTCTTGAACTTAAACATCATGGAGGGCATGGATGGAATGGGATTGTGCTGATTTTTCAGTGATTTTCGTTTTTTGGGGCTGTACTTGTGGCCTTTTCACCGGGGTATTGAGTCTTGCATGGGCCTAGTCTTTCTGTGGGGTGTCTTGAACTTAAACATCATGGAGGGAATGGATGGAATGGGATTGTGTTGATTTTTCAGTGATTTTCGTTTTTTGGGGCTGTACTTGTGGCCTTTTCACCAGGGGTATTTGAGTCTAGCATGGGCCTAGTCTTTCTGTGGGGTGTCTTGAACTTAAACATCATGGAGGGCATGGATGGAATGGGATTGTGCTGATTTTTCAGTGTTTTTCGATTTTTGGGGGTGTTCATGGGGAGGGACAGGCAATGTGGATGGAGGCCATTTTGAGTGCTGCTACAGGCCCTGGCCATGTGCTGGGAGGCAAGTGGCCATTTTGAATGCAGACATTGTTGTTAGGCCTGCAACCATTTTGCCTACTTTTCAACCTTTATGCCCAGGGGTAGTGAGTCTTGCATGGGCCTAGTCTTTCTGTGGGTTGTCTTGAATTTAAACATCATGGAGGGCATGGATGGAATGGGATTGTGCTGATTTTTCAGTGATTTTCGTTTTTTGGGGCTGTACTTGTGGCCTTTTCACCAGGGGTATTTGAGTCTAGCATGGTCCTAGTCTTTCTGTGGGGTGTCTTGAACTTAAACATCATGGAGGGCATGGATGGAATGGGATTGTGCTGATTTTTCAGTGATTTTCGTTTTTTGGGGCTGTACTTGTGGCCTTTTCACCAGGGGTATTGAGTCTTGCATGGGCCTAGTCTTTCTGTGGGGTGTCTTGAACTTAAACATCATGGAGGGCATGGATGGAATGGGATTGTGCTGATTTTTCATTGATTTTCGTTTTTTGGGGCTGTACTTGTGGCCTTTTCACCAGGGGTATTTGAGTCTAGCATGGGCCTAGTCTTTCTGTGGGGTGTCTTGAACTTAAACATCATGGAGGGCATGGATGGAATGGGATTGTGCTGATTTTTCAGTGATTTTCGTTTTTTGGGGCTGTACTTGTGGCCTTTTCACCAGGGGTATTGAGTCTTGCATGGGCCTAGTCTTTCTGTGGGGTGTCTTGAACTTAAACATCATGGAGGGCATGGATGGAATGGGATTGTGCTGATTTTTCAGTGATTTTCGTTTTTTGGGGCTGTACTTGTGGCCTTTTCACCAGGGGTATTTGAGTTTAGCATGGGCCTAGTCTTTCTGTGGGGTGTCTTGAACTTAAACATCATGGAGGGCATGGATGGAATGGGATTGTGCTGATTTTTCAGTTATTTTCATTTTTTGTGGCTGTACTTGTGGCCTTTTCACCAGGGGTATTTGAGTCTAGCATGGGCCTAGTCTTTCTGTGGGGTGTCTTGAACTTAAACATCATGGAGGGCATGGATGGAATGGGATTGTGCTGATTTTTCAGTGATTTTCGTTTTTTGGGGCTGTACTTGTGGCCTTTTCACCAGGGGTATTTGAGTCTAGCATGGGCCTAGTCTTTCTGTGGGGTGTCTTGAACTTAAACATCATGGAGGGCATGGATGGAATGGGATTGTGCTGATTTTTCAGTGTTTTTCGATTTTTGGGGGTGTTCATGGGGAGGGACAGGCCTTGTGGATGGAGGCCATTTTGAGTGCTGCTACAGGCCCTGGCCATGTGCTGGGAGGCAAGTGGCCATTTTGAATGCAGGCATTGTTGTTAGGCCTGCAACCATTTTGCCTACTTTTCAACCTTTATGCCCAGGGGTAGTGAGTCTTGCATGGGCCTAGTCTTTCTGTGGGTTGTCTTGAATTTAAACATCATGGAGGGCATGGATGGAATGGGATTGTGCTGATTTTTCAGTGATTTTCGTTTTTTGGGGCTGTACTTGTGGCCTTTTCACCAGGGGTATTTGAGTCTAGCATGGGCCTAGTCTTTCTGTGGGGTGTCTTGAACTTAAACATCATGGAGGGCATGGATGGAATGGGATTGTGCTGATTTTTCAGTGAATTTTGTTGTTTGGGGCTGTACTTGTGGCCTTTTCACCAGGGGTATTGAGTCTTGCATGGGCCTAGTCTTTCTGTGGGGTGTCTTGAACTTAAACATCATGGAGGGCATGGATGGAATGGGATTGTGCTGATTTTTCAGTGATTTTCGTTTTTTGGGGCTGTACTTGTGGCCTTTTCACCAGGGGTATTTGAGTCTAGCATGGGCCTAGTCTTTCTGTGGGGTGTCTTGAACTTAAACATCATGGAGGGCATGGATGGAATGGGATTGTGCTGATTTTTCAGTTATTTTCGTTTTTTGTGGCTGTACTTGTGGCCTTTTCACCAGGGGTATTTGAGTCTAGCATGGGCCTAGTCTTTCTGTGGGGTGTCTTGAACTTAAACATCATGGAGGGCATGGATGGAATGGGATTGTGCTGATTTTTCAGTGATTTTCGATTTTTGGGGGTGTTCATGGGGAGGGACAGGCCTTGTGGATGGAGGCCATTTTGAGTGCTGCTACAGGCCCTGGCCATGTGCTGGGAGGCAAGTGGCCATTTTGAATGCAGACATTGTTGTTAGGCCTGCAACCATTTTGCCTACTTTTCAACCTTTATGCCCAGGGGTAGTGAGCCTTGCATGGGCCTAGTCTTTCTGTGGGTTGTCTTGAATTTAAACATCATGGAGGGCATGGATGGAATGGGATTGTGCTGATTTTTCAGTGATTTTCGTTTTTTGGGGCTGTACTTGTGGCCTTTTCACCAGGGGTATTTGAGTCTAGCATGGTCCTAGTCTTTCTGTGGGGTGTCTTGAACTTAAACATCATGGAGGGCATGGATGGAATGGGATTGTGCTGATTTTTCAGTGATTTTCGTTGTTTGGGGCTGTACTTGTGGCCTTTTCACCAGGGGTATTGAGTCTTGCATGGGCCTAGTCTTTCTGTGGGGTGTCTTGAACTTAAACATCATGGAGGGCATGGATGGAATGGGATTGTGCTGATTTTTCAGTGATTTTCGTTTTTTGGGGCTGTACTTGTGGCCTTTTCACCAGGGGTATTTGAGTCTAGCATGGGCCTAGTCTTTCTGTGGGGTGTCTTGAACTTAAACATCATGGAGGGCATGGATGGAATGGGATTGTGCTGATTTTTCAGTTATTTTCGTTTTTTGTGGCTGTACTTGTGGCCTTTTCACCAGGGGTATTTGAGTCTAGCATGGGCCTAGTCTTTCTGTGGGGTGTCTTGAACTTAAACATCATGGAGGGCATGGATGGAATGGGATTGTGCTGATTTTTCAGTGTTTTTCGATTTTTGGGGGTGTTCATGGGGAGGGACAGGCAATGTGGATGGAGGCCATTTTGAGTGCTGCTACAGGCCCTGGCCATGTGCTGGGAGGCAAGTGGCCATTTTGAATGCAGGCATTGTTGTTAGGCCTGCAACCATTTTGCCTACTTTTCAACCTTTATGCCCAGGGGTAGTGAGTCTTGCATGGGCCTAGTCTTTCTGTGGGGTGTCTTGAACTTAAACATCATGGAGGGCATGGATGGAATGGGATTGTGCTGATTTTTCAGTGATTTTCGTTTTTTGGGGCTGTACTTGTGGCCTTTTCACCAGGGGTATTTGAGTCAAGCATGGGCCTAGTCTTTCTGTGGGGTGTCTTGAACTTAAACATCATGGAGGGCATGGATGGAATGGGATTGTGCTGATTTTTCAGTGATTTTCGTTTTTTGGGGCTGTACTTGTGGCCTTTTCACCAGGGGTATTTGAGTCTAGCATGGGCCTAGTCTTTCTGTGGGGTGTCTTGAACTTAAACATCATGGAGGGCATGGATGGAATGGGATTGTGCTGATTTTTCAGTGTTTTTCGATTTTTGGGGGTGTTCATGGGGAGGGACAGGCCTTGTGGATGGAGGCCATTTTGAGTGCTGCTACAGGCCCTGGCCATGTGCTGGGAGGCAAGTGGCCATTTTGAATGCAGGCATTGTTGTCAGGCCTGCAACCATTTTGCCTACTTTTCAACCTTTATGCCTAGGGGTAGTGAGTCTTGCATGGGCCTAGTCTTTCTGTGGGTTGTCTTGAATTTAAACATCATGGAGGGCATGGATGGAATGGGATTGTGCTGATTTTTCAGTGATTTTCGTTTTTTGGGGCTGTACTTGTGGCCTTTTCACCAGGGGTATTTGAGTCTAGCATGGGCCTAGTCTTTCTGTGGGGTGTCTTGAACTTAAACATCATGGAGGGCATGGATGGCATGGGATTGTGCTGATTTTTCAGTGATTTTCGTTTTTTGGGGCAGTACTTGTGGCCTTTTCACCAGGGGTATTGAGTCTTGCATGGGCCTAGTCTTTCTGTGGGGTGTCTTGAACTTAAACATCATGGAGGGCATGGATGGAATGGGATTGTGCTGATTTTTCAGTGATTTTCGTTTTTTGGGGCTGTACTTGTGGCCTTTTCACCAGGGGTATTTGAGTCTAGCATGGGCCTAGTCTTTCTGTGGGGTGTCTTGAACTTAAACATCATGGAGGGCATGGATGGAATGGGATTGTGCTGATTTTTCAGTGTTTTTCGATTTTTGGGGGTGTTCATGGGGAGGAACAGGCCAAGTGGATGGAGGCCATTTTGAGTGCTGCTACAGGCCCTGGCCATGTGCTGGGAGGCAAGTGGCCATTTTGAATGCAGGCATTGTTGTTAGGCCTGCAACCATTTTGCCTACTTTTCAACCTTTATGCCCAGGGGTAGTGAGTCTTGCATGGGCCTAGTCTTTCTATGGGGTGTCTTGAACTTAAACATCATGGAGGGCATGGATGGAATGGGATTGTGCTGATTTTTCAGTGATTTTCGTTTTTTGGGGCTGTACTTGTGGCCTTTTCACCAGGGGTATTTGAGTCTAGCATGGGCCTAGTCTTTCTGTGGGGTGTCTTGAACTTAAACATCATGGAGGGCATGGATGGAATGGGATTGTGCTGATTTTTCAGTTATTTTCGTTTTTTGTGGCTGTACTTGTGGCCTTTTCACCAGGGGTATTTGAGTCTAGCATGGGCCTAGTCTTTCTGTGGGGTGTCTTGAACTTAAACATCATGGAGGGCATGGATGGAATGGGATTGTGCTGATTTTTCAGTGATTTTCGTTTTTTGGGGCTGTACTTGTGGCCTTTTCACCAGGAGTATTTGAGTCTAGCATGGGCCTAGTCTTTCTGTGGGGTGTCTTGAACTTAAACATCATGGAGGGCATGGATGGAATGGGATTGTGCTGATTTTTCAGTGTTTTTCAATTTTTGGGGGTGTTCATGGGGAGGGACAGGCCTTGTGGATGGAGGCCATTTTGAGTGCTGCTACAGGCCCTGGCCATGTGCTGGAAGGCAAGTGGCCATTTTAAATGCAGGCATTGTTGTTAGGCCTGCAACCAATTTTGCCTACTTTTCAACCTTTATGCCTAGGGGTAGTGAGTCTTGCATGGGCCTAGTCTTTCTGTGGGTTGTCTTGAATTTAAACATCATGGAGGGCATGGATGGAATGGGATTGTGCTGATTTTTCAGTGATTTTCGTTTTTTGGGGCTGTACTTGTGGCCTTTTCACCAGGGGTATTGAGTCTTGCGTGGGCCTAGTCTTTCTGTGGGGTGTCTTGAACTTAAACATCATGGAGGGCATGGATGGAATGGGATTGTGCTGATTTTTCAGTGATTTTCGTTTTTTGGGGCTGTACTTGTGGCCTTTTCACCAGGGGTATTGAGTCTTGCATGGGCCTAGTCTTTCTGTGGGGTGTCTTGAACTTAAACATCATGGAGGGCATGGATGGAATGGAATTGTGCTGATTTTTCTGGGGGTTTTTTCGATTTTTTTGGGGTGTATAACTGAACTGATGTTCCTCTGTCTTCCATTGTTTTTAGGTGCACAAGACTCAAGAGAACCACCAGTGCCAGGAAGAAGTCCTGCAGCGGTGTGTGTGTGCAGCATAACGTCACGCGACGTCACGTATGGCCTCAGACAACTCTACAATTCGTGCAACTGCGGCCTGCTGTCTGACCTGCTCTGAAGAAGATGGCCCCAAAAAATGGTGTCCGTAGCTCCTCTAGCAAGAAAATTGCTAGTAAGGAGCAGAAGAAGCAAGTTACCAAGGAGGCTGGTGTGCCAACCGCCACGTTTTTTGGGAGCAAAAAAAAAAGTACGCCTTCAGCAGCAGGATCTGCTTGGGACCAAGCTGGGAGCAGCACCCCCGCTCCATTGGGCTCAGTGCCACCATCACCACCACGCCAACTTAAGTCCAAGCCCTTGAGTGCTGCGGAGGCAGCCAGTGTACTTCTTCAATCACCATCGACCAGTGATGTTGGCTCATCGCAAGAAAGTAGCAGCAATGTCCCTCAATCAACACAGGTTGTTGTAACTCATCTGACGAGTGTTGAACAACCACAGCCGGAACAACAACCACATGTGCAAGTACAAGCCCAAGTACATGTGGAAGGAGAGGCAGCGCAAGGAGATGCGCAAGCAGAGGTGCATGGAGGGTCACAAGTGTCCACAATAGTTGTTCCTCCCGAAGTAGGGGCACATCAGGAAATCGACAATCAAGCCGAGGTATCATTGGAAGCCACTCCTCCTGATGATTATTCATTGTCTTCCACATCCCTAGCAAGGAAAAGATCAAGGTTGGTGTCTACATCTTCTTCAAGCCCACCGCCTTCAGATGATCTGGATGACGAATGGGTACCACCACAGCAGCCTGAGAGTGAGGCACACCATGATCTGACAAAGATACCTAAGCGTAAAAGGAAGGTCGTCGAAAAACTCATACCTATGGAGTGTGATGAGGCTCAACAAGAAGTGACGCATACTGCTGCTGATGAAGCCCTTCACGACGACGAGCCAGTCATCATAAATGTCACTGCAGCCCCAGCGGGCATGCAGCAAAGAGACATTTTGACCCTATCCCGAGAAGCTGCTGAGCGTGATGATGATGTCGATGAGGAGGCAATGGAAATGGAAACACAACAATCATTAGATTTGGAGTTAACTAGTACACCCACACCTACCGCTTCCATATTTCTTCCTCGCAAGAAGGGACCTCCATCCACCTCGACCTCAATTCGTGGTGGTGAAAGTGCAAAACGTACTGAAGTTTGGCAATCCACATCCTCCACTTCATCTGGCATTAGCAGCAGGACCACCACCACCACAGACAATTCAAGTCCCCAGCTTGGGACTTCTTTAGTGTTTGCCCAAAAAGGGAAAACTTCGCCATTTGTAGCATTTGTAATGTTGCAGTTAGTCGTGGTAAGTTTGGTACCAACTATGGTACCGGAGGCCAGAGAGGTCATCTTGAGAGACAGCATGCTGTCCAATGGTTTGCGCACCTACAGGCGATCAAGGAAGCCCGAATTGTACGTAATGAAAACGTTGATTTTTCATCTGATGATGACGAGGAGGAAGAAGACGATTCAAACACTTCACTTACACCCAGTACCCCTGTCAGCAGCACACCCCATGTGAGGCACACTAAGAGTGTGGGAGAGAGTGAGACATCAATGCGGAAAAGTTCATCAGCGAGCGTAACTGGGTCGAAGATATCATCATCATCCCGTAAATCCTTGGTCCAGGGCAACATTAAAAAGATGTTGTTTACAGAAGCGCAATATGAACGCAACCACCCACTGACGCGTCTGTATAACACTAAGCTGGCTAAAATGCTAGCTCTGGACCTTCTCCCTTTTTCTTTTGTAGAAGGGGTTGGTTTTCTAGAATTAGTGGCAGCGCTCTGCCCTAAATGGAAGGTTCCTAGCTGGTTCTATTTTGCCCGAGTTGCGGTTCCAGCACTACATGAAGATGTTCTGAAGGTGATTGGGGCAGCTTTGCAGAAGAGTGCTGTTCACACTATACATCTGACAACAGACATGTGGACCAGTGGCGCAGGCGCTGATTACATGTGCATCACTGCACACTGGGTCTCTTTTTCAGGGGCTAAAGCAAAGCTAAACACAGGTGTTGACCCGGACATTGTTTTTAAAGCTGCTCGGAAACATGCAACACTAGCCATGTTTGGTTTGGAGAAACGTCACACAGCAGAAAACATTTTGGATGTCTTTAACACAAAGGTCCTTAACTGGCTGTCCCCACTAAAACGCCAGGTTGGTTATGTTTCCACGGACAATGGCGCCAATATAGTTAAGGCCATGAGGCAGGGTAACTATTTCAGAGTGCCGTGTTTGGCGCACTGTATAAACCTGGTTGTCCAAAAATTCTTGGGTAATAAAGGCAGTGCAGCGTACAGAGTATTGGACACCTGCTGAAAAATGTGCAACCATTTCAGCCATTCTTTTAAGGCCCGGAAGCAGCTGAGGAGCCTGCTATATCAACGTAAAATGCCAGTGAAAGCACTCATCTAGGAGGTGGTAACACGTTGGAACTCAACCTTCTACATGCTTGAGCGTCTGTATGAGCAGTATACGGTACTCGATCAATATTTCTTAACAGAGGGTACAGCTCAGGAGAACCTGAGGATGGGTGCTAAGCAATGGAACATAGTTCAAAGCCTGACACGCATGCTTCGTCCTTTTGAGTTCTTCACGCGTGCAGTCAGCAAGGAGGACTGTAATTTGGGAAAAGCTATCCCATTGTTGTACATGCTGGAGGACCAACTGAAGGAGGTGTGTTCTGTGTTTGAAAAAGATGTAAAAAACCAAGACTCTTTTGTTCTGGCTGAGGAATTATTAGAGCTCCTACAAGGTGATGAACGTCTTAAAACGATCCACTCAGAAGAGCATTACATTTGTGCTACTATTCTGGATCCACGCTACAAAAAGGCGCTGGCAGGCCAAGCATTCTTTCCTTTTGATGATGAACATGTTCCAAAGTACAAACATTGGCTAGCCTTGTCAGCCAAGAGGTTTGAAAGAGAACGGCTGAAAATTGAAGGAAATGGCAGTACATCAGCAGGCCATCCCCAGTCAAAACAATCCACTTCTGCACCTGTGGCTGTGGCACAAGTGACCTCTCAGCCGTTAAAGACACCGGCAACCGGATCATCTGCACCAGACACAACAGAAACATTGGAGGCTGAAGAGGATTGGCTAGCTCTGCGTGGGTTTGGTTCTCAAAAGGTCAGAGGCACAGCAAGAGCTAAGCAAAGTGGAGGAACCTTGGATGAGGACCTTGAGTCGATGGTGAAGGACTATCTGAATGACTCAACAGAGGTCTATGTTAATTCTGACCCATTGGCGTATTGGCATGGGAAAAAAGAATTGTGGCCACAGCTCACCAACCTGGCTTTAAACTACTTGTCTTGCCCACTCGCAAGCGTGTCTTCTGAACGTGTTTTCAGTGCTGCTGGTGGCATTGTAACTCCCAAACGGAGCCGCCTCTCTCCCAAAAATGTGGAGAGGTTAACAATGATCAAGATGAATCAGCACCTCATACCACCAGATTTCAGAGTACGAGAAAGCGCGCCGGATGAAGACGAGGTGGCCAGCAACATAGATGAGGGAATTTCTACTCTGTCAGGTGACACTGAGCTCACCCTGCCTGAATTCGCAGAGTATGATGACGAAGCCTTATTCTCATTCCTGGACCGTGATACCGAGCCCTGAAAATTAGACAACGAATCAATAACTTTCTTTTTCATCCTTATTCACTTTTATTCCTGTGTGTCTGTCTTTCTTTGTTGTGCACAGTTAATATATTTCAAACTTTAATCAGATAATCACAAAAACAAGCCCATCAGCAGAACTGTCTTCACTGGTTTGCTAATTGATTTGAAGTTGCCGCAGTCTGCATTCCTCAGGTTCACAAGTTCAGAAGAACATGCTCCTCTATCCTCCTCCTTCAGACTCCTATTTCCATCAAACAAGAGGGCTGGTTTACGCCCAATGAAGAAAGACTCAGCACTTGTGGGGGTGTTGTTCTACCTCTTTGCAGGTGAGTTGACGGCTCTGGGACCATTGTTGGGAAGCTCTAATACCGGATAAAAGTGGTTTGGACCAAATCCGAGGCGCAAATTTTTTAGTGTTTTTTGCTGACTTGCTTGCCTTTGTGGTGCTCTTAGGGGGGGTTCCGTCTGTTTGTGGGTGAGTTTCGGGGTCTGGGAGCACTGCTGGGGCACTCTAATCATGATTGCATTTGCTTTTCAGGAAATCCGTGGTGGCAACCCCGACTTATGGCCTAGCTACGCAGCGCGTTTGGACCGAAGGCCGAGAAATATTGCAAGTATGAGATTTTGCTTTTGGCCTGTTTGGGGGTGTTATGCTTCTTGGCGGGTGGGTTGGCGGGTCTTGGGGCATTCCTGGGAAGGTCTAATACCGGGTAGAAGTGGTTGGGACAAAATCCAGGCCGATTGTTTTTTTGCTATTTCTGACATTTTGCTCAATGTAGCGTTTTCGGGGGCCTGTTTGTGGGGCTTCCTGGTGTTTGTGGGTGAGTTTCGGGGTCTGGGAGCACTGCTGGGACACTCTAATCTTGATTGCATTTGCTTTTCAGGAAATCCGTGGTGGCAACCACGACTTATGGCCTAGCTACGCAGCGCGTTTGGACCGAAGGCCGAGAAATATTGCAAGTATGAGATTTTGCTTTTGGCCTGTTTGGGGGTGTTATGCTTCTTGGCGGGTGGGTTGGCGGGTCTTGGGGCATTCCTGGGAAGGTCTAATACCGGGTAGAAGTGGTTGGGACAAAATCCAGGCCGATTTCTTTTTTGCTATTTCTGACATTTTGCTCAATGTAGCGTTTTCGGGGGCCTGTTTGGGGGGCTTCCTGGTGTTTGTGGGTGAGTTTCGGTGTCTGGGAGCACTGCTGGGACACTCTAATCTTGATTGCATTTGCTTTTCAGGAAATCCGTGGTGGCAACCCCGACTTATGGCCTAGCTACGCAGCGCGTTTGGACCGAAGGCCGAGAAATATTGCAAGTATGAGATTTTTCTTTTGGCCTGTTTGGGGGTGTTATGCTTCTTGGCGGGTGGGTTGGCGGGTCTTGGGGCATTCCTGGGAAGGTCTAATACCGGGTAGAAGTGGTTGGGACAAAATCCAGGCCGATTTTTTTTTTGCTATTTCTGACATTTTGCTCAATGTACTGTTTTCGGGGGCCTGTTTGGGGGGCTTCCTGGTGTTTGTGGGTGGGTTTCGGGGTCTGGGCGCACTGCTGGCTATATATACTTTACTTTGCAAGAGATTTGAAGCAAATCCATGGTGGCAGAGGGGAGTTAGGGCCTACCTGCAGAGCGCGCGCGGAGTGATTTGGGAAATTTGGAAAAAAATGACAAAGTCCCCATTTTTGTACTTTTGCTCTTTGGCTGTTTGGGGGTCTTCTACTCGTTTTCTCCTGGGTTGACGGCTCTGGGGCCATTCCTGGGAAGCTCTAATACCGGATAAAAGTGGTTGGGACAAAATCCACATCGATTTTTGTTTTTGCTATTTCTGACATTTTGCTCAATGTAGCGTTTTCGGGGGCCTGTTTGTGGGGCTTCCTGGTGTTTGTGGGTGAGTTTTGGGGTCTGGGAGCACTGCTGGGACACTCTAATCTTGATTGCATTTGCTTTTCAGGAAATCCGTGGTGGCAACCCCGACTTATGGCCTAGCTACGCAGCGCGTTTGGACCGAAGGCCGAGAAATATTGCAAGTATGAGATTTTGCTTTTGGCCTGTTTGGGGGTGTTATGCTTCTTGGCGGGTGGGTTGGCGGGTCTTGGGGCATTCCTGGGAAGGTCTAATACCGGGTAGAAGTGGTTGGGACAAAATCCAGGCCGATTTTCTTTTTGCTATTTCTGACATTTTGCTCAATGTAGCATTTCGGGGGCCTGTTTGGGGGGCTTCCTGGGGTTTGTGGGTGAGTTTCGGGGTCTGGGAGCACTGCTGGGACACTCTAATCTTGATTGCATTTGCTTTTCAGGAAATCCGTGGTGGCAACCCCGACTTATGGCCTAGCTACGCAGCGCGTTTGGACCGAAGGCCGAGAAATATTGCAAGTATGAGATTTTGCTTTTGGCCTGTTTGGGGGTGTTATGCTTCTTGGCGGGTGGGTTGGCGGGTCTTGGGGCATTCCTGGGAAGGTCTAATACCGGGTAGAAGTGGTTGGGACAAAATCCACGCCGAAAAGCCTTTTGGCACTTTTTGTAACTTAGGGTTCGTTAGGGTTAGCCCTAGCAGCAGGATTGCATGTCTTTCGGAGTGTTCTAGATTTTTGCAACTGAGTTCTGGGGTCTTAGAGCACTCGTGAGAATGTGTAATTTTGGTTGCAAGTCATTTGAAGAAAATCCATGGTGGGAAAGGGGGGATTTGGCATAGTTAAAGAAAGCCTTTGCCACTATTCTTAACTTAGGGTTCGTTAGGGTTAGCAGTATTTCTATTGCATGTGTTTGGGTGGGGGAGTTTTCGAGTCTTGGAGCGATGCTGGCTATGGATACTTTTGCTTGGTTGCTTGCAAGTGGTTTGAATGCAATCCACGGTGGGTAAGGGGGTACTTGGGCCTACTTTTACTTTCAAAGTACGTTTTGTCACCAGTTTTCTGCTAGGCCTAGTTTTTTGAGATTTGATTGGGGGTCTTCTACATTTTTGCGACTGGCTTTGGTAAGGGTCTGGGTGGGAGCACTGCTGGAAAGATCTAATTTTGTTCTAAAACAGAGTTTACAGGACACCTAGCTTGAGGGGAAAGATCCGCTACATTAATTTGCCCATACTTATTTATCCTTGAAAAGGTGACTCTGACAGAGTACGCACTTTCAAAAATATTGTACTGTCTACTAGGAAAATCAAAGTGTGACTTTTTGCAGTCCACAGCCTACATACCTTATATTTATTTATCAGTGGTGTTGTAATATTATATCACTTCCTGTTTTTCGTTGAATAATTACAGGCCGGGTTTCAGTCTGTGCAATGGGGAAAAAAGGATGGAGTCAGGCTTCACATTAGCGAGCCACAATTCAGCCTCAGGCAGGCAGTGGACAGGGTGTCTTCTGGTCACCAACATCGATGGACGAAGCGTCAGCTGCAATGGAGGAGTGCCGCTAATAAGAGGATTTTTTTTCTGCTGGCAACTTATTTACCAAATTCAACAGGACAACTACAACAACATACAGATACAGTATCCTTTGTCTTTTTCTCTGACTGTGACTGCATTTCTTGGATCTCTCTCTGCTTCTAAATTGATCCCTTAACACATCACTTAGTCCACTCCACTATCACATCTGCACCACACATAGTCATTTGTAAGTGCTCCTACGTAATTCGCAAGTCGCAGCACGCCCCAGCCCGTAGAGGACTGGGATGGCCCCAATGATGAAGCATGTCACCAAGGGGCAACCCTGGTGAGTGAGGGGACACCTAGAAAAAGAGCAATTTCTCCTTTTCTATCTACTATACCTTCCAGACCAACCCCATTGAGTGTTGTGAATGGATTTATAGTGACCAGCAAGGCTCTCAGGTATCTGGCAACAGAGACCTTATCTTGAATATAGTTATCAATAATTCCACACACGCCCTGTACTGTCGCATTCTTTCTTCCACAGTTGTCGAAAGTACTACTTACTTTTCACTGACATGCATCCAGTAGTGCATGCAGTTTCAAAGATTGATGGATAGGTTTGTACCCAAAGATTTGTTTATGTTCAATTGTTTGTCCATGCTGTGCTTTTTTTACAGGGTGTCTTCTGGTGGTGACCAACATCGATAGACGAAGCGTCGGCTGCAATGGGGGAGTGCCGCTAATAAGAGGATTTTTTTTCTGCAGGCAACTTACTTACCAAATTCAACAGGACAACTACAACAACATACAGATACAGTATCCTTTGTCTTTTTCTCTGACTGTGACTGCATTTCTTGGATCTCTCTCTGCTTCTAAATTGATCCCTTAACACATCACTTAGTCCACTCCACTATCACATCTGCACCACACATAGTCATTTGTAAGTGCTCCTACGTAATTCGCAAGTCGCAGCACGCCCCAGCCCTAGAGGACTGGGATGGCCCCAATGATGAAGCATGTCACCAAGGGGCAACCCTGGTGAGTGAGTGTCAGGATTCACCGAGTAGCCACTGTAACTTACTCAAAACTGTTGGTCAGCTCCCTGTCCTGGCCCCGTTCTGCACGAACTAATGTGTGGTTTCCTTGTTCCTCTGGCAGACTGAGAGATTCCAGAGGTAATCCGAGTCATTGAACTAAAGAACTGTTAAGACTGTATATAGTTCCCCTCCCTAAGATGGCCGCCCAATGTTCCATTTACTGTACTCGATAGATGCGCCCTCTAGTGGACTTCTGGAAGGCGCGCGCTCCTAACTGCGCACTTCAACGAAGATTCCGTTCGAGAGGCTTGTTCTTGTCGCTGCTCCGCGTCAACAATTCATGACGGGAGAACAACAGCAATTATCAAAGACGTTCTAATTATCATAGTACTAGAGTTTTCAGAGACTTTCATGAGAGAAATCCTTGTCGTGCGCTCTCATTGCTCAGAGAGGCACCTCGGTCAGACGAAGTTCCCAGCCGCTGTCCCAGAGCTGTGACAGCTGTCATCCAAATACCCTACGGTTCTTCAGGAGAAGGCGAGTGTCGAGGAGGACTTGATCTGACACGACGTAGTTGAGTATTCAGCTGAAGAGAATCTTGAACTCTACAAGTAAGGCGTACATCTTCTCGTCAAGTCAGCGAATATCCAAACTGTATTGTTTCCACTCGCATTTCCCCACAGAACATTCCCCCTTGCGTTTCTCCTTGCCTTTCCTCCCCCTTGTACCTTCCTTTATCCTTTTTGCGTGCTTCAGAGATTCAGTGAACTTTTGCTCGCACTTCTGACCCGAGGATATCTCTGCACAGAACCCCAAGACAAAGTCTGACGAAGAACTTCACAGGTACAATTTAGGTTGATAGAGAGAGTGAGTGCAAGTGTAGAAATATTCTGGGTAGAAATACTAATGTTCGTATATGTCTTCACTGCAGGAAGTTCAGTCAGATAACATTCCTAAATATAGAAGAGAGGCAAATACCTGGGCAGAAACTGGTAGGACAAGTTTCATTTATCATTTACGAATAGT
Organism: Lissotriton vulgaris; assembly: GCF_964263255.1. Lineage (NCBI taxonomy): Eukaryota > Metazoa > Chordata > Amphibia > Caudata > Salamandridae > Lissotriton > Lissotriton vulgaris. The sequence continues at coordinate 846,208,289 of NC_141697.1, forward strand.
CAGCACAGTGTAAGAAGGTTTGTGGTATATTCTCTCTCTCTCCCCCCTCTGTGTATTAGGCACCTACAGAAACGACGGCGAGATGAATAGCAGTCGCTGGAAGTAGGGTGCCAGTCGAAGTACAGGTATTCTCTTCTCTGTCCACTTCCCCTTTCCCTGCTGCTGGTGGTCTTGCTCTTGAAGCGAGGGTACCGGTGGAAGGGTGATCGGGACATTCGTCAGTACTGCCCCTGCGAAGCGTTGGAGCACCTGGATATCGTGACAGTGAGGGGACACCTAGAAAAAGAGCAATTTCTCCTTTTCTATCTACTATACCTTCCAGACCAACCCAATTGAGTGTTGTGAATGGATTTATAGTGACCAGCAAGGCTCTCAGGTATCTGGCAACAGAGACCTTATGTTGAATATAGTTATCAATAATTCCACACACGCCCTGTACTGTCGCATTCTTTCTTCCACAGTTGTTGAAAGTACTACTTACTTTTCACTGACATGCATCCAGTAGTGCATGCACTTTCAAAGATTGATGGATAGGTTTGTACCCAAAGATTTCTTTATGTTCACAATTGTTTGTCCATGCTGTGCTATTTTTTCTTGTCTCCCAAAACCTTTCCCAAAAACCCCCGTACCCATCCATTTTTCAAACCCTAACCCTCTTCCCCCGGGCTGTGTGGTTTTCATTGATGTGTGACTAAATTACAGCAATAAATCCAAACACTTGCTGGGGAGGATAAGGTGATAGCAACAGGCTGGTGAAGAAATCCGAGGATATATTCTTACTCTGCTTGACAAAGACCCATGGCTAATGTCAAAGAACTTCAACCGAATTAGTTATACTTTAACATTTGTTAGGCTACAATGTGGCACTGTTCTAGTGTACTTCTGTCAATATTCTCTATTGTACCATTGTATTGCTCAGGAGGACAAACCAGATTTCATTTTCTTTTTTTTTATAGGCATGCAACTGCCACTGTGTCACACCACTAGTACCACCGCTATGAGGAAATTTTATCCGCCCAGGATTGCCAACCTTATTCGCTGTTTCTCGTGGAGCCAGCCCTGGGCCTAGCCCTACTTGCAAACAGAAATTACAGGTAAGATAGGCGTTTGGTTGGAGGTAGTATAATGGAGTATTAGGAGAGACGAGAGATTGGATTGACGGTAGTACTACTAAAGTCCTAGGACTATTCAGGAAAACAAACTTACTGTTAAACCCCCACCCACCAGACTCAAAAGCAGTAAAAAACAGGTATGGTCAGATAAAGTTTCTAAAAGTATATTTTTATAGCCCTAACAAAAGAATCTCCCGCAAGACCCTCCCTAACCCCAACGATTGTCCTTCAAAAGTCCCCAAAAATCCCAACTCCCAATTCACACCCCCCAAAAGTCTCTAAAAAAGGGGCAAGGGACACTATGGCAGGGTGCTGTTGGAATTAGCAGCCAGGGCATCATGCTCCTTGCGGAGGGTGGCAAGTTCGAAGCGGAGGCCCTCCACCACGTTCTTATAGTTATGGACCTCCTGCTCCAGGTAGGACAGTCTGAGGGATAAGCGGCGCCAGTGTGCCTTGCAAATCCTGTGAGGGGCAGCTGCTTTCTTTGCTGCTCGGCGGTGGCGTTTGGCTTTGGTAGCCCGGCTCCGTCCCGCTGGAGCACTGCGCTGGCTGGCAGCCCGCATGGAGGAGGATGCAGCTGTCCCAGTGGACGTTGTTGTTGTACCAGACTGCGTCTCCTACTCCTCCAGGGCCACCAGCCGCCGATATTCAGCGACAGTGGCATCCAGCCTCCGTTGCCGGGCCATTCGAGCCAGCTCCTTCCCCCTTGATGGTGTCTTGGATTTGGAAGGAGCAACTACATGAAAAAAGAAAGACATAGTCTGTAACCAATGCTCCTTAAGATTAACACAAAATGATTGAGCAGAAAGTTGTCACAGTACAAGTAGCAAATTGAAAGCACAGTACATAACTATTGAGGACAGTATCTATGTAACCTCCGACTTCTTCATCCTTGCTCTAACATTAGTGGGAGTTTCAGGAACAAATTCTACGAGCACTATGGACTTCCATTACAGTCGACTATGACAGTACACCACTGTTATTCTTCTTCTTCTCTCTTGTTTAGGAAAATTGGTACGTTATCTTATGCAAGCCGGCATAATGCCAGCGCAGTGAACTTGCTCCCGAGAAAAACAGACGCACACCATGGTGAGTGAGACAGACTTGCGTTACTGTACCGGTCCAGTACATGCAGGTGGTGAAGCTCTTACTTTTCTATTACGGGTGACACTGAGAATACTCTGTTAAAAGGGCTACTGCTTAATTAATTTAGCTTTCACCCTACAGTGCAAATGAGTATTAGAAAAGGAAAATGAAGAAGCTAAATTATCTGATTATCTATCACTTCACATGGGATGTATTTGATGACATATGGGATGACTTTAGGTGCTTTGCTTATTATTGAGTGAACAGTGATACCCCCACACATGAATGACGTACTACTACTAAACTAAAGTTATTAAGAGAGGTAGGGAGTGTCCACCGTAATAACCGGATATATGCTGTGCTTGCAGTTGCAATACAAGGTACTTTGCAGGGATGCGCCGGTAATTAAAAATCTGAACCTTTGTGTGTAGCATTACGCAGTTCTTTAAACTACACTCATGCATAATTTCACAGGCCAATGAAATGAACACAAAATCTAAAACAAATAAGCATAGTAGCAACACTACTGAGAAGAATGAGAGCAGTGTACCTGAAATGCACAGAAGATTTTGAAATATAATTTACCTACAATGTAATGAGCAGCATTATTGCTCTTGGTAAAAAAAAAAAAAATGCAATATAATAACACAGCAGGAGAAAACATAGTAGTAAAGACATAGCTACTACTACTCACCAAGCCCGGGGATCTCAAGGCCAAGGAGGTCGAGCAGATCTCGCTCACGGGTCAGGACATCCGTCCAGCGGTGGGTGGCGTGGTTGTAGGTGCGCCAGACCCGAGAGTGGTGGTAAATGGCCTGGCACACCTTCTCCCACCGCTTCCGGCGCTCCCGGGCCCGTACCTGGCACTGATCTTGCCGCCTCCCATGATGGTCCTGGGGAGGCGGCGCTGAACATAAAAAAACGAGTTGGCCCACCTCCTCCGGGGTAAAGATCTCCCGTGGCATCACTAGTTCCCCCCTCAATCGCCCGCACGGGAGCCGGACACGGGGTGCGGGACCCTTCCCCTTCTCGGGATGCTTCCCGGCTCCCTTCACCATGGTCTGGGCGGAAAGGAATAAAGAAAACAGAATAGGGAAGAGAAGAAAAGAAAAGAGTTTACAAAAGTAGTTTAAAATTAACCAAAAGTAGCAGTAAACACAAAAATATAGGGCTAGAAAAATAGAGGGATAGATAATAAGTAAAATAGATCAATAAAAACTTCAAACAAGCAAAGGATGGCAGAGATTGACAGAGGATACAAAGACCATGCCCAGAACCATAGCAATGAATGAGAAACAAGATGGCCGCGCCCGTTCACGACCGCGCGGGTAAGTTCGCGCGAGATTTTCCTTGCGAACACGCGCGAAACTGTACTGGCAAGCCGCAGACTTTGCGAGATTACACTTCGCGCCCGAAACGGAAATACGTCAGGCAAACAAGATGGCTGCGCCCTTGAACAACCGCAAGGGTAACTTCGCGCCTTGCGCTACGAGCGGCTCGCAAAAAAGCACAAAACCTTGCCAACTAACACGCCGCAAAAAAAACAAATTGCATATTCGCACGAATTTGCGGCTTCCGAATCCGATCTCGCGCGTGTTCTCGGCCTGCGAACCCCGCGAAATTGCAGAAAAACGAGTTTTTCAAAACTGAAAGCACTCGGCAGGGGCAAGAGTTCAAACTCATCATTAGTAACAATTCCTGTAGTGCTTCCTGACTGGGGCCCCTCCAGAATTCAGTTGCTAGTTGCAACAATTGTATGACCCTGCTCTGACCCTCACAGCAGGCTCATAGAATAGCTACAAGTACGCCACAAAGGTCCTGGGGAAAAAAAATGCACTGCAACAGAAAGCAAAATTACAGATAAGGAAGCAGGTGCCAGACTGGAATTTTAAAACAGTGACACATTAATAAACTAACCCCAAATTAATTCATCTCAGTTGAAGCAGAGCTGGTGTGCTTGCTTTTCCCCCCCATAATCTACAGTAATGATGAACCAGAGGGTGGCATTGATGTAACAGAGGGTTGCAGTGGTGAAACAGAGGGTGCTGGGAACCTGTGATGATGAACCAGACGTAGAAACAACATAATCGCGACCGTTGCGCGCCAAAATGTAAGTTCGCAATTGCGAACTGGTACGAAACCCTCGCGAACTGGCAGAAATCCTTGCGAACACACCAAAAAAAAAAATCTGCAAATTCGCACGAATTCGCGGATTTTGCGGATTGCGAGTTCGCAAATCCGCAAAATTCGCGAACGCGAGATTCGCAAAATTCGCCCATGCTTAATGTTTATAAATTAATGAAATGTATGTTTTTTAAGCCTTATGTTTATACTGTATGGTTATGATTATGTCATGTATGTATATGATTTTTAAATGTCCACATTAAAGTTTATGATTAATTTTAAAACCTTTTTTCTTTACCTATAGTTCTTACTGTCAATTGATATTACTTGTTTTGCCACTGCCATTGACTGCCTAGGGTGTTTGTTCACACACTGTGAACTGAACAAAGCAGCATATACTGCCTTCAAACCACGCTCTGTATTTTACCCTAATCTTCCACATGACTCTATAGACACTTTTCACGATGTGGTTACCAAAGAACTTGTAAAACAAAAACACAGCAATGTTATTAGAAATACCACAGGTTGTAACTTGTCTAGTAAACAAAGACACAACATTGTATCCCTGTCCCAAGATCTGACAAAGGTGGGCATATAGTGTTATGGAGTGGACAAATGTATATTGATGAGGCCCACAGACAACTAGATGATGATAGATTCTATTGTCATTGTAATACCACTATGTATAATACTACTAGCATCACTTCCACCTGGGAAAAACTTTCAGAGTGGAAAAAGTCTGGATTTATCACATGACACGAGTATTGCTTCATGAAAAAATATTATCCGAAATTGCCCAAGTTGTACCTCCTCGCTAAAATTCACAAGCAGCCCACTGTTCCCCCAGGGAGGCCCACAGTATCATCAGTGGGTAATGTAGGTGAAAACATCTCCAAGTATGTCAACCACTTTTTAAGAGAATATGTCATTCTGTTACCATCCTATGTTAGAGATACAAAGGATTTCCTGAACAAAGCGAAGGGCATCATATGGGAGGATAGGCACTTCCTCATTACCTTGGACGTGAACTCACTGTATACCATCATTGATCCAGGGTATTAATGCCTGCATGCATTTCTTAAGTGGAAAAAAACATTAGTTAACTTGAACACACTCAAATGCTTGCTGACCTGATGATGCTGTGCTTAACCAATAACATCTTCATGTTCGATGGGAAGCTTAACAGGCAGGTGTGAGGCACAGTAATGGGTATGGGTTTCGCACCTAGCTTTGCAAACCTCTTCCTTGGCAAATGAGTGGAAGAAATTCACAATGAGGCAACACTCCGATATGACTTTGAAAAAGTGGCAGTCTGGCTTAGATACATCAACAACTTATTTATTGTTTGGATAGGTAGTGAACTGGAAGCCACTACTTTTATCAAAAAATGTAATAACAATAAATACAATATCATCTTGACCCACAATATAAGCAAAGACTGTACCAAGGGGCCGATTATGATAGCGGATAATCTGCATCCTCTGGGCCCGGAGGATGCAAATTAAATGCTGCGGACTGAGAAAAGACCCCCCGCCAGATTAGGATGGCTGGGGCATCTTTTTTCCGTCCGCCGCTTTTCCGCCGCGGTCGCCTTCCGATCGCGGCGGAAAAGCTCTAACATGGCTGGCGGTGTCTATCAGAGCCAATTTTACCTTCAATTTACTTGGGTGCATGTATTGCTCACATGGTTCAGGCATGTCTGTGTGGTCTTGAACCTGTCACATTAGCAGCCTTATCAGACTTTTGGTACTGATGTACCAGCTCTAGGTAAGTCAGCTTACTGGCATGAGTATGTAATCAGGCATTATGTCTCTTTAGCTATACTGACACTAGTTTGTTTCAAGCACATAACTTACGCTTGCCACCTAGAATTTCCCAGATCTACCTCAACTAAAGGGTCGTCGCTTTTGTTAGAAACCTTATCATGTCTAAATATTTGGTCCTTAAAGATCATGGTTACACCACTTGGCAAGTCCTTGACCTGAACACTTGGTTGTAGACTCTCCCCTGTTTGTGTTACACATCCTTGAAAACACTAAGGTTCGCATGAACATGACACCAGACATTTGTCGGATAAACTATCTTCCTGAGATACCTTTGGCATGATTACACATGTATATTTATTTCCTTTTGCCAAAATGTGCTGCTTGTATATATACATATATGCATTTATGTGTACACTACAAAATGTCCATGGCCTTCACTAACCATTGTGAATGTATTATATCTTAAGTCCTACGTTTATGTTCTTGCTTATTTATGCACGAACTTCCGTAAACCTCTTCATGTTATCAAGACATTAATTTGTAGAAACGCGTAACGTTTGAGGAATAAAGAGCTATCTGCTTACTGCACTAAGACTTTCGAGAGTGCGCCTCATTTAAAAGCATATTGGATTACAAAAGCTCCGGTTTGGGTTTTACCGGCATCACACACCACCTGACTACGGGCTCGATCCCTGAAGGACCCGCTCTCTTTGATGAAAAAAAATGAGATATATATATATATTCCCTGAACAAACCATAGGTTTCACACCAGTTATAGTTAGAAATTAGCATTTAAAAAACCTATTAAATTCACTGAAAAAACCATAGGTTTCACACCAGATATAGTTAGCTGTAAATTTTACTGACATAAAACCATTGAAATTCCCACGTTATAGTTAGTTGGACTCACTATAACTTGCGCGCCTGCAATGCACTGCTGATGACGTCACATATTACATCAATCATGACATGGTCAGTGACATCACTCATGACATCACTGATGACACCAGCCAGTGAATGTGTGTCTTTCTGAAAAATCAATATGTTTTATATATGTATCTGTAAAGGTAGATGGACGAATAAATGTTTAAAAAAGTGTGTAAATGGTTGTTTATTTTTTATAAAATATTGATTGGTTAACTGGCATATAAAAAATATCTTATTGAATACATATATTAGCGAGTAATTTTTAAATACTTAAATATATGTATCTGTGTTTTACTTTGTGTATAAGTGGCTGCATGGGTTGGTGACTGACTCACTGTTTGTATGTGTTTTTAAGACAGCCTATGTGCAGGACTGTATGGGTGGATGAGTGTGTATATGTGTGTGTTAGTGAGTGAATGCCTGCCTCACTAGTGTCTTTATGAGTAACTACATCTGTTTTAATCTAGTATATGTGAGTATTGATGTATATAAGTGAGTATATGTGAGAGTGAGAGATTGAAAGAGTTCCTGTTTAAATAAGTATGTGTTTCTATAAGTGATTGTTTAAGAGAGTAAGTATGTGTAAGTTTCCTTAGAAGTAATGTGGTAGTGTGTGTATAGTTGTGTATGCAAATAAATGGATATTCAATAGTTTATTTGCATGTGTGAGTATGTGTGTGAGTAACTTTTGGATGACTGTTGGTGTGTAACAGGATGTATATGTGTATTACTACATATGATGAGTGAGTATATGTATGAGTGACTATATAGAACTGTTGCTGAATGAGAGGATGTGTATATAGAAGGTGGAATTACTGAATTGGTTGTTGTAACTGGTATGGGTATCTCTATTTTTAAGAAAATGTTAGTTTCTATTTTCGAATATGTGTTTCAAGGGTTACATTACACTGAAAGGAGGTCTGTCACTCTGTCACAAGGATGGTGTCATCAGTGATGTCATGAGTGATGTCACTGACCATGTCATGAGTGATGTAATATGTGACATCATCAGCAGTGCATTGCAGGCGCACAAGTTATAGTGAGTCCAACTAACTATAACGTGGGAATTTCAATGGTTTTATGTCAGTAAAATTTCCAGCTAACTATAACTGGTGTGAAACCTATGGTTTTTTCAGTGAATTTCATAGGTTTTAAAAATGCTTATTCCTAACTATAACTGGTGTGAAACCTATGGTTTTTTCAGTGAATTTCAAAGATTTTTTAATAGCAAATTTCTATAGCTATGAAATGTAATATTTTTTAAAAAAATGAATCCTATATCGTATATTTATGGAATACTATTTTTTTATGTATATTCATATTTTTATTTATTTATTTATTTTTGCCCTGGAGCGCTCCCGGTGCACGTACCGGGGCGCTCACCTGTGAGCGCAGTATTCCGGCGCACCCTGGTGCGCGTACCGGGGCGCGTCCCGGTAGCGCACCCAAAAAAAAATAAAAAAAAAATGATGAAGGAGTGAGCATGAAGAAAAGGGACAGAGAGAGTGGTGTTAAGAGAAACAGACCTTGAGGGAGGAACACAGAGGGACTGTGTAATAGATAGTAAGACAGAGAAAAGGTGTTAGAGGAAGTAACTGAGAAAAGGAAAGACATGGGAAGTAACAGAGAGAAAGGACAGACAGAGTAAAGGAAGAAGTGACAGAAAGGGATTGAGTGAACCAGAAAAAAAAGGTAAGTGAGGGAGTGTAGGTGAGCAGGGAGACTGAAAGAAGTTTAATGTGGTAGGAAAGTAAGGAAAAGAGAAGTAAACATAGAGGATAAGAATAAGTGAGGGAAGCAGAGTAAGGAAACAGGGGTGAGGTAGGTGAGAGAAAAGTAGTGAGGTTAAAGCAAAGGGTGATGACAAACTACATTTTTTTAGTCACACTTAGCATATAATTAATATAAGCTTAATTGCATGTTTAAACTACACTTTGTATCTGTGAAAGACAAAAGAAAAAATAAGTCATAATTAGTAAAATATATATTATAAAATAGAAGAGACAGGTCAAGAGGTAAAAAATCATAAAAGTGTACTAAGAAATAAAGCAAGAGTGAAGGATACAGAAACAGAAATAAAGTAATGTAGAAGGACAAAAAGAGGGAAAAAGAAATAGAAGGAGAGCAGATTACTGAAGGTAAGTAAGATACTAAAAGAATGTGAGATACCAAAACTAAATCAGGAAAGAGGAGTAAGTAAAAGGGGAATTAGTGAAAGGGAAAGGAGTCTGATTGAGGATCCATTTACAAGAAAGAGGAATGGAAGATGACTGAGAGTGAGTGAAGGGGAGTCACAGAGTGAAGGGATGAAGTGAGTGAGGTTAATATAGAAGGATAGAGGGAAAAGGATTGAGGAAGTAAGTACACAGAAGGACTAAGGGAAGGACTGAGTGAAGTGCAGTACAATTCAATTCAATTCAATTCAATTCAGTGATTTATATAGCGCGCTACATACCCAGGGGGTCTCAAGGCGCTTGGAGAGGGGTGGGGAGTTACTTGTCGAATAACCAGGTTTTAAGTTGCTTTCTGAATGCTAGGTGGTTCTGAGTGAGGCGAAGGTGAGTGGGAAGTGAGTTCCAGGTTATAGCAGCTAGGTAGGAGAAGGATCTTCCTCCCATGGTGGATTTGTTGATGCGAGGTACAGCAGCAAGGGCTTGGTGGGAGGAGCGTAGCTGGCGGGAGGGGGTGTAGAAGGAAAGTCGTGAGTTGAGGCATTCGGGTCCAAGTTCGTAAAGTGCTTTGTGTGCGTGGGTTAGAAGACGGAATGTTATTCTCTTATTTATGGGGAGCCAGTGGAGGTTTTTTGGGTGATCAGAAATGTGACCTTTACGCGGAATGTCAAGAATGAGTCTGGCTGATGCGTTCTGGATGCGTTGGAGTTTTTTCTGAAGTTTTGCGGTGGTACCGGCGTATAGGGTGTTTCCGTAATCCAGGCGGCTTGTAACCAGTGCGTGGGTGACCGTCTTTCTAGTTTCAGTGGGGATCCAGCGAAATGTTTTTTTAAGCATGCGAAGAATGTTGAAGCAAGATGATGAAACTGCGTTGACTTGTCTGGTCATCGAGAGTGAGGAGTCCAGAATGACGCCCAGGTTACGTGCGTGGTCTGTTGGGATGGGTGCTTTTCCAAGGGATTCTGGCTACCACGAGTCGTCCCAGGCGGAGGGGGAGGTACCTAAGATAAGGACTTCTGTTTTGTCGGAATTCAGTTTCAGGCGGCTGAGCTTCATCCACTCGGCTACTTCTCTCATTCCTTCGTGCAGGTTGGTTTTGGCGGTGTTAGGGTCTTTGGTGAGTGAGAGGATCAGTTGAGTGTCATCAGCGTAGGAGATGATGTTAAGGTTGTGTTGACGTGCGATGGTCGCGAGGGGGCTCATGTATACGTTGAAGAGGGTGGGGCTGAGTGAAGATCCTTGTGGCACGCCGCAAATGACTTTAGTGGCATCTGATTTGAATGGCGGGAGGCGGACTCTCTGAGTTCTTCCGGCAAGGAACGAGGTGATCCATTCCAGTGCTTTTCCTTGAATTCCGATGTTTCTGAGGCGTTGTAACAGGGTGCTATGACAGACTGTGTCGAAGGCTGCGGAAAGGTCGAGGAGGATGAGGGCGACGGTGTCACCATTGTCCAGTAGAGTTCGAATGTCATCTGTTGCTGCGATGAGTGCGGTCTCAGTGCTGTGTTTGGCTCGGAAGCCGGACTGTGAGGAGTCGAGGGATTTGTTGGTTTCGAGGAAGGCGGCGAGCTGGTTGTTGACGGCTTTCTCGATGACTTTGGCCGGGAATGGAAGAAGTGATATGGGGCGGTAGTTTTTGAGTTCGGTGGGGTCCGCTGTGGGTTTTTTCAGAAGGGCGCTGAGTTCGGCGTGTTTCCAGCTATCAGGGAAGGTGGCGGAGGTGAGGGAGCAGTTGATGACATCTTGGAGGTGGGGTGCGATGATGGAATCTGCTTTGTTGAAGATGTGGTGAGGGCATGGGTCTGTGGGGGATCCTGAGTGAATGGAGTTCATCAGGCGGATGGTATCATCCGTGGAAATTGGGTTCCAGTCATTAAGGATGTTTAAGGGGGGTGAAGGAGTGGCAGAAGGTTGGGTGGGTTGGTTTCCGGGTTGGTTGTCGAAGCTGTTGTGGATGTCTGCGATTTTGTTGTGGAAGAATGAAGCTAGGGAGTCGCAGAGGTCTTGAGAGGGAGTGATGTCGTTGGTGTTGGCGGTGGGGTTGGTGAATTCTTTGATGATGTTGAATAATTCCTTGCTGCTGTGGGCGTTGTTGTCAAGTCGGTCTTTGAAAGCGGCTTTCTTGGCAGTTCGGATCAGTTGGTGGTGTATGCGGGTGGCGTTTTTGAAGGCGTCTCTGGTGCTGGTGTTTGGGTCTTTTTTTCCAGGCCTTCTCGAGGGAGCGACAGAGTTTCTTGGATTTCTTAAGATCATCGTTGAACCATGGGGCGTTTTTGTTGCCTTGTTTGATTTGATGTTTTTTCAGGGGTGCTAGGTTGTCGGCGCTGTTGGTTAGCCATTGAGTGAGGTTAAAGGCTGCTTGGTTGGCGTTCGATGAGTGGGCAGGGGGGTTTTGAAAAAGCGATGAGGAGATCTGGTCGATGGTGATTTTGTTCCAATTTCTTCGCAGAGTAGGTTGAGGATGGTTGTGGGTTGTGGTCTTTTTGTAGGTAAAGTGAACGCAGCTGTGGTCCATTCAATGGAGAGCTGTGGTGTGACTGAAGGAGATATGCTTGCTGGAGGTGAAGATAGGGTCGAGTGTGTGACCTGCGAGGTGAGTGGAGGTATTAACAAGTTGTTTGAGTCCGAGGTTGGTGAGATTGTCCAGAAGGGCGGTAGTGTTGCTGTCGTTACTTTTTCCAGATGAAAATTGAGGTCTCCCAGTAGGATATAGTCCTCGGAGGGGAGGGCGTGTGGGGTGATGAAGTCCGTGATGTCTTCACAGAATTGTGCTCGGGGTCCTGGTGGCCTGTAGAGGAGGGTGCCTCTGAGTGTGGTCTTGGGGTCGGTGTGGATCTGGAAGTGAAGGTGCTCGGTGCTAGCGATGTTGACGTCTGAGCTTGTTGAGATGCGGATGGAATTCTTGTGGACAATAGCGATGCCTCCTCCTGTTTGCTTGTTGCGGTCTTTTCGAATGATCTTGTAGCCTTCCGGGATGGCAATGGTGATGTCTGGGGCTGAGGAGGCGTTCATCCATGTTTCAGTTAGGAAGGCGACGTCCGGAGAGATGGTGTCTAGTAGATTCCAGAGGTCGATGGCGTGTTTGTGGACGGAGCGGGTGTTGAGCAGGATGCATTTTAGGTGGTTGGTGTCAGGTCTCTGTTTGATATTAGTAGCTGTGGAGTAGGTCTTCTTGCCATCAAACTTGCAGGAGTTGCACGTGAAGGGACCATGGGTGTGTCGGAGAGTCGGCCGGGGTTAAGGGCTAGGAGGGTGGAGGCGGCGTATGTGATGCGGGTGGGGTGAGTGGGACGGGGACCAGGGGGTCTGGCGCAGGGCGCGGTCCAGGCGCGGACGGGCGTAGACGGGCTTACCTTTGGCGCACCTTCGGCGCGACTGGGGCACGACCGCTGCGCATGAACGCTGCACGAGCATGCATCTGTCATATATGGATGGTGGAGGGGGAGGGGCGAGGGAGGCTCAGCTGGGAGGCGGGGCGTGCTCTAAAGGACGGGCTTGCTGAGAAAACAACAACAAGGAAATGGCGGCGGATGGTCAAGCACTATCAGCAAAGCGCCAGAGATGAGTGAGCGAAGGCACAATGAAAGTGAATGCGCAGCAGTTGTTTGTAAGCTGAAGGAATGAGGCAGACTTCTATACTTAACGTCTCAGCAGTCACAGAGCAATTATCGCGCAACAGGTCAAAATGCCAGATCCCAAGCGCAGCCCACCGACAGAGTCACAGTGCAAATATCACGTTTCAGGTTAAAATGCAAATCCCAAGCGCAGCACAACGATACCAATACAAGCAGGGAGCCAGGGGAGCGACCTCTCACCGCAGCGATGAGATAGTCACAGCGCTTTCGGGGACGGGAGCGCTGTATATAGTCAGTGGGAGGGAGGCTCAGCTGGGAGGCGGGGCGTGCTCTAAAGGACGGGCTTGCTGAGAAAACAACAACAAGGAAATGGCGGCGGATGGTCAAGCACTATCAGCAAAGCGCCAGAGATGAGTGAGCAAAGGCACAATGAAAGTGAATGCGCAGCAGTTGTTTGTAAGCTGAAGGAATGAGGCAGACTTCTATACTTAACGTCTCAGCAGTCACAGAGCAATTATCGCGCAACAGGTCAAAATGCCAGATCCCAAGCGCAGCCCACCGACAGAGTCACAGTGCAAATATCACGGTTCAGGTTAAAATGCAAATCCCAAGCGCAGCACAACGATACCAATACAAGCAGGGAGCCAGAGTGAAGAAAGGAAAAAGAGTAAAGGAGCAAAAGAAGGAAAGAGAGGGGAAGAGGACTAGAGCAGTGGTACTGAGAGAATGTGAGAAAGCTGAAAAGTGGTGCAAGGGAGAGAGGAAATACAAACAGTTGAAATGGGATTGAGGGGTTGTGAAAGAAGTGGAGTAAAGGAACAGCGATGAAAAAAGTGAGAGAAAGGCAGTGTAAGTGAGTAAAGAGAGCTGAAAAAGGGTGGAAAAAGGAAAGTGAGTATGAGACAATGGGAATACAATATAAATTACACAATACAAACTATAGAATAACTTGTACAACATGTTAGATAGTTTATTTTTGCTGTTCTCAGAATATATTGAATTTCACTAAAAACAGTGAGTTCAAACTATTCATCATATGACAGCGGGAAAAAAAAACACAATCTAAAAGATTGTGTTTTAAAAAACCCATATAAACTTACAAATCATATATGTACACTAATCTTTCATTCACTTACTTTTCCTTGAGGCCAAATAGTAGATCGTGAAGGTCCTTTTTGTTGGAAAATACTCTGCTGTTCTTTTAAATTTCCATTTCATCGACTTGCTATAAAAAAAGATCTAAGAACATCTGAAATAATTCTCAACGTTTTCATTTTCCTCCTTGTGTTAAGTTATGACTCTTTGCTCATACCTTCAACTTTCCTTACGGCCAAATAGTGTCAGATATATGAGTATGTTTTTAAATTTCTCAAATAAAACTCTGAAATTACCGTTTACCCGATGTTTTGAAAGAAAAGCTCATATGACATTTTCACAATATTTAAATATTCATATTCCCTTTTTTGATCACTCATGTTCAACATTTCCTATAATACTGATATCACTTACTATGAGATCCACTTACAGTACCTATATGAGAACTGCATTTTTTATATTATGTTGATCACTTTTACTCACAAATAATTTTAAACATTAGACTAACTTTTATTAACTGCTCCCGTCTTCATAGGCCAATTACCTTTACTTAAACTTTGGTTCTAAAAACACTAGGTAAGAATTTTTTAAGTCAAAAGGCAAACGTTGTTTATAAATCAAATGAGAATCATTGCAGTAAGTCCAAGCTTATTGACCTTTTAAATAAGCTGTATAATGCCCTGATGTTGTCGGAGGACCATCATGATAAATAATAGCTACAGTTGCAAAGGTTCTTCCTGAAATTGATAACTGAGAAGCCACAACATTTTTGATACAAGTTGTCAATTTAGTTCCATCAGGTCTACATCGTTGGAAAACAAAAATGACATACTGACCATAAGTTTGTATAAATAATGTGGACAGCATTGGACACTTACATTGGGTACACACCATAATATGATCAGCTGCTTTAACTAGATTATTAAAAGACACTGATTTGCAGTCTGGTAAAGTCAAATATATAAATCTTTCAGTGTCTATTCTAGTAGTACTTGATAAACTACAATTGTCGCAGTCATGCTGCCATTGATAGAAAGGCTAAAAAGATTTTCTACATCTACACCTTCATCTTCCAAAACACCAAACATATACATTAAAAATTCCTGACAATCCTGCTGAATGTTCTGTGAAAATTTATCTTGACCACAACATATGTCTAAAATATTTCGAATTTCTGTTACACTTTCTATTTTTGCTCTATCACTGCTACATTTCTCAAACACAGAATTCAATAAACCGCACAATCTTTGATCCCGATTTTGAACAATCTGTTCTTGTAAAGTTTGAAGAAAAAAAACAACATTAACCACTACATTAGCATAACAGTTGACACCAGAACTGTTTTCAAACTGAAATGCGACAACAATTTCATCAG
This sequence comes from Lissotriton vulgaris, assembly GCF_964263255.1. Lineage (NCBI taxonomy): Eukaryota > Metazoa > Chordata > Amphibia > Caudata > Salamandridae > Lissotriton > Lissotriton vulgaris. The sequence continues at coordinate 846,223,520 of NC_141697.1, forward strand.
AATCCTTTTTCTTTCTGTTTTCAATTACATTTTCATCTACTTTTTGTCTTTTTGCTACTACCTCACTGCAATTATTCTCATTTCTTCTTTTTCGGCCTACCACACGTTTTTCAAACAGAGGATATTGTGGCAAAAGTGGAGCATACTCTCTTCTTAACCTATTGTATTCTTTAACACAATCCATATCTGCACAAATCTTTGTCTCATCACACTTAATCAAGTACAATCCTGATAAAGTTCTGACTTGTGATAATGCCACATATGCCATACCCTCTTTAAACACAGAACTTCCAATATTCACCAAAGCACTATCTACACTTAAACCTTGAGATTTATGAATTGTCACTGCATATGCCAAACAAACAGGAAACTGTTTTCGGCGAACATATAAGTCTTTTACAAGAAAAAATCTAGCAGAACAACAACTGATTTGTTGCACTTGCTCAATGCCATCAAATTTAATTTTTAAAAATTCAATTCCCTTTCTATTTCTATAATTCACAAAATCAACAACATTACCATTTACCAGACCTCTTTCAACATTTAAATTCCTTCTCAAAATAATACGACAATTAAAACACACATTCAGAGTCTTTTCAAAACCAGCTGTTTATGATATACTCTTCTCTAATGAATCCAATTTTGATTTCAAATTTTCTGACAAAATAATTGTTGCTCCCATATGCTCAATTTTATCTATTGCTTCTAGTTTCACAATCTCTTCATTTTCTAACTTTAACATTTTGTTGTTGAAGATGGAACATTCTTGCAGAGTTGGCATCAAACATATTCCAGATTTGTTCTCAGTAATTTTCTTAAAAATATTCTCTGGAAGAATGTTTTCATTTGGATACAAATTTGAAATTCATCGTGCATGTAAAGCTTCTTTCCCATGCTCGCTTGTCTTGTAGAATTTTTTTATAATCTTCATCCTTTGCCTGTCGCATATTTTGAAACAGTTCTGCATATTTGAAATTTAACCATATATTAATGTTTCCAATGCTTCCAAGGGACTTCCTGGTATCTTCATGTGTAAGCATTTTAAATACTTGTTGTCCTTTTACTGGAGTCAACTGCAATAGATCTCCAAAAACAATAATGTGGTTTCCTCCAAATAACACATCATACTCAGTTGTAAGAATTTCTTGCATTCTCAAATGCACAAAAGCAAGCATTAGATTTGAGACCATGCTTACTTCATCAATGATAAGAAGTTTCATTTTCTTCAGGACTCTGGAAACTTCAGAACACGCTCCTCCAGATAACTTGTTGTAATGCAATTTATTATCATGCTCAACTGGCAGCATCAGTAAACGATGTAGAGTAATCCCTTTAATGTTATGTGCTGCCAGTCCAGTTGGAGCAGTTACAACACAAGACAGCGGTGATCAGTCCTTTTCTGCAGATAAGTTGCAATTGCTTTAATCAGAAAACTTTTTCCTGTTCCCGCTTCTCCACTTACGTACAGTCGGACAGGTTTAAATGATGTACATGAGCACTCTTTTTTCTCATGTCTGAATCCATGTTCAATCTGTTCTGTGACTTCGTCATATATCTTTTTCTGCTCAATGTTTAGTTGCTTTACCAAATCTTCTAAGTTAATTACATCCTCTTGAGCTTGTTCCATAGCTCTTTCCACCTCATCCATGGCAGTGGCAGCTTCATTTTGGATAATTGGTCCTCCTAGTGGATCCTGCCTCAATGAAGTAGAACTCTGACTGTCTTGAGAACTGTCTCTAGCAATCTCTTCAGCAATTGTGGCTTCTTGCTGTATTTCTTCGTTCAACATTTGCAGATAATTTGGAAAAACAGGCCATTCTATGGTATCCTTGGTTGCATTAAAAGAATCTTCGTAACAGAGAAAATCTCCAAGTAGTTCCTCTTCTGTACGCCATGGCTTAAAGAGTTGCAAAAGAGCTAAATAGTAAAATTCTCTTTTGTCTGGAGATTCGCAACTCAATTTTCGATGATTAATCAAATGTCCTTTTCTCTGCTTCACTAGACATCCTTCATACCCAATGACAGCATATTCTGTGATGTTCCTCTTATAACTATAGTTTTGCAGAACTTCATACAAACAAGTATTCTCAAGGTGAGTACTTCTATTTGGATAGTATGTATCCAACATGTTTGTCTTCAAAATATCTGTACTGTTTGGTTCTTTCTCCGCCAAATACTCAATTTCTTGTACAGATTTCAAAACTTGGTTTCGTGTTGCAGCAAGACCTAGACTCACCCAAATGATTGTTCTAGATTTGGCATAGAGACTTGCTGATGATAACCGATCAGAACATTCATATGCTCCAATTTCTCGATGCGATAACATCTTCAGACTGAAACTGTATAATTTTTTACTTACACTCTTTTCATGTGAAATGTCCTCCCACATATCCTTCAGTTCTGTCTTTTCTTTTTTTGTGATATAAGACGTCACATATCGAGCCACAGCAATAGAGTTGTCAGCAACAAACTGAATATCCATGTTAGCATTCCGCATGGACAAAATCACTGGGTTGTAGTCATTAATATACTTGGACTCTTCATTTCTTTTTAAATTGTATGTATTTTTTGGTGATTTCCTCGTCACAGTATGTCGCAGAGAAGACATCAAATTATTTACTCTTCCTTTAGAAATCACTGGTCGTGGAAACGCGAAACGACATTTTGTGTAGAACTTGTACTTGTTTCTGAATTTTAGACGACAGTACTTTCCACAACGATGGGATTGAAAGCGTAAAACTTGTTGCCTTAAATTGTTTTCTTCAGTAGTTTTCGGAACAGCACATGTTGAATACTCTTCAATGAAACTCATCACTGTGTCATCCGAATCAGTTCCAAATTTGGGTGCATCTTTAATCCATAACGATTCAGAAAAGGGGGTGGTGATGAACAGAGTGTCTGAATTAAGCAGACCACTCTTACCCAGTCCAAAGATCAGGGCTTGATCCATCACCGTTTTTCAGCTCACTGCACCATCCCAGCTCAGAAATTGGCTATATGCAAATTAGTCTGACCCTGGCCCAGTGCATCATGGGAACAGGGCAGACCAAAGTACCAAGCCAATTCTTATACTGGGAAGGAAACAAGCTACCGGGGACCGGTTTCTGGCATTTCAGCCGTCTTCGGCCCGGCTTGCTTGAATCCTGATGGTGCAATTAGCTAGGGACTCACATCTGAGTATACCCTTCCACGCTTATGGTGGACAAAAATGATTCAGAAAAGGGGGTGGTGATGAACAGAGTGTCTGAATTAAGCAGACCACTCTTAGCCAGTCCAAAGATCAGGGCTTGATCCATCACCGTTTTTCAGCTCACTGCACCATCCCAGCTCAGAAATTGGCTATATGCAAATTAGTCTGACCCTGGCCCAGTGCATCATGGGAACAGGGCAGACCAAACTACCAAGCCAATTCTTATACTGGGAAGGAAACAAGCTACCGGGGACCGGTTTCTGGCATTTCAGCCGTCTTCGGCCCGGCTTGCTTGAATCCTGATGGTGCAATGAGCTAGGGACTCACATCTGAGTATACCCTTCCACGCTTATGGTGGACAAAAATGATTCAGAAAAGGGGGTGGTGATGAACAGAGTGTCTGAATTAAGCAGACCACTCTTACCCAGTCCAAAGATCAGGGCTTGATCCATCACCGTTTTTCAGCTCACTGCACCATCCCAGCTCAGAAATTGGCTATATGCAAATTAGTCTGACCCTGGCCCAGTGCATCATGGGAACAGGGCAGACCAAACTACCAAGCCAATTCTTATACTGGGAAGGAAACAAGCTACCGGGGACCGGTTTCTGGCATTTCAGCCGTCTTCGGCCCGGCTTGCTTGAATCCTGATGGTGCAATGAGCTAGGGACTCACATCTGAGTATACCCTTCCACGCTTATGGTGGACAAAAATGATTCAGAAAAGTAAATGTAAATGTAAATGTATAGGCATTTATATAGCGCACTACTTACCGTAGGGTCCCAAGGCGCTTCGACCGCTGCGAAACCCTTCCTGGCTTCCCTGAGAGATGGTCCCTTAATGGGTATCTCCAGGGTGAGACCAGGCATCCCCGGCGGTCTGGTGGGGCCGTTAGTGAAGATGAGGCAAGCTAATGCCCAGAGTTGCCGAGTGTGATCGCTGATCAGAGTGGGCACCGAGGCTAGAGAATTATCGAGTCCGCCGACCCTGGTCCAGAAACCTGCCGCGCCGGGAATCGAACCCCGGTCCCGGGCCGTCCTCTGCTCTCGGGTCTGCCGCCTCTAACCAGTGAGCCACACTACTTCACTCTGGGAAGGAAACAAGCTACCGGGGACCGGTTTCTGGCATTTCAGCCGTCTTCGGCCCGGCTTGCTTGAATCCTGATGGTGCAATGAGCTAGGGACTCACATCTGAGTATACCCTTTCACGCTTCTGAGCTGGGATGGGGCAGTGAGATAAATAACGGTGATGGATCAAGCCCTGATCTTTGGACTGGGCAAGAGTGGTCTGCTTTATTCAGACACTCTGTTCATCACCACCCCCCCCTTTTCTGAATCGTTTTTGGCCACTATAGGTGTGGCAGGGTATACTCAGACATGAGTCCCTTTCTCACTGCTCCATCAGGATTCAAGCAAGCCGGGCCGAAGACGGCTGAAATGCCAGAAACCGGTCCCCGGTAGCTTGTCTCCTTTCTGGTGAAGAATTGGCTTGGTAGTTTAGTCTGCCCTGTTCCCATGATGCACTGGGCCAGGGACAAGACTGATTTGCATATAGCCAGGTTCTGAGCTGGGATGGGGCAGTGAGATAAATAACGGTGATGGATCAAGCCCTGATATTTGGACTGGGTAAGAGTGGTCTGCTTTATTCAGACACTCTGCTCATCACCACCCCCTTTTCTGAATCGTTTAATCCATAACAGCATATGTATGTGAGGAGCACCTCTCGTTTGATACTCCTTCCTCCAAAAGAAATCCAAAACCTCTCCAAGGGGAGGATTTTTTTTGTAGTAATAAAAGACATCATAGCTTCAAATCTATGATTGAAATATCTGCATGCATTCACTGGATCCAAAGAACACAGTTCACCAGGTGTTTTGAACTCTATATTTTGTATGTTTCCATTTGCCTCTCGTAGAAATTGAAGTAAGTGGTCCCATGCATACTCAGCACAGCTAAGAGTGAAGAACCATGTAGGAGTTCCTAAGTTTCTTAGCATACATTTCAATTCCCCATGACGACGGAACCAATACTCGTTTGTACCACACTGACATGCCATGAGATTGATTAGCTGAGATTCCAAAATACTGTCTTGCAGATTTACTTTCTCCATAAAGTCCCTCGCCGAAACATTTTGCAGATGTGCTCCACTTTTCAGTATATGGTTCACTGCATAAGAAAGCCCAGACAAGTCACTTTCATACAGTAGATGAAACAAATACGGAATGCATTGACGAAACCTTGGATCTTCAGCATATAATCTTAAAGTTTAGTATTCAGCTGCAGGAATTTGAAGTGGTCGATCGTCATATCGTCCACCTTGACCTGTTGGAAATAACTGTGGAAAACAATGAGCTCCCAAACTTTCTTCCCATACACTAATGGGACTTCCTTTTGCTGCTATCATTTGAAACAAATCAATTGCATTCCCCATTACTTCTTTGGAATGCAAAGGATGAACAGTATAATGTTCATATATTTCTTCACTTCTAGACACTTCAACTTTTTCAATTTGGCCAACTGAACAATCACTGTCTTCTTCTGTAGCTATTTCTTCAGCTCCAACACATACATGTTTGTAGTACTCATTGTTTTTGACCAAATACTACTTTGCCTTTTTGACTTTCCTAACATCCACTAAATCTTGCCAGATTTTCTTACTCTTTGTCGGAACTCCATTAACTAGAATAACCAGAGGATCCTCTTCTACTCTTTCTACACCAATTGTATCAATATTTTTCTTGACATCTAGAGGCAAATAAACAACTCTCCCTTAAAGCCTCTTTATAAATCTGAAGGAGGCAATTTCCCTATCTTAGGCTCCATGCGAACAATAGCCTGAAAAGGATGGACACATTGAATCAAAATAGATTCATAAGTATTTAAATCCATCAATTCAGAAGGAATATCTACCAACTGAAGATTATTATGAACAGCTCTAGCAGGCATTCTGTTTTCATTTAATTTTTTAAAACAATAATTACAAATACGCTGATCAGAACTCAAATCAAAAGAATTCTCCACCAACAAATAAGTTACAAAATCCTGCCATTCACTATTGTTTTCCATTTCACTTTTTGCATATAAATCAACTAATCTAGTCTGAGTCCTATAATGAGTCTGTCGACAACACACACAAGTAAAATTAGGCCTTTCACTTGATTTCACCTTAAACTTGGTAATCTCCTCGTCAAACTTTTCTGTACATTGTCTTCCACATTACCATCTATTACTATATCCATTTCTACACTGTTCTCTTTGTCCCCAAAATAACAAAACTCAATTTCTTCACAAATGCTCTTCACATCTAATTCAGATCCATGCAAAAGAGCACTGTTTAACTGTTTAAGCTTAAGTGCTGAACTTTTTGCATAATACAACCTTCTCACTAATTTCCTCACTTTATTATGATGCACTGCTAACATCCCAAAATGATGAAAAACACTCTGACATACTTTTCTAGAAAGACAAGCCAGTGAATGCCCATGCAAACCTGTGTTTTCTCTCACTCTGCAAGGATCTAACTCTTGCAAAATCTTCATTTTCTGTTTTACACTTTTCTTACTATATGTACGTAAGAAATTTTGAAGCAAATCGATTGAATCGTGTCGCACACTACAAAATACTACTACACTTCCATGTGTACACTGGACCCTTAGTATGTTTCCCTAAAACTTCATCAGCTAACACCTCTTCTGCATCTCTGGAAACAAGTTTCTCTTTTTCCATCAGACAACCTTCTTTCACCTCATATGCTCGACCACTGGTGAAAACTGCATGCACCAAATCATTCTCCTGAAAGTAACTCCCCGCATTAAAAAATGGCTCAGAACTTGAACTATGCATCCATTCTCCCGGAAATACTTCACAAAAATTAGTCCGATTCATTATTCTTTTCCATCTACTGTTCGATTTGAAAACATCAATTGCCTTGTTAAGTATCCTAATTCAATTGATTACTAAAATAAATAATTTTTTCTTAAGTTCGAAAGCCTGATCAACAATCTTCTCTACACTTTTCTTTTTCTTGTAGAAAGCAGCTCTCTGTGTACCTTTCTTCATATTTTTTAACAAATTGAAAACTACCCTATTACGAAACATTCGTTTACGAATGTCCCTAAATTGGTTTTGTCTTCTATTACTATACATACTGTTCTCTCCTGGTCCAGTAGTAACACTTTTGGGGGGCCTCTCCTACCTTTTCAAATTTGCTCTCTCCTTCTGTGTATTCTCTTTCTCATTAACATTTTTTTTTGCTCTACATATGTTCCGAGAAAAAAGACTTAGTTGTCTTACCAGGAGCTTTTTTTGTGTTATTTGAAGTACTTGTTGTAGGGGAGTGCTTTAATTCCGTTGCTGATTTTGTTTTTTTCGTATGGCATCTTTCCTTCTCCTCTGCCTTGAAGGCATTTTACCAAAACTTTTGAATTGTTGATGTCAATCTGTGGTAAAGAAAATATTAACACAATATACACCACTATTAGTAAACAACAAAGGAATGACAATACGCAAACGATATAAACACAAGTTTACAACATATCTACATGATTGCACATTTTACCTGTGTTTCCTCAGATTAGGAAGCAATTTGTGCAGATGAGGTGAGGCCTGTCCAGAAGTGCAGAGGAGGTGAAGCCTGTCCAGGGGAGCAGAGATGGTGAGGCCTGTGTCTAAGAATGCAGTCGACTGGAATTCATGAAGCCTCTCCCCCACTGCATTCTTAGACACAGGCCTCACCTCCTTTGCACCCCAGGACAAGCTTCTCTCCCACTACACTCTTGAACACAGGCCACGCCTCCTCTGCACCCCTGTACAAGCCTCACCTCATCTACAACCCTAAACAGGCTTCACCTCATCTGCACCCCTGGACAGGCCTCACCTCATCTACACTATGTATTCCTTCTCAAAAATGAAAAAAACAATAATTTGCCCCAAAATCGTTTTTCGCATCACATTTAAGAAACACGGCACAGGTCCTATGTACAAGCATACAATTTTACTACTGAAACCTCACTATTTCACAAAACACAATTCCTCTATCTTGCATATGTTAATATCAAGCATTTCCAAAAAACATGCCACAAACCAACAAGAAAGAATCTCAATCTGCTTCCTAATTTGAGGTAACACAGGTGACATCATTCTAAAAGGTTCAAATATATTTATTTAATGAGGCAAACACTATTAATTTCTTCTCAAAAATATAAAAGCCATCCATATACCCCAAAATCGTTTTTTAAAAACAATTTTACAAATACAGCACAGGTCCTATGTACAAGCATTCCATGTCACTAGTGAAACTTCTCAATTTTACATAAAGCAATTCCTCTATGCAGCAAAATCTATTTACCAGATTAGGAAGCACATTAAGCTTTTGTATTCTTCCTTTGTGTCATATTTCTTGATAATACATGGTAAAAAAATATTAGTGCATAGAGAAATTGTATTTTGTAAAAAAGTGAGGTTTCAAAAGTGTAATGAAATACTCATATATATGACCTATATTCTATTTTGAAATGTTATGTAAAAATTGATTTACAACATATGAATTGGTTTTACATTATTCACAAGGTTTAGATACTGTGTACATGATTGCACGTTTCACCTGTGTTTCCTCAGATTAGGAAACAGATTGTGCAGATGAGGTGAGGCCTCTCCAGAAGCGCAGAGGAGGTGAGGCCTGTCCAGGGGAACAGAGGTGGTGAGGCCTGTGTCTAAGAATGTAGTGGATTGGACTTCATGAAGCCTCTCCTCCTTTGCACCCCAGAACAGGCTTCTCTCCCACTACACTCTTGAACACAGGCCTCGCCTCCTCTGCACCCCTATACAAGTCTCACCTCATCTGCAACCCTGAACAGACTTCACTTCATCTGCACCCCTGGACAGGCCTCACCTCATCTACACTATTTATTCCTTCTCAAAAATGTAAAAACCAATCATTTGCCCCAAAATCGTTTTTCACATCACATTTCAAGAACCTCAATCTGCTTCCTAATCTGAGGTAATGCAAGTGACATCATTGTACAAGGTTCTAGTATATTTATTTAATGAGGCAAACACTATTAATTCCTTCTCAAAAATATAAAAAACATTAATTTACCCCAAAATCGTTTTTTAAATAACATTTTAGAAACCCAGCACAGGTCCTATGTACAAGCATTCAATTTCACTACTGAAACTTCACTATTTCACAAAAGACAATTCCTCTATCTTGCATATGTTAATATTAAGCATTTCCAAAAAACATGCCACAAACCAACAAGAAAGAATCTCAATCTGCTTCCTAATCTGAGGTAATGCAAGTGACATCATTGTAAAAGCTTCAAATATATTTATTTAATGAGGCAAACACTATATGGCCGGGATGCCTTTCACCCCCTCCTAACACAATCCCCAAGGATGGGAAGACGGACGCAGTTCTGAACTTTTGGAAGGCGGGAGGGAGTCACCCTCCCGGCCGTATTTATTAAAATATGAAACAAAATTAAAACATTAAATAAAAGGTTTCATATTCATGTACAATTTTCATTTATTACATTTCGATGAAGACATATTCTTTGGCTAACCTTAACAAATCTCTAATACAAAGGTTTCCTAGCCGAGTCTAACATCCTGCAAATGCATACATTCTAAATTAAAATGGTACATCCTAGCATTAAGGGCCAACGGCAAGGTCTTAACCGGTGTCAGATCCCTACTACCAAAACTCTCGCCCTCACGGTGTGAGTGGCGGCCGCGCAGAGGACTGTACCTTCCTTGCCAACTCTAATTTCCCTTGTCTTGTCGGGGGCCCCTCTTTCCGTTCGACGCCATCTTAAAGGTCGTCCGAGCACCCGTGTGAGGTATCTGTAGGAAGGACAGCGTGGGCTCGCCCCCCACCCCCACACTCTCTATCACATCCGCCGTCGCGGATATCCGGGCCCCAGGAAATTCATAGGAGGGGCATTTAGCTGCCTCCTCCCCTGGAAGGGGCCTATGGCCGTCTCCCCTTAGGCGACCCATCCTTAGTGGGTGCCGCCTCCCAATGGGAGGGGCCAATGGCCGCCTCCCCCCAGGCGCTCCCATCCATAGTGGGTGGCGCCCCTACTCTAGGGACCTTGAAATTACTGTTCACCGATCATGACCTTACCGCCCGACCAAAAAATAAATACGACACTTACTAAGGAGGACATATCCGCCTACTTACTCAATCAAACCGTTTACTCCTACAAGAAACAAAATTATCCTACTGACCGAAGTCACATCGTAAATCTAAACATTCATACTCCTGCTATACGGAGAGAAAAAGAAGTTATCAGAGCAAAAACTTTATTGCAAAACCAAACATTGCCATAAGAGGCTGGTGGGTGGGTCTCAAAATTGCTCCTTGTTCCGTCGAGGGCTCACGAGCAACGAGTGGGTGCAGCCTTCAGAACACAGGAACAAGAGGACGCTTCTTCAGATTCCCGCTCTCTTTATTCTTCATCGGGAGGGCGTGTACCCTCCGCCGGTACGCCTCCTGGGCGTGGCCATCGGTGTAGGTGTCTAGGACAACCCCTCCTGGGCGGGAAAAAGGCGCGCCCCGGCTACGCCGCTTCGGGCATACCAGCCGGGACGCGCCTCCCGCCCAAAATGGTTTCCCGGGAGGATCGGGCCCCCAACCATAAGTTCGGGGGGACCGAGTGGTCGCCCCTTTCCATATGGCCGGGATGCCTTTCACCCCCTCCCAACACAATCCCCAAGGATGGGAAGACGGACGCAGTTCTGAACTTTTGGAAGGCGGGAGGGAGTCGCCCTCCCGGCCGTATTTATTAAAATATGAAACAAAATTAAAACATTAAATAAAAGGTTTCAAATTCATGTATAATTTTCATTTATTACATTTCGATGAAGACATGTTCTTCGGCTAACCTTAACAAATCTCTAATACAAAGGTTTCCTAGCCGAGTCTAACATCCTGCAAATGCATACATTCTAAATTAAAATTGTACATCCTAGCATTAAGGGCCAACGGCAAGGTCTTAACCGGTGTCAGATCCCTACTACCAAAACTCTCGCCCTCACAGTGTGAGTGGCGGCCGCGCAGAGGACTTTACCCTCCTTGCCAACTCTAATTTCCCTTGTCTTGTCGGGGGCCCCTCTTTCCGCTCGACGCCATCTTAAAGGTCGTCCGAGCACCCGTCTGAGGTATCTGTAGGAAGGACAGCGTGGGCTCGCCCCCCACCCCCACACTCTCTATCAATTTCGCCGTCGCGGATATCCGGGCCCCGGGAAATTCGTAGGAGGGGCATTTAGCCGCCTCCTCCCCTGGAAGGGGCCTATGGCCATCTCCCCTTAGGCGACCCATCCTTAGTGGGTGCCGCCTCCCAATGGGAGGGGCCAATGGCCGCCTCCCCCCGGGCGCTCCCATCCATAGTGGGTGGCGCCCCTACTCTAGGGACCTTGAAATTACTGCTCACCGATCATGACCTTACCGCCACAGGCCGGATAGTTGACCGGCTATCCGGCCCCCCCAAACTCCTCCTAAAAGTCATGCTTCCTCAAACCCCTTAGCCATGATATGAAGTCTCCTATGAGTAAAACATTCCCCTCCCGGTACAGATGAACCCCATCATGTAAATACATGTGATCACCCCGAATACATCCATGAGGAATGCAATGCAACTGCGCCGAGCGAAACAATCTACCAATCTTGTTGTTAACCTTCTTCACCGAATGGTTCAGTGCAGATACTGATAGGCCCCCCCGCCACACCTTTCTGGGAATCATGTGGGACCAGGCAATCGTGCACCCCGAGATTCTTTTTGCCAACCAGCTAACGGAGGACAAAACTTGCTCGAGCAATACTCGTCTACCCAGAGTCACTAAGTCATTGCCCCCCAGGTGTACTATGACTACAGATGGCGGTGACCTCTGCTGCCCTAAGAGACCCTCAACAAAAGATTCGAATTGGTCAATACAGAGCCCGCCCCTTCCATGGAAGGCCACTCTGTACCCGTATTCCCCAGCTGCGTGAGTCGCGTCACCTGCTTTGAATACCTCCCCGGCCCGCCTCACGTATGAGTGGCCCACGACCCAAACCACTCTCTCTAGAGACGGTGATCCATGACCGCTGGCCCCCTGGTACTGGGTCGACTGCACATTCCGCCCCGCATGATCTGCTCGCAAAACTGTAAATCAAACAGAAGACAAGAAGCGTGAGTGCATGTAACTTGACTTCACAACATGTGCAATCGCACATACCTTTTAAAACAATTTGAGGACCATCGTCCTAACTGTTTCACTTCTTCCGCACTCTGACCCCTGGCTGTAGCTTCAGTAGCAGACCTTATCCTAAAGGAGTGGGTCCCAAAATCGCACGGGTCCATGCCCGTTGCAGCGATTGTCAGTGCTAGCACCCTTTGAAACTGAAACCTCGTCAGTGGGGTGGCATCGATGTGTCTCAGCAAACTCCCTCCCCATGTATCCGCCCTCAGTGCCAAGTATTCCTCTATACACATTATCGGGCACGTGGGGGACCCTCGCATGCGCTGGACAACAACACTATTACCCATAGCTCGCTGGTCCTTCTTGGACCTAACTATCGTAACCACCATCAAATCACCCCTAATTAGGATGTGATCCCTGCACAAGCCTCCCTCCACATCTTTCTTGTTCCTTGCGACCAGTTCACTCACCCGCATAGCCCCATGGAACGCTAATGCGAAAGCTGCCCGGAACAGAACCGCTTCAAATTGGGAGGAGCATGTCGTGACTAATTTCGCCATGATTAGGGACAACCTGTCTAAGCCAATCGGGTGCCTCACGTCCTTCTTGTGCCCCTCGAGGAGCTGCCAGCCGCGAAGGGCTTTTCGCGCCAAAAAGGAACCTGTCGGGTCTTTGATGCAATGCACCTGCGCCATGAATGAGATGGCCGCCCTATGCCTATTGGCCGTTGACGCTGATCGGCAGTTTCTGTGCAGTGCTACCAGAAACCCCTGGAAGGAATCCTCCTGACCCCATTTCTGACTCCCTGTCGGACCCAAAAATGCACAATAGGAACGAAACGCTCCTTCATATGCCTTCCTCGTCCTGGGAGCTAAGCTTGCTGCCACGAGGTCTTGTAATCCGGGGCACCGATTAGCCAGAGTGCTTCGGGGAACGGTGCCACCGCTAGGTCCGCTGTAGGTAGGTAACCTCTGAACGCCTGCATATGTGAACGAGAGAGTGCATCAGCCGGATGATTCAGTACACCCGGCACGTGCTTCGCCCTGAACTGTACATTTAGTCTCATGCAAAGCAGCACAATTTCCTTCAACAATCTCAGGATCCATTTGCAGCGTGCTGCCTGACTGTTAATGCATTCTACAACAGTCATATTATCGGACCAAAATACCACTGCGCGGTCTCGGAACTCGTCTGGCCATGCCATCAGAGCAACAAAATTAGGGAATAGCTGAAGGAACCCTATGTTACCTGTGAGTCCACTGGTGTGCCACCACATTGGCCATGTCTGCGCCGACCATCGATTACCGAAGATGGCGCCAAACCCCACACTCCCCGCCGAGTCGGTCCACAAACCCAGCTCGTCCGAAGACACTGGCGGCTTGTTCCACACCACTCGACCGTTGAAGTCCGCCAGGAACGCCAACCAAATGCGCATGTCCTGGCGAACCTCTGCAGACAGTCTTGTGCGGTGGTGTCCTTCTTTGAGACCAACCATAGCTTGTGCAATAGAGCGTGAAAAGGGGCGGGCCATCAGTATCACTCTCAAGGCAAAGTTAAGCTGACCCACTGCTTGCTGTAACTGGTGCAGGGTCACTTTCACCTTACCAAGGCAAAGTTCCAGGGAAGCCCTAAATTTAGACACATTACCCACTGGCAAACGGAAACATCCCTCCACAGAATCGAGCTCAATTCCCAGAAACTCAAGTGAAGTAGATGGTCCAACCGTCTTACCTGGTGCCAATGGCACTCCAAACTCCTTCCTGAGTGTGCAAAATTCCTGTAGCGCCTGCGCACATCTTGTGTCACCGGCTGCTCCCAAGAACAGAAAGTCATCTAGGTAATGCATAACATGCCTATGGCCCGTGGCCTCTGTAAATGCCCACTCTAAAAAACAGCTGAATTTCTCGAAATAGGCACAAGAAATGGAGCAACCCATCGGCATGCATTTATCCATGTAATAACTACCTTGGAACGCAAAACCTAACAGACGCTGATCCTGCGGGTGTACCGGGAGCAACCGGAACGCCGATTCGATATCTGATTTCGCCATCAGCGCTCCGGGGCCCAGGCGATTCAGCATGGCGACGGCATCATCGAACGATGCGTACCGCACCGAACAGACTTCCGGGTCAATAGCCTCGTTTACTGAGAAACCCCTTGGCGCAGACAGATTATGGATCAGCCTAAACTCTCCCGGGTCTTTTTTGGGGACCACCCCTAATGGGGAACAGATGTAATTTGCTACCGGCGGGCTCTGAAAAGGCCCAGCCACTCGGCCTAGGCTTACCTCTTTAGCGATTTTACGCTCCACTACACCTGGGTTATGTTGTGCCGAAAGCTGGTTTTTACAAAAAGGTTCCCCACGAAAAATCCCCCGCCGGGATGCGGAAGCCATATAAGAAGCCCTTCCTCAACACCCCAGCAGAGACATAATCAGGGTACTTCTTTAACCAAGGGGTCATAGCCATGAGATCAACGGGAGTAGGCAATTGTTCATAACAATCCATCTTAGTCTTAGACCCTCCTTTACCTCCCGACCCGCTATTTTTTGATCTACATGAACTCTCCGGGTGAGAGGAATTCCCACAACCCGCACACACATGTTTAAACCTACATGAACCTTGCGGTCTGTTACAGTTGCCTCTATTGAAGCCCCAACAGACCCCCCCACTTTCCCCCGTTCCCGCCGGTTTTCGGCTGGTAATCTCCACCGGTGCCCGCTCGAAAGGGCACCGAGGGCTTCTGGCGGGAAACCCCCAACCCATTCCCGCCTGGCGAGGAGGTCCTCGCCGCCCCAGGCAGGAGCTGCTTTTGCCAAGAAATTGAGTCGAGGCAATCCCATGTCAGAGAGGAATCATACTCTTTCGCTTTACGAAATTTCATGTCGTAACCTTTCCACTCCTCCCCCTCATACGTTTCATAGAAATCCATTATACGTGCCTGATAACAAGACAGTTCGGGCAATACCTCGGGCTTTCGCTCACCAATAATCGCAGTAAACATTGCAAAGGCCTTCGCCCAATTCGTTATCGTTTCATCAACCCTGAACTCCGCCATCTTGGCCCGCCAGACACTCGGGTGCCACAAGTCTTTCTGCGTTTTAGCATATTCCATCTCACGATGGTCGGTTAACAATGAAAACATATTCACATACTTGTCTGACCATATCAATTCTTTTGTGGCCATCGGGATATGTTGTACCACCCTCTCCCTCCTTGAGGGTAATGAGCCCTCCCCTGCCACTGGCAAAGCGAGCTTACCTGGTGTGTGTGTTGTTCCCGCCGTTTTTCCAAGATCAGCTGTCGGTCCTTCCGGTGTCGCCTGTGATGAAACAAAAGGGAGATTCGCCTTTGTGGCATCTCGCGACTGCCGCAACTGCTGTATTAGTAACTTGGCATCTTCGGCCGTGTCTCCAGGCGCCGTAGCACCCCCTGCCTTCTTATTGAGCCAAGCGGCCAACTGGGTGGCCAATTCAGGAGGCATATCCTCGTCATTAGCGGGCGTCATCACAACCGGAATCGGTTGACCCGCGTCTGGACTCGGTAAAGGGCCATCAGTTGGTATGGCAGGGATGACCGGGGGCACCTCAGGGACCGGAACCTCCCCCGCCACCGCCCTCTTCTTGGCCCGTTTCCCTCTACCCTCGGGGATGACTCCCGGCAATGCCGATCCTACTACCTTCTTCGGGTTACCAGGCTTGTTCATCGCTGCCAGCTGTTTCTTAACATCCGCTATATCACGACCAAGCGCTGGGACTTTTCCGAAGCCTCGTTCTATTCTCGCCATTCTGGTCATCAACATGCGAAGCATCTGTTCTGTCTCAGAGCCCTTTCCTGCCTTCTTGCCAGACATGGTTTCGGTTATAAACTGTTAGTCGATCAACAGGGCCCTGGATCCTCCGCTGTAAAGTTCTGAAAGAGAAACACAAGAATTACAAGTTCTCAAAATTGCTCCTTGTTCCGTCGAGGGCTCAGGAGCAACGAGTGGGTGCAGCCTTCAGAGCACAGGAACAAGAGGACGCTTCTTCGGATTCCCGCTCTCTTTATTCTTCTTTGGGAGGGCGTGTACCCTCCGCCGGTACGCCTCCTGGGCGTGGCCATCGGTGTAGGTGTCTTGGACAACCCTCCTGGGCGGGAAAAAGGCGCGCCCCGGCTACGCCGCTTCGGGCATACCAGCCGAGACGCGCCTCCCGCCCAAAATGGATTCCCGGGAGGATCCGGGCCCGCAACCATACGTTCGGGTGGACCGAGTGGTCGCCCCTTTCCATTAATTCCTTTTCAAAAATATAAAAACCATTCATTTACCCCAAAATTGTTTTTTAAATAACATTTTAAAAACACAGCACAGGTCCTATGTACAAGCATTCAATTTCACTACTGAAACTTCATTATTTCACAAAAGACAATTCCTCTATCTTGCATATGTTAATATCAAGCATTTCCAAAAAACATGCCACAAACCAACAAGAAAGAATCTCAATCTGCTTCCTAATTTGAGGTAACGCAGGTGACATCATTGTTAAAGGTCCAAATATATTTATTTAATGAGACAGACACTATTAATTCCTTCTCAAAAATATAAAAGCCATTCATTTACCCCAAAATCGTTTTTTAAATAACATTTTACAAACACAGCACAGGTCCTATGTACAAACATTCCATGTCACTAGTGAAACTTCTCAATTTAACATAATGCAATTCCTCTATGCAGCAAAATCTATTTACCAAGCATTATCAAAAAACATGATACAAACCAGTATCTGCTTCCTAATCTGAGGTAACGCAGGTGACATCATTGTGAAAGGTTCAAATATATTTATTTAATGAGGCAGACACTATTAATCCCTTCTCAAAAATATAAAAGCCATTCATTTACCCCAAAATCGTTTTTAAATACCATTGTACAAACACAACACAGGTCCTATTTACAAGCATTCAATTTCATTACTGAAACTTCACTATCTGCTTCCAAATCTTCTCCATAGAGCAAACAAGTCTCTATCTAAATTAAATGAATCATTACTTACCTTTACAAATGCTTTGGGAGATTGAGAACAGTGTCAGACACACACACCAATTTTTCTTTAGCAGAGCAAAAGGTATGCACTCAAGACACTGCAACCATGACTGGCACAGAAAACCTCTAATTCTACACACATATGCCTCATTTCAACCAATCAAAACTCTTCCCTCACTATTTTCAAACCAACACCCTTCCCCCCTCAGACCTTTCTACCTGTTACCATAGCAACTCTCTCCTTACTGAACTCTCAGGTTCAAAAGTTGCTTCTACAATGTAGCAAATGAAGTCAGCAAGGATGTTTGACCTCTCAATACACCAGCTTATCCGGTGCATTATTGCTTTAATTGACTTTTTCTTAACCATTCAAATTGCTTCTTTCACAAAACACAACCATGCACCCTAACTTTTAGTTTTCAACTATCTAAATCCACCAATCATTGCTTGTGATTCAAGAGCAGGGAAACTCCACAATTATTTTTTTGTAAACTCCTACTGTTCCAACTGCCATTTCATTCCCACACTTCATCTGACTGCATCAGAACCATCTCTCACCATGCATTATGTCTGGATTATTGGACATAGCTACATCCACTGGGCTCAAAGGTATGCAGCTAGCAGAAATTTTCACAACCTTGATTTATCAAATGTGGAAATCAAGTGGATTAACCAGAAAGGATTGAGATGTCACCAATTGATACCATTGGTGAAAACCTTTTTGCATCTGACAAACCCTGACCTCTTAATAGTGCACTGTGGTGGAAATGACTTGGGCACTTTGACTGGGGTAAGTCTGGAAATGCTTTTAAAAGACACCTTTGGTCAATTGATGACACTTTTTCCACAAACTGCCTTGGTATATTCTAGGCATGGGCGGAAAATCCGTTACGCTCGCGGATTTTGCGGATTTTCGGTAAATTCGCAATCCGCGAACGTTCGCGAATTTACCGAAAATCCGCAAATTCGCACGCAGCGGATTTTTTTTCTTTGCGGTGTAAGTTCGCAATTGCGAACATGTAGATGCGGCGGGCAGCAACAATCTCGCACTCGCGAAATTACAAAAATTGCAATTCTGCACAAGAAATCTACTAGCAAGCAGCATAGACCTTCTGAAAATGATGGTTTTTGTCAGAATAACTCCTCAGGTTGACATTTGCCTGCACTTTTTTGGATTTGAGGCCTTTTTGATTTTCTTTGGATAACTTTTTGATTAGAAATCAACTTAACTCATATAAGCTTGGTGGGGCATTACAGTTGCTGTAATGCTGTTCTGCAGAAAAACGAGTTTTGCAAAAGTGAAAGCAGGTTCAAAAGTTCAAACTCATCATTAGTAACCGTTCCCTGTAGTGCTTCCTGACAAGGGCCCCTCCAGAGTTTAGTTGCTAGTTGCAACAATTGTATGACCCTGCTCTGACCCTCACAGCAGGCTCATAGAATAGCTACAAGTAGGCCACAAAGGTCCTGAAAAAAAAATTGCACTGCAACAGAAAGCAAATTACAGATAAGGAGCAGGTGCCAGACTGGAATTTTAAAACAGTGACACATTAATAAATCAACCCCAAATTAATTCATCTCAGTTGAAGCAGGCAGGTGTGCTTGCTTTTTCCCCCCATAATCTACAGTGATGGTGAACCAGAGGGTGGCATTGATGTACCAGAGGGTGGCATGGGTGAAACAGAGGGTGGCAGGGGTGAAACAGAGGGTGCTGGGAACCTGTGATGATGAACCAGACGTAGAAACAACATAATCGTGACCGTTGCGAGCCGACATGTAAGTTCGCAATTGCAAACTGTTACAAAACTCTCGCGAACTGTCAGAAATCCTAGCGAACTGGCAGAAATCCTTGCGAACACACAAAAAAAATCTGCAAATTCGCGAGAATTCGCAGATTTTGCGGGTTGCGAGTTCGCGAATTCGCAAAATTCGCGAACGCCAGATTCGCAAAATTCGCCCATGCTTAGTATATTCCAATATATGTCAAAGACAGAAATGGAACTGGTCCAACCAATTTTGTCCACAATTTGAGAAAGCAGGGAAACATGTGAATAAATCTGTTTCTGCTTACATGAGAGATTATGGAATGGGTTCAATATACAACAATAACTTGCGTTACAACATACAAGATATCTACAGAGGAGATGGTGTGCACTTCTCAGACGAGGGGAACAGAATATTCCTCCTGAATTTAAGACTGTGCATGGGAACCTACTTGTAGGTTCCTAAATCAGACACAGAACCCAAAAGCTCTTTTCAGGGCTACCCTACCTCTGATCACTCAAAATGATTATTTTACTCTAACTTTTTTCACTATTTTTCACCAAAGTACGCTCCCCGGTACGCGTAACGGGAGCTCCCCCCGCGAAATATATATAAAAAAAAAAAATTGGAGCCTATATGGGCCTCCTAAACTCCCCTCAGAAAACCTAGGGGGTCAGGGGCTGTCTACCGTGCCCCCTTCTACCCATTCCCAATGTTGTTTGTCCTCCATCTTGTGTCTCAATTCTACCGAAACACAAAATGGCGGACTCCCGTAGCACTCCCAAAAATGTGGGAAGTTAATTTACATAAAAACCACTGGAAACAGTTTCACCAAATATAGAATAGGCCATACTACATAGCAGTCCCTACCATTTTCCAAAATTTGGTGGTATTCCATTGAGCCATTTAGGTTGTAGCCCTGTCTAAATATCCGGAGGTAAATTACATGACAAAAACACGTATGAAAGTGTTAGAATTTACAACCAATTAAAATGTTACTTACATTTTGTACTTTTATGTGCTTACATTTGATTGGTTAAGTACATGAATATATATGAAAAACAGGCCATTTTGACTAATACTACCTGAGGTACATTTTGAAAGAATTTTGACAGAAAACGTCAACTACTTTGAAAAAGGTAAGTTGTTAATTTGGAAGGGGAACTATGTTGTGCACTTTAAGTTAATTTGGGAAAACATTTTCTGATAGTTATATACTGTCCCTCTGTAAGAGTTAGAGATTGAGATAGACTTCTCTGTTATAATTAGGGATTGAGTTAGGCTTTTCTGGTATAATTATGAACTTACTTAGGCTTCATCACATGCACTTTTTAATAGTTCTACTTCCTGCCTGAAACCATACACTGCCCAAAAATTACTTCACAGTTAAAAAATCAGAAGTACCTGTCTGAACTTAAACTCAACAGTACCCTAACTCTACTAATATAGTTAATTTTTATGCAATTTTCAGAAAGAAAATGGAAGGAGAAAAACAATCAACTGTTATTTCTTTCGAAGTAAAGGTGGAAAATTCAGAAGAATAAAAAGATGAATTTGATTTCATAGATGAATCTTTGGACCAACAGTTAATAGAATGTTTGGAAAAAATAGAATCATGTACTAATAATTATGAGGAAATTCCGGACAATATTATGTTAGAAGTTTTATTAAATTTTGAAAAAGAATCAGAAGAATAAATTTATATTTAATCATTTTAAATTGTTTGAGACATTATTCATTTTTATGTGTAATTCATGAAGTAGTACCGAATGATTATATTATAAAGTGAGACTTTATTTTTTAATCTGTTTATTAGCATAGTATTTAGAGCAGTAACATGCATACATTTTCATTTATACGAGCTCAGTATTAATCCCGGTGGTACATGCATGCGTTTGCTCAGAGCATATATAGAAACAAAGTGAATTCGATTTTCCATTTTGTCGATGAACCAGAACAACTAACAACCCCGTTCACTTCTGATCCCACCCTCCACCCCTTGAAAATCCCACCCGACACTCTCTCAATAGGCACATAATTGAAATATCGACATGTGGGTCATCCCCAATGCATTGGTACATAGTGTAAGTTGAACACACAGGTAGGTTGGGGTAGCGTGATCAATGGGTCGGGGACACCCGTATCCCATTGCAGTGCATCGTAGGTAGTGGCCGTGCATGGGAAAGTGAATCAGTGTATAGTGACATCCCAAGAGGCTATTCACTTGTATCACCTTCATCCTCGTCATTGCCAGCCTCAAAGACCCTTAACGTATCAAACCATTCTAGTGAGATCGGTGTTTTTCGGAGGCCCCTACTCTCCTCTCTCTGTAGTGCTTCACCTTCAGCCTTACCCCAGCGCACTACTTCCGCCCGCCACAGGTCAGGGTTGGGTGGTTTAGATGATTTCCATCTCATCGTGATGGCACGCTTCGCCAGCAACAGGGCTAGATCTGAGAAGCGCGTCGCCACGGTTCTGGTG
Source organism: Lissotriton vulgaris (assembly GCF_964263255.1). Lineage (NCBI taxonomy): Eukaryota > Metazoa > Chordata > Amphibia > Caudata > Salamandridae > Lissotriton > Lissotriton vulgaris. Next base: position 846,245,148 of record NC_141697.1, read on the forward strand.
CGTGTCGATGGCCCCAGTCCTAGCAGTGTATGTTCCAGTGTAGGTGATCTGGGTAGAGTGCCAGCCTTATCGAGTAAGTCATGGACAGTGGTCCAGAAATACCCCAATGTAGGGCATTGCCACAGCATATGTACCAGCGATGCGTCGTCTGCATCACATCGGGGGCAGTTGCTCTTGGATGCAGGGAACATCACATGGAGGCGGTGCGGAGTCAGGTAGGCTCTATGCAGTAACATCAGTTGGATGAACTTGTATTTGGGGTTCCTAGCTACTTTCCTGGGGAACTGAAGTATGCGCTGCCATTCTTTGTCTCGTAGTGGCCTCCCAATATCTACTTCCCATTTTGCCCGCAGTGGTGATAGTGTAAGTGCCCTTCCCGCTTTGATGCTAGTCGTGAGCCACCTGGTCAGATGGCCGCCCGTTCCCATGAGGTAGAGCATTGTGACGAGAGGGTTCGTATCAGGTTCCCGCCCGTCAGGTGACCATGTGCGCAAGATGTAGTGTCGGAGCCCGGCGTGCAGAAGAAAGGAGCCGCTGGGGACGCCTTGCGTGGTTCTGAAGTCTTCGAAAGATAATAGGTGCCCCTCCGCAAACAGGTCGCCCACGTGTGTCACACCTGCGTCCTGCCAGGGTTCCAGCAAGGTCGCCGTGAGTGTGCCCGAGCCTAGTGGTATGCCCAATAGTGGAACCGTGGGGGCATAAGGTGTCCCGGGTGACGTGTATTTTAGTGCCTTCCGCCAGTATGTTACCGCCAGCTTGAGAAGTGGCGGTGCGTTTCTAGGTAGATCCGAGCCAGGTAGGAGCAAGATGTGCACTCACCCCTTAGCATAGTCGTCCTTTGAAACATTAATCTCATGAAGATTGCAGCCCGCCACCCAGTAAGCTAGCCACTGTAGCTGACATGCATAATTATAAGCTCTGAAGTCTGGTAAGCCCATACCTCCAGATTTGGAGGGGAGCTGCAGCTTGGCTAGACCTATGCGTCTGCGGCCATGACCCCACACAAGTTCGGTGAGTAGGGAGTCGAGGGTCTTAAATGTCACCGCTGGGATCTGGAATGGCAAATTGGTGAAGTAGTAGATGAGACGGTGGAGCATCACCATCTTGGAGATTGCCACCCTACCGGGTATTGAGAGCAGTAATGTTAGCCAGAACTGAATTTGTGACTTCAGCGTTCTAATGGCCTTCCCCAGGTTGCCGTCTATCATCATGCCCGCCTCTCTGTATATCTGTATCCCAAGATATCGGAAGGTGGTTTCCGCCATCTGGAACTCATGAGGGGAAAAAAGCAGGGGGGCCGGCCCATCTGTGGCTGTAAAGGTGAACCCATAGGACTTAGATTCGCTGATGGTGAGGCCCGAGATCTCTCTGAAATCCTCAAAAACCTGAGAAACTGGTCTCAGGTCACCCCTCAGGTCACGGAGGTACAATATAATATCATCCGCGTACGCAGATACAATGTGGTCCGTACCATGCCGTTGTATGCCATAGTGGGGGGCCATCGACCTGAGCCTGCAGAGCAATGGTTCGAGGGCAAGGACGAAGAGGAGAGGGGAGAGCGGGCAGCCCTGCCTGGTGCCTCTTGCAATGGCTATGGGACCTGAGATTTGATTGGAGGTGCGCACCCTGGCCGTGGGGGTGGTGTATAGCAATCTGACCCAAGCGAGACATTCGGGCGGTATCCCGAATTTTGACAGGGTGGCGAACATATAGTCCCATCGTAAGGAATCGAAAGCTTGTCTTAAGTCTAGCGATATACATCCTTCGGAGCCCATGCCTGCATTACCTCCGAGCATGAGCTGGGCCAAGCGCCTAAGGTTCATGGCCGTATTACGGCCTGTTACGAAACCGCATTGATCCGGGTGGACCAGCTGAGGCACATACTGCACGAGCCTCGACGCCAGCACCTTGCTCAATATTTTAGAATCAGTATTGAGAAGGGACAGGGGCCTATAATCAGCCATCTGCAGACCATCCTTGGTCGGTTTCAAGAGGGACGTGATCATTGCTTGCATGGATGATTGCGGTAGAGAGGATGTACGTAGGGCTTCCAGGTAAACAACGTGTAACCGTGGGGCCAGGAGATCTATATATGTTGCGTAGAATTCAGCCGGTAGGCCATCCGTTCCGGGGGCCTTACCCTTCGGAAGGGCTCGTATCGCCTGCCTAATTTCCGCCACGGAAATAGTACGCTTCAAGTCCCTGTTCTGGTTGGCAGAAAGTTGTGGAAGATCCAGACCCTCCATGAAGGCCGCAAGTGCGGGTTCTGATAGGGGCTGTGGGGGACCGTATAGCGTGGTGTAATAGTCCTTAAACGCCGTATTAATCCCTATTTGGGTGGTGGCCAAACGGCCAGATTGATCCAAGACCCTCAAAATGGGATGGCTGATCGGGGAGTCCCGCAGAAGGCGGGCTAGCAGGGGACCGGCTTGGTCTGCCTGCGTATGCTGTCTGTTTGTGTAGTCCCTATAGTCTATAAGCCGCAGGTCTTCCAGCAGCTCCGCGTGTCTAATATGTGCCTCTTGCAGTGGTGTAAAGGGAGCATTGGTGCCCGCTGCCTCATTCTCTAGGGACGCGAGTGAGCCCTCCACCTCCTTCAGTTGGCTGATCACCTCCCGCCTCCTCCCCACCCTAGTAGTCATAGCAGCCCCCCTAAGACAGACTTTGAAAGTATCCCATTCTATCTGCCGGGAGCTGGCCGTGTTCGCGTTCGTGGAGAAGTAGGTGTCTAAAGTGTCGGACAGGGAGGACCGGAAGACCGAATCCTCGAGGAGATCGGGAGACAGTCGCCAAGTCGGAATGGGAGCCAGCCTCCTACCCCACTGCCACGTAATCTCCACGGGATTATGGTCCAATAGAGTTTTTCCCATGTGCTGGGACTGGACAATCAGTGCTGTAAGGGAACGGGAGCAGAAAATATGGTCAATCCTGGTGTGAAGCTGGTGGGGAGGGGAGAAAAAAGTGTATTCCCTTTCTAGAGGGTGTATGCTGCGCCACACATCTGCCAGGTCCCAGCCCTCAGCCCAACTCGTAAGCGCATCAGCCTGTTTCCTGCTTTCGGTAGCCTGTAAGGGGGGGTGCGATCTATCTAGCATAACATCAAGTACAGCATTGAAATCACCCCCGATGATCCAGCGATGGTCGGCCCAATCTGCCAGTACCCCGTTGACAGTTAACAAAAATTCAGACTGGTTTGTGTTAGGTGAGTACACACATCCAATGACAACCGCCTCCCCATCCAACAGTCCCCGTATAAATACATAGCGACCCTCCTGATCAATCCGTTGCTCCAGCATCTGAAAGGGAAGAGAGCCACGGAACCAAATCGCCGCCCCCCTTGAGAATGCAGAATATGAGGTAGCATATAGCTGCCCTCTCCATTTCTTGCGTAATTTCACCGCTTCAGCAGCGTTCAAATGTGTCTCTTGCAAGCAAGCAATCTGTGTCCCCCTTCGGTTGAGTTGTGCAAGGATTCTATGTCGTTTGTGCACGTTCCAGGTGCACAGTTGGTAAGTATTAAGAGGCCCCATTACCATCTGTGTAGTGCGGCAATGTGAAACAGCTGGGTGACCCCACATGCTCTGCTGTGTTGAAAAGTGAGAGTGTCTCGCAAACAAGTAACCCCTGAACAAAAAGGTCCCTGGGCCAACGTACCCAGAAGCCAAACCATGGTGCCCAACGTGGGCACAAGTCAGTCAAGTTTGTGTGCATACCGGGGGTGGTAGGCCTCCGTCGATTGGCACTGAACGGTCTGCGTGGGCATGATAGCCCACAATACAATGGGCCCCTACTCATACAACCCACCATATGTGAAGGAGGGGATTAGTCATACGTTACCACCCGGAGAGGATCAATCGCGTCGTGGTTCAGAACTCCTCCGTCATTTGGGCCGTGATCTTTGGGAGGAGCTGCAAGCTGTCTACTGAACCAGACACCTCAGTGCGGGTGTCGGTGGTGACGGTGAGTCTGTCTCCGGTTGCTCCCGCGTCGTGGGCGGCCAGTGCCTCCTCCGTGAGACGTTGCTGCGGGGATGATGACGAGTGGTCCGCCGCATGGCGTCCAGGGGACGCGTCGTCGCTGATGCTCCGCTGGCGGAATGATGGCCGGGGCTGTGAGTGTTGTTCCGTCGGCCTGGCGAGCCCCTGTGGGTGTCATTGTGGTGGTCTGTGAATGGGTCCTGTGATGCCGGCGGGGTCAGAGTGACCTCCATCCATTCCGCCGCTTCCTCAGGCGAGTCGAAAAAATGGGACTTGTTGTTATGTAGGATCTTGAGCCGAGCAGGGAACAAAAGTGCATATTTCATGTCTCTGTCTCGTAATTTGCGTTTCACCCCCATGAAGTTGGACCTGGCCCGCTGTACAGTGGGCGTGAAATCAGGGTAGACCGATACATTCTTATCCTCGAAGCGTATTGGCGCTTCCTCCCTGGCTGCCCGCAGGACGGTGTCTCGGTCTCTGAAGTGGAGGAGACGTGCGATCAGGGGGTGAGGGGGTGCCCCTGGTTGTGGGGGTCGCGATGGCATCCTGTGGGCCCTTTCCACACTGTAGAGGGCGGTGAGGTCTCTATGGCCCACCAGCTTACTTAGCCAATCCTCCACAAACTGCGTTGGGTCCCTCCCCTCGCTTCTCTCTGGAATTCCCAGGATGCGGACGTTGTTGCGGCGGGCACGTCCTTCAGCATCGTCCACTCTACCCCATAGTTGCTTCAGTTGCTTCTCTACGTTTTCTTATTTCGTGGAGTGTTCCGTCTGCTGTGGGATAAGGTCATCTAGCGCTATTTTGTGCTCTGCCACTCGATCCGCCAATTTGTTGTGGTCAGCCTTCAGTAGGGACAGGCCAGTCGCCATGTTGTCTATGCGCGATTCTAGCGCTTCGCGCGTCGCGCGTATTTCATTCAGGATCAGATCTAACTTGGCGTCCTGCGATCCCTTACCGGTCGGCGGGATGATGTCCATGCTGGAGGAGGCCAGCGGGTCTTCAGAGCCCGTGGACTGTACGTCGGTCTGAGCGCCCTGGCCCTGAGGTTTGCCTGTGTTTCTGCCCATGGCTCTAGTGAGCAGGGTGGCACTGTAGCGGACGCAGCCGACCGCCGCAGTCCCTCTTAGTGTCCGGCAGTGGTATTTGAAGGATCACTAGGTACTGTGGAAAGGCGGACATAGTGAAGACCCCAGGGCTGGCAGGGACAGCGTGGGCTACTTAGGCAAGGCGACAATGTGGGGTGGGTCGGCGCGCCTCCGGCGTCTCCACAGGTAGGTATGACCCCAGGTCCGTAGAGGCGGTGGGGGGTAGAGGCGGTGGGGTCCAGGCCACTGCATGGTGAGCTTGTCTCGGCTGTCAGGAGCACGGCAAGGGCCGGGGCTGCAGCGCTGTAATAAGGCGCTAACATGCGAGTCTTACTACCCCTCATCAGACCCCTGTACCTGGGGTCCGCGTGTCTTGGTTGTGTGCCACTCCGTGTCGCGTTACCGTCCCAGGTCCTCCGTCCAGCGGGTCAGGGGCATGCGGGGCGAGATTGCCAGGGCCCGAGCGCCTCCCCCAATCCCCGGTGTGATGGCAAAATGGCGCAGGACACCACCAAGGTTGGGCCGATCTGCGCTGTGGTGCTGGTAGCCTGTGCAGGGCGAAGCCGGTCTCGCGGTGCTGGCAGTGATTTGCGTGTGCCGCCCGCTCTTCGGTCCGTGACCCTGAGGTGGGATGCCGGAGTCTCGCTGGTTGTGTGGGCGGGTGGAGAGATGGTCCGGGAGCGCTCCCGCGTCACGAAGGGGCCTCGCAGCAGGGCGGCCGGCCTGTGTCGGAGCGATCAAGTGGGGGGGCAGCGGAGCCTCAGTTGGGGTGGGGCTCTATACCGCACGCCGTGGTTTTGTCCGGCAGATCAGAGGAAGTCCATTCCCAGGTCCCGACTGGACCGCAAAGGAGGCTGGGGGTAGGCCGGGGCTTCACCTCAACCCGTAGGCCGCTGCAGGCTCCGTCGCCGGAACTCGCCAATGGAGCTGTCCGAGAGGGGCAATGTCGCACCGCTTCACGCCGCTCTCCCGCGGGGACAACCTGTGAAGGGATCAGGTGGGTTGCAGGCAGGGAAGTGCAGGATAGTTAGCTTATGTTCAGGGTTTAGGACGGAGCTGGCGAACTACGCGTCCACCATCAACGGCTCCAAGCCACGCCCCCATAAAGTGAGACTTATAGTATACTGTCCAACTTTTTTGTGTTACATAGTAAGTTTCCTCATAGTTACTACCTTTCTCCCATTATATATGGCCGGGATGCCCACCACCCCCTCCTGAAACCAATTCCCCAAGGGGAGGAGACAGACACTGGTTTGAGCTTTTGGAAGGCAGGGGGGAGTTACCCCCCCGGCCGTATTTATTAAAATATGAAATAAAATTTAAAACATTAAATTAAAACGTTTCATGAATTATGTACAATTTTACTTTCGTTACATTTTGATGAAGACATATTCTTTGGCTAACCTTAACAGTTCTCTAATACAAAGGTTTCCTAGCCGAGTCTAGCATCCTGAAAATGTATACATTCTAAATTAAAATTGTACATCCAAGCATTAAGGGCCAACGGCAAGGTCTTAACCGGTGTCAGATCCCTACTACCAAACTCCCGCCCTCACGGTGTGAGTGGCGCATGCGCAGAGGACTTTACCCTCGTTGCCAACTGTAACTTCCCTTTGTCGTGGGGGCCCCCTCTCACTCGACGCCATCATAACGGTCGTCCGAGTCTCCGTGTGAGGTATCTGTAAGAAGGACAGCGTGGACTCCCCCCCTTCCCCACACTCTCTTCCGCCGTCGCGGATATCCGGCCCCCGAGAAATTCGTAGGAGGGGCATCTAGCCGTCTCCCCCCTGGGAGGGGCCTATGGCCGTCTCCCCCTAGGCGACCCATTCGTAGTGGGTGCCGCCTACCCGTGGGAGGGGCCAATGGCCACCTCCCCCCGGGCGCTCCCATCCATTCTGGGTGGCGCCCCCCCTAGGGACCTTGAAATTACTGCTCACCGATCATGACCTTAACGCCCGACCAAAAAATAAATACGACAGATGTTTTACCTACTAAGAGGAGAAAATTCACCTAACCTGAAACAGCTTGATGATTCAACAACTTTTCATTTCTACAAAGGAAAAAAGGTCCTAAAGCACACGACAATTACATTACTCGATACATTCCTTTACCTTTCTACAAAGGACAAAAAGGCCTATGCACATTTATTCAATGCTGAACCACTTGACTGCATCTCTTTAATACAATCTGATTTCATCAACAAATCGCTTTATTCAAAAAACATTGCAATAGGGGCTGGTGGGAGGGTCAAAATTGCCGCTTGTTCCGTCGAGGGCTCACGAGCAACGAGATGGTGCAGCCTTCAGAGCACTGGAACAAGAGGACGCTTCTTTGGATTCCCGCTCTTTTATCCGTCTGTGGGAAGGCGGGGATCCTCCTCAGGTACGCCCACGGGGCGCGGTCTTCCGGGTCGGTGTCTAGGACAACCCCTCCTGGGTGGGAAGGGCGTGCTCCGGCTACGCCGCTTTGGGCATACCAGCCGAACCACGCCCCCCGCCTAAAATGGTTTCCCTGGGGGATCGGGGCACCCATCCATACGTTCGGGGGGACCGAGTGGTCTTCCCTTTCCATATGGCCGGGATGCCCGCCACCCCCTCCCAACACCAATTCCCCAAGGGGAGGAGACAGACACTGGTTTGAGCTTTTGGAAGGCGGGGGGGAGTTACCCCCCGGCCGTATTTATTAAAATATGAAACAAAATTTAAAACATTAAATTAAAACGTTTCATGAATTATGTACAATTTTACTTTCATTACATTTTGATGAAGACATATTCTTTGGCTAACCTTAACAGTTCTCTAATACAAAGGTTTCCTAGCCGAGTCTAGCATCCTGAAAATGTATACATTCTAAATTAAAATTGTACATCCTAGCATTAAGGGCCAACGGCAAGGTCTTAACCGGTGTCAGATCCCTACTACCAAACTCCCGCCCTCACGGTGTGAGTGGCGCATGCGCAGAGGACTTTACCCTCGTTGCCAACTGTAACTTCCCTTTGTCGTGGGGGCCCCCTCTCACTCGACGCCATCTTAACGGTCGTCCGAGTCCCCGTGTGAGGTATCTGTAAGAAGGACAGCGTGGACTCCCCCCCTTCCCCACACTCTCTTCCGCCGTCGCGGATATCCGGCCCCCGGGAAATTCATAGGAGGGGCATCTAGCCGTTAGCCGTCTCCCCCCTGGGAGGGGCCTATGGCCGTCTCCCCCTAGGCGACCCATTTGTAGTGGGTGCCGCCTACCCGTGGGAGGGGCCAATGGCCGTCTCCCTCCCGGGTGCTCCCATCCATTCTGGGTGGGCCCCCCCCCCCTAGGGACCTTGAAATTACTGCTCAACGATCATGACCTTACCGCCCGACCAAAAAATAAATACGACAGATGTTTTTCCTACTAAGGGGAGAAAATTCACCTAACCTGAAACAGCTTGATGATTCAACAACTTTTCATTTCTACAAAGGAAAAAAGGTCCTAAAGCACACGACAATTACATTATTCGATACATTCCTTTACCTTTCTACAAAGGACAAAAAGGCCTATGCACATTTATTCAATGCTGAACCACTTGACTGCATCTCTTTAATACAATCTGATTTCATTAACAAATCACTTTATTCAAAAAACATTGCAATAGGGGCTGGTGGGTGGGTCAAAATTGCCGCTTGTTCCGTCGAGGGCTCACGAGCAACGAGATGGTGCAGCCTTCAGAGCACTGGAACAAGAGGACGCTTCTTTGGATTCCCGCTCTTTTATCCGTCTGTGGGAGGGCGGGGATCCTCCTCAGGTACGCCCACGGGGCGCGGTCTTCCGGGTGGGTGTCTAGGACAACCCCTCCTGGGCGGGAAGGGCGTGCTCCGGCTACGCCGCTTTGGGCATACCAGCCGAACCTCGCCCCCCGCCCAAAATGGTTTCCCGGGGGGATCGGGGCACCCATCCATACGTTCGGGGGGACCGAGTGGTCTTCCCTTTCCATATGGCCGGGATGCCCACCACCCCCTCCCAACACCAATTCCCCAAGGGGAGGAGACAGACACTGGTTTGAGCTTTTGGAAGGCGGGGGGGAGTTACCACCCCGGCCGTATTTATTAAAATATGAAACAAAATTTAAAACATCCTAGCATTAAGGGCCAACGGCAAGGTCTTAACCGGTGTCAGATCCCTACTACCAAACTCCCGCCCTCACGGTGTGAGTGGCGCATGCGCAGAGGACTTTACCCTCGTTGCCAACTGTAACTTCCCTTTGTCGTGGGGGCCCCCTCTCACTCGACGCCATCTTAACGGTCGTCTGAGTCCCCGTGTGAGGTATCTGTAAGAAGGACAGCGTGGACTCCCCCCCTTCCCCACACTCTCTTCCGCCGTCGCGGATATCCGGCCCCCGGGAAATTCGTAGGAGGGGCATCTAGCCGTCTCCCCCCTGGGAGGGGCCTATGGCCGTCTCCCCCTAGGCGACCCATTCGTAGTGGGTGCCGCCTACCCGTGGGAGGGGCCAATGGCCGCCTCCCCCCGGGCGCTCCCATCCATTCTGGGTGGCGCTTCCCTAGGGACCTTGAAATTACTGCTCACCGATCATGACCTTACCGTCACAGGCCGGATAGTTGACCGACTATCCGGCCCCCCCAAACCTCCTAAAGGTCATGCCTGCTCAAACCCCTTAGCCATGCTATGAAGTCTCCTATTAGTAAATCATTTCCCGCCCCGGACAGGTGAACCCCATCATCCAGATAATAGTGATCACCCCGAATACACCCATGGGGAATGCTATGCAGATGCGCAGAGCGAAACAGTTTCCCAATTTTATTGTTGACCCTCTTCACCGAGTGGTTCAACGCTGACACAGAGAAACCCCCCCGCCACACTTTCCTGGGAATCATGTGGGAACAGGCAATTGTACACCCCGGGAGCCTCTTAGCCAACCAGCTGACTGCTGACAAAATGTGTTCCACTAACACTCGTCTTCCCAGTCTTACCAAGTCATTGCCCCCCAAGTGTACTATGATTATAGATGGCGGTGACCTTTTCCGCCCTAAAAGACCCTCCATAAACGATTGAAATTGGTCAACACAGAGGCCTCCCATCCCATGGAAGGTCACTCTGAACCCGTATTCCCCAGATGCGTGAGTCGGGTCACCTGCCCTGAATACGTCTCCGGCGCGCCTCACGTATGAGTGGCCCACAACCCATACCACTTGCTCTCCAGTCGGTGATCCTCGACCGCTGGTCCTCCGGTGATGGGTTGATCCCAGATTCCGCCCCGCGTCACAGGCTCGCGAAACTGTAATTCAAGCAAAAGACAACAAGCGTGAGTGTATTTCATCAGTCTTTTACAACATGTGCAGCCGCACATACATTTTGAAACAGTTCGATGACCAACGGCCTAGCTGTTTCACTTCTTCTGCACCCAAACCTCGAGCCGTAGCCTCAGTAGCGGCCCCTATTCTGAATGAGTGGGTCCCAAAATCGCACGGGTCCATGCCCGCCTCGGCGATTGTCAGTGCTAGCACCCTCTGAAACTGAAATCTCGTCAGAGGGGTGCCATCCTTGTGCCTAAGCAGGCTCCCTCCCCATGTCGCCGGCCTCTGTGCCAAGTATTCCTCTAAATACTTCATCGGACAAGTGGGACACCCTTGAGCGCGCTGCACAACCACACTATCCCCCACAGCATCCTGGTCTGTCTTGGACCTAGCTATTGAGATTAGCATCGAATCACCCCGTATTTGCACGTGATCCCTGCAAAGGCCTCCCTCCACATCTTTCTTGTTCCTCGCCACAAGTTCGCTTACCCGCATGGCCCCATGAAATGCCAAGGCGAAAGCTGCCCGGAACAGAACTGTTTCAGAAGGGGAGGAGCATGTCTAATCCAGCTTTGCTAAAAGCCGAGACAATCTCTCTACACCAATCGGGTGCCTCGTATCCTGTTTGCGACCCTCCAGGCGTTGCCAGCCACGAAGCGCCTTTCTGACTAAAAAGGAACCCGTTGGATCCCTTATACCGTGGAGCTGTGCCATGAATGATATGGCCGCCTTATGCCTGTTGGCAGTTGCGGCTGATCGGCCTTCTCTGTGCAGTGCTACTAGGAACCCCAGGAAGGATTCCTCCTGCCCCCAGCTATGTCTCCCTGCCGGGCCTAAAAAGGCGCAGTAAGAACGAAACGCTCCCTCATAAGCCTTCCTCGTCCTGGGCGCTAAGCTGGCTGCCACGAGGTCTTGTAATCCGGGGCACCGATCAGCCACAGTGCTTCGGGGAACGGTGCCGCCACTAGATCCGCCGTGGACAGATAGCCCCTGAAAGCCTGCATGTGTGAACGAGAGAGTGCATCAGCTGCATTATTCAGTACACCCGGCACATGTTTTGCCCTGAACTGTACATTCAATCTCATGCAATGTAACACAATCTCTTTCAACAGTCTTAAGATCCACTTGCAGCGGGCCGCTTGCTGATTGATGCACTCAACCACAGTCATGTTGTCTGACCAAAACACTACTGATCGGTCCCTAAAATCTTCTGGCCATGCCAACAGAGCCACCCAAATGGGGAACAGCTCCAAGAACCCAATGTTACCTGTTAGGCCACTGGAGTGCCACCATGTCGGCCATACTTGTGCCGACCATTGGTTACCAAAGATGGTGCAAAATCCCACGCTCCCGGCCGAATCCGTCCACAAACCCAGTTCATCCGATGAAGCTGGAGGTTTGTTCCACACTACTCAACCGTTGAAGTCCGCCAGAAATGCCAACCAAATGCGCATATCCTGGTGAACCTCTGCCGACAGTCTCGTGCGGTGGTGTCCCTCCTTGAGGCCGACCATAGCTTGTGCAATAGAGCGGGAGAATGGGCGAGCCATCGGTATTACTCTCAGGGCAAAGTTAAGCTGACTCACTGTTTGCTGTAACTGGTGCAGGGTCACTTTCTCTTTGCCCAGGCATTGCGTTAATGATCCCCTGAACTTGGCCACCTTCTCCATTGGCAGACGGAAGCATCCCTTCACCGAATTGAGCTCAATTCCCAGAAACTCGAGTGAAGTAGATGGCCCCACCATCTTACCTGGTGCCAATGGGATGCCAAACCCCTGCATGAGAATGCAGAAATCCTGTAGCGCCTGTGCACAGTTTGCATTGCCTGCCGGCCCCAAGAACAGGAAGTCATCTAAATAGTGCATCACTTTTCTATGTCCTGTAGCCTTAGTGAACGCCCATTCTAAAAAACAGCTAAACATTTCAAAATGAGCACAAGAAATTGAGCAACCCATGGGCATGCATTTATCCATGTAGTATTTCCCTTGGAACCTAAATCCTAGCAAGCGCTGGTCCCGTGGGTGTACCAGGAGCAACCTAAATGCCGATTCGATGTCCGATTTCGCCATCAGAGCCCCAGGGCCCAGGCGATTCAGCAGGGTCACAGCAAACGATGCGTACCGGACTGAACAGATATCCGGATCAATGGCTTCATTCACCGAAGCGCCCTTCGGGGCCGACAGGTTGTGAATGAGTCTATACTCCCCTGGGTCTTTCTTTGGGACCACTCCCAGAGGTGAACACACGAAATCCGCCACTGGCGGGCCTGGGAAGGGACCTGCTACCCGCCCCAGGCTGATTCCTTTGGTAATTATTCTGGCTGCCACTGCAGGGTTGTGTTGGACGGATAGCTGATTTTTACAAAAGGGGGTCCCCTGAAAATTCCCCGCCGGGATGTTGAAGCCATATAAGAAACCATTCCTCAACACCGCGGCGGATATCTGATCAGGGTATTTGTTCAACCAGGGAGTCAAAGCCATGATGTCAACGGGTGAAGGGGATTGTTTACCAAGCATCACCTCACTCTTGCTTGGACCCCCCCTTTCCTCCCGCACCACTGTTCTTGGATCTACAGCTACTCTCCGGGTGTGAGGAGTTCCCACAGCCCGCACAAGCATGCCGGAACCTACACGTTCCCTGGGGTCTGTTACAGTTTCTTCTGTTGAAGCCCCAACAGACCCCGCGCTTGCCCCCGTTCCCACCGGTCTTGGGCTGTGACTCCCCACCGGCGCTTGCTCGAAAGGGCTGCGCTGGCCTTTGCTGAACTGTCCCAGGCCCGCTCCCGCCCGGCAAGGACGTACCTGACGATCCCGGCAAGAGCTGCCTGTGCCATGATACCGTGTCGAGGCAGTCCCATGTCAAGGTTACATCAAACTCTTTAGACTTTCGGAATTTTCCACTCATTCCCCCCGTACATGTTATAAAAATCCATGATCCTATTCTGGTAACAGGATAGCTCGAGCAACACTTCAGGTTTACGCTCCCCCATTACTGCCGTAAATATTGAGAAGGCCTTCACCCAGTTCGCTACGGTCTCTTCGACCCTAAATTCAGCCATCTTGGCCCGCCACACGCTGGGGTGCCATAGATCTTTCTGGGTCTCTGCGTATTCCATCTCGCGATGGTCGGTCAATAAAGAAAACATGTTTGCATACTTGTCCACCCATATCATTTCCTTAGTGGCCGCTGGGATGTGCTGGGCCACCCTCTCACGCCGCGAAGCCACTGAACTTTCCCCCACCATTGGCAATGGATTCTTACCAGGTTCAACCGCTGTGTCTGTTGTCTTTTCCCGGCCAACCGTGGCTGCTCCTGGCGCTACCTGCGGGGAAATAGAAGGAACATTCGCCGTCCCGGCTTCTCTCAATTGCCGCAACTGCTCAATTATCAATCTTGCCTCCTCGGCCGGATCCCCCGCCGCCACTGCCCCCCCTGCTTTCTTTTTGAGCCAGGCCAACACTGCCGCTAGCTGAAGAGCCAGTTCTGGGGGCATCTTATCATCATTAACAGGGGTAATTACAACCGGGATCGGTAGACCTATACCTGGACGTGGTACCGGGCTGTCCGTCGGTGGAATGGGGGTGGGTGGGGCCACCTCAGGAACCGGATCCTCCCCGGAAACCGCTCTCTTCTTAATACGCTTCCCCCTACCCTCAGGGACGACTCCCGGCAAGGACGGGCCTGTTACCTTCTTAGGGCGGCCTGAGGGGTTGTTCTGGGCCGCTAACTGCTTTTTAACTTCGGCCAAACCTCGACCGATCGAATCAACTTTACCGAGTTTTCGGTCCATGATTGCCATTCGGTTCGACAAGGTGCGCAGTACCTTCTCCAGCTCGGAGCTCTTTCCCGCTTTCTTGCCGGCCATAGCTTCGTTTAGTCCGCTCAAGTCGATCAACGAGGTCCCAGATCCTTCGAACTCTCGATAACTGAAAGAGAAAAAACAAAATTACAAGTTCTCAAAATTGCCGCTTGTTCCATCGAGGGCTCACGAGCAACGAGATGGTGCAGCCTTCAGAGCACTGGAACAAGAGGACGCTTCTTTGGATTCCCGCTCTTTTATCCGTCTGTGGGAGGGCGGGGATCCTCCTCAGGTACGCCCACAGGGTGCGGTCTTCCGGGTGGGTGTCTAGGACAACCCCTCCTGGGCGGGAAGGGCGTGCTCCGGCTACGCCGCTTTGGGCATACCAGCCGAACCACGCCCCCCGCCCAAAATGGTTTCCCGGGGGGATCGGGGCACCCATCCATACGTTCGGGAGGACCGAGTGGTCTTCCCTTTCCATTATCTCCAATGTGTATTTTACATCTCTTTTTCATCATAAGGGAGCAGGATAGACTACCCATGATCCCCTAGGACTTCTCAGGGAGTGCTTAAAGGATCTGTTTCTGCTTTCCTGACAGACTATAGTATGGATTCCATATACCACAATAACTTCTATAACAACATGCAAGATATCTACAGAGGAGACGGTGTACATTAAATTTAAGTCTCTGCATTGGTACCTACATGTAGGTACTTAAATAAAAAAAATAAAAACAACAAAATGAACATTTTTTATATATATATATATATATATATATATATATATATATATATATATATATATATATATATATATATATATATATATATATATATATATCCACAGAATCCTCCCGATCAAGAAAGGATGACAAGCCACACCATCAGGTACTTGGTAAGTTGTTTATTTGGGCATAAACAAACGACGCGTTTCGAGCTCACGGGCTCTTGGTCACATATATATATATCCAAACATCAATTCCCCATAGGGGATCCTTCCTGCACTCACAGATTCCGTAATAATTCAGTCCACTCAAATATGCTTTTTCGTGGGGTGTTTATTTACAGCATGCCATCAACCCCTATGCGTTTCGGTCTCAGCTCACGGGGACAAAATACACACACACATATATTGGACGCCTCCGGGCAGCAATTCGTGCTTTATAAATCAACATCCAATCCAATATATATATTACCTACTGGCGGTCGCCAGTAGGTAGTTATAGTTAGGATTATTTTCAATAGAAAATATCAACATTCTATTGTGAATAACTTTGGCGCCGGTTGAGGAATCTGCCTGAAACTTTCCTCAAATTTGCCTCGTGGCGCACCGGTCCTTCCCTCAAAGTTTAGGATGGATTTGTCAAGCGGGGGCCGAGATAAAAGGGGGGTCCCAAAACGTGTTTTCCCCATGTTAATTTCCATAGGGCGGTCGACCTCACTTTTAGCCCGAACGGCTGAATGGATTTCCACAAAACTTGGCAAAATTGTAGGGACTGGTAGCCCGATGTGTCTTTGCTATGTCTCAAGATATGTGCTTCAGTGGATTTTGAGAAATTAACGTTTAAAACAAGATATATATCTGTAACAGCGCTCCGGGCAGCGCTCCGGTTCGCGAACTTTTCGCGTATCGGAACTTTGCAAAGCGAAGCTGATTGGCTCTCCGGTGTCTGTCAACATTCTAAACAGTCCGGAGCGGCCGCCATCTTGTCTCTCGGTAGGATCGAGAGACAAGAGGAGGCCAAAACAAAGGGGGAAATTACCATAAGGGGGCATAGTAGATCCTCGTTGACCCCCTAGGTTTTATGTGGAGGTTTTAAAAGGGCCCAGGAGGGTCAAAAAAAATTTTTTTTTTTTTTTGCGTGGTGAGCGCACGGTTCGCGAACCGGGAAGCGGCCCGTGGAGCGCACTATAAGGAAAAAAGAATGATAGACTTTTCAAATACTGTATGTTAATTGATTGTTGGTTTTGTTGATTATTTATTTATTTATTTTTTCTTATTTTTTATTGTGATTGTGCTTCAAAATTTATTAAACTTTCTAACATTTCAGTGTCTGAAATGTCATTATTTTCTTGGAATATTGTTTGCAATCTGTGAGGTTGTAAAATGTCCTCATTTTCAAGGAGGTTATCTACTGCTTGGACACATTGCAGTAGCTCTTGGTCCCAAGTTTCATCCATAAATTCAATGTCAATTTGATCAATTGTATCAATCAATTCTTGGCTGCTCTCTTGCATTTCCATTTCAAAAGAAACTTGGTTTTCGCCTTCCATTTTGCCTGAAATTTGGATTAAAAAATTATATATTAGTAGAGATAGGGCACTGTTGGGAATAATTTTAGATAGGCATTTTTTATCAGTGAATTTATCTTTGGGCAGTGTATAGTATCAGAGTGGAAGTAGGAATATAAAAAAGGGTATGTAATTTAACGTAAGTAAATTTATAATTATACAAGAGAAGTCTAAGTCCATCCATAACTATAACAGAGAAGTCTATCTAAATCTATAACTACTACAGAGGGATAGTATTTAACTGTCTGAAAAAGTTTACCATATTTACTTATAGTGCACAATATACTTCAGTTTTAAAAATAACAACTTACCTTTAGAAACAAGTTGAAGTGATTACTGAGATTCCAAATGATATATACAACAAGAAGTAGTAGTCAAAATGGCTGTGTTTCCTTCTCTTCCTTTATATATATTCAGGTATATAACCAATCAAATGTCAGGTAATAAAAGTAGAAAATGAAAGTAACATTTTCATTGGTTGTCAATTCCAACACTTCAGATGTGTTTTGTGAAGTAATTTACCTCACGGTACTTAGAGAGGTCTACAGGCTAAATGGCTAAATGGAATTTCAATCAAATTTGTGAAAATGAAAGGGATTGTTATGTAGTATGAGCTATTCTATATTTGGTGAGAGTGTCTCTAGTCGTTTTTCTGTAAATTACTTTCCCACCTTTTTTTTTGGACCGCTTCCCGGGAAGCGGCCCGGTTCGCGAACCTTAAGCGTCACGGGAGTCCACCATTTTGTGTTTCGGTCGCATTAAGATACAAGATGGAGGACAAATAATGTTTAGAATGGGTAGAAGGGGTCATGGTAGACTTATCTTGACCCCCTAGGTTTTCTGAGGGTGGCTGAGGAGGCTTATATGTGCGGAAAAAAAACATTTTTTTTTAAAATTCCGCGAGGTTAGCTTTCGGTTCGCGAACCGGGTAGCGCCCCGGGGAGCGTAATTTGTGGAAAATTAGTGAAAAAAGTTAGAAAAAAATAATAATTGTGAGTGATCAGATGAAGGGTAGCTCTGAGAAGACCTTTTGGGTTTATGGTACATTTAGGTACTTATAAGTAGGTACCAATGCACAGTCTTAAATTCATGATGAAAATTCTGTTGCCCTCATCTGAGAAGTGAACTCCATCTCCTCTGTAGATATCTTGCATGTAGTAACGCAAGTTATTGTTGTACAAGGAGCCCATTCCATGGTCTCTCATGTAAGCTGAAACAGATTTGTTTACATGCTTCCTCGCTTTCTCAATTTGTGGACAAAATTGGTTGGACCACCTCCATTTCTGTCTTTGGCATATATTGGAATATACCAAGGCAGTTTGAGGAAAAAGTGCCATTAATTGTTCAAAGGTGTCCTTTAAAAGCATTTCCAGACCTACCCCAGTCAAAGTGCCCAAATCATTACCTCCACAGTGCACAATTAACAGGTCAGGTTTTGGCAAATGCATAAAGGTTTTCACCAATGGTATCAATTGGTGACATTTTAATCCTCTTTGGCCCAACCACTTAATTTCCACATCTTGTAAATTGAGGTTAGGTACATTTCTGTTCTCAGCATACCTTTGAGCCCAGTGGATGTAACTATGTCCAACAATCCAGACTTTAAACATGGTGAGAGAAGGTTGTGCTGCTGTCAGATGAAGTGTGGTAATGAAAGGGCAGTTGAAACAGTAGGAGTTTGTAAAGAAAAAAAACTGTGGAGTTTCAGTGCTAATGATTCATTAGCAGTGATTGGTGGATTTCCATTTCTGAAAACAGAAAGTTAGGGTGCATGGATGTGTTCTTTGAAAGATGTAATTTGAATGGTCAAGGAAAAAACATTTCATGAAAGATTGCACTGGATACGCAGGTGCACTGAGAGTTCAGGGTTCAATTGAAACATTGTTGTGTGAACTTGCAAACATGAGAGGTCTTTCAGGAGGTGGTTGCTAAGCAAAAAAGGCAGAGAGGGCAGAGGGGGGAAGGGTTTTGATTTGAAAAAAGTGAGGGAAGAGTTATGATTGGCTATTATGAGAGCTATGTGTAATGAATATCTGTATTTCTGTGCTTTCAATAGCTGCAGCCTCTGGAGTGCATCCTGTTTGATCTGCTCAAGACAATTTGGTGTATTTCTGAGACTGTTTTGAAACTCAAAAAGTATTTGCTAAGGTGAGAAAAGATTTATTTAATTTAGATAGAGAATAGTATGATTTAAGGAGAAAATGATGAAGAAAACTGTGTTTTTAAAATGTGGCTTTGTCTCAAGTGATATACAAATAGATTTTGTTTCTTTGAGAAATTTTAATTGCATATTTTGTGTAGCAATCTGGCATGCAGTAACACAAGTTATTGTTGTACATGGAGCCCATTCCATGGTCTCTCATGTAAGCTGAAACAGATATGTTGTGTTTAAAAACGATTTTTGAAAACAATTACATTTTTGGATATGTTCTGCTAGAGCTTCATAGGTTGTTTGGGTCATATTTATAAGGCATTTGAGTGTCTATGATGTTATTTTTCCCTTTTTAAATGGAAAGCGTTCTTCGTGGGGCAAGTTTGTTGTAAATATGCTCCCACCTGTGCTTTGCAAATTTAGATTTTGATTATGGGAGTTACATAGCCATGTTAATAATGTCCCAAAAATGGTGCAAGGGCATTCAATAAAACGCTTTCATGTGTCTCAAGGACATTTTCAGTCATTTCTTCTTGAATGCAGGTATACAATTGATTTATATGCTGTGTTTAAAAACGATTTTTTCAAATCAATTACATTTCTGGATATGTACTGCTAGAGCTTCATAGGTTGTTTTGGGTCATATTTATAAGGCATTTGAGTGTCTATGATGTTATTTTTCCCTTTTTAAATGGAAAGCGTTCCTCATGGGGCAAGTTTGTTGTAAATACGCTCCCACCTGCGCTTGGCAAATTTAGATTTTGATTATGGGAGTTACATAGCCATGTTAATAATGTCCCAAAAATGGTGCAAGGGCATTCAATAAAACGCTTTCATGTGTCTCAAGGTCATTTTCAGTCATTTCCTCTTGAATGCAGGTATACAATTGATTTATATGCTGTGTTTCAAAACGTTTTTTTGAAATCAATTACATTTCTGAATATGTACTGCTAGAGCTTCATAGGTTGTTTGGGTCATATTTATAAGGCATTTGAGTGTCTATGATGTTATTTTTCCCTTTTTAAATGGAAAGCGTTCTTCATGGGGCAAGTTTGTTGTAAATACGCTCCCACCTGTGCTTGGCAAATTTAGATTTTGATTATGGGAGTTACATAGCCATGTTAATAATGCCCCAAAAATGGTGCAAGGGCATTCAATAAAACGCTTTCATGTGTCTCAAGGACATTTTCAGTCATTTCCTCTTGAATGCAGGTATACAATTGATTTATATGCTGTGTTTAAAAACGATTTTTTGAAATCAATTACATTTCTAGATATGTACTTAGAGCTTCATAGGTTGTTTTGGGTCATATTTATAAGGCATTTGAGTGTCTATGATGTTATTTTTCCCTTTTTAAATGGAAAGCGTTTCTCATGGGTCAAGTTTCTTGTAAATTCGCTCCCACCTGTGGTTGGCAAATTTAGATTTTGATTATGGGAGTAACATAGCCATGTTCAAAATGACCCTAAAATGGTGCAAGGGCAATCTAAAAAACGGTTTCATGTGCATTAAGGACATTTTAAGTCAATAAGGAAACACAGGTGATGTAATTCTGAAATGAGGAAAAGAAACTTCACATTTTTCAATTACATCACTAGTGTTTCCTAAGTTTATGAATGACATTGTGCAGATGAAGTTTAGGTGTGACCACAGATTCAAAAGATGTCTGCCCTTTGTTCAAGAGTGAAGAGGACATGACTTACTTCATTGCTAGGCCTTCACATGTATTATCTCCTTTGTTTTCTTCAACAAGTGAAAATCTCATCTGCAACCGTGTGTTGGCCTCACCTCAAACAAACAAAACAGGTGATGGACCGAATGTGGATCAATGACACCCATTTACCCCAGTCCAAAGATCTGGGCCCAAACAAATCTCTAGATAGGCCACACTTTATCGTCAACCTGAATAAATCATTTAAAATGTTAGGGAGAGATTTATGATTGTTGTATGCCTGTTTTATACCACTGTGTGTCATTTTTGTGACGCAGTGGTGGTGCCAAAGATTTGCTATGTTATATAATAAGTAGGGTGTTAAGTTTTTGATGACTGTTATTCATTTACTGTTTGGTAATAGTGGTTAATAACAGTTTTTTATTATATTTTTCCACAGATTCAACTGCACATCATTTCTAAATTGAAAAAATGCCAACTAAAAATCGAATTACAAAGGCGAGAAAACGTCAAAGACAGCAAGATCATGTATTATTGCAGCAGTCCTCTACCCAAAATACTCGTGAAATCACCAAGAAAGCTCCGGGTAAGAGCACAAAATCATTCATAAGAAATATTTGTAGTAAAAAAAGTATTTCTCTCAAAAATGTTTCAGTCCAGAAAAAGAAAAGCAATTTAAATGGAAAGGAAAGACCCATCAAAAATGTTACTGGTAGAGGAAGAGATAACTCTGTGCATGATAGTAGAAGGAAACAACAGTTTAGGGACATTCGAAAACGAATGTTCCGCAACAGGATAATAGTTAATTTATTAAAAAATATTAAGAAAGGCCAACAGAAAGTCGCATTTTATAAGAAGAAGAAAAATGTAGAGAAAATTATTGATCATGCTTTTGAAATTAAGGGAAAGTTGTTTATTTTGATAATCAATAGAATTAGGAAACTAAACAAGGTAATTTCTGATTTCAAATCAAATAGTAGATGGAAGAGAGTAGTAAATCGTAGTAACTTTTGTGAAGTTTTTTCCGGAGAATGGATGCATAGTTCAAGTTGTGAGGCATTTTTTAATGAGGAGAGTTATTTTCAGGATAATGATTTGGTGTTTGCAGTTGACACCAGTGGTCGAGCTTATGAAGTGAAGGATGGTTGTCCAGTTGAAAAAGAAAAACTTGTGACAACAGAGACAGACGAGGTGTTAGGTAATGAGGTTTTAGGAAGACGTGTGCGACAGGATTCCATCAATTTGCTTTGTGATTTTGTACGGACATTTAATAAGAAAAGTTTGAAGCAGAAAATGAAGTTGTTGCAAGAATTAGATCCTTGCAGAGTGAGAGAAGCGACAGGTTTGCATGGTCATTCACTGGCTTGTCTTTCCAGGAGAGTATGCCAGAGTGTTTTTCATCATTTCAGGATGCTAGCAGTGCATCATAATAAAGTCAGGAAAATAGTGAGA
Source organism: Lissotriton vulgaris (assembly GCF_964263255.1). Classification (NCBI taxonomy): domain Eukaryota; kingdom Metazoa; phylum Chordata; class Amphibia; order Caudata; family Salamandridae; genus Lissotriton; species Lissotriton vulgaris. Next base: position 846,266,860 of record NC_141697.1, read on the forward strand.
ATGTTGTATCATGCTAAGAGTCCAGCAATTATGCTTAAACAATTATGTGCTGCTCTTTTGCATGGTTCTGAAATAGATGTCAAGAATATTTGTGAATAAATTGAGTTTTGCTACTTTGGAAATAAAGATGAGAATGTTCAAATTGACCCAGAAGTAGAGGGTAATGTTGAAGATAATGTACAGGTTTCTAGTACAGATAAATTTCAGAAGGAAATTGCCACGTTTCAGATGAAATCAAGTGAGAGGCCTAATTTCACTTGTGTGTGTTGTCGACGCACTTATTATAAGAATCAAACTAAGTTAGTGGATTTATATGCAAAAAGTGAAAGGGAAAATAATAGTGAATGGAAGGATTTTGCCACATACTTGATGGTAGAAAATTGTTTTGATTTGGGATCGGATCAACGTGTGTGTACTTATTGTTGTAACAAATTAAACCAAAACCAGATGCCTGCTAGGGCGGTTCATAATAATCTGGAATTGGTTGAGGTTCCTTCTGAATTGAAGGATTTAAATACTTATGAATCTATTTTGATTCAAAGTATCCATCCCTTTCAGGCAATTGTAAGAATGGAGCCAAAGACAGGGAAGTTGCCTCCATCAGATTTACAGAGAGGATTAAAGGGAAGAGTTGTTTATTTGCCTCTAGATTTGAACAAAAACATTAACACAATTGGAGTAGAAAAAGTGGAAGAGGAACCTCTGGTTATCTTGGTTAATGGGGTTCCGACAAAGAATAGGAAAATATGGCAAGATTTAGTGGATGTTAGGAAAGTCAAAAATGCAACATTGTATTTGAAGAAAAACAATAAGTACTATATAAATGTATATGTTGCAGAAAAGGAAGTAAGTGATGAAGAGGATAGCGATTTGTGTGCTGGCCAAATTGAGAAAGTAGAGGCCTCTAAAAGTGAAGAAATATATGAACATTATAGTGTTCATCCTTTGCATTCCAAGGAAGTCATGGGGAATGCAATTGAGTTGTTTCAAATGAAACAAGCCAAAGGGAGTCCCATTAGTGTTTGGGAGGAAAGTTTGGAAGCTCGGTGTTTCCCACAGCTATTTCCAACAGGTCAAGGAGGAAGATATGATGAGTGGCCTCATCGAATTCCTGCGTCTGAATACCAGACTTTACGATTGTATGCAGAAGATCCTAGGTTTCGTCAATGCATTCCCTATTTTTTTCATCTCTTGTTTGAAAGCGATCTGTCTGGACTGTCATATGCAGTGAACCACATCTTAAAAAGTGGTATACAGATGCGAAACATCTCGGCAAGTGACTTTATGCATAAAGTCAATGTCCAAGACAGTATTTTGGATTCTCACCTAATTAATCTCATGGCGTGTCAGCGTGGTACTAATGAGTACTGGTATCGTCGTCATGGTGATTTAAAATGTATGCTCAGGAACTTAGGAACTCCAACATGGTTCCTTACTCTGAGCTGTGCCGAGTATGGCTGGGAAGACTTACTTGAATTTCTACGAGAGGCAAATGGAAATATTGAAAACATTGAATTCAAGACACCTGGAGAACTGTGTTCTTTGGATCCAGTGAATGTATGCAGGTACTTCAATCATAGATTTGAAGCTATGATGTCTTTCATCACAAATAAGAAGAATCCACCTCTTGGAGAGGTGTTGGATTTCTTCTGGAGAAAGGAGTACCAAGCAAGAGGTGCTCCTCATATACATATGTTGCTGTGGATCAAGGATGCACCTAAATTTGGAACAGATCCGGATGACTTAGTGAGGAACTTCATAGAACAGTATTCTACGTGTGCTGTTCCAAACGCAATGGAGAAGAAAAGCCTAAGAGAACAAGTTCTACGTTTCCAAAGCCATCGTTGTGGAAAGTACTGTCGTCGTAAATTCAGAAACAAGGACAAGTTCTACACCAAATGTCGTTTCAACTTTCCACGACTGGTGATTTCTAAAGGAAGAGTTTGATGTCTTCGCTGCGACATAATGTCACGAGGAAATCACCCAAAAATACATACAGTTTGAAAAGGAACGAAGAGTCCAAGTACATCAACGACTACAACCCAGTGATTTTGTCCATGTGGAATGCTAACATGGATATACAGTTTGTGGCTGACAACTGTATGGCTGTGGCTCGGTATGTGACATCTTACATCACCAAAAAAGAAAAGACAGAACTGAAGGATATGTGGGAGGACATTTCCCATGAAAAGAGCCTCAGCAAGAAGTTGTACAGTTTCAGTCTGAAGATGTTGTCGCATCGAGAAATCGGAGCTTACGAATGTTCTGACCGGTTGTCTTCAGCAAGTCTCTATGCCAAATCCAGGAGTATCGTTTGGGCGAGTCTTGGTCTTGCTGCAACGCGAAATCGAGTTCTAAAACCTGTCCGGGAAATTGAGTATTTGGCAGAAAAGGAACCAAACAGTACCGACATTTTGAAGACCAACATGTTGGATACATATTATCCAAATCGAAGCAGTCACCTTGAGAATGTTTGTCTTTATGAGGTTCTACAAAATTATATATTCAAGAGGAACATCAAAGAAGATATTGAGAAAGGAGTGTATGCTGTAATTGGAAGTGAGAGATGTCTGGTCAAGCAAAGAAAATGCCAATTAGTAAACCATCGAAAATTGAGTGGCGAATCTCCAGAAAAAAAGGATTTTTTCTATTTAGCACTTTTGCAACTTTTCAAGCCTTGGCGTGCAGAAGAGGACCTGCTTGGAGATTTCCTCTGTTACGAAGACTCTTTCACTGCTGCTAAGGAGACCATAGAATGTCCTGCTTTTCCCAAATATCAAGAAATGCTAACTTTGGAAATTGAGCAGGAAGCAACGATTGCAGCCGAGATTGCCAGAGACAGTTCTCAGGACAGTCAGAGTTCTGTTTCATTGAGTCAAGATCCACTTGGAGGACCTATTATCGAAAATGAAGCTGCCACTGCTATGAATGAAGTGGAAAGAGCCATGGCACATGCTCAGGAGGATTCAGTTAACTTAGAAGACTTGGAAAAACAACTCAACGTTGAGCAGAGGAAAATATATGATGAAGTTACCAAGCAAATTGAGCATGGATTAAGTCATGAGAAGAAAGAGTGCTCATGTACATCGTTGAAGCCTGTCCGACTGTACGTGAGTGGAGAAGCGGGAACTGGAAAAAGTTTCCTCATTAAAGCAATTTCTTGTTATTTGCAGGAAAGGACTGAGTCATCGCTGTCTTGTGTTGTCACCGCTCCTACTGGACTGGCAGCACATAACATTAAAGGTATTACTTTGCATCGTCTACTGATGCTGCCAGTGGAGCATGACAACAAATTACAATACCACAAGTTATCTGGGGATGCTTGTTGTGAAGTTTCAAGAGTCTTGAGGAAAATGAAACTTCTTATCATTGACGAAGTAAGCATGGTTTCCAATGTCATGCTTGCCTTTGTGCCTTTGAGAATGCAAGAAGTTCTTAAAACTGAGTATGATGTGTTATTTGGTGGCAAACACATCATTGTTTTCGGAGATCTTCTGCAGCTGGCACCAGTAAAAGGTCAACCTGTGTTCAAAATACTCACGCATGAAGATACCAGGAAGTGCCTAGGGAGCATTGGCAACGTCAATATATGGTTAAACTTCAATTATGCTGAACTGCATGAAAATATGCATCAGGCGAAGGATGAAGATTATAAGAATATTCTACAAGATATTAGAATTGGAAAAGTGACCGAGCATGGAAAAGAAGCTTTAAATGCATGATTACTTTCAAATTTATATCCCGAACAAGACATTTTGCCTGAGAATATGTTTCAGAAAATTACTGAGAAGAAATCCGGAATATGTTTGATGCCAACTCTTGCAGAATGTGCCATCTTCAACAACAAAATGTTGAATTTAGAAAAGCAAGAGATTGTGAAACTTGAAGCTATTGACAAAATAGAGCATATGGGATCAACAATTATTTTGTCAGAGAATTTGAAATCAAAATTGGATTCATTAGAGAAGACTATATCTAAAACAGCGGGTTTTGAAAAGACTTTAAATGTGTGTTTAAATTGCCGAATCATTTTGAGAAGGAATTTACATGTTGAAAGAGGTCTGGTAAATGGATCAATGGGTAATGTTGTTGATTTGGAGAAATACAGAAATAGAGATGGAATAGAATTTTTAAAAATTAAATTTGATGGCATTGAGGAAGTACAGCTAATTGGTCGTTGTTCTGCTAGGTTTTTGCTTGTTAAAGACTTATATGTTCGCCGTAAACAGTTTCCTGTTTGCTTGGCATATGCGGTGACAATCCATAAATCGCAAGGTTTAAGTGTAGATAGTGCATTGGTGAATATTGGCAGTTCTGTGTTCAAGGAGGGTATGGCATATGTGGCATTGTCACGAGTTAGAACTTTATCGGGAATGTACTTGATTGACTGTGATGTCACAAACATTTGTGCGGATCTAGATTGTGTTAAGGAATACAATAGGTTAAGAAGAGAGTATACGCCACATTTGCCTCAATATCTTTTGTTTGAGAAACGTGTGGTAGGCCGGAAACGAAGAAATATCAGTAATAGTAGGGAGGTTGTAGCAAAAAGACCAAAAGTCAATGAACCGAAAATTGTTAGCAGAAAGAAAGTGGACATCACTTGAGATGTCATCAGTGATGTCATCAGTGATGTCACTGACCATGTTATCAATGATGTAATATGTGACATCATCAGCAGTGGATTGCGGGTGCAACTAACTATATATGAAATTTCAATGGTTTTGTGTGAGTAAAATATGGTTTTGTAAATGCTTATTCCTAACTATATATGGTCTATAACCTATGGTTTTTTCAGTGAATATATATATATATATATATATATTCACTGAAAAAACCATAGGTTTCACACCGGTTATAGTTAGGAATTAGCATTTAAAAAACCTATTAAATTCACTGAAAAAACCATAGGTTTCACATCATATAGTTAGCTGAAAATTTTACTGATATAAAACCATTGAAATTCCCACGTTATAGTTAGTCGGACTCACTATAACTTGCGCGTGCAATGCACTGCTGATGACATCACATATTACATCACTCATGACATGGTCAGTGACATCACTCATGACATCACTGATGACATCTCAAATGACATCACTGATGACATCGTCCAGTGAATGTGTGTCTTTCTGAAAAATAAATATATTTCATATATGTATATGTTAAGGTCGATGGAAGAATAAATGTTTAAATAAGTGTCTAAATGGATGTTTTTTTTAAAAAAATTGATTGGTTAACTGGCTTATTAAGTGTATCTTAGTGAATACATATATTAGCGAGTAATGTTTAAATATTTAAATATATGTATCAGTGTTTTACTTTGTGTATAAGTGGCTGCATGGGTTGGTGAGTAGCTACGTGTGTGTGTATATGGGTTATTAGATGTTTTTTTAGTATCAGTATGAGTGTCTGTATGGTTTGGTGGGGCTGTTACTTAGCACATAGATGCATCAATGACTGACTCACTGTTTGTATGTGTTTTGAAGACAGCATTTGTGTAGGATTGTATGGGTGGATGAGTGTGTATATGTGTGTGTTAGAGAGTGAATGCCTCTCTCACTAGTGTCTTTATGAGTAACTACATATGTTTTAATCTTGTATATATGAGAATTGATGTATATAAGTAAGTATATGTGAGAGTGAGAGATTGAAAGAGTTCCTGTTTAAATAAGTATGTGTTTCTATAAGTGATTGTTTAAGAGAGTAAGTATGTGTAAGTTTCCTTAGAAGTAATGTGCTAATGTGTGTATAGTTGTATATGCAAATAAATGGATGTTTATTAGTTTATTTGCATGTGTGAGTATATGTATGAGTAAGTTTTTGATGACTGTCGGTGTGTAACAGAATGAATAGGGGTATCACTACATATGATGAGTGGGTATATGTATGAGTGAATACATAAAACTGTTGGTGAATGTGTGAATTTGTATATAGATGGTGAAATTACTGAATTGGTTGTTGTAACTGGTATGGGTATATCCACTTTTTTGTTAATGTTAGTTTCTATTTTTGAATATGTGTTTCAAAGGTTACTTTACAGTGAAAGGAGGTCTGTCACTGTGTCACAAGGATGGTGTCATCAGTGATGTCATGAGTGATGTCACTGACCATGTCATGAGTGATGTAATATGTGATGTCATCAGCAGTGCATTGCACGCGCAAGTTATAGTGAGTCCGACTAACTATAACGTGGGAATTTCAATGGTTTTATATCAGTAAAATTTCCAGCTAACTATAACTGGTGTGAAACCTATGGTTTTTTCAGTGAATTTAATAGGTTTTTTAAATGCTAATTCCTAACTATAACCGGTGTGAAACCTATGGTTTTTTCAGTGAATTTCATAGGTTTTTTAAATGCTAATTCCTAACTATAACTGGTGTGAAACCTATGGTTTTTTCAGTGAATTTCATAGGTTTTTTAAATGCTAATACCTAACTATAACTGGTGTGAAACCTATGGTTTTTTCAGTGAATTTCATAGGTTTTTTTAATGCTAATTTTTAACTTTTTGTAGGGCTTCATACCTATGTACTTTTTAGTGAATTTCTAAGCTTATTTTTTCACAAATGTCTTTAGCTGAGAAAGGTATGTTTTTCTAAAAATGAACACTATAATGTATATTAAGATAATATTTTTATTTTAAAATAGTATTTTACTTTTTTTTTATATTTGACTCTGGAGCGCTCCCGGTGCGCGTACCGATGAACGCTTCGGTGCGCGTACCGTCAGCGCACCAACAAAAAAAAAGAAAAAAAAAATTAATGAAGGAGTGACCATAAGGAATGGGGACAGAGAGAGTGGTGTTAAGAGAAAGAGAGCTAAAGGGAGGAACACAGAGGGACTGTGTAATAGATAGTAAGACAGATAAAAAGTGTAAGAGGAAGTAACTGAGAAACGAAAAATGAATAAGGGAGCAAAAGAAGAGAAGAAATAGGAAGAAGACTAAAGCAGAGGTTCTGGGAGAATGTAAATGGATGATGAAAGTAAAAGGAAGGACAGTTAAGTATGGGAATGACAGGTAGTGACGGAATCAGAGGAAAGGAATAGTAGTGACGGAGGGAAAGTAAATAGCAGTGAATATAAGTAAAGAGGGGTGAAACAGGGTACATGTAAGTGAATAAGGGTAAGACATGGGGAATAATAGAGCGAAAGAAGAGAGAGAGTAAAAGAAGGAGTGTCACAAAGGGACTAAGTGAACCAGTAAAAAAGGTAAGTGAAGGAGTGTGCATAGACAGAGGTACTGAAAGAAGTTGAATGTGGTAGGAAGTAAACATGGAAGAAAAGAATAAGTGAGGGAAGCAAAGTAAGGAAACAGGGGTGAGGTAGGGTGAGAGAAAAATAGTGAAAATAAAACCAAAGGTGATAACAAAAAAGATTTTGTAAACACACTTACCATATAATCAATGCAAACTTGTATCTGTGAAAGATAAAAGAAAAAACACGTTATAATTACTTAAAAATATATAATAAAATAGAAGAAACAGTTCATGAGGTTTAAAAATCTACAAAAGTTTACTAAGAAATGAAGCAATAGTGAAGGATACAAAAACAGAAAGAAAGTAATGTAGAAAGAGAAAAAAAGGAAAAAGAAATAGAAAGAGAACAAATTCCTAAAGATAAATAAGATACTAAAAGAATGTAAGATATCAAAACAAAATCAGTAAAGATAAGAAAGTAAAAGAAAAATGAGTGAAAAGGAAAGAAGTCTGATTGAGAAACTATAAATAAAAAAGAGGAATAGAAGATGATTGAGAGTGAGTGAAGTGAAGTCACAGAGTGAAGGGATGAAAGAAATGAAGTTAGTATAGAACGATGGATAAAACAGGAGTGAGAGAGTAAGTACACAGAAAGACAAAAGGAAGAACTAAGTGAACTACAGTACAATGAGTGCGAAAGAAAAAAAAATGGAGAAAAAGAAAGAGAGGGTTAGGAAACTAAAGCAGTGGTACTGAGAGAATATGAAAAAGATAAAAAGTGGTGGAAGGAACAGAGGAAATGCAGACAGTTCCTATTAGATTGAGAAGTTGTGAATGAAGTGCAGTAAAGAAACAGCGATGAAAAAAGAGTGTAAATTAGTAAAGAGAGGTAAATAAGGATGAAAAAGAAAATGAGTGTAAGACAATGTGAACACAATATAAATTACACAATGCAAACTACACAATAACTTCTACAATATGTTACATTATTTATTTTTGCTGTTCTCAGAATATATTGAATTTCACTTAAATTAGTGAGTTCAAAGTCTTCATCATATAACAGCGGGAAAAAAAAACACAATCTAAAAGATTGTGTTTAAAAAAACCCATTCAAACATACATCTCATATATTTACACTAATCTTTGATTCACTTACTTTTCCGTGAGGCCAAATAGAAGATAGTGAAGGTCCTTTTGGTGGAAAAAAAGTCTGCTGTGCTCTATAACTTCCATTTCATCGACTTCCTATGAAAAAAGATCTAAGAACATCATACCTTACACTTTCCTCACGGCCAATTTGTGTCAGATATATCAGTATATTTTACTTTGAGATCCACTTAAAGTATCTACATGAGATAAATAATTTAAAATATTAGATTAACTAACTAACTAACTAACTTTTATTATCTATTCCCGTCTTCAAAGGCCAATTCCCTTTACTAACACATTGGTTTTAAAAACACTAGATAAGAATTTGTAGAGTCATAAGGCAAACGTTGTTTATAAGTTAAATGAGAATCATTGCAGTAACTCCATCCATTTTCAGATTTTAAGTAGCATGTATAATGTCCTGAGGTTGTCGAAGATCCATCATGATAAATAATTGCTTCAGTTGTAAAGGTTCTTCTGAAATTGATAACTGAGAAGCTACAAAATTTTTGATAGAAGTTGTCAATTTAGTTCCATCAGGTCTACATCGTTGGAAAACTAAAATGATATACTGACCATAACTTTGTATAAATAATGTGGACAGCATTGTACAGTTACATTGGGTACACACCATATTATGATCTGCTGCTTTAACTAGATTTTTAAAAGACACTGATTTACAGTCAGGTAAAGTCAAATATATACATTTTTCAGTATCTATTCTAGTAGTACTTGATAAACTACAATTGTGGCAGTCATGCTGCCATTGATAAGAAAGGCTGAAAAGATTATCTACATCTACACCTTCATCTTCCAAAACACCAAACATATACAATAAAAATTCCTGACAATCCTGCTGAATGTTCTGTGAAAATTTATCTTGACCAGAACACATATCTAAAATATTCTGAATTTCTGTTACACTTTCTATTTGTGCTGTAACACTGCTACATTTCTCAAACACAGAATTCAATAAACCACACAATCTTTGATCCCGATTTTCAACAATCTGTTCTTGTAAACTTTTAAGAAAAAAAACAACATTAATCACTACATTAGCATAGCAGTTGACACCAGAACTATTTTCAAACTGAAATCCAACCACATTTTCTCCACAATTCTTTTTCTTCCTGTTTTCAATTACAGTTTTCTCTACTTTTTGTCTTTTTGCAACTACCTCACTACAATTATCCTCATTTCTTCTTTTTCGGCCTACCACACGTTTTTCAAACAGAGGATATTGAGGCAAATGTGGAGCATACTCTCTTCTTAACCTATTGTATTCTTTAACACAATCTAGATCTGCAGAAATCTTTGTCTCATCACACACAATCAAGTACAATCCTGATAAAGTTCTGACTCGTGATAATGCCACATATGCCATACCCTCTTTAAACACAGATCTTCCAATGTTCACCAAAGCACCATCTACACTTAAACCTTGAGATTTATGAATTGTCACCGCATACGCCAAACAAACAGGAAACTGTTTTCGGCGAACATATAAGTCTTTTACAAGTAAAAATCTAGCAGAACCACGACTTATTTGTTGTACTTGTTCAATGCCATCAAATTTTATTTTTAAAAATTCAATTCCATCTCTATTTCTGTAATTCACAAAATCAACAACATAACCCATTGCTCCATTTACCAGACCTCTTTCAACATTTAAATTCCTTCTCAAAATGATACGACAATTTAAACACACATTCAGAGTCTTTTCAAAACCAGCTGTTTTTGAAATACTTTTCTCCAATGAATCCAATTTAGTTTTCAAATTTTCAGACAAAACAATTGTTGCACCCATATGCTCTATTTTATCTATTGCTTCCAGTTTCACAATCTCTTCATTTTCTAACTCTAACATTTTGTTGTTGAAGATGGAACATTCTTGCAGAGTTGGCATCAAACATATCCCAGATTTCTTCTCAGTCATTTTTTTAAAAATATTCTCTGGAAGAATGTTTTCATTTGGATACAAATTTGAAATTAATCGACTATGCAAAGCTTTTTTCCCAAGCTCAGTCACTTTTCCAATTCTTACATCTTGTAGAATATTTTTATAATCTTCATCCTTGGCCTGTCGCATATTTTGAAGCAGTTCAGCATATTTAAAATTTAGCCATATATTAACATTTCCAATGCTTCCAAGGGACTTCCTGGTATCTTCATGTGTGAGCATTTTAAACACTGGTTGTCCTTTTACTGGAGTCAACTGCAATAGATCTCCAAAAACAATAATGTGTTTTCCTCCAAATAACACATCATACTCTGTTTTAAGAATTTCTTGCATTCTCAAATGCACAAAAGCAAGCATTAGATTTGAGACCATGCTTACTTCATCAATGATAAGAAGTTTCATTTTCTTCAAGACTCTTGAAACTTCAGAACACGCATCTCCAGATAACTTGTTGTAATGCAATTTATTATCATGTTCAACTGGCAGCATCAATAAACGATGTAGAGTAATCCCTTTAATGTTATGTGCTGCCAGACCAGTTGGAGCAGTTACAACACAAGACAGTGGTGAATCAGTCCTTTTCTGCAGATAACTTGCAATGGCTTTAATTAGAAAACTTTTTCCTGTCCCCGCTTCTCCACTTACGTACAGTCGGACAGGGTCAAATGATATACATGAGCACTCTTTTTTCTCATGTCTGAATCCATGTTCAATCTGCTCTGTGACTTCATCATATATCTTTTTCTGCTCAATGTTTAGTTGCTTTACCAAATCTTCTAAGTTAACTCCATCCTCTTGAGCTTGTTCCATAGCTCTTTCCACCTCATCCATGGCAGTGGCAGCTTCATTTTGGATAATTGGTCCTCCTAGTGGATCCTGGCTCAATGAAGTAGAACTCTGACTATCTTGAGAACTGTTTCTAGCTATCTCTTCAGCAATTGTGGTTTCTTGCTCCATTTCTTCATTCAACATTTGCAGATAATTTAGAAAAATAGGACATTCTATGGTATCCTTAGTTGCATTAAAAGAGTCTTCATAACAGAGAAAATCCCCAAGTAGTTCCTCTTCTGTACGCCATGGCTTAAAGAGTTGCAAAAGAGCTAAATAGTAAAATTCTCTTTTGTCTGGAACTTCACAACTCAATTTTCGATGATTAATCAAATGGCCTTTTTTCTGCTTCACTAGACATCCTTCATAGCCAATGAGTGCATATTTTCCATTATTGATATCTTCTGTGATGTTCCTCTTATAACTGTAGTTTTGAAGAACTTCATACAAACAAGTGTTCTCAAGGTGAGTACTTCTATTTGGATAGTATGTATCCAACATATTTGTCTTCAAAATATCTGTACTGTTTGGTTCTTTCTCCGCCAAATATTCAATTTCTTGTACAGATTTCAAAACTCGGTTTCGTGTTGCAGCAAGACCAAGACTCACCCAAATGATTGTTCTTGATTTGGCATAGAGACTTGCTGATGATAACCGATCAGAACATTCATATGCTCCAATTTCTCGATGCGACAACATCTTCAGACTGAAACTGTATAATTTCTTGCTTAGACTCTTTTCATGTGAAATGTCCTCCCACATTTCCTTCAGTTCTGTCTTTTCTTTTTTTTGTGATGTAAGATGTCACATATCGAGCCACAGCAATAGAGTTGTCAGCAACGAACTGAATATCCATGTTAGCATTCCACATGGACAAAATCACTGGGTTGTAATCGTTGATGTACTTAGATTCTTCATTTCTTTTCAAATTGTATGTATTTTTGGGAGATTTCCTCGTCACAGTATGTCGTAGAGATGACATCAAATTATTGACTCTTCCCTTAGAAATCACTGGTCGAGGAAATGCAAAACGACATTTCGTGTAGTACTTTTCCTTGTTTTTAAATTTTCGACGACAGTACTTTCCACAACGATGAGATTGAAAACGTAAAACTTGTTGCCTTAAATTGTTTTCTTCAGTAGATTTTGGAACAGCACATGTTGAATACTCTTCAATGAAACTCATCACTGTTTCATCTGAATCTGATCCAAATTTGGGTGCATCTTTAATCCACAACAACATATGTATATGAGGAGCACCTCTCGCTTGATATTCCTTCCTCCAAAAGAAATCCAAAACCTCTCCAAGGGGAGGATTTTTTTTGTTGGTAATAAAAGACATCATAGCTTCAAATCTATGATTAAAATATCTGCAAACATTCACTGGATCTAAAGAACACAGTTCTCCTGGTGTTTTCAATTCTATATTTGGTATGTTTTCATTTGCCTCTCGTAGAAATTGAAGTAAATCGTCCCATGCATACTCAGCACAGCTAAGAGTGAGGAACCATGTAGGAGTTCCTAAGTTTCTTAGCATACATTTCAATTCTCCATGACGACGAAACCAATACTCGTTGGTTCCACGTTGACATGCCATGAGATTGATTAGCTGAGATTCCAAAATACTGTCTTGCAGATTAACTTTCTCCATAAAGTCCCTTGCACAAACATTTTGCAAATGAGCTCCACTTTTTAATATATGATTAACTGCATAAGAAAGCCCAGACAAATCACTTTCAAACAGTAGATGAAATAAATATGGAATGCATTGACGAAACCTTGGATCTTCAGCATATAATCTTAGAGTCCGGTATTCAGCTGCAGGAATTTGAACTGGTCGATCATCATATCATCCACCACAACCTGTTGGAAATAATTGTGGAAAACAACGAGCTTCCAAACTTTCTTCCCATACACTAATGGGACTTCCTTTTGCTGCTTTCATTTGAAACAAGTCAATTGCATTTCCCATTACTTCTTTGGAATGCAAAGGATGAACAGTATAATGTTCATATATTTCTTCAGTTCTAGACACATCAACTTTTTCAATTTGACCAACTGAAGAATCACTATCTTCTTCTATAGCTGTTTCCTCTGCTCCAACACTTACATCTTTGTAGTACTCATTGTTTTTGACCAAATACAACATTGCCTTTTTGACTTTTTTAACATCCACTAAATCTTGCCAGATTTTCTTACTCTTTGTTGGAACCCCATTAACTAGAATAACTAAAGGATCTTCTTCTACTCTTTCTACACCAATTGTATCAATATTTTTCTTTACATCTAGAGGCAAATAAACAACTCTTCCCTTTAATCCTCTCAGTAAATCTGATGCAGGCAATTTCCCTGTCTTAGGCTCCATGCGTACAATAGCCTGAAAAGGATGGACACATTGAATCAAAATAGATTCATAAGTATTTAGATCCATCAATTCAGAAGGAATATCTATCAACTGAAGATTATTATAAACTGCTCTAACAGGCATTTTATTTTCATTTAATTTATTTAAACAATAATTACAAATACGCTGATCCAAACTCAAATCAAAATAATTCTCCACCAACAAATAACTTACAAAATCCTTCCATTCACTATTATTTTCCAATTCACTTTTTGCATATAAATCAACTAACCTAGTCTGAATCTTATAATGAGTCCGTCGACAACACACACAAGTTAAATTAGGCCTTTCACTTGATTTCACCTTAAACTTGATAATTTCCTCATCAAACTTTTCAATACTTGAAATCTGTCCATTATCTTCTGAATTACCATCCATCACTATATCTATTTCTACACTGTCCTCTTTGTTCCCAAAATAACGAAACTCAATTTCTTCACAAATAGTCTTCACATCCACTTCAGATCCATGCAAAAGAGCACTGTTTAACTGTTTAAGCTTAAGTGCGGGACTTTTTGCATAATACAACTTTCTCACTAATTTCCTCACGTTATTATGATGCACTGCTAACATCCTAAAATGATGAAAAACACTCCGACAAACTTTTCTAGAAAGACAAGCTAGTGAATGCCCATGCAAACCTGTGCTTTCTCTCACTCTGCAAGGATCTAACTCTTGCAAGATATTCATTTTTTGTTTGAGACTTTTCTTACTATATGTACGTAAGACATTTCGAAGCAAATCGATTGATTCCTGTCGCACACTACAAATACTACTGCATTTCCATGTGTACACTGGACCATTAGTACGTCTCCCTAAAACTTCATCAGCTAACACCTCTTCTGCATCTCTAGATACAAGTTTCTCTTTTTCCATCACACAACCATCTTTCACCTCATATGCTCGACCACTGGTGTCAACTGCATGCACCAAATCATTTTCCTGAAAGTAACTCTCCTCATTGAAAAAAGGCTCAGAACTTGAACTATGCATCCATTCACCAGAAAATACTTCACAAAAATTACTCCGATTAATATTTCTTTTCCATCTACTGTTCGAATACAAAACATCAATGGCCTTATTAAGTATCCTAATTCTATTGATTATTAAAATAAATAATTTTTTCTTAACTTCAAAAGCCTGATCAACAATCTTTTCTACACTTTTCTTTTTCTTGTAAAAAGCAGCCCTCAGTTTACTTTTCTTATCATTTTTTAGCAAATTTAAAACTACCCTATTGCGAAACATTCGCCTACGAATGTCCCTAAAAAGATTTACCCTTCTATTGCTATCCATTCTCTTCTCTCCTGCTCCAATTGAGACATTTTTTGTGGGCCTCTCCTTCCTTTTTAGATTTGTTGACTTTTTCTGTATATTCACATTAGCAATATCATTTTTTTCTCTACGACATATGTTGCGAAGAAAAGACTTAATTGGCTTACCAGAAGCTTTTCTGGTGTTTTTTGAAGTAGTTGTTGAAGAGGATTCCATAAACTCTGTTGTTGATGTTCTTCTTTTCCGTATGGTATTTTTGATAATTCTTTGCCTTGAAGGCATTTTTGCTTGCTTTTCAGAAGTTGATTTGAATCTGTTGTTCTGTTAAAAAAACACACGAAAGACCACTATTAGCAAACAACAAAGTAATGTTAAAAAGCAAACAATAGGCCAGATGTAGGTAAATGAGATTTACCGATTTTTAATTACCGAATTTTACCGATTCGGTAATTAAAAATCGGTAAATCTGAGGGGTGGATATGTAGGAACATCCAGATGTTCCTTTTACCGAATCGGTAAATATCTGTATTTACCGATTCGGTAAATACCGACCGGTAATGCCCCATTCATTCCTATGGGCTTTGAAGCCCATAGGAATGAATGGGGCATTACCGGTCGGTATTTACCGAATCGGTAAATACCGATTCTGACAAGGGTGCAGGGGGTGTCACTTTGACACCCTCTAGCACCCCCAAAAAAGGTTCGGGGGCCATGTGGCAGGCATACCTGCCCTAAGGGCAGGTCTGCCTGTCATATGGCACAGGTGTGCATGCACTCATGTGCATGCACACCAGAATCGGTATTTTACCATCAAATAGTATTTGATGGTAAAATACCGATTCTGTAATGCTTGTGGGACTCAGAAGAGTCCCACCTACATATCAATTTTACCGAATCGGAAAAAATACCGATTCGGTATTTTACCGAATCGGTAAATTTACCGATCGGTAAATTTACCGATTCTGTAAAATACAGGGCCCTACATCTCAAATTGCATTTACCGGTCGGTAACGGCCGAATTTGGCCGTTACCGACCGGTAAATGCCTACCTACATCTGGCCCAATATAAACAATAAATTGCAACATATTTAAGTTTATACAATAGCAACTCAGGGCTTTATTTATAAAGGCCTTGCGCCACCAGTGCGTCACTTATTACCCATGTTTAAAGTGATGCATCAGCTGCACAAGGCAATCATAAAAAAGAGCCAAATGAAAATACCAATCAATTGCACCCAAAAATCGATTTTTGAATAACATGTAAGAAACACTGCGCAGAACCTATGTACAACCACTCAATATCAGCAAACAAAGTCAGGGCCTTATTTATGAAGGTCTTGCGCCACAAGAGTGTCACTTATTTCCCATGTATAAAATGATGCACCAGTTGCACAAGGCAATCATAAATAAGGGCCAAATGCAAATACCAATCAATTGCACCCAAAAATCGATTTTTGAATAACATTTAAAAAATACTGCGCACAACCTATGTACAAGCACAGAATATCACTTTTGAAACAGCACTGTTTCCCCAAATACAAATCCTTTATCTTTCAAATGTTGATATCAAGCATTATCAAAAATCCAAAATCAAATCAACAGCAAACAAAGTCAGAGCCTTATTTATGAAAGCCTTGCCCCACCAGTGCGTCACTTATTACCCATGTTTAAAGTGATGCATCAGCTGCACAAGGCAATCATAAAAAAGGGCCAAATGCAAATACCAATCAATTGCACCCAAAAATCGATTTTTGAATAACATGTAAGAAACACTGCGCAGAATCTATGTACAACCACTCAATATCAGCAAACAAAGTCAGGGCCTTATTTATGAAGGTCTTGCGCCACAAGAGTATCACTTATTTCCCATGTATAAAGTGATGCACCAGTTGCATAAGGCAATCAGTTTTAAAGCTTTATTCGACATTTGTCATAAAAGCATTTACCTAACCCTAATACAATAAATACTACACATAAAATACTTGCTAAAATACATATTAAACAGGGATTGTCGAATAGATACCTAGTAAAAATACACTGTATTTATCACACTTCTTAAAAAGTAGATTTTTCTAAAAATTAAAATACAATAATTCATATGGCAAAGTGCAGAATTAATAATGTACATAATTTCATTGGGATGTAATTGCCATTAGTGAGCGAGTACGAATTGTCCATGCCCAGGCCAGAAATTTTGCTACACCAACCACAAGCACAGTGGAACAATCTGATTCAAGTATCTTAAGAGCTACGGATTGGCTGCGGGTTCCCATATTTGAGCACACTGGTTTTAACCATTTACGTCTGGGGGACGAATACAGTGGGCAACAGAACAAGAAATGGGAAATGTGCTCAATTTGTTCATTACAATGGTGACAGTGTTCATCCCAAGCTGGGGACCAATGCTTCTTGAAGGCATTCACCGGGAGTGTGCCTATGCGAAATTGAAAATAAAGTTTTCTATCATAAGGTTTTTCAATGACGTCCCAGAAAGATTCGCATGAGGGGTACATTTTTATATCCAAGAAGCGAGATGTTAGACTTGAACTTGTACCATCATAGAACGTTGTGAAATACACCATTTCCCAATATAGTTCTTTCAGCTTTGCTTTCGTGGGGAAGCAGGTCACATCTTTGGTGTCCCATCGGTTAGCCAATTTCAGTTTTATAAGGAGTCCCCGGAGCTCCTTTAGCCATGGGATACTATGGAAACGGTCGAACTTAATGACTTCCATCAAGGCCGCCGCATAGTGACTTAGTTCTGGGGTCACCATGATCCGTCTCCAATATAGAAGGGGCCGTAGCCTCGCTGTGTCCTCTATGCCTTTTCTTCCGAGGTCCAATTTTAATGGGATTGTGGGTGTGCTTTGGGGAACCATCACAAGCCCTCGTAGAAATCTGTTTTCTGCTCGGCCCAGTTCTCTCAAATTAGAAAACCCCCATAATTCAGAGCCATATAAACAAGCCCCCAGGACTTTCATAGAGTAAATTTCCAATGCACAGTTTACCGGCTTTGTTAGCGAGGTTCGATGTTTTAGGGTAATTGCACCTGCTAACTGCCTAAACTTTAGTAAAGTTGTATTTATATGTGATTTCCAGCTCATGTTTTCCTGTAGGATGATGCCTAGGTAAGAGAAAGAGTCCACCCTTTCTAGGGGAGTACCTTTATATTTGATTACACCTTTAAAGGTGGACTGCTGGTTAAGGCACATGAATTTTGTTTTGGTGGTATTCAGTTCAAGGCCCCTACCATCACAAAACTCACCAAAGGCATCAACCACTTTTTGGAGACCACTGGGGGTACGGGAAAGTAGGAGCGTGTCGTCCGCGAACATAAGGACGGGGACATGAGAGCCTGCAATTACTGGGGCGTCACTAGCAACCTTCTCTAAATGTTCAACAATGCCATTTATATAGATTGAGAAGAGAGTCGGCGCTAGGACACACCCTTTCCTCACCCCACGTTCTACCGGAAAGGGATCAGTTACTTCTCCTTGCTTGCCCCATCTTATTCTTGCAAAATTATTTTCGTGGAGACGGACAAGGAGTGTAAGCAATTCCTGGCTTAAGCCTACGTCCGCCAAGGTCTGCCAGAGTTTTTCTCTGGGGACCAAGTCGAAAGCGGCTTTTAGGTCCACAAAGACTGCATATAATGTCCCCTTCTTTAGAGTAACGTTTCTCCAGTAGATGGTTAAGAAGTGGAGGACTTGATCAACGCTACTAGTTAAAGGGCGAAACCCTGCTTGGTAAGATGACAAAATATTCTTTTCATCAATCCATTGCTGCAGTTTATTCTGGACTAGGCGGCCCATTAGTTTTTGTGCTGTATCAATCAGACTAATGGGTCTGTAGTTTTTAGCCAGAGTTCTATCACCTTTCTTGAATATGGGAATAATTTCGGCTCCCTTCCATGAGGCAGGTACTTTCCCTCCCATTGCCACCGCATTGGCCAGCATTGTAAAGTAACTACACCAGGAGTTCCGATCCGATAAAAATATGTCAGCCGGAATTCCGTCCATACCTGGAGCTTTGCCCCCTGCTACACAATCCAATACAATACTCACATCCTTTTCAACAAATATTGGAGATTTGTAATAGACATGTGGAGGAGGACAATCGTGGGTAAATATTGGGTTACGGGCATACTGTGGTTGGAAAAATTCTACCCAATTGCTTTTCGGGACATGGTTCATCGGCTGGAGGGCTACGCCACCCTTTTCCCATTTTACTGTGGCCCAGAAACGCTTGGAATCCTTGGAGGCACATGCCTCCTTGAGTTCGCGCCAGCAATCCTCATCCCAACGCTTCTTTGCCAGTTTTTGGGTCTGTCTATACTGGTTTCTCGCCAGCCTAACTGTTGATGCATTTCCGATTCTCAATTCCATGCTAAGATTTTGTCGTGCTATCCTGCAACTCTTGTCATACCACCCTTTACTCTCTTGAACCTTTTTCTTTTTGTTTGAAACTACCGTTTTGACAAAAAAACTTTGAATTTTGAAGAATAGTTTCTCATGGGCCTCCATCATGTAGTCTATGAAGTCAATCAACCCATAATGGGACTTAATCTTAGAGACTTCGTCCACCACTAATTCCTTGAGTGTCTCTAATTTAGAAACATCTTCTAGGAGCATACTCCACTTCAGGTGGCGAAGGTTATTTGAGCTCACAAGATCTTGCGTCACCATTTCCTTTTCTCTTGGGTGCTCGAACGCTTCTTGGTAGGGATGGAGTGTCAGGCATAAAGGATTGTGGTCACTTTCTATTTTATCTTTCACTTCCATATCTACCAATTTGTTCCAAGCCCTTACATCCAGTAGTATGTAATCTATTCTGCTGGCTGCTCGGCCATTATCAAATGTATTTTTCCCCATTAAGTCAGAGGGTGCCTGTCCATTGACTGCTCTAAGCCCTCTTGAGAGACAAAAACTCTTTATTTGAATTGCTACTGTGCTCCATTTTCTAATGACTGGAACATCTAGTTGAGGAATTCTCCACTTGGCATCCTCTTCTTCGTCCAGGATCCTATCCTCTTCACCCAACGGTTCAAAGGTAGTGTTGAAATCCCCGCCTATTATTACATGTGGTAGCAATGGTAGCATTTCAGTGTGATGCTCTAGAATCGTTATGGTCTCTGATAATTTACCCCCACCAACCCCCCTAGAGTAAAGATTGAACAGGGCAAGTTGTTGGCCATTTTGCCAGCTAATATCAAGAGCTAGAATATCATTAGAAGGTATAGACCTTTGCTTAATTATGCAGTTCAATGTTTGGCGTACCCAAATTAGCAGGCCCCCAGAGGGTCGACCTACTCGATTTCTTACAGCTGTAACATAGAAATTCAGGTACCCTTGCCGGAAGATTGGGGTGAGCGACCAAGTCTCTTGCAGCATAATAATATCATAGTGGTCGATAAAATCGACCCAATCTGGAATGTTTAGCTTGTTTGTAATACCGGCTATATTCCAAGAGACAAGAGATAATGGCAGTATATCCAGTTGATGATATAAGTGATCATTATCAGGTGTGTTTACTACTTTTTCAGACTCTAGGCTTGGTGTTAGACCTTCACTCAATGTTGGTAACTTCTCAATCACCTCTGTTACTCTAGTTTGTCCCTCTAAGACTATGTTTAGTTCCTCTGGGACAGGAGTATAGGATTCCTTGGGGACCAAGGTCAGATTTTCTGATAAGAGCTCATGTGGGGTAACTGTCCTATCACGCCCCAGGAGCAACTGGATTTTGGGAGGGGCAGGGGGAGAGCCCACGAGTCAGTCACACTCGTTTAAGTCGGATAACGCAGAGTAGTGGTTTTCCAGGTTTAACCCCCACTCGCATAATGGGCCATTTCTGGCCCTTCTATTTCCCACAACTGTCCACTTTGTTCTCAGTATGCTAGGTTTAGCTACTAGGCCTCTTCTACTATAGAAGAAGTCCAGTGTCAGTGGTATTATTTCTGCTGTTCTATGTTGTGGTGGAAAGATGTTCCGTAGGACATCAGGTAATACTTCTGGGCCCTTGAAATTCAAAACCACACAATCCCCTTGAAATTTCTTTGTCTTAGTGCCTATCCACTTAACCCTTCTTGCTGTAAGCAGGTCATCAGATAACTTTTCCTTGCCCCAAGAAGATATATGCATGTTGTTACTAAGCCACTGCAGAGCCTTATTTCGTAAAGAATCCGGAGACTCAATCTGCCCTGTTTTCAGTGGTGGTGTATTAGCAAGCACTAGAATCAAGGGGGAAGCTTCAACAATTAATTCAACAGGGCCGGTTTCTGGGATGAAAATCTCAGAGGTAGTGTTGCCTACTGTTTGCACTGGTTCTAAGATTGGAGCAATGTCAGGGATATCACCAGGTCTAGAGCTAACTTGCTGTGTTTGGTCAGGTGGGACTTGTAGGCCTTCGTTCGGGTTCCCCCCAAGCGTTATCCCTGCAGCCTGTATATCTTCGAGTTTGTGTATTATTAGATTTGGTATTTCCCCCACCCCCTCATTGGTTTTTCTCAGGAGGGTCTCTAACTTGTTGACTTTATTCGCCAGTTGGTCTATTTTTGATATAAGGGGTTTCATTAGCCCTGATAGTTTGGACTCCAGTATACCCATGAGCTTGTTTGAGAGCATATCCTCCCAGGCTATACTTTCATTCTCTTCCTCCCTTATCCCTTCTTCCGCCCTTTTATTTGTTCTTCTAGGTGGGGTTGCAGGTTTATTCTTACTGGAACGTAATCCACCTCTTTTAGGCGGGGCCTTAGTGATCCCTCTTTTAGCTCTTGGTGCGGGGACAGGGGTAGGAGGGGAAATGCTCTCAGAGTCTAGCTCTACAATTGTATCAGATTTATTTAACTCTTCTGCACTGGGTAAGTCGGCAATAGAATCAGGTTGTTGGACAATAGATGCCGTAGACACATTTGTTGTAGAGCAATCATTAGGGTCCTCGATAGGGTCGGTGGTGATTGTATCGTCGCTGGCAGAATGGAATACCCCTGATGGATTAATTTGGGCACAAGGTGGAGAGTCCATGAGTCCCAAAGAGGACCTCCGATCATTATTGATTTTGGCCACCACCTGGACCAGATAATTGTCCATTGTGTTGGCCGGGGTGACAGGTGTTTTTTGCCTCGACATAACAATCAGTCAAATCTGGGCAGCAGAGCCCTAGTTGCAAATATAGCAATAATAGACCAGTTACACAATGACCATAGGGAATATAGAAGTATGTTGCCTTACCACATGTAGACTTGGAAGTTGGGGGAAAGAGGGGTGGCCCAGTCCAGTCTTTCACAGTCTAGAACGGGCTAAAACGGGCCCGCCATTGGCCCGGGCTTCGCCCGGCGACCACCCGCGCGCGTCCCGCGATGCGCGGGTCCAGTGGTGTTTTTAATCACCTGGAGCTCTGTGGTGGGCGTGTCAGGTGGGTGTGACTGCTCCGCTGTGCCTCTTAGGACTAGTAGTCCTTTTCCAGGTTTCTGTCCCTGCTGTCGGTGCCTGCGAGCATTTCCCGCGAAGCGGGAAACGCGAGGTGTTGGTGTAACAGCTGGCCAAAGTCCGAGGGGGTTTGCAACTCAACCCCAGTCCGTTTTCCTCAGTTTTGTCAAAGTCAGCAATGCGATGGTTTTCCCGCGGTGCGCGGTTCCAGTGGTGTTTTTAATCACCTGGAGCTCTGTGGTGGGCGTGTCAGGTGGGTGTGACTGCTCCGCTGTGCCTCTTGGGACTAGTAGTCCTTTTCCAGGTTTCTGTCCCTGCTGTCGGTGCCTGCGAGCGTTTCCCGCGAAGCGGGAAACGCGAGGAGTTGGTGTAACAGCTGGCCAAAGTCCGAGGGGGTTTGCAACTCAACCCCAGTCCGTTTTCCTCAGTTTTGTCACACTCAGCAATGCGATGGTTTTCCCGCGGTGCGCGGGTCCAGTGGTGTTTTTAATCACCTGGAGCTCTGTGGTGGGCGTGTCAGGTGGGTGTGACTGCTCCGCTGTGCCTCTTGGGACTAGTAGTCCTTTTCCAGGTTTCTGTCCCTGCTGTCGGTGCCTGCGAGCGTTTCCCGCGAAGCGGGAAACACGAGGAGTTGGTGTAACAGCTGGCCAAAGTCCGAGGGGGTTTGCAACTCAACCCCAGTCCGTTTTCCTCAGTTTTGTCACACTCAGCAATGCGATGGTTTTCCCGCGGTGCGCGGGTCCAGTGGTGTTTTTAATCACCTGGAGCTCTGTGGTGGGCGTGTCAGGTGGGTGTGACTGCTCCGCTGTGCCTCTTGGGACTAGTAGTCCTTTTCCAGGTTTCTGTCCCTGCTGTCGGTGCCTGCGAGCGTTTCCCGCGAAGCGGAAAACGCGAGGAGTTGGTGTAACAGCTGGCCAAAGTCCGAGGGGGTTTGCAACTCAACCCCAGTCCGTTTTCCTCAGTTTTGTCACACTCAGCAATGCGATGGTTTTCCTGCGGTGCGCGGGTCCAGTGGTGTTTTTAATCACCTGGAGCTCTGTGGTGGGCGTGTCAGGTGGGTGTGACTGCTCCGCTGTGCCTCTTGGGACTAGTAGTCCTTTTCCAGGTTTCTGTCCCTGCTGGCGGTGCCTGCGAGCGTTTCCCGCGAAGCGGGAAACGCGAGGAGTTGGTGTAACAGCTGGCCAAAGTCCGAGGGGGTTTGCAACTCAACCCCAGTCCGTTTTCCTCAGTTTTGTCACACTCAGCAATGCGATGGTATTTCCCATGTATAAAGTGATGCACCAGTTGCACAAGGCAATCATAAAAAAGGGCCAGATGCAAATACCAATCAATTGCACCCAAAAATCGATTTTTGAATAACATTTAAAAAATACTGCACACAACCTATGGACAAGCACAGAATATCACTTTTGAAACGTCACTGTTTCCCCAAATACAAATCCTTCATCTTTCAAATGTTGATATCAAGCATTATCAAAAATCCAAAAACAAATCAACAGCAAACAAAGTCAGAGCCTTATTTATGAAAGCCTTGCGCCACCAGTGCGTCACTTATTACCCATGTTTAAAGTGATGCATCAGCTGCACAAGGCAATCATAAAAAAGGGCCAAATGCAAATACCAATCAATTGCACCCAAAAATCGATTTTTGAATAACATGTAAGAAACACTGCGCAGAACCTATGTACAACCACTCAATATCAGCAAACAAAGTCAGGGCCTTATTTATGAAGGTCTTGCGCCACAAGAGTGTCACTTATTTCCCATGTATAAAGTGATGCACCAGTTGCACAAGGCAATCATAAAAAAGGGCCAAATGCAAATACCAATCAATTGCACCCAAAAATCGATTTTTGAATAACATTTAAAAAATACTGCGCACAACCTATGTACAAGCACAGAATATCACTTTTGAAACGTCACTGTTTCCCCGAATACAAATCCTTTATCTTTCAAATGTTGATATCAAGCATTATCAAAAATCCAAAAACAAATCAACAGCAAACAAAGTCAGAGCCTTATTTAAGAAAGCCTTGCGCCACCAGTGCGTCACTTATTACCCATGTTTAAAGTGATGCATCAGCTGCACAAGGCAATCATAAAAAAGGGCCAAATGCAAATACCAATCAATTGCACCCAAAAATCGATTTTTGAATAACATGTAAGAAACACTGCGCAGAACCTATGTACAACCACTCAATATCAGCAAACAAAGTCAGGGCCTTATTTATGAAGGTCTTGCGCCACAAGAGTGTCACTTATTTCCCATGTATAAAGTGATGCACCAGTTGCACAAGGCAATCATAAATAAGGGCCAAATGCAAATACCAATCAATTGCACCCAAAAATCGATTTTTGAATAACATTTAAAAAATACTGCGCACAACCTATGTACAAGCACAGAATATCACTTTTGAAACGTCACTGTTTCCCCAAATACAAATCCTTTATCTTTCAAATGTTGATATCAAGCATTATCAAAAATCCAAAATCAAATCAACAGCAAACAAAGTCAGAGCCTTATTTATGAAAGCCTTGCGCCACCAGTGCGTCACTTATTACCCATGTTTAAAGTGATGCATCAGCTGCACAAGGCAATCATAAAAAAGGGCCAAATGCAAATACCAATCAATTGCACCCAAAAATCGATTTTTGAATAACATGTAAGAAACACTGCGCAGAACCTATGTACAACCACTCAATATCAGCAAACAAAGTCAGGGCCTTATTTATGAAGGTCTTGCGCCACAAGAGTATCACTTATTTCCCATGTATAAAATGATGCACCAGTTGCATAAGGCAATCATAAATAAGGGCCAAATGCAAATTCCATTGATTTGCACCCAAAATCGTTTTTTGAATAACATTTAAAAAAAACTGCGCACAACCTATGTACAAGCACAGAATATCACTTTTGAAACGTCACTGTTTCCCCAAACACAAATCCTTTATCTTTCAAATGTTGATATCAAGCATTATCAAAAATCCAAAAACAAATCAACAGCAAACAAAGTCAGAGCCTTATTTATGAAGGCCTTGCGCCACCAGTGCGTCACTTATTACCCATGTTTAAAGTGATGCATCAGCTGTACAAGGCAATCATAAAAAAGGGCCAAATGCAAATACCAATCAATTGCACCCAAAAATCGATTTTTGAATAACATGTAAGAAACACTGCGCAGAACCTATGTACAACCACTCAATATCAGCAAACAAAGTCAGGGCCTTATTTATGAAGGTCTTGCGCCACAAGAGTGTCACTTATTTCCCATATATAAAGTGATGCACCAGTTGCATAAGGCAATCATAAAAAAGGGCCAAATGCAAATACCAATCAATTGCACCCAAAAATCGATTTTTGAATAACATTTAAAAAATACTGCGCACAACCTATGTACAAGCACAGAATATCACTTTTGAAACATCACTGTTTCCCCAAATACAAATCCTTTATCTTTCAAATGTTGATATCAAGCATTATCAAAAATCCAAAATCAAATCAACAGCAAACAAAGTCAGAGCCTTATTTATGAAGGCCTTGCGCCACCAGTGCGTCACTTATGGAAAGGGGCGACCATTCGGTCCCCCCGAACGTATGGTGGAGTACCCCGATCCCCCCGGGAAGCCATTTTTGGGCGGGAGGCGAGTCTCGGCTGGTATGCCCAAAGCGGCGTAGCCGGGGCGCGCCTTTTCCCGCCCGAGAGGGGGTTGTCCTAGACACCAACACCGCTAGCCACGCCCAGGAGGCGGATTGGAGGCGGGTTCACGCCCGCCGGAAGAAGGATAAAAGGAGCGACAAGCCAAGGATGCATCCTCTTGTTCCTGTGCTCTGAAGCTGCACCTCCCCGTTGCACGTGAGCTCGAGACGGAACGAAGAGCCATTTTTGAGAATTAACCGTGTGTTTCTTCTTTCAGTGAGTTCGGAGTTTTCTGCCTAGGATCTTTTGAGGAGTATACGTGGACGATGCCTAGCAAGAAGGTCGGAAAGAGGATCGGGACCGATCAGATGCTTCGCATGCTGATGAAAGACATGGCGGATATGAAAAAACAGATGGCGGTAATGAATGGTGTGGGGGGGCCTAAGAGAGTCATCGGCCCAGCATTGCCGGGAGTGGTCCCGAGCGGGAGGGGTAGAAGGGCCAAGAAGGGAGCGTCGGGGGGGGAAGCCCCGGTTCCCGAAGCACCTCCCGCTCCCCCGGTCACCCCGATCGAGGCCCCGACTCCGGTCCCAGATGTGGGTCAACCGATCCCTGTGGTAGTCACTCCAGTGAACGGGGAGGATATGTCTCCTGAGCTGGCTGCCCAGTTGGCGGCATGGTTAGGCAAAGAGAATGAGGGGGCCACGGCGGAAGAAGCCAGGGCAATAATGAAGCAGTTGCGGCAATCGAAAGATGCTGCGAAGGCACCGTCTCCTTTTGTTTCCCCGCAGGCTCCCGTGGAACAACAAGTATCGGGCGTTGGTTCGGCAGGAACTACGGTCACAGTGGCCGGTTCAGGTAAGCACCCGCTACCGATTGCGGGGGAGGGATCGATACCTTCAAGGAGGGAAAAAGTTGTTCAGCATATCCCGGTTGAGGTAAAAGAAAGGATATGGGCTGACAAATACGTGAACATGTTTACCTTGTTGACCGATCATTATGAGATTGAACATGTTAAAAATCAAAAGGAGTTTCTGCATCCTAGTGTATGGCGCGCTAAGATGGCCGCTTTCAGAGTCGAGGAATCGATTGACAATTGGGGCAGAGCGTTTGGAATGTGCATTGCAATTATGGGGGAACGTAGGCCCGAATTGTTGGTGGGATTGGCCGTGTATCAGACTCGTATCATGGAATTTTATGGAACATATGGTGGCAATCAATGGCTTTATTACGATAGCATTTTTCGTAAGTCCAAGGAGCACGACTCATCCCTGACGTGGGATTGTTTCGACTCCATTTCCTGGCAGAAATTGGAGAAGTCAGGCACGGCGAAGTCGCCGTCTTTAGGGGGGAATATGGTCGAGTCTTCCCGCCATTCATCTGGGGCGCCCTTTCGGGCGGGATCAAGCAGTGATCAGCACACAAGGAGTAATGGCAACTCAGGTAAAAAAGGGGTCTGCTGGAATTTTAACAGAGGCAAATGTACTAGGCCGCAGGGATCTTGCAGGTTTAGGCATGAATGCGCTGGGTGTGGGCAGTCCTCGCATCCCGAGACCATGTGCAGAGCCAAAAATGGTGATCCGGGAAGTAGAGGGGGTGCCAAACAGGTCTGAAATAGTCCGAGGGGCGCCCCTCCCTACCCCGATTGATATCATGGCAATGATTCCTTGGTTGAACGAATATCCGGATCATACCTCCGCTGGGGTGTTGCGAGATGGTTTTTCATATGGTTTCCGCATCCCGGCGGGGGATTTTCAGGGACAAGCGCAATGTAAGAACCAATTGTCGGTTCTCCAGAATACGGCGGTGGTACAAGCAAAGGTTGGGAAGGAGGTGGCCCGAGGTCGGGTCGCCGGCCCATATGACATGCCGCCTGTTGCTAATTTTGTTTGTTCACCTCTGGGAGTGGTCCCCAAAAAGGACCCAGGGGAATTCAGGTTGATACATAATTTGTCAGCTCCGAGGGGTCTTTCGGTGAACGATGCGATTGACCCGGGAGTTTGTTCGGTGCGGTACGCATCTTTTGATGAAGCCGTCGCCATGTTGAATCGCCTGGGGCCCGGAGCGCTGATGGCCAAATCAGACATCGAGTCAGCGTTCCGGTTGCTCCTGGTACACCCAGACGATCAGCGTCTCCTTGGTTTTACGTTTCAGGGACGCTATTACATGGATAAGTGTATGCCAATGGGTTGCTCCATTTCTTGTGCGTATTTTGAGAAATTCAGTAGTTTTCTGCAATGGGCGTTCACAAGAACAACGGGGTTTACACATGTGATGCATTATCTTGACGATTTTCTGTTCCTGGGGGCAGCCGGGGACACGGAATGTGCACAGGCTTTGATTGAATTTTGTGATCTCATGAAACACTTTGGCGTGTCATTGGCACCAGGTAAGACAGTGGGGCTGTCTACTTCGCTCGAGTTTCTTGGAATAGAGCTCGATTCCGAGGAGGGGTGCTTCCGGTTGCCCGGGGAAAAGGTAATGAAATTTAAGGCCTCGCTTGAAAAATGTATTAGCGAGACGAAGGTGAATTTGCATCAGTTGCAGCAGACTGTGGGTCAGTTGAATTTCGCCCTTAGAGTGATTCCAATGACTCGCCCTTTTTCCCGCTCTATTGCTCAAGCCATGGTTGGCCTGAAGGAAGGGCATCACCGCACAAGACTCTCGGCAGAGGTCCGCCAGGACATGCGCATATGGTTAGCATTCCTGGCGGATTTCAACGGTCGTGTGGTGTGGAACAAACCAGCGGTTTCCTCCGAGGAACTGGGGTTGTGGACGGACTCGGCGGGGAGTGTGGGCTTTGGCGCCATTTTTGGTAATCACTGGTCAGCACGAACATGGCCGTCATGGTGGCATGAGAGTGGGCTCACAAGTAACATTGGGTTTCTCGAATTATTCCCTATTTTGGTGGCCTTAACAACATGGCCTGAGGGGTTTCGTGATCAATCTGTAGTGTTCTGGTCGGATAATATGACCGTGGTTGAGTGTATCAATAGTCAGCCAGCACGCTGTAAATGGATTTTGAGACTGTTGAAGGAAATTGTCTTGCTGTGTATGAGACTAAACGTCCACTTTAGGGCAAGACATGTGCCAGGGGTGTTAAATCAGGCAGCTGATGCGCTTTCTCGTTCCCGTATGCAGGCCTTCTGGGGTTTTCTGCCCTCAGCGGACCCGGTGGCGGCACCATTTCCCGAAGCCCTCTGGTCTCTCGGTGCCCCGGACTACAAGACCTCGTGGGAGAGAGTCTAGCACCCAGGACAAGGAAGGCTTATGAAGGGGCGTTCCGTTCTTATTTGTCCTTTTTGGGTTCAGCTAGGGGGGAGCTTTGGGGCCAAGAAGAGTATGTCCTGAATTTTTTGCTATCATTACATCAGGCAGGCAAGTCAGTGGCTACGGCCAATAGGCACCGGGCCGCCATTTCTTTCATGGCACGGGCCCATGGCATACAGGATCCCACGGTGTCTTTCTTGGTGCAGAAGGCGCTGCGTGGGTGACAACGCCGTGAGGGTTGCAGAGTGGATGAGAGACACCCGATAGATCTTGAAAGGTTGGCCTTGTTACTGTCCGTACTCCCTGCGACATGTTCATCTCAATCAGAGACAGTGCTATTCCGGGCCGCTTTTGCATTAGCATTCCATGGGGCTATGCGGGTAAGCGAGCTAGTAGCGAGGAACAAGCAGGATACGGGGGGAGGTCTGTGCCGTGAGCACATTCAAATTAAGGGGGAGACAATGGTTGTCTCATTTGCCAGGTCAAAGACCGATCAGAAAGCGATCGGGGACAGTGTAGTGGTTCCGCGGATTCCGGGATCTCCCATGTGCCCGGTAGCATGCGTTGAGGAGTATTTGGCGCAGAGTGCGGCATCATGGGGGGGAAGCTTGCTGAGGCACGCCAATGCTACCCCACTGACTAGGTTTCAGTTTCAGCGGGTGCTAACAATGGCAATCGCAGCCGCGGGCTTGAACCCGGGCGATTTTGGGACCCACTCTTTCCGGATAGGGGCTGCTACAGAGGCTACAGCCAGGGGTCTGAGTGCGGAAAAAGTGAAACGGTTGGGGCGTTGGTCCTCGAATTGTTATAAAAGGTATGTGTGGTTGCACATGTTGTGAAGCCTATGTCTTGCACTCACGCTTCTTGTTTTTGTTTGGTTTACAGTGTCGCGAGCTTACGAGGCGGGGCGGACTGTGCAGTCGACCCGACACCTGGGGACCAGCGGTCAAAGACCACCGGCTGAGGAAAGAGTGGTGTGGGTCGTGGGCCACTCATACGTGAGGCGTGCCGCAGACGTATTCAAAGCAGGTGGCATGATTCACATGGCTGGGGAATACGGGTACAGGGTGACCTTCTACGGAAGGGGCAGGCTCTGTATTGACCAGTTTCAATGTTTTATGGAGGGTCTGTTAGGGCGGACAAGGTCACCGCCAGCTATACTCATAGTGCATCTTGGGGGCAATGATTTGGTTACCACTGGTAGACGAGTACTTCTCGAGTCGATACTATCCACAGTGAGTTGGTTGGCGAGAAGGGTACCAGGGTGCACGATTGCATGGTCCCATATGATTCCACGAAAGGTGTGGCCGGGGGCTATTTCGGTGGCTGCTTTAAACCATTCAGTGAAGAAGGTGAATAACAAGCTTGGTAGATTGTTCCGTACGAGTACATTGCATTCTATTCCGCATGGATGTATCAGGGGGGACCAGATGTATCTGGAGGATGGGGTCCATTTGTCCCGGGTGGGGAATTTTTTACTCATAGGAGACTTCGTAGCTTGGTTAAAGAGTTTGCAGCCATGACCTTTAAGTAGGAGTTTTTGTGGGGGGTCCGGATAGCCGGTCAACTATCCGGCCTGTGGCGGTAAGGTCATGATCGGTGAGCAGGAATTAGAAGATCCCTAGAGGTAGGGCGTCACCCATTATGGATGGGAGCGCCCGGGGGGAGGCGGCCATTGGCCCCTCAAACGGGGAGGCGGTCCCCTCTAAGGATGGGGACGCCGAAAGGGAAGGCGGCCATAGGCCCCTCCCTGGGGAGGAGGGGCTAGGGCCCCTCCTGGGAATTTCCCGGGGCCAGGACATCTGCGACGGCAGATGTGGTAAGTTGTGTGGGGTGGGAGGGGGGTCTACGCTACCTTCTAGACACCTCACACGAGTCCTCGGACGACCACTAAAGATGGCGTCGAGCTAACAGGGGGCCCCCGCTAAGACAAGGGAAATTGGAAGTTGGCACAGAGGTACAGTCCACTGTGCGACCGCCCCTCACACGTGAGGGGGGAGTTCTGGTATTGGGGATCTGACACCGGTTACGACCTTGCCGTTGGCCCGTATGTTAGGATGTACAATTTCAAAGTTTGAGTAATGCATTTGCAGGATGTTTAGTATCGGCTAGGAGAACCTTTGTATTAGAGATGTGTTAAGGTCAGCCAAGAACATCGTAATGTGTAAATGAAATTGTACATGATATGAAACTGTTATTTTTAACGTTTTTAATTTTGTTTCATATTTTAATAAATACGGCCGGGAGGGTAACTCCCTCCCGCCTTCCACAAGTTCAGAACCGTTTCCGTCTTCCCATCCTTGGGGGATTGTGTTGAGAGGGGGTGGCGGGTATCTCAGCCATATGGAAAGGGGCGACCATTCGGTCCCCCCGAACGTATGGTGGAGTACCCTGATCCCCCAGGGAAGCCATTTTTGGGCGGGAGGCGAGTCTCGGCTGGTATGCCCAAAGCGGCGTAGCCGGGGCGTGCCTTTTCCCGCCCGAGAGGGGGTTGTCCTAGACACCAACACCGCTAGCCACGCCCAGGAGGCGGATTGGAGGCGGGTTCACGCCCGCCCGAAGAAGGATAAAAGGAGCGACAAGCCAAGGAAGCATCCTCTTGTTCCTGTGCTCTGAAGCTGCACCTCCCCGTTGCACGTGAGCTCGAGACGGAACGAAGAGCCATTTTTGACCCACCCACCAGCCCCTGAGGACAGCGATTTGTTGGAATAAAGTCGAGTGTCATGATATTGTTTTCTTGCAGGTTGTTTTGAATAAAGTTGATATTTGGTGTGGAATAAAGATGATAACCTTTTTTCATTTTCAGCATGTTTTATTCAGCAGAGTAGTTGCGCTGGATACCTGGTAGTGATGGTACTTGATGTAATGAAGTATAGATTGTTTTTCTCCACTTTAGTCTTAGATTGTCGTATTTATTTTGGTCGGGCGGTAAGGTCATGATCGGTGAGCAGGAATTAGAAGATCCCTAGAGGTAGGGCGTCACCCATTATGGATGGGAGCGCCCGGGGGGAGGCGGCCATTGGCCCCTCAAACGGGGAGGCGGTCCCCTCTAACGATGGGGACGCCAAAAGGGAAGGCGGCCATAGGCCCCTCCCTGGGGAGTAGGGGCTAGGGCCCCTCCTGGGAATTTCCCGGGGCCAGGACATCTGCGACGGCAGATGTGGTAAGTTGTGTGGGGTGGGAGGGGGGTCTACGCTACCTTCTAGACACCTCACACGAGTCCTCGGACGACCACTAAAGATGGCGTTGAGCTAACAGGGGGCCCCCGCTAAGACAAGGGAAATTGGAAGTTGGCACAGAGGTACAGTCCACTGTGCGACCGCCCCTCACACGTGAGGGGGGGGTTCTGGTATTGGGGATCTGACACCGGTTACGACCTTGCCGTTGGCCCGTATGTTAGGATGTACAATTTCAAAGTTTGAGTAATGCATTTGCAGGATGTTTAGTATCGGCTAGGAGAACCTTTGTATTAGAGATGTGTTAAGGTCAGCCAAGAACATCGTAATGTGTAAATGAAATTGTACATGATATGAAACTGTTATTTTTAACGTTTTTAATTTTGTTTCATATTTTAATAAATACGGCCGGGAGGGTAACTCCCTCCCGCCTTCCACAAGTTCAGAACCGTTTCCGTCTTCCCATCCTTGGGGGATTGTGTTGAGAGGGGGTGGCGGGTATCTCAGCCATATTACCCATGTTTAAAGTGATGCATCAGCTGCACAAGGCAATCATAAAAAAGGGCCAAATGCAAATACCAATCAATTGCACCCAAAAATCGATTTTTCCATAACATATAAGAAACACAACACAGGACTTATATACTAGCATGCCATTTGACTTCTAAAACATAACTATCTGCTTCTAAATATTCTCCATAGAGCAAACAAGTCTCTATCTAAATTAAATAAATCATTACTTACCTTTACAAAAGCTTTGGGAGATTGAAAACAGTGTCAGACACACACACCAATTTCTCTTTAGCAGAGCAAAAAGTGTGCACTCAATACACTGAAACTTAGACTGGCATAGAAAATCTCTAACTTTGTACACATATGCCTTAATTCAACCAATCAAAAGTTTTCCCTCACTATTTTCAAACCAACACCCTTCCCCCTCTCAGATCTTTCTATCTGTTTCCATAGCAACTCCCTCCTAACTGAACTCTCAGGTTCAAAAGTTTATTGTACAATGTTGCAAATTAACTCAGCAAGGATGTTTGACCTCTCAATACACCAGCCTATCCAAAGTATTTTAGCTTTTAGTGACTTTTTTTTAACCATTCAAATTGCTTCTTTAACACAACACAACCATGCACCCTAACTTTAAGTTTTCAACTATCTGAATCCACCAATCATTGCTTCTGATTCAAAAGCAGTGAAACTCCACAATTATTTTTTTGTAAACTCCTACTGTTCCAACTGCCATTTCATTCCCACACATCATCTGACTGCATCAGAACCTTCTCTCATCATGTTTTCTGTCTGGATCCTTGGACACAGCTACATCCACTGGGCTCAAAGGTATGCAGATAGCAGACATTTTCACAACCTTGATTTATCAAATGTGGAAATCAAGTGGATTGGCCAGAGAGGATTAAAATGTCACCAATTGATACCATTGGTGAAAACCTTTTTGCATCTGCCAAACCCTAACCTCTTAAGAGTGCACTGTGGTGGAAATGATTTAGGCACTATGACTGGGGTTGGTCTGGAAATGCTCTTAAAGGACACCTTTGATCAATTAATGACACTTTTTCCACAAACTGCCTTGGTATATTCCAATATATGCCAAAGACAGAAATGGAACTGGTCCAACCAATTTTGTCCACAATTTGAGAAAGCACGGAAACATGTGAATAAATCTGTTTCTGCTTACATGAGAGACTATGGAATGGGTTCAATATACAATAATAACTTGCGTTACAACATGCAAGACATCTACAGAGGAGATGGTGTGCACTTCTCAGATGAAGGGAATAGAATATTCCTCCTGAATTTAAGAATGTGCATTGGAACCTACTTGTAGGTACCTAAATTAACCACAAAACCCAAAAGCTCTTTTCAGAGCTACCCTACCTCTGATCATTCAAAACGTTTATCTTTTTCTAACTTTTTTCACTATTTTTCACCAAAGTACGCTTTCAGGTACGCTTAACAGTGCGCGTACCAGGCGCTTCCCACGTGGAAAATTAAAGAATTTTTTTTTTTTTTACGTTTATGAGCCTCCTAAGCCCCCCTCAGAAAACCTAGAGGGTCAAGAAGTCTCTACCGTGCCCCCTTCTACCCATACCGAACATTGTTTACCCTCCATCTTGTGTCTCAATTGTACCGAAACACAAAATGGAGGACTCCCGTAACGCTGCCGGTGCGCGTAACGGAGCGCGCACCCGTAAGCGTTCGATAAAAAAAGGTGGGAAAGCAATTTACAAAAAAACCACTGGAGACACTTTCATCAAATATAGAATAGGCCCTACTACATAGCAGTCCCTACCATTTGCCCAAATTTGGTGGAATTCCATTGAGACATTTAGGCTACAGGCCTGTCTAAATATCCTGAGGTAAATTACATGACAAAAACACATATGAAATGTTAGAATTTACAACCAATTAAAAAGTTTCTCTCATTTTCTACGATTATTTCCTGACGTTTCATTGGTTAAGTACAAGAATATATATAAAAGAAGAGAGGGAAACACAGCCATTTTGACTACTGCTTCCAGAAGTACATTCGAGAACAAATTACACTGACAACTTCAACTGATTTCTCCAAGGTAAATTGTTATTATGGAAGTATATTGTACACTTTAAGTTAATTTCTGAAAAAATATTCTGTTAGTTATATACTATCCCTCTGTAATAGTTATAGATTGAGATAGACTTCTCTGTAATAGTTAAGGATTGAGTTAGGCTTCTCTGGTATACAGTACCCTAACTCTACTAATATAGTTAATTTGTATGCAATTTTCAGAAAGAAAATGGAAGGAGAAAATCAAGCAAATGTTACTTCTATTAAAAATAAAGGTGGAAAAACCAGAAGAGCAAAAAGATGAAGTAGATTTCATGGATGACTCTTTGGATCAACAGTTAATAGAATGTTTGGAACAAATGGAATCATGTACTTATAATTATGAGGAAATTCCGGACAATATTATGTTAGAAATTTTATTAAATTATGAAAAAGAATCAGAGGAATAAATTTATATTTAATAATTTTAAATTGTTTGAGACAATATTCATTTTTATATGTAATTCATAAAGTATTACCAAAAATGTTTAAAATATAAAGTGAGACTTATAATATACTGTTCAACTATTTTTCTGTTACATAGTAAGTTTACTCATAGTTACTACCTTTCTCCCACTATATTATCTCCTATGTATATTTTACACCTCATTTTCATAAGGGAGCAGGATAGACTACTCATGATCCCCTAGAAATTCTCAGGGAGTGCTTAAAAGATCTGTTTCTGCTTTCCAGACAGACTATGTTATGAATTCCATATACCACAAAAAATACAATA
Source organism: Lissotriton vulgaris (assembly GCF_964263255.1). Lineage (NCBI taxonomy): Eukaryota > Metazoa > Chordata > Amphibia > Caudata > Salamandridae > Lissotriton > Lissotriton vulgaris. Next base: position 846,302,527 of record NC_141697.1, read on the forward strand.
CCAACATGCAAGATGTCTACAAAGGAGATGGTGTACATTAAATTTAAGTCTCTTCATTGGTACCTACATGTAGGTACTTACATAAAATAAAAAAATAAAAAAAAACAATTAATAAACATACAATTTTTTGAAGTGATTATTTTTCCATAGTACCCTCCTTAATACGCTCCCGGTGCGCGTACCAGGCGCTTCCCCCGCGAAAATCGGAAAAAAAAAAAGGGTGAAACCCCGCGGGGCCCTTTAATGGCCCCCACATCAAACCTAGGGGTACAGGGGGTGTCTACTCTGCCCCCTTATGGTCATTTCCCCCTTTGTTTTGGCCACCTCTCGTGTCTCGATCCTACCGAGACACAAGATGGCGGCCGCTCCGGACTGTTTAGAATGTTTACAGACAACTGAGAGCCAATCAGCTTTCTGCGCGCAAGTCGCGTGGCGCGCCTGGAGCGCTCTCCGGTGCGCGCACCAGAGAGCACCTATAGATATATATATTTTTTTGAACCTAAATTACTCAAAATCCACTGGAGCACATATCTTGAGACATAGCAAAGGCACATCGGGCTACCAGTCCCTACAATTTTGCCAAGTTTGGTGGAAATCCATTCAGCCATTCGGGCTAAAAGTGAAATCGACCGCCCTATGGAAATTAACATGGGGAAAACGCATTTTGGGACCCCCCTTTTATCTCGGCCCCCGCTTGACGTTTCCCCCCCAAACTTTCAAGGAAGGACCGGAGCTCGACGAGGCCATTTTCAGGAAATTTTCAGGCAGATTCGTCAACCGGTGCCAAAGTTATTCCAAATAGAATTTTGAGATTTAACATTGAAAAAAATCCTAACTATAACTACCTACTGGCGACCGCCAGTAGGTAATATATATATATATATATATATATATATATATATATATATATATATATATATATATATATATATATATATATATATATATATATATATATATATATATATATATATATATATATATATATATATATATATATATATATATATATTACCTACTGGCTATCGCCAATAGGTATATATAGTTAGGATTAATTCCCTATGGGATTTCTGAAAATTCTATGTCTAATAACTTTGGCGTTTGAGGACGGAATCGGCTGAAATTTTCAGGAAAATGGCACATTTTGTTTCTGAGCAGCCCCTGAAAATTTGGTGGAGTTTCGTCAAGGGGGGGCTGAGAAAAAAGGGGGGTCCCAAAACGCGTTTTTTCCATTCATTTTTCCATAGGGCGGTTGGACTCACTTTTAGCTCGAACGGCTGAATGGATTTGCACGAAACTTGGCAAAATTGTAGGGACTGTTAGCCCGATGTGCCTTTGCTAGGTCTCAATATATGTGCTCCAGTAGTTTTTGAGAAATTAACGTTCAAAACAAGATATATATCTGTAACAGCGCTCCGGGCAGCGATCCGGTCCGCTTACTTTTCGCGAAACGGAACTTTGCGCGCAGAAAGCTGATTGGCTCTCCAGTGTCTGTCAACATTCTAAACAGTCCGGAGCGGCCGCCATCTTATCTCTCGGTAGGATCGAGAGAGAAGAGGTGAAAAACGAAGGGGGAATTTATTGAAAGGGTGCAAGGTATACCCCTCTTGACCCCCTAGGATTGTTGTTGGGGTTATTAAAGGGTCCCGTGGGGAAAATAAAAAAAAAAAATTTTTTCACGGTAGAAGCGTTTCCCGGGCCGCGAACTGGGCCGCAAACTGGTAGCGAAACGGGAATTCGCCATTTTGTGCTTCGTTTTAATTGTTTAGAGACAAAAATTATCGCCGCACATCGGCCACAATGCATGAATATCGCTGAAAAGTCAGCGATATTCATGCATTATCCAGCAAATGCTCTTAGCCATGTTATCCACCTTCCATTGGATAACAGAAAGCTGATTGGCTCTCCGGTGTCTGTCAACATTCTAAACAGTCCGGAGCGGCCGCCATCTTATCTCTCGGTAGGATCGAGAGAGAAGAAGAGGTGAAAAACGAAGGGGGAATTTATTGAAAGGGGGCAAGGTATACCCCTCTTGACCCCCTAGGATTGTTGTTGGGGTTATTAAAGGGTCCCGTGGGGAAAATAAAAAAAAAATGACTTTTCACGGTAGAAGCGCTTCACGGGCCGCGAACTGGGCCGCAAACTGGTAGCGAAACGGGAATTCGCCATTTTGTGCTTCGTTTTAATTGTTTAGAGACAAAAATTATCGCCGCACATCGGCCTCAATGCATGAATATTGTTGAAAAGTCAGCGGTATTCATGCATTATCCAGCAAATGCTCTTAGCCATGTTATCCACCTTCCATTGGATAACAGAAAGCTGATTGGCTCTCCGGTGTCTGTCAACATTCTAAATAGTCCGGAGCGGCCGCCATCTTATCTCTCGGTAGGATCGAGAGAGAAGAAGAGGTGAAAAACGAAGGGGGAATTTATTGAAAGGGGGCAAGGTATACCCCTCTTGACCCCCTAGGAATGTTGTTGGGGTTATTAAGGGGTCCCGTGGGGAAAATAAAAAAAAATTGATTTTTCACGGTAGAAGCGCTTCACGGGCCGCGAACTGGGCCGCAAACTGGTAGCGAAACGGGAATTCGCCATTTTGTGCTTCGTTTTTATTGTTTAGAGACAAAAATTATCGCCGCACATCGGCCACAATGCATGAATATCGCTGAAAAGTCAGCGATATTCATGCATTATCCAGCAAATGCTCTTAGCCATGTTATCCACCTCCCATTGGATAACATGGCTAAAAACCGCTCTGTGCGTGAGCTTTTTTTTTTTTTTTTTTTGCTGCGTGACGTTTGTTAACGTTCGATTCGATGGAAATCAGGAAGTGTTGAACACCATTTTGTCACTGCGAGTAAATATTTTGTTATAAATGAATCCTTATTGATAAACATTGTCTGCGCCATCTTGCGTTTTTGTCCAATGCCACAATTTTGTCGTGCACGGCAGCCATTTTAGATGCCTTGACCAGGGCCACTCTCTGCACGCCGTCGATTCTCAGCATGGCTCCCCACCCTCGCACGCATCTCCCCCACGCAATGGTCACCCCCGCTCTCTCTCTCATGCATGGGCCATATACTTCCCCCATCTGCGCTGCTCTTCTCTGAGAATCACACCCTGTGCCCGTTCGACACCTCCCTTTCACCCTATTCACTACCGCACCCTCTGACACTTCTCTTCCTCTGTGTCCGATTGTCCAGGCCGGACCTAGGCTATCACCTAGCCCTGCGGATGTAGTTTATGGCTCCAGCTGTAGAGTATCCAGACATGCCAACCCTCCCGATTCAGGTGTGAGACTACTGATTTCAGTGCTAGTCTTTCGCTTCCCGATTCCTGCAAGGAAAAACCCGGGGGCATATTTCCAACAACTAGCGGTAATTTTTGTCTCTAACTTGTTTAGAGACAATAATTATCGCCGCACTTCGGCGAATTTTATCGCACATAAACCTTGCTATTAGCAAGGTTTATCGCAAATGCGATAAAAAACGGCCGCAATGCATGAATATCGCTGAAAAGTCCGCGATATTCATGCATTAGTCAGCAAATGCTCTTAGCCATGTTATCCACTTCCCATTGAACAAGCGCATGGTCTTTTAAAGATTTGTGAAGTACTCGGGCGGCGGTGTGTGTGTGTCCTCTTTCAGGAGCGGGCGGGGGGGCACTGGCAGCAATTTGCAGGCCAGGCAGTGTTCAACACGTGCATCACCCTTTCTCTGCCTGCTATTGCGCTCCATGCTTCGGAAAGGTAAGAAAAAGAACGTGCATTTGAGTTTGAAATGTCCGATCTTGTAGCAGTACACTTGCAAAGCCCACACATGACAATAACCCGATTCAAGGCCCCATTCACCCGATTTTTAAAAAAAATATAGTACTCCAAGACAGTTACATTTTAAAAGTTTATTAATATTTAAATATAACGAACGCAACAAAAACTGTAAATATATTTAACCATTTTTTGAAATTAACCAGAACTATAACGATAACAACAACAACAACAATAATATAACTTTTATGCCTAAATTACGCAAACATTTAGCTAATCTGCTAAAGGGGGGAGTCGCCATTTCTTTACAATAAGCAATAATGAAAAATCCACATCAATAGGGTTGCCCGTTTTCTCGATGCAGCACTATAGTGCAATATACACAGCACCTGGGGTGTCAAGAGTGAACAGGTCTTTCTTTGTTCCTTAAGATGTTATCTCCGAGAATGCTGATGCATTGGTGTCTGTACACTTCTTTGTCAATTCTGTCAAGATGATAACTGCTTTATAAACAGACGATATCTTTGTTTAGTCATTAGTGTTAAGTGTGTCTGAAACTACAGTGCCCTTCTGTTTTTTTTTCTTCAGGCTCTACAGAGTTTTGTGTGTTGTTCTTTTGAGCGACAATTATTCCAGAGGTTTCAGGTTCACTTGTTTTGTTCTGCAGTGAGTTAACAGCTTTAGAGAGTTCATGTTTATTTGCTATGTCCTGCTGTTCGTGAACTGCTTCAGAGACGTCAGCCTCATTTTTTATGTTTCAGTAGATCCTGGACCTGCCCGGCCGCGCCCAAAATGGCGCCGGTGTAAATGGGACTCGTAACTGCTTGTTCTGTACTGGTTGCCCAACCTTGATATCACGAGATACATATGCAGTTTTGAAGCACATGGCGGAGGCTTGTCTGCTGTAGTGGGGCGCCCCTTTATCGTTTCAGTCGCCATTCCGCCCGCTTTTGCTACACTGTGCCTCATCCGCCATTCAGCTGTTTACCGCCCGCTCTTACGGCTACAGCGTCTCGCTCACCATGTAGTTGAGTTGTTCCCACTCTTGCGGTGCAGCGGTAGGCGGCTGCCACAGGACTCTTAAAATGGCGGCCGGCTCTTCGGATTTGGGCTTGGTCCAGTAAAATGGCCCTGGGACACCTTGGAACTCGGACGCTTGTCTGCCAGGGCTTGGGTTCCATTCTCGAAAGCGTCCCCTCAGCCTTGAAGATTGTACAAAAGTCTTGGGGGCCCTCGACTCCCGCAGGCTTCCGGTGGGGAGCGGCTGCCATGATTGCTTGCGGAATGGCCACGACGGAGCTACGAGATGGTGGTGCTCTCATGGTGACGCCAGCTTCAGTCTGAAACATCCAGAAACAAGGTGGGGCTTTCATCGTTTGGGGAAAAAAAATGTTTTAATCCAATGAAAAGTGTTATTTTTAGGTCACATGACCTAGTCTTACATAATTAGGAAAAGAAAAGTAAAATGAACCAATGAAAAGTTTTATTAACAAGTCACATGACCTGTTATGCTTACGTTACGCGCTGCGCGGCGCGCTCTGGATCGTTTCCGGGAAGCTGCGCCTTGCGCACCGGAGCACTTCCGGGTGCGCTAACGCGTCGCGTCATATGACGCATTACGCGACAATGCAGGTGCAGAATATAGTCAAAATGTCTCCACCAACCAGCGGTCGGAATTCCACCGCTTTCAGCAGTCCAAAAAGTTCGGTCAAATCTTAAGAGCGGGAGCAACTCAACTACATGGTGAGCGAGACGTTGTAGTCGCAAGAGCGAGCGGTAAACAGCTGAATGGCGGAAGAGGCACAGAGTACCAAAAGCGGGCGGAATGGCAACTAAAACGGTAAAGGGGCGCCCTACGACAGCGTGTCTTCAGGTGAAACGGATTGTGGGACAAGGTCCAGAATGAAAGATTCTTCAAAAGGGAAAAAATTCCGCCGGACCCCGGGAGCCGGCCGCCTATGCCGGGGGCGATCTCAGGCCTCACCAGGGCAACACGACTTGGGGAGGGGGCAGGAACCAAGCGCCCCCTCTCAGTCCGCGTCATCTCACCGCCCCTCGGGGGCCTCCGTCAAGCGGTTTAGGGAGGCACCGTATCACATTGTTTTCCAATGCAGTCAGGTCCACAAATGGACCCCACTTACTTTGAATAGTGAAGCTGCAGCAGGTGCAAATAAGGTTTAAACAGTGTTACAAGAACTGCTTAGAACTCTGAAGTATGGCACTCAATAACCAAGACTTATGCCATTTATGTAAGGCAGTGACATGGAAGCAACTCAGGGACAAAAAGCATGAACGAACATTCACGTATGAAAATCTTATTTGGAGAAGGGGTAGAATCCAAACGCCCCCTGCCAGTTCGCGCCACTACACCGTATGTGGAAAATCTGAATCCATCATTCTACAAACTCTCAACGCTTGTTATCAGTGCATGAGTTTCATGCTCGATCGATTGAGCTAGCCGGATCGGGCAATAAAAAGTATAAAATAGTTATGTAAATAGTTATTTAATAAAATGTTTTATTCTGTTTCTTTGGTGGTGTGTTGTGTATATTTATAATATTTGCATAGGGTTTGCCGTTATTTTGGGCGGTGTGGGTGGCGGAGTCGAGCTGTTTTGCAGCCCTCATGGTGTGGAGCTCAATTCATTTCACTATTTTCGTATTTCTCATGAAGGGTTATTCCTAATGTTTGTATTTTACCGAGGTTAAAAAGAGATCGAATTAGTGGTCTACTGATTTTGCTCGATTACTTTTATTTTTTTACACGATTTTTCACTATCTGCAAAGACTAAACAGAGTATTGCGACTTTGTGCTTGTTTGTAAATAGAGAATGATCCAAAGAGAACCAATTGTAAAACAGTAAATGCTTGGATAATAATCAATCAAATGGAGAGACAAGCAGGTACGACGGATTACAACAGGGGTAAAGGTCTGCGTTAACTACCGTTCACTATCTGCAAAGAGAGAGTACTACTAAGAGAAAAGAGGGGAGTGGGGGGGGGGGGCAGCGTTCAAAGCACATCAGCGTGCATAAACACGAAAACGTTTTTACCTATCACGTACTTGACATTTGACAGCTTTTGATGTTTGCTATTAAAAAACCATTGAAATTCACAGAAAAAACCATAGGTTATACTCCATATATAGTTAGGAATTTGCATTTACAAAACCTTGAAAATTCAATGAAAAAACCATTGGTTTTAGGCCATATATAGTTAGGGATTTGCATTTAGAAAACCTTATTTTACTCGCATAAAACCATTGAAATTCCATATATAGTTATAAGCGCTAACTATATATCGCGCACCCGCAATCCACTGCTGATGATGTCACATATTACATCATTCATGACATGGTTAGTGACATCACTGATGACATCACTGATGACATCTCAAATGACATCACTGATGACATCACTGATAACATCTCATTTGACATGACTGATCACATCACTGATGATATCATTCATGTGATAATACCATGAACCTCTTCAGACTCTAATATAACCTTAGATACAATCAGTGTAAACAGACAGTCACTCATCCATGGAGTTACTCACACACCTAGTCAGTTATGCCAAAAATCAATCACACCTCCATTTTCTCAACTATACAGTTATACACACCTTACTTATTCAAACATATACTAACACATATTTACTTTACTCTCTTATACAATCTCTGATACATGTTCACAATGATCCATACAGCCACTCACACATTCACTAGCTCTTATGCACAGTTATTTATAGATGTCAACTCTCACATGTACTGTGTTTTACATATGTACTTAATTTGACATGTAGCACTGAGATATCCATTCACTCACTAATACACTCATGCACAGTCAATCGCCCATACAGCTGTTTCCACATGCAGTTTTGAATCTATACATATAGTGAATCAACTACTCACACATCTATGTACAGAGTCACACACCTCTCAGCCACCCATACACACACACTCAGTTTCCCATACAAATACTTGGACAACCAATCAATAACCCATACAGTTACTCATATAGCTACTGATCAACATATGCAGCAGTTTGTAGAACAACAGATATAATTATGCACAAATTAAAACAGTTTAGTCACTAACCCATGCACTCAGTGAGACACATTTAATCACTCACTCATACAGTCAGTCTTGCACCTACTAAATCCTTCATCCAGACACTTATACATCCACTCATTCTTCAATATGTAAGACATATTTTAACTTTACAGAAACATACAGTCACTGGATGTTGTAATCAGTGATGTCATCAGTGATGTCATTTGAGATGTCATCAGTGATGTCATCAGTGATGTCACTAACCATGTCATGAATGATGTAATATGTGACATCATCAGCAGTGGATTGCGGGTGCGCGATATATAGTTAGCGCTTATAACTATATATGGAATTTCAATGGTTTTATGCGAGTAAAATAAGGTTTTCTAAATGCAAATCCCTAACTATATATGGCCTAAAACCAATGGTTTTTTCATTGAATATATATATATATATATATATATATGTATTCACTGAAAAAACCATAGGTTTCACTCCAGTTATAGTTTGCTGGAAATGTTACTGACATAAAACCATTGAAATTCCCATGTTATAGTTAGTTGGACTCACTATAACTTGCGCGCCTGCAATGCACTGCTGATGACGTCACATATTACATCACTCATGACATGGTCAGTGACATCACTCATGACATCACTGATGACACCATCCAGTGAATGTGTGTCTTTCTGAAAAATAAATATGTTTTATATATGTATATGTAAAAGTCAATGGAAGAATAAATGATTAAATAAGTGTCTAAATGGGTGGTTTTTAAAAAAAAAATTGATTGGTTAACTGGCTTATTAAGTGTATCTTAGTGAATACATATATTAGTGAGAAATGTTTAAATATTTAAATATATGTATTAGTGTTTCACTTTGTGTATAAGTGGCTGCATGGGTTTGTGAGTAGCTACATGTGTGTGTATATGGGTTATTAGATGTTGTTTTTAGTATCAGTATGAGTGTCTGTATGGTTTGGTGGGGGTATGACTTAGCACATAGATGCATCAATGACTGACTCTCTGTTTGTATGTGTTTTGAACACAACATATGTGCAGGACTGTATGGGTGGATGAGTGTGTTATTAAGTGAATGACTGTCTCACTAGTGTCTTTATCAGTAACTACATATGTTTTAATCTAGTATATGTGAATATTGATGTATATAAGTGAGTATATGTGAGAGTAAGAGATTGTAAGAGTTCCTGTTTAAATAAGTATGTGTTTCTACAAGTGATTGTTTAAGAGAGTAAGTATGTGTAAGTTTCCTTAGAAGTAAGGTGGTAGTGTGTGTATAGCTGTATATGCAAATAAATGGATGTTCAAAAGTTTATTTGCATGTGTGAGTATGTGTGTGAGTAATTTTTGAATGACTGTCGGTGTGTAACAGGACGTATAGGTGTTTCACTACATATGATGAGTGAATATATGTATGAGTGACTATATAGAACTGTTGGTGAATGAGTGGATGTGTATATAGATGGTGATATTACTTAATTGGTTGTTGTAACTGGTATGGGTATCTCCATTTTTTTGAAAATGTTATTTTCTATTTTTGAATATGTGTTTCAAGGGTTACATTACACTGAAAGGAGGTCTGTCACTCTGTCACAAGGATGGTGTCATCAGTGATGTCATGAGTGATGTCACTGACCATGTCATGAGTGATGTCATATGTGACGTCATCAGCAGTGCATTGCAGGCGCGCAAGTTATAGTGAGTCCAACTAACTATAACGTGGGAATTTCAATGGTTTTATGTCAGTAAAATTTCCAGCTAACTATAACTGGTGTGAAACCTATGGTTTTTTCAGTGAATTTAAGGTTTTTTAAATGTTAATTCCTAACTATAACTGGTGTGAAACCTCTGTTTTTTCAGTGAATTTCAAAGGTTTTTTAAATGCTAATTCCTAACTATAACTGGTGTGAAACCTATGGTTTTTTCAGTGATTTTTATAGGTTTTTTAAATGCTAATTCCTAACTATAACGGATGTGAAACCTATGTTTTTTTCAGTGAATTTCATAGGTTTTTTAATAGCAAATTTCTATAGCTATGAAATATAATCTTGTTTTTTAATGAATCCTATATTGTATATTCATGTAATACTATTTTTTATATGTATATTCTTTTTTTTTTTTTTGCCCTGGAGCGCTTCCGGTGCGCGTCCCGTTGAGCGCACCAGTAAGCGCAGTCTTGCGGCGCGCCCAAGGGCGCGTACCATTGAGCGTCCCGTTAGCGCTATTGCCGCGAACGAAAACATCATTGTGGCGTAGCCGCGTCCGCGTGATACGCACAGCGTAAGCGCACCCGGAAGCATCCACGCGCATACGAACACGCTACGTAAGCGCCGCCGGGCGCGCACCGGGGCGCATAGCGTAAGCGCGTCGGGTCATGTGACCTGAAAATAACACTTTTCATTGGTTCAAAACAGTTTTGGTTTCCAAATGATGAAAGCCCGGCTCATGTGACCTGAAAATAACACTTTTAATTGGTTCAGAACAGTTTTGTTTTCCAAATGATGAAAGCCCCCACCTTTTTTCCTGATTCTCATTTTATTCTTTGAGTGAGGAAGACCTGCTTCTATTGATAGAGAAATGGCTACAGTAGCAGCAGCAGCTGGAGCATCTGCACCACCACCACCACCACCACCACCACCACCACAAGGACCACCACAACAGCACATTGGTGGTGAAGAAGAAGAGGAGGAGGAGGAGGAGGAGGAGAGAAGGCTGTTCCTGCCTGAAGACAATCCCCCATATAAACCTAAGGAGCACTTTATTTTTTATTTTTTATTTTTTTTTGTATGTTCTTATATAGCGCTCGACTACCCGGAGGCATCTCGGCGCTTGCCTTGGGAACCCGTCCTGGATTTTCCCTGTGAGATAGCCCCTAACGGGCATCCCCAAGGTGAAAGCCAGGCATCCCGCCGCGGGGGCCGTTTATATGGGAGTTTTTTTAAAAATCCCAAGGGGTTTCAAAAAAGTGAATGCTGCAAAGGTGACTTGTCTCATCTGTGGCGCTGAACTTTCCAGGGGGAATCCTGCAAAAAAATATTCATTTGGGAATCACACAATACTATGCCACATGCAACGAAAGCACCCCAATAACTATTCTGCAGCAGAGGTCAGAGAACTGACCAGAAAACCTCCCCAATCTTCTCCGAGCACCTCTAAACAACCCACTCCATCGGGTCCTGAAACTAGAGAGATGGTCCCATGCATCCAACGCCAGTTTGGAGAATACTAGATTACTTGTATATTTTGTGGGACTACCATTTCTTATGGGGAGCAGAGCATCAAACTTATAAACCGTGCTGGAGACAACCACCGGTGCCGAAAGAAGCCTTAATTTTTGCCTGTTTTTTTTTGCTCCTGTTGAGCTGTTTACAATTCCCTGTTTTTTGTTTGTCCCCATAAAAAATACAAAAAAAATATAAAACTGTTCATAAAAGCCAAAAAAAGTATAAAATGTTCCAAAAAACAAAAATAATATAAAACAACAAAAGAAGAAAAAATACCAGTTCTTTTTAGAACTACCTCCAATTTATAAAAAAGGCTACATTTTTTAAAAACCCTGTCATTCTTTTTTCCCAATGGTACACTCCCCGGTCCGCTCCCCGGTGCGCGTACCGGGCGCTACCCCGCGCAAATCGAAAAAAAAAAGAAATTCTTTGCCCCGCTGGGCCCTTTTATGGCCCCCACATCAAACCTAAGGGGTCAGGGGAGGTCTATCCTGCCCCCTTTTGGTCATTTCCCTCTTTGTTTTTGCCACCTCTTGTGTCTCGATCCTACCGAGACACAAGATGGCGGCCGCTCCAGACTATTTGGAATGTTTACAGACACCCGAGAGCCAATCAGCTTCCCGCGCGCAAACTCGCGTAGCGCGCTGGTTCGCGCCCAGTGCGCGTACCGGGGCGCGCTTATAGATATATATTTTTTTTAACCTAAATTACTCAAAATCCACTGGAGCACATATCTTGAGACATAGCAAAGGCACATCGGGCTACCATTCCCTACAATTTTGCCAAGTTTCGTGGAAATCCATTCAGCCGTTCGGGCTAAAAGTGAGGTTGACCCCCCTATGGAAATTAACATGGGAAAACACGTTTTAGGACCCCCCTTTTTTCTCGGCCCCCGCTTGACAAATCCCCCCCAAACTTTCCGGCAAGGACCGGAGCACCGCGAGGCAAATTTGAGGACATTTCAGGCTGATTCCTCAACCGGCGCCAAAGGTATTCCCAATAGAATATGTTGTCATTTCCCTATTGAAAATAATCCTAACTATAACTACCTACTGGCGATCGCCAGTAGGTAATATACATATATATATATATATATATATGTATATATATATATATATATATATATATATATATATATATATATATATATATATATATATATATATATATAACAACTCGTTCACAGTCCTCAAGAATGACGTCCAGGCCAGAAAGGGAAGGCAATTCCCGAAACGCGTCGATTAGGGCTGTGAATAAATCCAGATTTGAATACTACTTGTGGAAAGGGGCGACCAATCGGTCCCCCCAAACGTATGGTGGAGTACCCCGATCCCCCCGGGAAGCCATCTTGGGCGGGAGGCGAGTCCCGGCTGGTATGCCTGAAGCGGCGTAGCCGGGGCGCGCCTTTTCCCGCCCTAGAGTGGGTTGTCCTAGACACCGAAGCCGCCAGCCACGCCCCCGGAGGCGGGCGGAGGCGGGTTTACGCCCGCCCGAAGATGGATAAAAGGAGCGACAAGCCAAAGTAGCATCCTCTTGTTCCTGTGCTCTGAAGCTGCACCTCCCCGCTGCACGTGAGCTCGAGACGGAACGAAGAGCCAATTTTGAGCGTTTTAATTTTGTCTTTGTTCTTTCAGAGAATCATCGTTCGAGAATGCCGGGCAAGAAGGTCGGAAAGCGGGTCGGTACCGATCAGATGCTCTGCATGCTCGTGAAAGACATGGCCGAGATGAAGAAACAGCATTGCCGGGAGTAGTCCCTAGCGGGAGAGGTAGAAGGTCCAAGAGGGGGGCAACTGGGGGAGAGACCCCGGTTCCCGAGGCGCCGCCGGCGCTCCCCGATACACCGACTGAGGCCCCGATCCCGGTCCCGAAGGAGGGGCAACTAATCCCTGTTGTAGTCACCCCTGTGAACGGGGAGGATATGCCTCCGGAGTTGGCTGCACAGCTGGCAGCGTGGTTGGGGAAAGATAGCGAAGGCACCACGGCGGATGACGCCAGGGCAGTAATGAGGCAGTTGCGGCAATCAAGAGAGGCCGCAAAGGCACCATGTCCTTTTGTTCCCCCGCAGGCTCCAGTGGGTGAAACCGCGGCGGGCACGAGTTCGGCAGCGAATACGGTTACAGCTTCTAGTTCAGGTAAGCAGCGACTGCCGATTGCATGGGAGGGGTCTGTACCCTCGAGAAGGGAGAAAGTGGCTCAGCATATTCCGATCGAAATCAAGGAGAGGATATGGGCTCAGAAATATGTAAACATGTTTTCTTTGCTAACTGATCAGTATGAGATCGAGCATGTGAAGGGTCAAAAGGAGTTTTTGCACCCGAGTGTTTGGCGCGCCAAGATGGCCGCTTTTAAGGTCGATGAAAACATAGGTACTTGGGGCAGAGCGTTTGGCATATTCACTTCAATTGTGGGGGAACGAAGGCCTGAAATGTTGGCCGAGTTACCTGTGTACCAGACACGTATTATGGAGTTTTCTCAGTCATATGAGGGCAATCAGTGGTTTTGTTATGATAATGTTTTTCGGAAAGCCAAGGAGTTCGACACATCTCTGACGTGGGATTGTTACGACTCCATTTCATGGCAAAAAATGGAGAAATCAGGCATGTTGAAGGCACCATTGGTGGGGGGGAGCGGGGGAGAGTTTTCCCGCCATTCATCTGGGGCGCCCTTTCGGGCAGGTTCAAGTAAGTATATATATATATGTATTCACTGAAAAAACCATAGGTTTCACTCCAGTTATAGTTTGCTGGAAATGTTACTGACATAAAACCATTGAAATTCCCATGTTATAGTTAGTTGGACTCACTATAACTTGCGCGCCTGCAATGCACTGCTGATGACGTCACATATTACATCACTCATGACATGGTCAGTGACATCACTCATGACATCACTGATGACACCATCCAGTGAATGTGTGTCTTTCTGAAAAATAAATATGTTTTATATATGTATATGTAAAAGTCAATGGAAGAATAAATGATTAAATAAGTGTCTAAATGGGTGGTTTTTAAAAAAAAAATTGATTGGTTAACTGGCTTATTAAGTGTATCTTAGTGAATACATATATTAGTGAGAAATGTTTAAATATTTAAATATATGTATTAGTGTTTCACTTTGTGTATAAGTGGCTGCATGGGTTTGTGAGTAGCTACATGTGTGTGTATATGGGTTATTAGATGTTGTTTTTAGTATCAGTATGAGTGTCTGTATGGTTTGGTGGGGGTATGACTTAGCACATAGATGCATCAATGACTGACTCTCTGTTTGTATGTGTTTTGAACACAACATATGTGCAGGACTGTATGGGTGGATGAGTGTGTTATTAAGTGAATGACTGTCTCACTAGTGTCTTTATCAGTAACTACATATGTTTTAATCTAGTATATGTGAATATTGATGTATATAAGTGAGTATATGTGAGAGTAAGAGATTGTAAGAGTTCCTGTTTAAATAAGTATGTGTTTCTACAAGTGATTGTTTAAGAGAGTAAGTATGTGTAAGTTTCCTTAGAAGTAAGGTGGTAGTGTGTGTATAGCTGTATATGCAAATAAATGGATGTTCAAAAGTTTATTTGCATGTGTGAGTATGTGTGTGAGTAATTTTTGAATGACTGTCGGTGTGTAACAGGACGTATAGGTGTTTCACTACATATGATGAGTGAATATATGTATGAGTGACTATATAGAACTGTTGGTGAATGAGTGGATGTGTATATAGATGGTGATATTACTTAATTGGTTGTTGTAACTGGTATGGGTATCTCCATTTTTTTGAAAATGTTATTTTCTATTTTTGAATATGTGTTTCAAGGGTTACATTACACTGAAAGGAGGTCTGTCACTCTGTCACAAGGATGGTGTCATCAGTGATGTCATGAGTGATGTCACTGACCATGTCATGAGTGATGTCATATGTGACGTCATCAGCAGTGCATTGCAGGCGCGCAAGTTATAGTGAGTCCAACTAACTATAACGTGGGAATTTCAATGGTTTTATGTCAGTAAAATTTCCAGCTAACTATAACTGGTGTTAAACCTATGGTTTTTTCAGTGAATTTAAGGTTTTTTAAATGTTAATTCCTAACTATAACTGGTGTGAAACCTCTGTTTTTTCAGTGAATTTCAAAGGTTTTTTAAATGCTAATTCCTAACTATAACTGGTGTGAAACCTATGGTTTTTTCAGTGATTTTTATAGGTTTTTTAAATGCTAATTCCTAACTATAACGGATGTGAAACCTATGTTTTTTTCAGTGAATTTCATAGGTTTTTTAATAGCAAATTTCTATAGCTATGAAATATAATCTTGTTTTTTAATGAATCCTATATTGTATATTCATGTAATACTATTTTTTATATGTATATTCTTTTTTTTTTTTTTGCCCTGGAGCGCTTCCGGTGCGCGTCCCGTTGAGCGCACCAGTAAGCGCAGTCTTGCGGCGCGCCCAAGGGCGCGTACCATTGAGCGTCCCGTTAGCGCTATTGCCGCGAACGAAAACATCATTGTGGCGTAGCCGCGTCCGCGTGATACGCACAGCGTAAGCGCACCCGGAAGCATCCACGCGCATACGAACACGCTACGTAAGCGCCGCCGGGTGCGCACCGGGGCGCATAGCGTAAGCGCGTCGGGTCATGTGACCTGAAAATAACACTTTTCATTGGTTCAAAACAGTTTTGGTTTCCAAATGATGAAAGCCCGGCTCATGTGACCTGAAAATAACACTTTTAATTGGTTCAGAACAGTTTTGTTTTCCAAATGATGAAAGCCCCCACCTTTTTTCCTGATTCTCATTTTATTCTTTGAGTGAGGAAGACCTGCTTCTATTGATAGAGAAATGGCTACAGTAGCAGCAGCAGCTGGAGCATCTGCACCACCACTACCACCACCACCACCACCACCACAAGGACCACCACAACAGCACATTGGTGGTGAAGAAGAAGAGGAGGAGGAGGAGGAGGAGGAGAGAAGGCTGTTCCTGCCTGAAGACAATCCCCCATATAAACCTAAGGAGCACTTTATTTTTTATTTTTTATTTTTTTTTGTATGTTCTTATATAGCGCTCGACTACCCGGAGGCATCTCGGCGCTTGCCTTGGGAACCCGTCCTGGATTTTCCCTGTGAGATAGCCCCTAACGGGCATCCCCAAGGTGAAAGCCAGGCATCCCGCCGCGGGGGCCGTTTATATGGGAGTTTTTTAAAATCCCAAGGGGTTTCAAAAAAGTGAATGCTGCAAAGGTGACTTGTCTCATCTGTGGCGCTGAACTTTCCAGGGGGAATCCTGCAAAAAAATATTCATTTGGGAATCACACAATACTATGCCACATGCAACGAAAGCACCCCAATAACTATTCTGCAGCAGAGGTCAGAGAACTGACCAGAAAACCTCCCCAATCTTCTCCGAGCACCTCTAAACAACCCACTCCATCGGGTCCTGAAACTAGAGAGATGGTCCCATGCATCCAACGCCAGTTTGGAGAATACTAGATTACTTGTATATTTTGTGGGACTACCATTTCTTATGGGGAGCAGAGCATCAAACTTATAAACCGTGCTGGAGACAACCACCGGTGCCGAAAGAAGCCTTAATTTTTGCCTGTTTTTTTTTGCTCCTGTTGAGCTGTTTACAATTCCCTGTTTTTTGTTTGTCCCCATAAAAAATACAAAAAAAATATAAAACTGTTCATAAAAGCCAAAAAAAGTATAAAATGTTCCAAAAAACAAAAATAATATAAAACAACAAAAGAAGAAAAAATACCAGTTCTTTTTAGAACTACCTCCAATTTATAAAAAAGGCTACATTTTTTAAAAACCCTGTCATTCTTTTTTCCCAATGGTACACTCCCCGGTCCGCTCCCCGGTGCGCGTACCGGGCGCTACCCCGCGCAAATCGAAAAAAAAAAGAAATTCTTTGCCCCGCTGGGCCCTTTTATGGCCCCCACATCAAACCTAAGGGGTCAGGGGAGGTCTATCCTGCCCCCTTTTGGTCATTTCCCTCTTTGTTTTTGCCACCTCTTGTGTCTCGATCCTACCGAGACACAAGATGGCGGCCGCTCCAGACTATTTGGAATGTTTACAGACACCCGAGAGCCAATCAGCTTCCCGCGCGCAAACTCGCGTAGCGCGCTGGTTCGCGCCCAGTGCGCGTACCGGGGCGTGCTTATAGATATATATTTTTTTTAACCTAAATTACTCAAAATCCACTGGAGCACATATCTTGAGACATAGCAAAGGCACATCGGGCTACCATTCCCTACAATTTTGCCAAGTTTCGTGGAAATCCATTCAGCCGTTCGGGCTAAAAGTGAGGTTGACCCCCCTATGGAAATTAACATGGGAAAACACGTTTTAGGACCCCCCTTTTTTCTCGGCCCCCGCTTGACAAATCCCCCCCAAACTTTCCGGCAAGGACCGGAGCACCGCGAGGCAAATTTGAGGACATTTCAGGCTGATTCCTCAACCGGCGCCAAAGGTATTCCCAATAGAATATGTTGTCATTTCCCTATTGAAAATAATCCTAACTATAACTACCTACTGGCGATCGCCAGTAGGTAATATACATATATATATATATATATATATATGTATATATATATATATATATATATATATATATATATATATATATATATATATATATATATAACAACTCGTTCACAGTCCTCAAGAATGACGTCCAGGCCAGAAAGGGAAGGCAATTCCCGAAACGCGTCGATTAGGGCTGTGAATAAATCCAGATTTGAATACTACTTGTGGAAAGGGGCGACCAATCGGTCCCCCCAAACGTATGGTGGAGTACCCCGATCCCCCCGGGAAGCCATCTTGGGCGGGAGGCGAGTCCCGGCTGGTATGCCTGAAGCGGCGTAGCCGGGGCGCGCCTTTTCCCGCCCTAGAGTGGGTTGTCCTAGACACCGAAGCCGCCAGCCACGCCCCCGGAGGCGGGCGGAGGCGGGTTTACGCCCGCCCGAAGATGGATAAAAGGAGCGACAAGCCAAAGTAGCATCCTCTTGTTCCTGTGCTCTGAAGCTGCACCTCCCCGCTGCACGTGAGCTCGAGACGGAACGAAGAGCCAATTTTGAGCGTTTTAATTTTGTCTTTGTTCTTTCAGAGAATCATCGTTCGAGAATGCCGGGCAAGAAGGTCGGAAAGCGGGTCGGTACCGATCAGATGCTCTGCATGCTCGTGAAAGACATGGCCGAGATGAAGAAACAGCATTGCCGGGAGTAGTCCCTAGCGGGAGAGGTAGAAGGTCCAAGAGGGGGGCAACTGGGGGAGAGACCCCGGTTCCCGAGGCGCCGCCGGCGCTCCCCGATACACCGACTGAGGCCCCGATCCCGGTCCCGAAGGAGGGGCAACTAATCCCTGTTGTAGTCACCCCTGTGAACGGGGAGGATATGCCTCCGGAGTTGGCTGCACAGCTGGCAGCGTGGTTGGGGAAAGATAGCGAAGGCACCACGGCGGATGACGCCAGGGCAGTAATGAGGCAGTTGCGGCAATCAAGAGAGGCCGCAAAGGCACCATGTCCTTTTGTTCCCCCGCAGGCTCCAGTGGGTGAAACCGCGGCGGGCACGAGTTCGGCAGCGAATACGGTTACAGCTTCTAGTTCAGGTAAGCAGCGACTGCCGATTGCATGGGAGGGGTCTGTACCCTCGAGAAGGGAGAAAGTGGCTCAGCATATTCCGATCGAAATCAAGGAGAGGATATGGGCTCAGAAATATGTAAACATGTTTTCTTTGCTAACTGATCAGTATGAGATCGAGCATGTGAAGGGTCAAAAGGAGTTTTTGCACCCGAGTGTTTGGCGCGCCAAGATGGCCGCTTTTAAGGTCGATGAAAACATAGGTACTTGGGGCAGAGCGTTTGGCATATTCACTTCAATTGTGGGGGAACGAAGGCCTGAAATGTTGGCCGAGTTACCTGTGTACCAGACACGTATTATGGAGTTTTCTCAGTCATATGAGGGCAATCAGTGGTTTTGTTATGATAATGTTTTTCGGAAAGCCAAGGAGTTCGACACATCTCTGACGTGGGATTGTTACGACTCCATTTCATGGCAAAAAATGGAGAAATCAGGCATGTTGAAGGCACCATTGGTGGGGGGGAGCGGGGGAGAGTTTTCCCGCCATTCATCTGGGGCGCCCTTTCGGGCAGGTTCAAGTAATGAGCATCACTCGAGATCGAGTGGCAATACAGGCAAAAAAGGCATCTGCTGGAATTTTAACAGGGGAAAGTGTACGAGGCCCCAGGGATCATGCAAGTTTAGGCACGACTGTGGGGGGTGTGGGCAATCCTCGCATCCTGAGACCATGTGCAGAGCCAAAACGGGTGATAACGGAAGTAGGGGAAGCGCCAAACAGGTCTGAAATAGGCCGAGGGGCGCCTTTACCTACCCCGGTTGATACCATGGCAATGATTCCTTGGCTCAATGAATACCCGGATCATGTCTCCGCTGGGGTGTTGCGAGATGGGTTTTCGTATGGTTTCCGCATCCCAGTGGGGAATTTTCAGGGTAAGGCACAGTGTAGGAACCAACTGTCGGTCCTGCAGAATACGGCGGTGGTACAGGCGAAGATTGTGAAAGAGTTGACCCGGGGTCGGGTTGCCGGACCATTCGACACGCCACCAGTTGCTAATTTTGTTTGTTCCCCCTTGGGAGTGGTCCCCAAGAAGGACCCGGGTGAGTTTCGTTTAATACATAACTTGTCCGCCCCGAGAGGTCTTTCGGTGAATGATGCGATAGACCCGGAGGTATGTTCGGTGCGGTACGCATCTTTCGATGAGGCCGTCGCCATGTTGAATCGCCTGGGGCCCGGAGCGCTGATGGCCAAATCAGACATTGAGTCAGCGTTCCGGTTGCTCCCGGTACACCCAGACGATCAGCGTCTCCTTGGTTTTATGTTTCAGGGTCGCTATTACATGGATAAGTGTATGCCAATGGGATGCTCCATATCTTGTGCTTATTTTGAGAAATTCAGTTGTTTTCTGCAATGGGTATTCACAAGAATGACGGGGTTTCAACATGTTATGCATTATCTTGACGATTTTCTGTTCCTGGGTGCAGCTGGGGATTCAGAATGTGCACAAGCTTTAAAAGAATTTTGTGGTCTGACGAATCAGTTTGGTGTGCCATTGGCACCAGGTAAGACGGTGGGGCCATCAACTTCGCTCGAGTTTCTCGGAATAGAGCTCGATTCACTGGAAGGTTGCTTCCGGCTGCCCAAAGAAAAGGTGGGGAGATTCAGGGCCTCCCTTGAAGCATGTATTCGGGAAACCAAGGTGAACTTGCATCAATTGCAGCAAACTGTGGGTCAGTTGAATTTTGCCCTTAGAGTAATGCCAATGGCCCGCCCTTTCTCCCGCTCGATTGCTCAAGCCATGGTCGGTCTTAAAGAAGGGTACCATCGCACGAGGCTCTCGGCCGAGATTCGCCAGGACATGCGCATTTGGTTGGCATTTCTGGCGGATTTCAATGGTCGGGTTGTCTGGACCAAGCCGGCGGTGTCCTCCGAGGAGTTGGGGCTGTGGACAGATTCGGCGGGGAGTATAGGCTTTGGCGCCCTATTCGGTAATCATTGGTCGGCTCAAAAGTGGCCGTCATGGTGGCATGAGTGTGGGCTGACGAGCAACATTGCTTTTCTCGAACTGTTCCCTATTCTGGTGGCCCTACAAACATGGCCTGAGGGGTTCGGGGATCACTCTGTGGTATTCTGGTTGGATAACATGACCGTGGTTGAGTGTATCAATAGTCAGGCAGCACGATGCAAATGGATTCTGAGATTGCTTAAGGAAATTGTGTTACTATGTATGCAATTGAACGTGCTCTTTAGGGCAAGACATGTGCCCGGAGTACTGAATCAGGCGGCTGATGCGCTTTCTCGTTTCCGTATGCAGGCCTTCTGGGGTTTTCTGCCCACAGCGGACCCGGTGTCGGCACCATTCCCCGAAGCTCTCTGGTCTCTCGGTGCCCCGAACTACAAAACCTCGTGGGAGAGAGTTTAGCACCCAGGACGAGGAAGGCATATGAAGGGGCGTTCCGTTCTTATCAGTCCTTTTTGGGTTCAGCTAGGGGGGAGCTTTGGGGCCAGGAAGAGTATGTCATAAAGTTTTTTCTGTCGTTACACCAGGCAGGCAAATCGGTAGCCACGGCCCAGAGGCATCGGGCCGCCATTTCCTTCATGGCGCGGGCTCATGGGATCCAGGACCCTACTGCATCTTTCGTAGTACAGAAAGCGCTGCGTGGGTGGCAACGCCTTGAGGGGCGCAGAGTAGATGAAAGGCACCCGATAGGTCTGGAGAGGTTGGCTCTGTTATTTTCCGTTCTCCCTGCGACTTGTTCATCCCAGTCTGAAACAGTGTTATTCCGGGCCGCTTTTGCATTAGCATTCCATGGGGCTATGCGGGTAAGCGAACTGGTGGCGAGGAACAAGCAGGATACGGGGGGGGGGACTGTGCCGAGAGCACGTTCTAGTTAAGGGGGATACGATGATTGTCTCGTTTCCCAGGTCCAAGACCGATCAGGGTGCGATCGGGGACAGTATAATAGTCCATCGGAGTCCCGGATCTCCCATGTGCCCCGTCTTATGCGTTGAGGAATATTTGGCGCAGAGGGCGGCATCGTGGGGGGGGGGACCCTGTTGAGGCACACTGATGCCACCCCACTGACTAGGTTTCAGTTCCAGCGGGTGCTAGCAATGGCAATTTCGGCCGCGGGCTTGAACCCGGGCGATTTTGGGACCCACTCCTTCCGGATAGGGGCTGCTACAGAGGCTACAGCCAGGGGTCTGAGTGTGGAAAAAGTGAAACAATTGGGGCGTTGGTCCTCGAATTGTTACAAAAGGTATGTGCGGTTGCACATGTTGTGAAGCTGTAATCATGTACTCACGCTTCTTGTTTTTTGTTTGGTTTACAGTTTCGCAAGCTTACGAGGCGGGGCGGACTGTGCAGTCGACCCGACACCTGGGAACCAGCGGTCAGAGATCACCGGCTGCGGAAAAAGTGGTGTGGGTCGTGGGCCACTCATACGTGAGGCGTGCCGCGGACGTATTCAAAGCAGGTGACATGATTCACATGGCTGGGGAATACGGGTACAGGGTGACCTTCTACGGAAGGGGCGGGCTCTGTATTGACCAGTTTCAACCTTTTGTCAAGGGTTTGTTAGGGCGGACAAGGTCACCGCCATCTATAATCATAGTGCATCTTGGGGGCAATGATTTAGTGACCACTGGTAGACGACTACTTCTCGAGGCGATACTATCCACAGTAAGTTGGTTGGCGAGAAGGGTTCCAGGGTGCACAATTGCATGGTCCCACATGATTCCACGAAAGGTGTGGCGGGGGGGCGAATTCTGTGTCTGCTATAAATCATTCGGTGAAGAAGGTAAATAACAAGTTGGCTAGACTGTTTCGTACAAGTTCATTGCATTCAATTCCTCATGGTTGTATCAGGGGGGACAGTATGTATCTGGAGGATGGGGTCCATTTGTCCCGGGTGGGGAATGCTTTACTCATAGGAGACCTCGTAGCCTGGCTAAAGAGTTTACAGCATGACCTTTAGGTAGGAATTTTTTGTGGGGGGTCCGGATAGCCGGTCAACTATCCGGACTGTGGCGGTAAGGTCATGATCGGTGAGCAGTAATTGGAAGATCCCTATGGGGGGGCGTCACCCATTACGGATGGGAGCGCCCGGGGGGAGGTGGCCATTGGCCCCTCAACAGGGAGGCGGTCCCTTCTAAGGATGGGACGCCGAAAGGAAAGGGAAGGCGGTCAAGGCCCCTCCCTGGATAGGAGGGGCTACGGGCCCCTCCTGGGAATTTCCCGGGGCCAGGACATCTGCGACTGCAGATGTGGTAAGTTGTGTGGGGTGGGGAGGGGGTCCACGCTACCTTCTAGACACCTCACACGAGTCCTCGGACGACCTTAAAATGGCGTCGAGTTAATTGGGGCCCCCGTCAAGACAAGGGAAATTGGTATGTGCACATGAGGTACAGTCCTCTGTGTGGCCGCCCCTCACAAGTGAGGGGGTAGTTCTGGTTTAGGGATCTGACACCGGTTACGACCTTGCCGTTGGCCCTTAACGTTAGGATGTACAATTTCAATTTAAGAATGTTTTGTAGGATGTTAGTATCGGCTAGGAGAACCTTTGTATTAGAAATATGTTAAGGTCAGCCAAAACATCGTTATATGGAAATGAAATTGTACATGATATGAAACTGTTATATTAATGTTTTAATTTTGTTTCATATTTTAATAAATACGGCCGGGAGGGTAACTCCCTCCCGCCTTCCAAAAGTTCAGAAATGTTTCCGTATTCCCATTCTTGGGGATTGTGTTGAGAGGGGGTGGCGGGTATCTCAGCCATATGGCCTGGACGTCGTTCTTGAGGACTGTGAACGAGTTGTTTGTTGTGTGAAGGGACTGGCGATCCCGTCCGGGGCCCGCCGCTGGAAGTGGCCAATGCAGCTTTGCGCCAAAGCTTTTGCTGGAATATATATACATATATATATATATTCACTGAAAAAAACGTAGGTTTCACACCAGTTATAGTTAGCTGGAAATTTTACTGACATAAAACCATTGAAATTCCCAGGTTATAGTTAGTTGGACTCACTATAACTTGCGCGCCTGCAATGCACTTCTGATGACGTCACATATTACACCACTCATGACATGGTCAGTGACATCATCATGACATCACTGATGTCATGTTAAATTTAATTAAAGTTAAATTTAGTTAAATTTCGGTTCTAAAAACACTAGGTTAAGAATTTTTTAAGTCAAAAGGCAAACATTCTTTGAAAGTCAAATGAGTATCATTACAGAAAGACCAACCTTTTCGACATTTTAAATAAGCTGTATAATGCCCTGATGTTGTTGAAGGACCGTCATGATAAATAATAGCTACAGTTACAAAGGTTCTTCCTGAAATTGATAACTGAGAAGCCACAAAAATTTTAATAGAAGTTGTCAATTTAGTTCCATCAGATCGACATCGTTGAAACATTAAAATGACATACTGTCCATAAGTTTGTATAAATAATGTGGACAGCATTGGACACTTACATTGGGAACAAACCGTATTATGATCAGCTGCTTTAAGTAGATTATTAAAAGACACTGATTTGCAGTCTGGTAAAGTCAAATATATAAATCTTTCAGTGTCTATGCTAGTACTACTTGATAAACTACAATTGTTGCAGTCATGCTGCCATTGATAAGAAAGTCTAAAAAGATTTTCTACATCTACACCTTCATCCTCCAATAAACCTAATATATACATTAAAAATTCCTGACAATCCTGCTGAATATTTTGTGAATTTTTTTTTCTTTGATCCCGATTTTCAACAATCTGTTCTTGTAAAGTTTTAAGAAAAAAAACAACATTAACCACTATTGCTTCCAGTTTCGCAATCTCTTCATTTTCTAACTTTAACATTTTGTTGTTGAAGATGGAACATTCTTGCAGAGTTGGCGTCAAACATATCCCAGATTTCTTCTAAGTAATTTTCTTAAAAATATTCTCTGGAAGAATGTTTTTATTTGGATACAAATTTGAAAAAAATCGAGCATGTAAAGCTTCTTTCCCAAGCTCACTTACTTTTCCGATTCTTACATCTTGTAGAATATTTTTATAATCTTCATCCTTTGCCTGTTGCATATTCTGAAGCATTTCTGCATATTTAAAATTTAACAATATATTAACGTTTCCAATGCTTCCAAGGGACTTCCTGGTATCTTCATGCGTGAGCATTTTAAACACTGGTTGTCCTATTACTGGAGTCAACTGCAGTAGATCTCCAAAAACAATAATGTGTTTTCCTCAAAATAACACATCATACTCTGTTCTAAGACTTTCTTGCATTCGCAAATGCACAAAAGCAAGCATTAGATTTGAGACCATGCTTACTTCATCAATGATAAGAAGTTTCATTTTCTTCAGGACTCTGGAAACTTCAGAACACGCATCTCCAGATAGCTTGTTGTAATGCAATTTATTATCATGCTCAACTGGCAGCATCAGTAAACGATGTAGCGTAATCCCTTTAATGTTATGTGCTGCCAGTCCAGTTGGAGCGGTTACAACACAAGACAGCGGTGATTCAGTCCTTTTCTGCAAATAAGTTGCAATGGCTTTAATCAGAAAACTTTTTCCTGTTCCCGCTTCTCCACTTACATACAGTCGGACAGGCTTAAATGATGTACATGAGCACTCTTTTTTCTCATGTCTGAATCCATGTTCAATCTGTTCTGGGACTTCATCATATATCTTTTTCTGCTCAACGTTTAGTTGCTTTACCAAATCTTTTAAGTTAACTGCATCCTCTTGAGCTTGTTCCATAGCTCTTTCTACCTCATCCATGGCAGTTGCAGCTTCATTTTGGATAATTGGTGCTCCTAATGGATCCTGACTCAATGAAGTAGAACTCTGACTGTCTTGAGAACTGTCTCTAGCATTCTCTTCAGCAATTGTGGCTTCTTGCTCTATTTCTTCGTTCAACATTTGCAGATAATTTGGAAAAACAGGACATTCTATGGTATCCTTGGTTGCATTAAAAGAGTCTTCATAACAGAGAAAATCTCCAAGTAGTTCCTCTTCTGTACGCCATGGCTTAAAGAGTTGCAAAAGAGCTAAATAGTAAAATTCTCTTTTGTCTGGAGATTCGCAACTCAATTTTCGATGTTTAATCAAATGGCCTTTTCTCTGCTTCACTAGACATCCTTCATACCCAATGACAGCATATTTTCCATTATTGATATCTTCTGTGATGTTCCTCTTATAACTGTAGTTTTGCAAAACTTCATACAAACAAGTGTTCTCAGGGTGAGTACTTCTTTTTGGATAGTATGTATCCAACATGTTTGTCTTCAAAATATCTGTACTGTTTGGTTCTTTCTCCGCCAAATATTCAATTTCTTATACATATTTCAAAACTCGGTTTCGTGTTGCAGCAAGACCTAGACTCACCCAAATGATTGTTCTTGATTTGGCATAGAGACTTGCTGATGATAACCAATCAGAACATTCATATGCTCCAATTTCTCGATGCGACAACATCTTCAGACTGAAACTGTATAATTTTTTACTTATACTCTTTTCATGTGAAATGTCTTTCCACATTTCCTTCAGTTCAGTCTTTTCTTTTTTTGTGATGTAAGACGTCACATATCGAGCCACAGCAATAGAGTTGTCAGCAACAAACTGAATATCCATGTTAGCATACCACATGGATAAAACCACTAGGTTGTAGTCGTTGATATACTTGGACTCTTCGTTTCTTTTTAAATTGTATGTATTTTTTGGTGATTTCCTTGTTACAGTATGTCGCAGAGAAGACATCAAATTATTTACTCTTCCTTTAGAAATCACTGGTCGTGGAAACGCGAAACGACATTTCTTGTAGAATTTGTCCTTGTTTTTAAATTTTCAACGACAGTACTTTCCACAACGATGGGATTGAAACTTGTTGCCTTAAACTGTTTTCTTCAGTAGTTTTCGGAACAGCACATGTTGAATATTCTTTAATGAAACTCATCACTGTGTCATCCGAATCAGTTCCAAATTTGGGTGCATCTTTAATCCATAACAACATATGTATGTGAGGAGCACCTCTCACTTGATACTCCTTCCTCCAAAAGAAATCCAAAACCTCTCCAAGGGGAGGATTTTTTTTGTTGGTAATAAAAGACATCATAGCTTCAAATCTATGATTAAAATATCTGCAAACATTCACTGGATCCAAAGAACACAGTTCTCCAGGTGTATTCAATTCTATATTTTGTATGTTTCCATTTGCCTCTCGTAGAAATTGAAGTAAGTCGTCCCATGCATACTCATCACAGCTAAGAGTGAGGAACCATGTAGGAGTTCCTAAGTTTCTTAGCATACATTTCAATTCCCCATTACGACGGAACCAATACTCGTTTGTTCCACGCTGACATGCCATGAAATTGATTAGCTGAGATTCCAAAATACTGTCTTGCAGATTGACTTTCTCCATAAAGTCCCTTGCCGAAACATTTTGCAGATGAGCTCCACTTTTCAGTATATGATTAATTGCATAAGAAAGCCCAGACAAATCACTTTCATACAGTAAATTAAACAAATACGGAATGCATTGACGAAACCTTGGATCTTCAGCATATAATCTTAAAGTCCGGTATTCAGCTGCAGGAATTTGAACTGGTCGATCGTCATATCATCCACCTCGACCTGTTGGAAATAACTGTGGAAAACAACGAGCTTCCAAACTTTCTTCCCATACACTAATAGGACTTCCTTTTGCTGCTTTCATTTGAAACAAGTCAATTGCATTCCCCAATACTTCTTTGGAATGCAAAGGATGAACAGTATAATGTTCATATATTTCTTCACTTCTAGACACATCCACTTTTTCAATTTGGCCAACTGAACAATCACTGTCTTCTTCTGTAGCTGTTTCCTTTGCTCCAAACACTTACATCTTTGTAGTACTCATTGTTTTTGACCAAATACAAAGTTGCCTTTTTGACTTTCCTAACATCCACTAAATCTTGCCAGATTTTCTTACTCTTTGTCGGAACCCCATTAACTAGAATAACCAGAGGATCCTCTTCTACTCTTTCTACACCAATTGTATCAATATTTTTCTTGACATCTAGAGACAAATAAACAACTCTTCCCTTTAATCCTCTTGGTAAATCTGTAGGAGGTAATTTCCCTATCTTAGACTCCATGCGAACAATAGCCTGAAAAGGATGGACACATTGAATCAAAATAGATTCACAAGTATTTAAATCCATCAATTCAGAAGGAATATCTATCAACTGAAGATTATTATGAACAGTTCTAGCAGGCATTCTATTTTCATTTAATTTTTTCAAACAATAATTACAAATACGCTGATCAAAACTCAAATCAAAAGAATTCTCCACTAACAAATAACTTACAAAATCCTTCCATTCACTATTATTTTCCAATTCACATTTTGCATATAAATCAACTAACCTAGTCTGAATCTTATAATGAGTCCGTCGACAACACACACAAGTTAAATTAGGCCTTTCACTTGATTTCACCTTAAACTTGGTAATTTCCTCGTCAAACTTTTCTATACTTGAAATCTGTACATTGTCTTCCACATTACCATCCATTACTATATCCATTTCTACACTGTCCTCTTTGTTCCCAAAATAACAAAACTCAATTTCTTCACAAATAGTCTTCACATCTACTTCAGATCCTTGCAAAAGAGCACTGTTTAACTGTTTAGGTTTAAGTGCTGGACTTTTTGCATAATACAACCTTCTCACTAATTTCCTCACCTTATTATGATGCACTGCTAACATCCTAAAATGATGAAAAACACTCTTACATACTTTTCTAGAAAGACAAGCCAGTGAATGCCCATGCAAACCTGTGTTTTCTCTCACTCTGCAAGGATCTAACTCTTGCAAGATCTTCATTTTCTGTTTTACACTTTTCTTACTATATGTACTTAAGAAATTTCGAAGCAAATCGATTGAATTCTGTCGCATACTACAAATACTACTGCACTTCCATGTGTACACTGGACCCTTAGTACGTCTCCTTAAAACTTCATCAGCTAACACCTCTTCTGCATCTCTAGACACAAGTTTCTCTTTTTCCATCGGACAACCATCTTTCACCTCATATGCTCGACCACTGGTGTCAACTGCATGCACTAAATCATTTTCCTGAAAGTAACTCTGCTCATTAAAAAATGGCTCAGAACTTGAACTATGCATCCATTCTCCAGAAAATACTTCACAAAAACTAGTCCGATTAATTATTCTTTTCCATCTACTGTTCGACTTGAAAACATCAATTGACTTGTTAAGTATCCTAATTCTATTGATTACTAAAATAAATAATTTTTTCTTAACTTCAAAAGCCTGATCAACAATCTTCTCTAAACTTTTCTTTTTCTTATAAAAAAGCAGCTCTCTGTTTACCTTTCTTTTCATTTTTTAACAAATTTAAAACTACCCTATTGCGAAACATTCGTCTATGAATGTCCCTAAATAGATTTTGCCTTCTATTGCTATCCATACTCTTCTCTCCTGCTCCAGTAGAGACATTTTTTGAGGGTCTCTCCTTCCTTTTCAAATTTGCTCTCTCCTTCTGGATCTTTACATTCCCGTTAACATTTGTTTTTGTTCTACATATGTTGCGAAAAAAAGACTTAGTTGTCTTACCGGGAGCTTTTTTGGTGTTTTTTGAAGTACTTGTTGTAGAGGATTCCTTTAATTTCGTTGCTGATTTTGTTCTTTTCCGTATGGTATATTTTCTTCTCCTTTGCCTTGACAGCATTTTTGCTTACTTTTGAAATGTTGATTTCAATCTCTGGTAAAGAAAAAAATAACACATTATAGACCACTATTAGCAAACAACAAAGCAATGACAATAAGCAAACGATATAAACACTAATTTGCAACATATCTAAGTTTATACCACAGCAACTATATAACTAGGAGTAAGACAAAGAAAAACAGCTAGAGGGAGTTACACAAAAACACAGAGAGACTCAGACAAAGAAACAGGTAGAGGGAGTAAAACATACAAAAGGACTAAGACAGAGAGAGTGTATAATATGTTGAAAGACAGAAAAAGGATGTAATAGGGAGAGGGAGTAAGTCAAAAAAAGGGAGTAAGTCAGAAAAAGGATGTAACAGGGTATAAAACAGAGACAGGGTGTAACAGGAAGTAACACAGAGAGAGGGTGTTAGAAGAGAAAAGGTTGTAAAAGAGACTAAAACAGAGAGAGCCTGTAAAGGAAGAGACAGAGAGTAAGTTTGAGAGAGGGTGTAAGAGGAAGTAAATCAGAGACAGGATGTTATAAGAAGTAGGTCAGACAGAGGGTGTAACAGGAAGAGAGAAAAAAAGTCAGAAAGAGAAAGAGAGACGGTATAAAACAGACAAAAGGTGTAATAGGGAGTAACTCAAGGCTAGAATATTACAAAGAAAAAGGTTGATTAGATAGTATCTGCATGATTCAAAAAATATATTAGCACATTTTACAATCATGTCATCTATGTTTCCTCAGATTAGCCATGTTTTTTGATTATGCTTGGTTAAAACATTTTGCTGCATAGAGAAAATGTCTTTTGTGAAATAGTTCAGTAGTGAAATTGAATGCTTGTACATAGGACCTGTGCTGTGTTTCTAAAATGTAATTTTTAAAATGATTCCGGTGCGCGTACCGGGCGCTCCCCCCGCAAAATTTTAAATTTTTTTTGGCATATATGCCCCTCCGAAACTCCCCTCAGCAAACCTAAAGGGTCAAGGGGTGTCTACTGTGCCCCTTTTGACCCATTCCCAATGTTGTTTGTCCTCCATCTGGTGTCTCAATTTGACCGAAACACAAAATGGCGGACTCCCTTAGCGCTCCCGGTGCGCGTACCGGAGCGCGAACCGGTGAGCGCTCCCCAAAAAAATGTGGGAAACAAAATTACATAAAAACCACTGGACAGACTTTCACCAAATATAGCATAGACCCTACTATATACCACTCCCTACCATTATCCCACATTTGATAGTATTCCATTCAGCCATTTGGGCTGTAGCCCTGTCTAAATATCCTGAGGTAAATTACATGACAAAAACACATATGAAAGTGTTGGAATTTTCAACCAATTAAAATGTTACTTTCATTTCCTACTTTTTTTCTGACATTTGATTGGTTATGTACATGAATATAAATGAAAAATGAGAGGGAAACACGGCCATTTTGACTACAACTACCTGAGATACATCTTTAAAAGATTTTCTCATTTATCTTCATCACCTTTCTATAAGGTAAGTTATAAATTTGTGAAGAGGCACTTTAAGTTCATTTGTAAAAACGTTTTCTGACAGTTATTTACTGTCCTCTGTTATAATTACAGATTGAGCTAGGCTTCTCTGTTATAGTTATAGATGGACTTAGGCTTCTCTGGTATATTTATGAATTATATTAGGCTTCTTCACATACACTTTTTTATATTTCTACTTCCTACCTCATACCATACACTGCCCAAAGATAACTTCACTGTTGAAAACTCACAAGTACCTGTCTGAACTTAAACCCAACAGTGCCCTATCTCTACTGATATATTTAGTTTTTATGCAATTTACCGCAAGAAAATGGAAGGAGAACAAAATAAAATTAATATTTCATTTGAAATTGATATGGAGAACCATCCTAAGGAAGAGATTGATGAATTAGACTTTTTGGATCAGTCTCTGGACCAAGACTTACTTAATTGTGTGGAAGAAATTGAATCATGGAATCCAAATGAGGACATACCTGACGAAATAATGTTGGAAATTCTTTTAGATTTTGAAAAATCAGAGCAATACATTTTTATTTAAAAATTAAAAATTGTTCGAGACAATATTCTTTTTTATATGTAAATTATGAAATAGTACCAAAATAGATATAATATAAAGTGAGACTTATAGTATACTGTGCAACTTTTTTATGTTACATAGTAATTTTGCTTATAGTTACTTCCTTTCTCCACTATATCATCTCCAATGTGTATTTAACATCTCTTTATCATCTCCTGCCTCCATGTTGTTTCTGCTTCCCTGTCAGACTATGGTATGAATTCCATATACCAACATGCAAGATATCTACAAAGGAGACGTTGTACATTACATTTTAGACTCTGCATTGGTACCTACGTGTTGGTACTTAAAATAAAAAATAAGTAAAAAAGAGAACAATTTTATTAATAAACCTACATTTTTTGAAAAGTCTGTCATTCTTTTTCCCCCATGGTACGCTCCCTGGTGCGCTCCCCGGAGCGCGTACCGGGCGCTCCCGTCGCAAAAATTGAAAAAAAAATTACTTTTTTTTTACCCTGCAGGGCCCTTTTATAGCCCCCACATCAAACCTATGGGGTCAGGGGGGGTCTACTCTGCCCCCTTATGGTCAATTCCCCCTTTGTTTTTGCCACCTCTTGTGTCTCGATCCTACCGAGACACAAGATGGCGGCCGCTCCGGACTGTTTAGAATGTTTACAGACACCCGAGAGCCAATCAGCTTTCCGCGCGCAAGTCGCGTAGCGCACCCGGTGCGCTCCCCGGTGCGCGTACCAGGGCGCGGCCATAGATATTTTTTTTAACCTAAATTACTCAAAATCCTCTGGAGCACATTTCTTGAGACCTAGCAAAGGCCCATTGGGCTACCAGTCCCTACAATTTTGCCAAGTTTGGTGGAAATCCTCTCAGCCGTTCGGGCTAAAAGTGAGTTTGACTGCTCTATGGAAATTAACATGGGGAAAACACGTTTTGGGACCCCCCTTTTATCTCGGCCCCCACTTCACAAATCCCCCCCAAACTTCAAAGGAAGGACCGAAGCTTCGCGAGGCAAATTTGAGGAAATTTTCAGGCAGATTCGTTAACCGGCGCTAAAGTTATTCACAATAGAATTTTGAGATTTTGCATTGAAAAAAATCCTAACTATAACTACCTACTGGCGACCACCAGTAGGTAATATATGTATGTATATGCATATATTTGAGATGTCATCAGTGATGTCAACAGTGATGTCACTGACCATGTCATGAATGATGTAATATGTGACATCATTAGCAGTGGATTGCGGGCGCGCAAGTTATAATGAGTCCAACTAACTATAACGTGGGAATTTCAATGGTTTTGTATGAGTAAAATGTCCAGCTAACTATAACTGGTGTTAAACCTATGTTTATTTCAGTGAATTTCAAAGGTTTTATAAATGCTAATTCCTAACTATAACAATTGTGAAACCTCTGGTTTTTTCACTGAATTTCACGGGTTTTTTAAAAGCTAATTCCTAACTATAACGATTCTGAAACCTATGTTTTTTTTAGTGAATTTGAAAGGTTTTTTAAAAGCTAATTCCTAACTATAACGTTTGGGAAAACTATGGTTTTTTCAGTGAATTTCATAGTTTTTTTTAAAAGTAATTCATTTGTATATCAACTTTGTAACCTATGATTATTTTTTTGTTAGCTGTTTTTTACATCAATGATTGTTTTTTTTTTTTTAAACATTTGTTAAATGTATATATTTTTTTAACTTTTTTTCTGGTGCGCGTACCGGAGAGCCCACCCGGAGGCGCACCGAGCGCTTACCCCGCGAAATTAAAGAAAAAAAAAAACGTTTTTTTGCCTGTCAGGGTCCTTTTAGGCCCCCCTCAGAAAACCTATGGGGTCAGAGGGTGTCTATTCTGCCCCTTTTTAATTATTTCCCCATTTATTTTTCACCTCATGTGTGTCTATTCTTCAGAGTCATAAGATGGCGGACTATGCAGACCATTTAGAATGTTTACAGACACTCAAGAGCCAATTAGCTTTTGAAATTTACAACCAATTAAAATGTTTCTTTGGTTTTGAATTTGTGTGTGATGAAGTTTCATTGGTTTTCCACTAATGAAATGGTTCTCTAATGAGAGGGAAACACAGCCATTTTGTGATAGTACTCTTTGAGGTACATTTGTGAGGAATTTCTGGTGTTGTATTCCTGTTGTAAAAATGTACACAGTATTATCTCTTCTACTGCTTTCTAAAAGGTGAGTTGTTAATTTGTAAGGGGAATTTAATACTTGATAAAGCTAGTTTAATATTATCTATTACTAAAAACGATAAATTAAAGTGTTTTTTTCTATTTACAGCAAGAAATTTAAAAAGAATATGGATGTCAATGAGGACACCGTTAATATTAATTTTGAAATTTCTGCAACCTTTGTTGAGAATACTTTGATTGAGGTCACAAATGATCCTATTCATAACACTATTCAAGAAGAAGACCTTGTTTTGAGAGAAGATGGAATGGAAGATTTTAATGATGAGACTTTGGATGTTGGACTAATGGAATGTTTGGACTATGTTGAGATCCAGGAGTCATTTATGAAGAGTTCTGATGAGGAGATTCCTGATCAATTTATGCTAGAAGTACTTCTAAGTTATAAAAATTCTGAAGAATAAATTTATATTTATAAATTATAAATTGTTTGAGACATTTTTATGTTATTTTATTTGAAATTTATGAGATAGTAGTGAAATAATTGTAGTATAAAGTGAGACTTATAGTATAGAGTGCAACATTTCTGTATTACATAGTTAGTTTCACATCTCTTTTTCATCTCATGCCTTCTTTTTCTCACTATTTTTCTCTGTGCGTCAGGTGTAATGTATGTAAAGGGGGCGTATTGACGCAAAGAAGGGTTGTACAAATGACGCAGTCAAATCTATGAGATTTCACTGCGTCACTTTTAGGACGCTGTTGTGTCTTTATTTTGCACCTGCCTCACAGTAGGTGTAAGACTGACATAGGCCCTTTCAGTTAGGCTTGCCCCATGTAAAAGGATGCATTGCTGGAAAATATTTTTTAAAATGGCATAAATTGAGATAGAATATACAAAAAAGTGAGACATATTTACAAGCTACGTGCGCAATCTTTAATATAGTTGTGTGTTTATAAGGTAGACTTTTTAATAAACTGTTTTTATGCTTGGATTCAATGCTGCTTTAGAAATTGTGTAATGGTTTCATTGGAGTTGTAAATATGCTCATTTTTATGAAGCACATTGTGCAACCTGCAGCATGGGTAGAAGGAGTGAATGTCTAGAGAGGGATAGGAATAGCAGATACAAAACCATAAGAAATGGTGGGGAGATGCATAAACACACAGCTATTTCAAAGATTGTGCATGCAGCTTGTAAATATGCAGGCAAACAAAGCAATCTTTGACATAGCTGTGTGTTTCTGAGGTAGACTCTCACAGTGATAACATCTCTCACAGCATTTCATATTCTTGTCTGAGTGCATATTTACAAGCTGTGTTCACAATCTTTGACACAGCTGTGTATTTATAAGGTATTTATAAGGTATCACAATGTTAACATCTCTCACATTACATAAGGTAAGGTCATGAGCTTGCCCCATGTGAAAGGATGCATTGCTGGAAATTATTTTTTTTACTACAATTTTTTACACTGTTTTTCCCTGTGGTGTGCTTGAGAGCCTCATTTATGAGACCTTGCGTCACTTTTATGCCGCCGGTGCCTCACTTTTTGTGACACAGCAGTGGTGTAAAAATTGTACCTTGTTGAGTTACATTTACAAAGTGACGCGTCTAGGTAGATGCGTCACTTTCTAAACCCCTGCACCACATTATATGTGCGTCAATTGTAATGTATACAAAAGTGGTGTATTGACGCAAGAAAGGGTTGTAGAGG
This sequence comes from Lissotriton vulgaris, assembly GCF_964263255.1. NCBI lineage: Eukaryota > Metazoa > Chordata > Amphibia > Caudata > Salamandridae > Lissotriton > Lissotriton vulgaris. Next base: position 846,337,793 of record NC_141697.1, read on the forward strand.
TGACGCAGTGAAATCTATGAGATTTGTGATAAGTGAGGCAAGCGCTATAAGGAAACAGAGGTGTGGGAATATCAAAGAAGAGTAGTGAGGTTATGGAAAATAGTATAGAGAAAAAAAATATTCTACACCAAACTTACCTTATAAGTAATATCAACTTAGTTTTATATTTTCATTAAAATTTATATCTGTGAAAGATAAAACAAAATAAGTTACACTATTTATAATATATATTTTACAATACAAGAGATAACGTAGGAGATTAACAAGAGTAAGTGAGGATGAGTGAAGGGTAGGGAGGTTGATGAAAAAGGGAAAATAAAGAGAGGATAAAAGCAAGTAAGCTTGAGACAAATGAAGTGAAGGAGTGAGAATATAGAGCTAGTGAAGAAAAAAGTGACACAAAGGAACTGAGTAAGAGAGCAAAGAAAGGTAAGAAAGGGAGTGTGGGTTATTTTTAGGGAGTAAGCATGACGGAAGAGGAGTGAGAGAGTGAGATGATCCAGAAACGGAAGGTAAGACACAGGCTGTGAGAGAAAGAGAATGAGGATGTGAGAGGATAGAAGAAGTGAGAAAAGAAGTGAGTGAAGTGTTATAAGGTGAATGAGAGAAGGAGAATTATTGAGGGAACAAAGAAAGGAAACAAAGGGAAGGGGAGTGAAGTAGAGTGACTGACAGCTGGAAATTGGTGGATGGGAGAGAGGTAATGAGCAGTTAAGGAGTGGTTAATGAGAATAAGTGTGGAAAATGGAATAAGGGAAGGGAGGTGAGGGAGAGTCAAAAAAGGCCAGTGAGGTTGAGTTAAAAAGAGTGATAGAGGGTGGAAATAGGTAAGTGAGCATAAGAGAATGGAAAAATAATATATATTTAATAATATAAAATACAAAATAATATCAACAACATGTTAAATGGTTTATTTTTGCTGTTCTCAGAATATATTGAATTTCACTTAAAACAGTGACTTCAAAAGTACTCATCATATAACAGCGGGCAAAAAAAAAACACAATCAAAATGATTGTGTTTAAAAAACCCATTGAATAATTGCTTAAATAATGTAAATTTTTAAAAAACATATCTAAACTCACTTTTGATCCATACACTTTTCCACGAGGCCAAATAGTATATGGAAAGTCCTTTTCAATGTAAATTAGTTCACTGTTTTCGTAATGTTTCATTTACCCGACTTTCTGAAAGAAAAGCTCCAACATCTTTCACATTATGAAACAAGAGTTTTACTTCCATCTCTAGCTTAAATTTAATAAATAATTCCTATAATACTCACAGCACACTTTATATAATAAACATATACTATCTCTATGAGAACTACATGTTTTTTATTATCTTCATCACTCTCATTCAGAAAGTAATTTTGAAGAGCAAACTAAGTTATATTAACTGCTGCAATCTTCATAGCCAATTACCTTCCCTAAAATTTCGGTTGTAAGAACACTAGGTAAGAATTTAGTAAGTCAGAAGGCAAACGTTGTTTGAAAGTCAATTGAGTATCATTACAGAGCTCCCAACCCTTTTCACATTTTAAATAAGCTGTGTAATGTCCTGATGTTGTTGAAGGACCATCATGGTAAATAATTCCTACGGTTGTAAAGGTTCTTCCTGAAATTGATAATTGAGAAGCCACAAAATTTGTAATTAATGTTGTCAATTTAGTCCCATCAGGTCTACATCGTTGGAACATTAAAATAACATACTGTCCATATCTTATTAAAAATAAAGTTGATAGCATTTCAGATTTACATTGACTACAAACCATGTTTTGATTTGCTGCTCTAACTAGATCATTAAAAGACACTGATTTGCAGTCTGGTAAAGTCAAATATATAAATCTTTCAGTGTGTACTGTAGTACTACTTGAAAAGGAGCAATTGTCACAGTCATGTTGCCATTTATAAGAAAGGCCAAAAAGATTTTCTACATCTACTCCTTCATCTTTTAAAACAACAAGCATATACATTAGAAATTCCTGACAATCTTGCTGAATATTCTGTGAAAATTGATTTAGACCAGAACATATGTCTAAAACGTTTTGAATTTCAGAAACACTTTGTATTTTTGTTCTATCACTGCTACATTTCTCAAACACAGAATTTAATAAACAACAAAGTGATCACGATTTTCAGCAATCTGTTCTTTTACAGTTTGGAGAAAGAAAACAACATTAACCACTACATTAGCATAGCAGTTGACACCAGAACTATTTTCAAACTGAAATCCAACAACATCTTTAACTGAATCATTTTCCTTTCTGCTTACAATTACTGTTTCATCTACTTATTTTCTTTTTGCAACAACTTCACTACAATTTTTCTCGTTTCTTCTTTTTCGGCCTACCACATGCTTTTCAAACAGAGGATATTGAGGTAAATTTGGAGCATACTCTCTTCTTAACCTATTATATTCTTTTACACAATTTAGATCTGCATTCATCTTTGTCTCATCAAAATCAATCAGTACAATCCAGATAAAGTTCTGACTCGAGATAAAGCAACATATGCCATGCCCTCCTTGAACACAGAATTTCCAATATTCACTAAAGCAGTATCAACACTTAAACCTTGAGATTTATGAATAGCTACTGCATATGCTAAATAAACAGGAAACTGTTTTCTGCGGACATATAATTCTTTCACTAGCAAAAAGCGAGCAGAACAACAACTGATTTGTTGTACTTCTTCAATATCATCAAATTTAATTTTTATAATTTCAATTCCATCTCTATTTCGGTAATTCACAAAATCCACAACATGACCCATTGCTCCATTTACTAAACCTCTTTCCACATGTAAATTACGTCGTAGAATTATACGACAATTTAAAGATGCATACAGAGTCTTTTCCATACCAGCAGTTTTAGATATTGTCTTCTCTAAAGAATTCAATTTTGTTTTCAACTTTTCTGACAAAATAATAGTGGCTCCTTCATGTTCTATTTTATCAATTGCTTCCAGTTTCACAATCTCTTGATTTTCCAACTTTAACATTTTGGTGTTGAAGATTGAACATTCTTGTAGAGTTGGCATCAAGCATATGACAGATTTGTTTTCAGGAATTTTCTTAAAAATATTCTCTGGGAGAATATTTTCCTTTGGAAACAAATTTGAAAGTAATCGTGCATGTAAAGCTTTTTTGCCATGCTCAGTTACTTTTCCAATTCCTACATCTTGTAGAATATTTTTATAATCTTCATCCTTTGCCTGTGGCATATTTTGAAGTAGTTCGGCATATTTGAAATTTAGCCATATGTTAACATTTCCAATGCTTCCTAAGCACTTCCTGGTATCTTCATGCGTAAGCATTTTAAACACTGGCTGTCCTTTCACTGGAGTTAGTTGCAGTAAATCTCCAAAAACAATGATGTGTTTGCCTCCAAATACCACATCATAGTCTGTTTTAAGAGTTTCTTGCATTCTTAAATGCACAAAAGCAAGCATTACATTTGGTACCATGCTTATTTCATCAATGATAAGAAGTTTCATTTTCTTTAGTACTCTTGAAACTTCACAACAAGCTTCCCCAGATAGCTTGTGGTATTGCAATTTGTTATCATGCTCCACTGGCAGCATCAATAAGCGGTGTAAAGTAATTCCTTTAATGTTGTGTGCTGCCAACCCAGTTGGAGCAGTAACAACACAAGAGAGCGATGACTCCGTTTTTTTTTGCAAATATGTTGCAATTACTTTAATCAGGAAACTTTTCCCAGTTCCTGCTTCTCCACTGACATATAGTTGGATAGGCACAAATGATGTACATGAGCACTCTTTTTTCTCATGTAATAAACCATGCTCAATTTGTTGTGTGACTTGGTCATATATTTGTCTCTGTTCAACGTTTAGTTGTTTTTTCGAATCTTCTAAGTCAACTCCATCCTCCTGAGCTTGTTCCATGGCTCTTACAACTTCATCCATGACAGTGGCAGCTTCATTTTGTATAATTGGTCCTCCTAGTGGATCCCGACTCAATGAAGCAGAACTCTGACTGTCTTGAAAACTGTCTCTAGCAATCTCTGCTGCAATTGTAGCTTCTTGCTGTATTTCCTCATTCAACATTTGCAGATAACTTGAAATTGCATTGAACGAATCTTCATAAGTACGAAAATCTCCAAGTAGTTCCTCTTCTCTACGCCAAGGTTTAAAGAGTTGTAAAAGTGCTAAGTAATAAAATTCTCTTTTATCTGGAGAATCACAACTCAATTTTCGATGATTAATCAAATGACCTTTTCTTTGTTTTACTAAACAGCCTTCACATCCAATTACAGCATATACAACTTTCTTGATGTCTTCTGTGACGTTCCTTTTAAAAGTGTAGGTTTGCAGAACTTCATAGAGACAAGCGTTCTCAAGGTGAGTACTTCTATTTGGATAGTATGTATCCAACATGTTTGTCTTCAAAATATCTGTACTGTCTGGTTCTTTCTCCGCCAAATACTCAATTTCTTGTACAGATTTCAAAACTCGGTTTTGTGTTGCAGCAAGACCTAGACTCACCCAAATGATGGTTCTAGATTTGGCATTTAGACTTGCTGATGACAATCGATCAGAACATTCATACGCTTCAATTTCTCGATGCGACAACATCTTTAAACTGTAACTGTATAATTTCTTGCTTAGACTCTTTTCATGTGAAATTTCCTCCCACATTTCCTTCAGTTCCGTTTTTTCTGATTTTGTGATGTAAGACGTCACATATCGAGCCACAGCAATAGAGTTGTCAGCCACATATTGAATATCTATGTTAGCATTCCACATGGACAAAATGACTGGGTTGTAGTCATTTATGTATTTGGATTCCTCATTTCTTTTTAGGTTGTATGTATTTTTGGGTGATTTCCTTGTCACAGTATGTCGCAGAGAAGACATAAAATTGTTGACTCTTCCTTTCGATGTTACTGGACGTGGAAATGCAAAACGACATTTCGTGTAGAACTTGTCCTTGGTTTTGTATTTTCGACGACAGTATTTCCCACAACGATGGGTTTGAAAGCGTAAAACTTGCTGTCTTAACTTGTTTTCGTCTGTACTTTCTGGAACAGTACATGTAGAATACTGCTCAATGAAACTCATTACTTTTTCATCTGAATCTGTTCCAAATTTTGGTGCATCTTTAATCCATAGCAGCATATGTATATGAGGAGCACCTCTTCCTTGATACTCCTTTCTCCAAAAGAAATCCAACACCTCTCCAAGCGGTGGATTTTGTTTGTTTGTAATAAAAGACATCATAGCTTCAAACCTATGATTAAAATACCTGCATACATTAACTGGATCCAAAGAGCACAGTACTCCAGGTGTCTTGTATTCAATATTTTCAATGTTTTTATTTGCCTCTCGTAGAAATTCAAGTAAGTCTTCCCAAGCATACACAGCATAGCTAAGAGTGAGGAACCATGTAGGAGTTCCTAAGTTTCTTAGCGTACATTTCAATTCCCCGTGATGACGGTACCAATACTCGTTAGCACCACGCTGACATGCCATGAGATTAATTAGCTGAGATTCCAAAACACTGTCTTGCAGTTTGACTTTATCCATAAAATCCCTTGCCAAAATATTATGTAGATGTGCTCCACTTTTCAGTATATGGTTTACTGCATAGGAAAGTCCAGACAAGTCACTCTCAAACAGTAGATGGAACAAATATGGAATGCATTGACGAAACCTTGGATCTTCTGCATATAATCTTGAAGTCCGGTATTCAGATGCAGGAATTTGAACAGGTTGGTCGTCATATCGTCCACCTTCCCCTAATGGAAATAACTGTGGAAAACAACGAGCTTCCAAACTTTCTTCCCATACACTAATGGGACTTACTTTGGCTTTTTTCATCTGAAACAAGTCAATAGCATTCCCCATTACTTCTTTCGAATTCAATGGATGAACACTATAATGTTCATACATTTCTTCACTTCTAGAGACATCAACTTTTTCTATTTGCCCAGCAGAGACATCAGTGTCCTCTTCTACAGTTGTTTCTTCTTCTCCCAGATACACATTTCTATAGTACTGATTATTTTTTACCAAATACGTTACCTTCTTGATTTTCCTAACATCCACTAATTCTTGCCAGATTTTCTTACTTTTTGTCGGAACACCATTAACTAGAATAACCAGAGGTTCCTCTTCTCCTTTTTCCACACCAATTGTATCAATATTTTTCTTAAAATCGAGAGGCAAATAAACAACTCTTCCCTTTAATCCTCTCTGTAAATCTGAAGGAGGCAATTTCCCAGTTTTAGGCTCCAAGCGAACAATAGCCTGAAAAGGATGCACACATTGAATCAGAATAGACTCATAGGTATTTAAATCCATTGATTCAGAAGGAATATCTACCAACTCCATATTATTATGAACAGCTCTAGCAGGCATTTTATTTTCATTTAATTTATTATAGCAATATGTACAACTACGTTGATCAGAGCCCAAATCAAAACAATTTTCAACCAACAAATAAGTAGCTAAATCCTTCCACTCATTATTATTTATCTTTTCGCTTTTTACATATAGATCAACTAATCTAGTCTGATGCTTATAATGAGTTCGTCGACAACAAACACAAGAAAAATTAGGCCTTTCACTTGAATTGCCTTTAAACTTTATAATTTCATTTTCAAAATTTTCTGTACTTAAAATCTCTTCATTCTCTTCTACATTACCTTCTATTAGTGTATCAATTTCTGTACTGGCCTCTTTTTCACCAAAGTAACAAGACTCAATTTCATCACAAATGTTTTTGACATCTAATTCAGTTCCATGCAAAAGAGCACTGTTTAACTGTTTTAGTTTAAGTGCTGGACTTTTTGCATAGTACAACCTTCTCACTAATTTCCTCACTTTATTATGATGTACTGCTAACATCCTAAAATGATGAAAAACACTCTGACATACTTTTCTTGAAAGACAAGCCAATGAATGCCCTTGCAAACCCGTTTTTTCTCTCAGTCTACAAGGATCTAAGTCTTGTAAAATTTTCATTTTTTGTTCCACAATTTTCTTAGTATATGTCGGTAAGAAATTGCAAAAAAAATCAATTGATTCCTGTCGAACACTACAAATTGTACTACAATTCCATGTATAAACTGGAGCCTTAGGACATCTCCCTAAAACTTCATTTGCTAACACCTCTTCTGTATTTCGAGACACAATTTCTTCTTTTTCAACCGGACAACCATCCGTCACCTCATATGCTCGACCACTGGTGTCAACTGCATGCACCAAATCCTTATCTTGAAAGTAACTTTCTTCATTAAAATATGGCTCAGAACTTGAACTATGCTTCCATTCTCCAGAAAAAAGATCACAATTAGTTTGAATAATTACTCTCCTCCACTTACATTTTGATTTGAACACATTGATTATCTTATCAAGTGTACGAATTCTATTCATTACTAAACTAAACAATTTATTTTTCACCTTAAATGCTTCATCCACAATCTTAGCTATGTTTTTTTTCTTGTAAAAAGCTGTCTTTTTTATACGTTTTGATATTTTTTAATAAATTTAAAACAATTCTGTTGTAAAACATTCATCTACGAATGTCAGAAAATTGTTTACTTCTTGTATTTCTTTGCAAGATATTGTCTCCTAGTACACGTCTAACATTTTTAGAATGATATCCTGTCTTTTTTTAAATTACAGGTGTTTCATTTTTCTTAGGTAAACAACTTTTTTTTGCTTGACATTTCAATAAGTTCCTCAGAAAATATTTACTTTGCTTACTAGGAGCATTTTTCTTTTTCTCTGAAGATTTTATTTTGGTTGCTTCATGATTTTCTTTTTCCTTAGACCTTAATTTCCGTTTATAATTTTTTTCTGCTCTGGTTATCGAAGGCATGTTTTTGTTTGTTTGTATAGATGATTATAATCTGTGGAAAACACAAAAAAAATATCATATAATACACCACTACAAACATATTACATAGCAATTACAATAAGTAAACAATATAAACACTAGTATACAACAAAAGGCTCATTTACATCACATGTGCTTTGCTTTGTGTAAAAAACGATTTACTAATTAATATTACATCTTGTTTATAAACAGGTGGCCTGTTTTTGGCCTGTAGATACAGAGAAATAATTAGTGCAGAGACACACATAGTGCTTGTACAGACGGAGATGGTAGATTACATGTAAAATCGTACACATGTGCCTCAGATCACACCAAATCTATTGCATTTTCAATGCTAGTTTACCTTGCTTTCATGAAGAAAGCAGTCAGATGTGTCACACATTTGCCATAAATTTAGAATGTTGGCACTCTAGTTGCTCATTATTTCAAGCTTCACTCACAGTGTAATCTTAGACAGGTTAATAGGATTTTAGATATAATGTACCATGTCTGTCACTGCCAACAGTATGTGTGGCACTGAGGGCGAGATCTATTGCATTTTCAATGCTTGTTTACTTTGGTTCCATCAGGAAGGCATTCCGATGTGTCATACATTTTCCATAAATTCAGAATGTTTGACATTAATGCTGGTCCAGAAATAGTGTAAAGATTTCATTGGCATACTTACAAGCCGCTTGCGCAATGTTAGATATAATTCACAAATGAATGTTATATCTTGTTTATATATAGGTGGCCTGTTTTTAGACTGTAGGTACCAGACTTTTTACCAAAAAAACATTTTCCATACTAAATCGTTTTTAACACAAAGCACAACCCATTTAAATGACCACTCCAAAGCAAAGCAGAAACCTAATTCATTTCCAAAATTCATTTCCAATATGCACCATACAAAAACACAATATGCTTCTAGACTCTCACAATGTTAACATCTCTCACAGCATTGGTGGGGAGATGCATAAACACACAACTATGTCAAAGATTGCGCACACAGCTTGTAAATATGTCTCTCTTTTTTACTATATTCTATCTCAATTTATGCCATTTAAAAAAAAAATCCAGCAATGCATCCTTTCACATGGGGCAAGCCCTAACTGAAAGGGCCTATGTCAGTTTTACACCTGCTGTGAGGCAGGTGCAAAATTTTGACACAACAGCGTCATAAATGTACAACCCTTCTTTGTGTCAATACATATAATGTGGCACAGGGCTTTACAAAGTGACGCATCTACCTAGATGCGTCACTTTGTAAATATAACTCAACAAGGTTCAATTTTTACACCACTGCTGTGTCACAAAAAGTGACGCACCGGCGGCGTAAAAGTGACGCATGGCCTCATAAATGAGGCCCTCAAGCGCACCAAAGGGAAAAACAGTGTAAAAAATTGTAGTAAAAAAAATAATTTGTAGCAATGCATCCTTTCACATGGGGCAAGCTCATGACCTTACCTTATGTAATGTGAGAGATGTTAACATTGTGAGAGTCTACCTTATAAATACACAGCTGTGTCAAAGATTGTGCACTCAGCTTGTAAATATGCACTCAGACAAGAATATGAAATGCTGTGAGAGATCTTATCACTGTGAGAGTCTACCTCATAAACACACAGCTATGTCAAAGATTGCTTTGTCTGCCTGCATATTTACAAGCTGTGTGCACAATATTTGACATAGCTGTGTGTTTATGCATCTTCCCACCATTTCATTTTGTTTTCTATCTGCTATTCCTATCCCTCTCTAGACATTCACTCCTTCTACCCATGCTACAGGTTGCACAATGTGCTTCATAAAAATTAGCATATTTACAACTCCAATGAAACCATTACACAATTTCTAAACCAGCATTGAATCCAAGCATAAAAAACAATTTATAAAGAAGACTACCTTATAAACACACAGCTAACATTATGGAAAAAGGTAAAATATAATTCCTTAATTCACAGAGACACACACTATGATACTTGTAAAAAATCTTTAAACTCTCTTTTTTAAAAGAATCATTACTCACCTTTAAAAATGGTTTGGAAGATGTCAAACAGTGTCAGTCACAGTCAACAGAAATTCTTAAGCAGAATCTCTGAACAATGCTTCCTTCACTGGGAGCCTTTCAATAATGGCACATATTCTTTCTGATTTCAGAGCCATATTCTTGCACATAGCCAATAAAAATTGTTCCCCCACAAATTCAAAACCAAACTGCACATTTTAATAGGTTGAAGATTTCAAGGCTTTGAAACTCACATAACATTCACCCATCCCCCAGTGCTCATTCACCAAGTAACCATGGTAACTCCCTCTAAAACCAGCACAGAGTTCACAAGTTCATTTTACTATGTTGCAAAAAAATCCATCAAGCCTGCTAGACCTCTCAATCTATGAGCTAATAAAATGCAATGTTTCTTTAAATGACTTTTTCTCAACCATTGAAATGACTTCTTTAAAAAAAAAAAGCATTCACCCTAATTTTCAGTGGAGATTTTTAACAAAGCTCCAATCATTTCTACTTATTCATCTGCACTGATTCTCAAACACTTTTTTATCATAATCAAACTGCCATTTCATTTCCACAACTCATCTGACTAGAAGCACACCTACCTTCACACACCTACCTTCAAAATGGAAAGAATCTGGTTTGTGGGTCATAGCTATGTCCACTGGGCTCATAAATACGCAACTAACAGAGGTATTTACAATCTTGATTTACCAAATGTGAACATTGTATGGATTGGACAAAGAGGATTGAGGAGTCACCAATTGATACCATTGATAAAATCCTTTATGCATTTACCATACCCTGACCTTATAATTGTGCACTGTGGTGGAAATGACTTGGGCACTTTGACTGGGGTAGGTCTGGAAATGCTTTTAAAGGACATCTTTGGGCAATTGATGTCACTTTTTCCAAAAACTGCCTTGGTATTTTCTAATATATGCCAAAGGCAAAAATGGAACTGATCCAACCAATTTTGTCCACAGATTGAAAAAGCAAGGAAACATGTAAATAAATCTGTTTCTGCTTACCTCAGAGACTATGCTATGGGTTCCATTTATCACAACAACTTGCGTTACAACATGCAAGACATCTATAGGAGAGATGGTGTGCATTTTACAGATGAGGGGAATAGAGTTTTCCTCTGGAATATAAGACTCTGCATTGGTACCTACTTGTAGGTACAAAAAACACCCAATGAACACAACAGCTCTTTTCAGAGCTAACTTACCTCTAAACACTCTACATTATTTTTTTACTCTATTTTTTTACACTGTTTTTCCCCGTGGTGCGCTCAGGGTGCGCGTACCGGAGAGCGTACCGGGGAGCGCAGCCAGGGCTTATCCCGCGAATTTTTAAAAAAAAATAAATGTTTTTTTGCCCTTCTAGGCCCCCCTCAGAAAACCTAGGGGGTGTCTACTCTGCCCCCTTTTAATTATATTCCCCTTTCTTTTTCACCTCTTGTGTCTCGATTCTACCGAATGTTGACAGACACCCGTTAGCCAATCAGCTTTCCGCTCGCGCACTCCCGTAGCGCGCCGGGTGCGCTCCCCGGTACGCACATCAGTGAGCGCTCGGAGAGCGCCTATAGATATATATGTGTTTTTGAAGTTAATTTTCATAACAACCACTGGAGCAATTTTCACCAAACATAGCAAAGGCACAGCTGCGTACCAGTCCCTACTATTTTGCCAAGTTTGGCGAAATTCCGTTCAGCGGTTCGGGCTGTAGACTTGTCAGACCGTCCTATGGAAATTAACATGGAGAAAACACGTTTTGGGACCCCCCTTTTTTCTCAACCCTCACTTCACGAATCCCCCCGAAACTTTCAGGGAAGGAGCGGAGCAGAGCTGGCCAAAATATTGGAGAATTACACGCAAATTCCTCGACCGGTGCCAAAGTTATTTCCAATAGAATGTTGCGGATTTCCTATAGTAGCTAGGTCCTAACTATAACTACCTACTGGCACCGGAGTGCGCTCCTGGCGCAACACGCGACTTGTGCGCAGAAAGCTGATTGGCTCTTGGGTGTCTGTAAACATTCTAAACAGTCTGAAGCGGCCGCCATCTTGTGTCTCGGTAAAATCGAGACACAAGGGGTTTGAAAAAAAAAGGGGCAAATGACCATAAGGGGGAAGAGTAGACCCCCTCTGACCCCCTAGGTTTGATGTGGGGGCTAAAATAGGGTCCTGCGGGGCATTACATTTTTTTTTTTTTTTCGTTTTGCGCGGGGGAAGCGCATGGTACGCGCACCGGGAAGCGAAGCACGGGGAAAATCCAGGACCATATTTATGAAGGCCTTGCGCTGCCAGTTTTGCGCCGCCTGTGCGTCAATTTTTGTGACGCACCAGCGGTGTAAAAAAATGCGCATTGTTACGCTATATTTAAAAAGTGACGCATCTATCTAGATGCGTCACTTTTTAAATATAGTGCAACAAGGCACATTTTTTTACACTGCTGGTGCGATGCGTCACTTTTCTGTGCGCACTCCTTATGACATTCCAGATGTGTCATATTTAATGTATGACGAATCATGTTGCAAGGAGTTACAGATACGTCAGTATTTCTGACATATCTGTAAACATGAAAGTGACGCGAGGCAGGCGCAAGATTTTGACGCAACAGCATCCTAAAAGTGACGCAGAGAAATCTCATAGATTTCAGTACGTCGATATTACCAAGCTTTTTGCGGGGGATTGCCCCCTCTGCATACATTATACCTGACGCAGATATAATGTGGCGCAGAGTTTTAAAAAGTGACCCATGTACCTAGATGCGTCACTTTTTAAAAATAGCGTCAGGTATAATGCATGCAGAGGGGGTGTTCCCCCGCAAAAAGCTTGGTAATAACGACGCAGTGAAATCTTTGAGATTTCACTGCGTCACTTTTAGGATGCTGTTGCGTCAAAATCTTGCGCCTGCTTCACAGCAGACCTTTCACATGGTGCTTTTTCCATGTGAAAGGACACATTACTGGAGTTGCGTCACTTTTGTGACGCACTCCAGCAATGCGTTACTTGGAATGTCATAAGGAGTGCGCACAGAAAAGTGACGCATCGCACCAGTGGTGTAAAAAAATGCGCCTCGTTGCGCTATATTTAAAAAGTGACGTATCTAGGTAGATGGGTCACTTTTTAAAATCAAGCGCCACATTATATCTGCGTCAGGTATAATGCATGCAGAGGGGGTGTTCCCCCGCAAAAAGCTTTGTAATAGCGACGCAGTGAAATCTTTGAGATTTCACTGCGTCACTTTTAGGATGCTGTTGCGTCAAAATCTTGCGCCTGCTTCACAGCAGACCTTTCACATGGTGCTTTTTCCATGTGAAAGGACACATTACTGGAGTTGCGTCACTTTTGTGACGCACTCCAGCAATGCGTTACTTTAGTGTTTACAGATACGTCAGAAATACTGACATATCTGTAACTCCTTGCGACATGATTCCTCATACATTAAATATGACATATCTGGAATGTCATAAGGAGTGCGCACAGAAAAGTGACACATTGTACCAGTGGTGTAAAAAATGCGCCTCGTTGCGCTATATTTAAAAAGTGACGCATCTAGGTAGATGGGTCACTTTTTAAAATCCTGCGCCACATTATATCTGCGTCAGGTATAATGCATGCAGAGGGGGTGTTCCCCCGCAAAAAGCTTTGTAATAGCGACGCAGTGAAATCTTTGAGATTTCAGTGCGTCACTTTTAGGATGCTGTTGCGTCCAAATCTTGCGCCTGCTTCACAGCAGACCTTTCACATGGTGCTTTTTCCATGTGTAAGGACACATTACTGGAGTTGCGTCACTTTTGTGACGCACTCCAGCAATGCGTTACTTTTGTGTTTACAGATACGTCAGAAATACTGACATATCTGTAACTCCTTGCGAATTGATTAGTCATATATTAAATATGACATATCTGGAATGTCATAAGGAGTGCGTCCAGAAAAGTGACGCATCACTGTTTTCACGTAGCGATGCGTCACTTTTCAGAAATGAGGCCTCCAGTTTATTCACTGTGTCACCTCTACGACCCTTTCTTGCGTCAATACGTCCCTTTTGCATACATTACACCTGAGGTAGGAATAATGTGGCACAGGGGTTGACAAAGTGATGTATTTACCAAGAAACGCCACTTTGTAAATATGAATAAATAAGGTGCATTTTTTATTGGAATGTTGTGTCACAAAAAGTGATGCTTTGGTGGCGTTAAAGTGACGCATGGCTTCATAAACGAAGCCTTCTACCTTCAACTACAGCAATGCATCTTTTCTTATCCTTCAACACTCCTGTTCTTTTTCAACATTTTCATTGAATATCAACATTCCCCATATTCACTCTTCTTCTCATAACTTTCTTTTCTAACACTCACCTTCTTTCATTCCTCCTACTTCACTTCTTTTTTCCTCTCATACCTTTCTGTTCTTTCTTACTCATTCTCCTTTCAATTATCAATGCACTATATTTCACTTACTCTTCATTTTTTTAAGAATATAGCTCTTTGATGAGAATTGGAGGTAGTTCTGAAAAGAACTTTTGGTTTTCTTCTTTTAACTGAACAGGAACAAAAACAGGGAATGGAAACTGCTCAACAGGAGCAAAAAGAAAACAAAAAAAATTAGGGGTGGGAAGGGCAGCGATGGTCTCCAATGCTTGAACCATGAGCTGGACACTTTGCTCCCCATAGGTGCGGAGTTGATTGCAGTATCTGCATCTGAGGACACCATGGTTAAAAGCAGGTTGTATGTTTGGCACCTGCTCCTGCGATTGCCCTGTCCCAGAAGAAGTTGCTCCTCCGGTTGATGTAGAGGCCCCATCTCTGGGAACCTCTTGTGCCAGAGCCCTGACACTTTCCCGGGCAAAATTCTGGGGGTGCCTCCTCTCCACATGTCGGATCATCGTAAAGTTCCCAAAAGAGTACTTTTTTTGGGGGTCACCCGTGACAGGACCTGTTTGCAGATCCTGCACTCCACTTTTGGTGCATTCACCTTCTTCTGGTCAGCTGGAATCTTAAATAATTTCCATATGAAATGTTCCTTCACCTTTGGGGTAGGAGGCTCTTCATTGATGAACTCAGGTTCATCCTCACTGCTGGATTCTCTGGCAGCCATGGTAAATCACAAAAGATCCAGGTGCAAAAAACAGGTCTTTCAGTCACAAAAGTGAAAGAAGAAGTGAAGGAAATGGGTGGGGATTTCATTCATTGTAAAAAAAACTGTTAGCAACCAATGAAAAGTGTTATTTTAGGGTCACATGACCCGACGCGTTTACGCTGCGCGCTCCGGAGCACTTCCGGGTGCGTTTACGCAGCGCGATCGTAGGCGCTTCCGGGGCGCAAACGTGGCGCGATCGAAGGCGCTTCTGGGTGCTTTTACGCGGCGCGAACGTAGGCGCTTCCGAGGGCACTTACGTTGCGCGCCGAAGTGACGTCATCAAACTTTTACAGAAATGCATAATCATTTTCCTTATAAAAAAAAACTGATTTTATTTGTATGGTACGAAATGTTTTGCATTATTATTAACTTTTCATTCATATTTTTTTTCACGAACGACAGTAGCGCTCTGGGTGCGCTTTCAGGAGAGCTCACCGGAAAGCTTACCGGAGAGCTTAGCTGAAAGCTTCCCTGAGCGCGCACCCAGAGCGCAAAAAAAAAAATTATATAAAAAAAAATGAATACTTACAAAAAACAGCAAATTGTAAAAAAAAAAATGGTTAGAAACTCGATATAGAAAGGAATTAGCATTTAAAAAACCTATGAAATTCACTGAAAAAACCATAGGTTTCACACCAGTTATAGTTAGGAAATAGCATTTAAAAAACCTATTAAATTCACTGAAAAAACCATAGGTTTCACACCAGTTATAGTTAGCTGGAAATTTTACTGATATAAAACCATTGAAATTCCCACGTTATAGTTAGTCCGACTCACTATTACTTGCGCGTGCAATGCACTGCTGATGACATCACATATTACATCACTCATGACATGGTCAGTGACATCACTCATGACATCACTGATGACATCTCAAATGACATCACTGATGACATCGTCCAGTGAATGTGTATCTTTCTGAAAAATAAATATATTTTATATATGTATATGTTAAGGTCGATGGAAGAATAAATGTTTAAATAAGTGTCTAAATGGATGTTTTTAAAAAAAAAATTGATTGGTTAACTGGCTTATTAAGTGTATCTTAGTGAATACATATATTAGCGAGTAATATTTAAATATTTAAATATATGTATCAATGTTTTACTTTGTGTACAAGTGGCTGCATGGGTTGGTGAGTAGCTACATGTGTGTGTATATGGGTTATTAGATGTTTTTTTAGTATCAGTATGAGTGTCTGTATGGTTTGGTGGGGTGTTACTTACCACATAGATGCATGAATGCAAAACTCATTATTTATATGTGTTTTGAAGACAGCATATGTGCAGGACTGTATGGGTGGATGAGTGTGTATATGTGTGTGTTAGTGAGTGAATGCCTCTCTCACTAGTGTCTTTATGAGTAACTACATATGTTTTAATCTTGTATATATGAGCATTGATGTATATAAGTAAGTATATGTGAGAGTGAGAGATTGAAAGAGTTCCTGTTTAAATAAGTATGTGTTTCTGTAAGTCATTGTTTAAGAGAGTAAGTATGTGTAAGTTTCCTTAGAAGTAATGTGCTAATGTGTGTATAGTTGTATGTGCAAATAAATGGATGTTTATTAGTTTATTTGCATGTGTGAGTATATGTATGAGTAAGTTTTTGATGACTGTCAGTGTGTAACAGAATGAATAGGGGTATCACTACATATGATGAATGAGTATATGTATGAGTGAATACATAAAACTGTTGGTGAATGTGTGAATTTGTATATAGATGGTGAAATTACTGAATTGGTTGTTGTAACTGGTATGGGTATATGCAATTTTTTGAAAATGTTAGTTTCTATTTTTCAATATGTGTTTCAAAGGTTACTTTACAGTGAGAGGAGGTCTGTCACTGTGTCACAAGGATGGTGTCATCAGTGATGTCATGAGTGATGTCACTGACCATGTCATGAGTGATGTAATATGTGATGTCATCAGCAGTGCATTGCACGCGCAAGTTATAGTGAGTCCGACTAACTATAACGTGGGAATTTCAATGGTTTTATATCAGTAAAATTTCCAGCTAACTATAACTGGTGTGAAACCTATGGTTTTTTCAGTGAATATATATATATATATATATATATATATATATATATATATATATATATATATATATATATATATATATATATATATATATATATATATATATATATATATATCATGCCAGTTGGACAGTGGCCGATATGGATTTTATCCAGGAGATGGCAGAACTGGATCAAGATGGGGTAACTGATGGACTTATGTGGAACACTGACATGGCAGCTCAACATGCCAGTATTAATATCCATGAGTCCGTTAATACACCTTTTAGACCCAAATCTACCTTTTGTCCGTTAATGCTAAAAGACAATCTAGATATTTTTTCGGACAAGGTGATTAAAGACTTGAAACAATAACTTTTTGAAAACAAGGAACAATGAAAGAGTTGAATATGAGAGTGTAATGAACAAAATCAAGATGAGAAAGGACATCATGGTACGCATGTCAGACAAGGGAGGGCTGAGAAAAAAGGGGGGTCCCAAAACGTGTTTTCCCCATGCAATTTTTCATAGGACGTTCTGACACGGCTACAGCTCGAACCGCTGAACGGAATTACGCCAAACTTTGCAAAATTGTAGGGACTGGTACGCAGATGTGCCTTTGCTATATTTGGTGAAATTTGCTCCAGTGTTTTTTTTAAAATTAACTTCAAAAACATATATATATCTATAGGCGCGCTCCAAGCGCCCACCGGTGCGCGTACCGGGGAGCGCACCCGGCCCGCTATGGGAGTGCCCGAGCGGAAAGCAGATTGGCTGTCAGATGTCTGTCAACATTCTAAACGGTCTGGAGAAGCCGCCATCTTGTGTCTCTGTACAATCGAGACACCTGAGGTAAAAATAAAAAGGGGGAAATGTGTAAAAGGGGCCAGGGTACACACCCCCTGACCCCCTAGGTTTTTTGAGGTCGGCCTAGAAGGACCCTGAAGGGGAAAAATACGCGGGGTAAGCGCTGGGTGCGTTCCCATGTACGCTCTCCGGTACGCGCACCCTGAGCGCACCACAGGGTAAAACAGTGAAAGAAAATAGTGTAAAATAAGAATTTGGATTGCTTAGAGGTAGGGTAGCTCTAAAAAGAGCTGTTGTGTTATGTGGGTGATTTAAGTACCTACAAGTAGGTACCGATGCAGAGTCTAAAATTCAATAGAAAAACTCTGTTCTCCTCATCTGAGAAATGTACATTGTCTCCTCTGTAGGTATCTTGCATGTTGGAATGCAAGTTATTGTCGTATATTGAACTCATACCATAGTCTCTCAGGAAAGCAGAAACAGATCCTTTTGAGACCTCCTGAGAAGGTCTAGGGGGTGAGGGGCACTCTACCCTGGTCCCTTTTCAAGTTTTGAAGTATTACATTCACTCTCTTCTGAAACTACACCAAATGGCGGCAATAGGGTGCATTAGAGATAGACAGTGAGAGAAAGGAGGCGGGAGATGAAGAAGAGATGTCAAATATACATTGGTAAAAATACAGTGGGAGAAGGGAAGTAAATATGAGTAAACATACTATGTAACATAAAAATGTAGCACTCTGTACTATAAGTATTACATTACACTACAATCACTTCGCTTTTACCTCATAAATTAGAAATAAAAATGAATAATATGTCAACTAATTTTGATTTGTAATTAACAATTTGTCGTTCAGATTTTTCATAATTTAATAGAACTTGTAGCATGTCCTCATCTGGAATTTCATCTACAATAATATATTTATTCTCCTCACTCTCTGGATCCTCTCACTCTCCTTACTCCACTTCACTAACTCCTTCTCTTACTCCCTCTGTCCTCTTACTTCTACACTCCCCTTCTCTCATTCTCTCTCTGTTAGCCTCATTCTCTCCATCCTCTTAGTCTCTCACTCCTCTTCTGTCACGCTCACTCCCTATAACTCAGCCACACTTCCACACTCACTTTCTTCCAGATCTCCTGTTTTACTTTCCTTCCTCTCTCTTCCCTTCCTTCACTCCTTCACTCTTTTCCCTTCCCTTACTCTCCTTACTCCACCTCACTAACTCCTTCTCATACTCCCTCTGTCCTCTTACTTCTACACTCCCCTTCCCTCATTCTCTCTCTGTTAGCCTTATTCTCTCCGTCCCCTTAGTCTCTCACTCCTCCTCTGCAATGCTCACACCCTATAACTCAGCCATACTCCCACACTCATCTTCTTTCAGACCTTCTCCTTTACTTTCTTTCCTCTCTCTTCCCTTCCTTCATTCCTTTACTCTTTTCCCTTCCCTTACTCTCCTTACTCCACTTCACATACTCTTTCTCTTACACCCTCTGTCCTTTTACTTCTACACTCCCCTTCCCTCATTCTCTTTCTGTTAGCCTTATTCTCTACGTCCCCTTAGTCTTCACTCCTCTTCTGCAATGCTCACACCCTATATCTCAGCCATACTACCACACTCATCTTCTTTCAGACCTTTTCCTTTACTTTCCTTACTCTCTCTTCCCTTCCTTCATTCCTTCACTCTTTTCCCTTCCCTTACTCTCCTTACTCCACTACACTAACTTCTTCTCTCAATCCCTCTGTCCTCTTACTTCTACACTCCCCTTCCCTCATTCTCTCTCTGTTAGCCTCATTGTCTCCATCCCCTTAGTCTCTCACTCCTCTTCTGTTACGCTCACTCCCTATAACTCAGCCATACTCCCACACTCACCTTCTTTCAAACCTTCTCCTTTACTTTCTTTCCTGTCTCTTCCCTTCTTTCGCTCCTTCACTCTTTTACCTTCCCTTACTCTCCTTACTACACTTCACTAACTACTTCTCTTACTCCCTCTGTCCTCTTACTTCTACACCCCCCTTCCCTCATTCTCTCTCTGTTAGCCTTATTCTCTCCATCCCCTTAGTCTCTCACTCCTCTTCTGTCATGCTCACACCCTATAACTCAGCCATACTCCCACACTCATCTTCTTTCAAACCGTCTCCTTTACTTTCCTTCCTCTCTCTTCCCATCCTTCGCTCCTTCACTCTTTTCCCTTCCCTTACACTCCTTACTCCACTTCACTAACTCCTTCTCTCAATCCCTCTGTCCTCTAACTTACTCACTCCCCTTCCCTCACTTTCTCTCTGTTACCCCTATTCTCTCCATCCTCTTAGTCTCTCACTCCTTTTCTGTTACGCTTACTCCCTATAACTCAGCCACACTCCCTCACTTTTCTTTCTTTCCTCCCTCACTCAGTCCTCTACTGTAAATTTTTCCTTCACTTCCTCTGTCTCCTCACTCCCTACTCCCCTTGTCTCACGCTCACTTGCCTTTATCCATTCTCTATCACCACTCTTTCTTCAACATCACTGCTCTTCACTTACCCTTCCACACCCCTGTTCCCTTACTCCGTTTTCTTCACTTATCCTCATTCCCTTTATTCACTCCCCTTTTCAACACTCACCTCCCACACTCACCTTCATTCAGTCCCCTAGTTCACTTCCCTTCCCCTCTCGTCCCTTTCTTTGCTCCCTCACTCATTTTCCTTTGCTCTCTGACTGCACTCCACTTGACTCACTCCTTTTGAATTCGTAAAGAATACAGCTCTTTTTTGAGAATTGGAGGTAGTTCTAAAAAGAACTGGTTTTTTTCTTCTTTTTTAGTTTTTTTTTCTGAACAAAAACAAAAACAAGGAATGCCAAACTGCTCAACAGGAGCAAAAAAAAGGGGAAAAATCAGGGCTGGGGACGGCAGCGGTGGTTTTCCCTTGTGCGTACAATGTTTATTATACTCTGTTCTCCGTAGCAAAGCAGTTCATCACACTGCTTACACTTGATAGTGATACCATTGAAAACAGGCTGAATATTGGGGATCAGCTGCTCAGGTCGTCCTCTCACAGATGATGTTGTTGCTCCTCCAGTGGAAGTTGAGGCTCCATCTCTTGGGGGATTACGTGCCAGGTCCCTGACACTCTGCCAGGCATAGTTCTGTGGGTGCCTCCGTTGGACATGCCGAATAATTGTGAAGTTACCAAAACTGTACTTTCTTCTAGGGTCACCCCGTGTAAGAACTGTTTTGCAAATTTTACACTCCGCCTTTGGAGCATTAACCTTTTTTTCACCTGGTGGTTTGGTAAAAAATGTCCATATAAAGTGCTCCTTCATTTGAGATGTCATCAGTGATGTCACTGACCATGTCATGAATGATGTAATATGTGACATCATCAGCAGTGGATTGCGGGTGCGCGAAATATAGTTAGTACAACTAACTATATATAAGCAATTTCAATGGTTTTGTATGAGTTAAATGTCCAGCTAACTATAACACCCCTAAAACTTATAGTTTTTTGAGTGAAATTCAAAGGTTTTTTTAAATACTAATTCCTAACTATATAAGGCCTGAAACCTATGGTTTTTTCAGTGAATATTATAGTTAGGATTGTTTTCTATAGGGAATCCGCAACATTCTATTGGGAATAACTTTGGCGTCGATTGAGGGAACTGCCTGTAATTTTCCCTAAATTTGCCTCGCTGCTCTTCGCTACTTCCCTGAAAGTTTGGGGGGGATTCGTCAAGCGGGGGCCGAGATAAAAGGGGGGTCCCAAAACGTGTTTTCCCCATGTTAATTTCCATAGGGCGTTTGGACTTACTTTTAGCCCGAACGGCTGAATGGATTTCCACCAAACTTGGCAAAATTGTAGGGACTGGTAGCCCGAAGTGCCTTTGCCAGTCTCAAGATATGTGCTCCAGTGGATTTTGAGTAATTTAGGTTAAGAAAATATATATATCTATAAGCGCACCCCGGTACGCGCACCGGGGCGCGCTCCAGCGCGCTACGCGAATTCGCGAGCGGAAAGCTGATTGGCTCTCGGGTGTCTGTCAACATTCCAAACAGTCCGGAGCAGCCGCCATCTTGTGTCTCTTTAGGATCGAGACACAAGAGGTGGCAAAACAAAGGGGAAATGACCAAAAGGGGGCAGGATAGACCCCCCTGACCCCCTAGGTTTGATGTGGGGGCTATAAAATGTTCGATTTTTGCAGGGGGAGCGCCCGGTACGCGCACCGGGGAGCGTACCCGGGAGCATACCATGGGGAAAACCCAGTAAGACAGTAAAATAATAATTTAAAGTGCTTAGAGGTAGGGTAGCTCTGAATAGAGTTGTTGTGTTGTGTGGGTGATTTAAGTACCAACATGTAGGTACCAATGCAGAGTCTTAAATTTAATGTACACCGTCTCCTCTGTAGATATCTTGCATGTTGTTACAGAAGTTATTGTGGTATATGGAATCCATACCATAGTCTGTCAGGAAAGCAGAAACAGATCCTTTAAGCACTCCCTGTGAAGGCCTAGGGGCTCATGGGTAGTCTATCCTGCTCCCTTATGATGTTTTCAAGTATTACATTTTACTCTCTTCTGAATCTACACAAAATTGGCGGTGATATGGTGCATTAGAGACAGACAGTGAGAGAAAGGAGGCAGGAGATGAAAAAGAGATGTCAAATACACATTGGAGATAATATAGTGGGAGAAAGGAAGTAACTATGAGCAAACTTACTATGTAACCCAAAAAAGTTGCACAGACTACTATAAGACTCACTTTATATTATAATCATTTTGGTACTACTTCATGAATTACATATAAAAATGAATAATGTCTCAAACAATTTTTAATTATTAAATATAAATGTATTCTTCAGAATTTTCAAAATTTAATAGAACTTCCGACATCAGATTATCTGGAATCTCCTCATAATTTTGATTGCATGATTCTATGGTTTCTAAACAGTCAATCATTTCTTGGTCCAGAGACTCATCCATGAAATCCAAGTCTACAATATCTTCTTCAGGATTGTCCTCAACCATAATTTCAAAAGAAAAATTAATGGTGTCTTCTTTCCCTTCCATTTTCTTGCTGTAAATTGCATAAAAATAACTATATCAGTAGAGTTAGGGCCCTGTTGAGTTTAAGTTCAGACAGGTACTTCTGAGTTTTTAACAGTGAAGTTATCTTTGGGCATGTTTGGTTTCAGGCAGGAAGTAGAAATATAAAAAAGTGCATGTGATGAAGCCTAAGTAAATTCATAATTATACCAGAGAAGCCTAACTCAATCCATATCTATAACAGAGAAGCCTATCTCAATCTATAACTATAACAGAGGGTCAGTAAATAACTATCAGAAAACATTTTTCCTAATTAACTTAAAGTGCACAACCTAGTTCCCCTTAGAAATTAACAACTTACCTTTCAGAAAGCAGTTGAAGTTTTGAGAGAAAATCCTTTATAAATGTACCTCAGGTAGTATTAGTCAAAATGGCCTTGTTTCCCTCTTTCATATATATTCATGTACATAACCAATCAAATGTCAGCACATAAAAGTACAAAATGAAAGTAAAATTTTAATTGGTTGTAAATTCTAAGACTTTCATATGTGTTTTTGTCATGTAATTTACCTCAGGATATTTAGACAGGGCTACAGCCCAAATGGCTCAATGGAATTCCACCAAATTTGGGAAAATGGTAGTGACTGGTATGTAGTAGGGCCTATTCTATATTTGGTGAAAGTCTCTCCAGTGGTTTTTATGTAAATTAACTTCCAAAAGTTTTGGGGAGCGCTTACCGTTGCGCGCTCCGGTACGCGCACCGGTAGCGCTACGGGAGTCAGCCATTTTGTGTTTCGGTAGAATTGAGACACAAGATGGAGGACAAACAACGTTGGAAATGGGTAAAAGGGGGCACGGTAGACACCCCCTGACCCCCTAGGTTCTCTGAGGGGGGTTTAGGAGGCCCATATAGGCCAAAAAATATATATTTTTTCGCGGGGCGCCCGGTATGCGCACCGGGGAGCATACCGGGGAGCGTACTTTGGTGAAAAATAGTGAAAAAAGTTAGAGTAAGATAATCATTTTCAGTGATCAGAGGTATGGTAGCCCTGGAAAGAGCCTTTGGGTTCTGTGGCTGATTTAGGTACCTACAAGTAGGTTCCAATGCACAGTTTTGAATTCAGGAGGAATATTCTATTCCCCTCATCTGAGAAGTGCACACCATCTCCTCTGTAGATATCTTGCATGTTGTAACGCAAGTTATTGTTGTATATTGAACCCATTCCATAGTCTCCCATTTAAGCAGAAACAGATTTATTCACATGTTTCCGTGCTTTCTCAAATTGTGGACAAAATTGGTTGGGCCACTTCCACTTCTGTCTTTGGCATATATTGGAATATACCAAGGCAGTTTGTGGAAAAAGTGCCATCAATTGTCCAAAGGTGTCCTTTAAAAGCATTTCCAGACCTACCCCAGTCAAAGTGCCCAAGTCATTTCCACCACAGTGCACAATTATGAGGTCAGGGTGTGGCAGATGCAAAAAGGTTTTCACCAATGGTATCAATTGGTGACATCTCAATCCTCTCTGGCCAATCCACTTGATGTCCACATTTGGTAAATCAAGGT
Source organism: Lissotriton vulgaris (assembly GCF_964263255.1). NCBI lineage: Eukaryota > Metazoa > Chordata > Amphibia > Caudata > Salamandridae > Lissotriton > Lissotriton vulgaris. The sequence continues at coordinate 846,362,200 of NC_141697.1, forward strand.
TGTGAAAATTTCTGATAGCTGTGTACCTTTGAGCCCAGTGGATGTAGCTATGTTCAATAATCCAGACAGAATACATGGTGAGAGGAGGTTCTGGTGCAGTCAGATGAAGTGTGGGAATGAAATGGCAGTTGGAACAGTAGGAGTTTACAAAAAAAACTGTGGAGTTTCAGTGCTCTTGAATCACAAGCAATGATTGGTGGATTCAGATAGTTGAAAACTGAAAGTTAGGGTGCATGGTTCTGTTCTGTGAAAGAAGTAATTTGAATGGTTAAGAAAAATTCATTTAAAGAAACATTGCAACGGATAAGCTGGTGTATTGAGAGGTCAAACATCCTTGCTGAGTTGATTTGCAACATTGTAGAATAAACTTTTAAACCTGAGAGTTCAGTGAGGAGGGAGTTGCTATAGTAACAGGTAGAAAGGACTGAGGAGGGAAGGGTGTTGGTTTGAAAATAGTGAGGGAAGAGTTTTAATTGGTTGACATGAGGCATATGTGTGTAGAATTAGAGGTTTTCTGTGCCAGTCATGGTTGCAGTGTCTGGAGTGCATACCTTTTGCTCTGCTAAAGAAAAATTGGTGTGTGTGTCTGACACTGTTCTCAATCTCCCAAAGCATTTGTAAAGGTAAGTAATGATTCATTTAATATAGATAGAGACTTGTATGCTCTATGGGGAAGATTTGGAAGCAGATTGTGGTTTTTTAATGTTGCTTTGTGTCATGTTTTTTGATAATGCTTGGTAAAAAGATTTTGCTGCATAGAGGAAATGTATTTTGTAAAATTGAGAAGTTTCAGTAGTGACATGGAATGCTTGTACATAGGACCTGTGCTGTGTTTCTTAAATGTGATGTGAAAAACGATTTTGGGGAAAATGAATGGCTTTTACATTTTTGAGAAGGAATAAATAGTGTCTGCATGATTAAAGAAATATATTTGAACCTTTCACAATGATGTCACCTTTGTTACCTTAGATTAAGAAGCAGATTGAGCTTTTTTCTTGTTGGTTTGTGTCATGTTTTTTGATAATGCTTGGTATCAACATATGCAAGATAGAGGAATTGTATTTTGTGAAATAGTGAGATTTCAGTAGTGAAATTGAATGCTTGTACATAGGACCTGCGCTCTGTTTCTAAAATGTTATTTAAAAAACGATTTTGGGGTAAATGAATGACTTTTACATTTTTGAGAAGGAATAAATAGTGTCTGCATGATTAAATAAATATATTTGAACCTTTCACAATGATGTCACCTGTGTTACCTCAGATTAGGAAGCATATTGAGCTTCTTTCTTGTTGGTTTGTGTCATGTTTTTTGATAATGCTTGGTATCAACATATGCAAGATAGAGGAATTGTATTTTGTGAAATAGTGAGGTTTCAGTACTGAAATTGAATGCTTGTACATAGGACCTGCGCTCTGTTTCTAAAATGTTATTTAAAAAACGATTTGGGGGTAAATGAATGACTTTTACATTTTTGAGAAGGAATAAATAGTGTCTCCATGATTAAATAAATAGATTTGAACCTTTCACAATTATGTCACCTGTGTTACCTCTGATTAGGAAGCAGATTGAGCTTCTTTCTTGTTGGTTTGTGTCATGTTTTTTGATAATGCTTGGTATCAACATATGCAAGATAGAGGAATTGTATTTTGTGAAATAGTGAGGTTTCAGTAGTGAAATTGAATGCTTGTACATAGGACCTGTGCTCTGTTTCTAAAATGTTATTTAAAAAACGAGGAACAAAGAATTACGTGTGTAAGTAAATATTCCAACGTAAGTGCAAATTTCAAAAGAATCATCCGTAAAAACTGGCAAATGGTTAAGTTGAAACCAGACTTCAAAGGAATATTCCAGAAGGAACCACTGTTCGCATTCACCAGAGGAAAAAACATAGGAGAATTATTGAACACTCCGAAACACAAGATAAATAAACAGACATTCAAAGGAACAGTACCATGTTTAAATTGTGGTAATTGCCATAACATCATGAAGGGTGCTAGTATTACTCACCCGATGAAAGGTCATAAAATTCCCTTAAACCTGAATGCAACATGTGATACAACCAACATCGTATACCTATTGAAATGCCCATGTGGATATGGTTATGTGGGCCACACAGAACGTAAACTTAAGACTCGTTTGAACGAACACAAAAGTAACATAAGAACAGGGCTAATAAAATCAACAGTGGCAGCACATTTTATGGACAAAAAGCATAACATAAGCCAATTGAGGGCTTGCGTGTTGGAAATAGTTCCTAAAAAGGAAGGACCTTTGAATAAAAAACCCTCTTACAGAGGGAAAATCATTGGATCTATCACTTGTGCAGCCTCAAACCGAATGGACTAAATGAAAGAATGGAATTTACGTGCTATTTATAATGTTGAGAGATTACTGTACATTGTGAATTTTCCAGCAATGGTTTATGTCTTAGAAACAGTATTGACCACACCATGACACTATGAATGTAATCGTCCATCACATTTAATAGTTTTTATAGTGCCGGACCCGCGAGATTGAAGCACAGCAAGCGATTGCATAGAGCCCGCAGAGCATGTCACCCGTGATAGTGCTCTTTCTGTCGATAAAGTTAGCCTTACACTGCCTTTTTTTTAAAAAAGGCGGGACCCTTTTAATGTGCGCATGCACGAGACTCGCGTTTGAACTAACTACGTTGAAGTTAAACGGAGCGGAGGGGCTCCGCGTAGCTGAAATTCTAATAGTTGGGAGAAAGGGGAGAGGCGAATACTGGGCATAGTTACTTACTAATGGCAAGTCGATCGTACACTTTAACAATAGAACGCCCATATGGGCAGCAGCCAGCGCGTAATGGTTAGTAACACGCACAGAGAATGAGTTAGTAGCATCACACACTAACCGACGGTTAGAATCTGTAGGTGGTAAACACAGCGGGTATCGCACTGGATGCATATCTTGTATATCAAAGATAGTATACATAGAAAAGCCGAAGCGAAAGTATTGCATTTAATGTGTACATTAACGAAAGAAGTTATCCAGTGAGATAGAATGGAACTTTAAGAGTTACAAAGTGTGTTATTTGTTTAATTTTCAGGCGTTCCCTGATGAAGGTGCCGAATGCACCGAAATGCATTGGAATGAGGAATGATTTACATTTACGCCTAATATGATCAAATAAGAATGAAATGTGAATTAACATGTGGATTTAAGAATTAAAGAACTTTGATCAATCGTACCACCGAATGAACATTATCATTTATTAGAGCTGGTATCCAGCACATGAAGCTTGTGCCTAGGGTGATACGCCTGTGAGGTAACAGGCGTGCAACTAGTGGAGTCACCTGTGTTACCTCAGATTAGGAAGCAGATTGAGCTTCTTTATTGTTGGTTTGTGTCATGTTTTTTGATAATTCTTGCTATCAACATTTGCAAGATAGAGGAATTGTATTTTGTGAAATAGTGAGGTTTCAGTAGTGAAATTGAATGCTTGTACATAGGACCTGTGCACTGTTTCTTAAATGTTATTTAAAAAACGATTTTGGGGCAAATGAATGGCTTTTACATTTTTGAGAAGGAATAAATAGTGTCTGCAAGATTAAATAAATATATTTGAACCTTTCACAATCATGTCACCAGTGTTTCCTCAGATTAGGAAGTAGATTGTGCAGATGAGGCCTGTCCAGGGGTGTAGATGAGGTGAGGCCTGTCCAGGGGTGCAGATGAGGTGAGGCCTGTTTAGGGTTGCAGATGAGGTGAGGCTTGTACAGGGGTGCAGAGGAGGTGAGGCCTGTGTTCAAGAGTGTAGTGGGAGAGAGGCCTGTCCAGCGTTGCAAAGGAGGTGAGGCCTGTGGCTAAGAGTGCAGTGGGGGAGAGGCTTCATGAAGTCCAGTCCACTGCACTCTTAGACACAGGCCTCACCACCTCTGTTCCCCAGGACAGGCCTCACCTCATCTGCACCTCTTGTCAGGTCTCATGTCATCTGCATCCTGTTACCATCTATTATATCCAATACATTGAGGCTTGTCCAGGGGCACGGAGGAGATGAGGCTTGTCTAGGGGTCAGAGGAGGTGAGTCCTGTCCATTGCACTATTGGACACAGGCCTCACCTCCTCTGCACCCCTGGACAGGCCTCAGCTCCTCTGCACAATCTGCTTACCAATCTGAGAAAACACAGGTGACATGATTGTGAAATATGCTAATATATTTTTTAAATCACGCAGATACTATCTAATCTTTGTCCATAATGTAAAATCAATTCATGTGCCCAAAATCTTTTTTTAAATAACATTTAAAAAACAGAGCACAGGTCATATGTACAAGCATTTCTTTACACTACTGAAACCTCACTCATTTATAAAATACAATTCCTTTATGCACCAACATTTCTTTACCAAGCATTATCAAGAATGTATTAGTCTCTCTTATATTCTCTTCCTGACTTACTCTATTTTTCCCCCTGTCCCCTTCTAACACCCTCTCTCTGACTTATTCCTTTTTACATCCTGACTCTGTGTTACACTCTCTTACACTCTCTCTTTGACTTACTTTCTCTTACACTGTGTCTCTGATTTATTCCCTCTCTCTCTTGTTTACAGCAATTTCTAAGTCATACTCTCTCTCACATCCTCTTCCTGGTTTACTCTGTCTTACAACCTTTCTCTTTGTAACATTCTCTCCATGACTTACTCCCTATTACACCTTTTGCCTGTTTTACAAACTCTATCCCTCTTTCTGACTTTTTATTCTCTTCCTCTCTTCCTGTTATACCCTCTGTCTGACTTACTCCTTGTTATATCCTCTCTCTGATTTACTTCCTCTTACACCCTCTCTCAAACTTACTCTCTCTCTCTCCCTTTTACAGCCTCTCTCTGTTTTAGTCTCTTTTACATCCTCTCCCCTTCTAACACCCTCTCTCTGTCTTACATCCTCTTACACCCTCTCTCTGTCTTACACCCTGTTACTTCCTTTTTCTGATGTACTCCCTTTCTCCCTTTCTTTGACTTACTCCCTCTCCCTATTACATCCTTTCTCTGTCTTACAACATATTATACAGTCTTTCTGTCTTACTCCTTCTTTATGTTTTATTCCCTCTACCTGTTTCTTTGTCTGACTCTCTCTGTCTCTTTGTGTTACTCCCTCTAGCTCTTTTTCTCATTCTTACTCCTAGTTACATAGTTGCTGTGGTATAAACTTAGATATGTTGTAAACTAGTGTTTACATCGATTGCTTATTGTCATTGCTTTGTTGTTTTGTAATAATGGTCTGTAATGTGTTATTTTTTTCTTTACCACAGATTGAAATCAAGATTTCAATAGTAAGGAAATATGCCCTCAAGGAAGAGGAGAAGGAAAGATGCCAAGTGGATAAAAACAAAAACAGCAACGGAATTAAAGCACTCCCATACAACAAATACTTCAAAAAACACAAAAAAAGCTCCTGGTAAGACAACTAAGTCTTTTTTTTGGAACATATGTAGATAAAAAAAAAATGTTAATGGGAATGTGAATATACAGAAGGAGAGAGCAAATTTGAAAAGGAAGGAGAGGCCCCCCAAAAATGTTACTACTGGAGCAGGAGAGAACCGTATGTATAGGAATAGAAGGCAAAACCAATTTAGGGACATTCGAAGACGAATGTTTCGCAATGGGGTAGTTTAATATTTGTTAAAAAAATTTAAGAAAGGTAAACAGAGAGGTGCTTTTTACAAGAAAAAGAAAAGTGTGGAGAAGATTGTTGATCAGGCTTTTGAAGTTAAGAAAAAATTATTTATTTTAGTAATCAATAGAATTAGAATACTTACAAAGGCAATTGATGTTTTCAAATCGAACAGTGTATTTTTTCTGGAGAATGGATGCATAGTTCAAGTTGTGAGCCATTTTTTAATGAGGAGAGTTACTTCCAGGAGAATGTTTGGTGCATGCAGTTGACACTAGTGGTCGAGCATATGAGGTGAAAGACGGTTGTCCGATTGAAAAAGAGAAACTTGTGTCTAGAGATGCAGAAGAGGTGTAAGCTGATGAAGTTTTAGGGAGACGTACTAAGGGTCCAGTGTACACTTGGAAGTGTAGTAGTATTTGTAGTGTGCGACAGGATTCAATCGATTTACTTCGTAATTTCTTACGTACATATAGTAAGAAAAGTCTAAAACAGAAAATGAAGATGTTGCAGGACTTAGATCCTTGCAGAGTGAGAGAAAACACAGGTTTACATGGGCATTCACTGGCTTGTATTTCTAGAAAAGTATGTCAGAGTGTTTTTCATCATTTTAGGATGTTAGCAGTGCATCATAATACAATGAGAAAATTAGTGAGAAGGTTGTATTATGCAAAAAGTCCTGCACTTAAGCTTAAACAGTTAAACAGTGCTCTTTTGCATGGATCTGAATTAGATGTGAAGAACATTTGTGAAGAAATTGAGTTTTGTTATTTTGGTGAAAAAGAGGACAGTGTAGAAATTGACACAGTAATAGAAGGTAATGTGGAAGACAATGTGCAGATTTCAAGTACAGAAAAGTTTGACCAGGAAATTACCAAGTTTAAGGTGAAATCGAGTGAAAGGCCTAATTTTACTTGTGTGTGTTGTGAATGGACTCATTATAAGATTCAGACTAGGTTAGTTGATTTATATGCAAAAAGTGATATTGAAAATATTAGTGAATGGAAGGATTTTGCAACTTATTTGTTGGTGGAGAATTCTTTTGATTTGAGTTCTAATCAGCGTATTTGTAATTATTGTTTTAAAAAATGTAATGAAAACAGAATGCCTGCTAGAGCTGTTCATAATAATCTTGAGTTGGTAGACATTCCTTCTGAATTGATGAATTTAAATACCTATGAATCTATTTTGATTCAATGTGTCCATCCTTTTCAGGCTATTGTTCGCATGGAGCCTAAGATAGGTAAATTGCCTCCTTCAGATTTACAGAGAGGATTAAAGGGAAGAGTTGTTTATTTGCCTCTAGATTTCAAGAAAAATACTGATACAATTAGTGTAGAAAAAGTGGAAGAGGAACCTCTGGTTATTCTAGTTAATGGGGTTCCGACAAAGAGTAAGAAAATCTGGCTAGATTTAGTGGATGTTAGGAAAGTCAAAAAGGCAACGTTGTATTTGGTCGAAAACATGGAGTACTACATACATGTATGTGTTGGAGCAGAGGAAACAGCTGCAGAAGAAGACAGTGATTGTTCAGCCGGCCAAATTGAAAAAGTTGATGTGTCTAGAAGTGAAGAAATATATGAACATTATACTGTTCATCCTTTGCATTCCAAAGAAGTAAAGGGGAATGCAATTTACTTGTTTCAAATGAAAGCAGCGAAAGGAAGTCCCATTAGTGTATGGGAGAAAGTTTGGAAGCTCGTTGTTTTCCACAGTTATTTCCAACAGGTCGAGGTGGACGATATGACGATCGACCAGTTCAAATTCCTGCATCTGAATACCAGACTTTAAGATTATATGCTGAAGATCCAAGGTTTCGTCAATGCAGTCCGTATTTGTTTCATCTACTGTATGAAAGTGACTTGTCTGGGCTTTCATATGCAGTGAACCATATACTGAAAAGTGGAGCACATCTGCAAAATGTTTCGGCGAGGGACTTTATGGAGAAAGTCAATCTGCAAGACAGTATTTTGGAATCTCAGCTAATCAATCTCATGGCATGTCAGCGTGGTACACACGAGTATTGCTTCCGTCGTCATGGGGAATTGAAATGTATGCTAAGAAACTTAGGAACTCCTACATGGTTCCTCACTCTTGGCTATGCTGAGTATGCATGGGACGACTTACTTCAATTTCTACGAGAGGCAAATGCAAACATACAAAATACAGAATTCAAAACACCTGGAGAACTGTGTTCTTTGGATCCAGTGAATGTATGCAGATATTTCAATCATAGATTTGAAGCTATGATGTCTTTTATTACCAACAAAAAAAATCCTCACTTTGGAGAGGTTTTGGATTTCTTTTGGAGAAAGGAGTATCAAGCGAGAGGTGATCCTCACATACATATGTTGTTATGGATTAAAGATGCACCCACATTTGGAACAGATTCGGATGACACAGTGATGAGTTTCATTGAAGAGTATTCAACATGTGCTGTTCCGAAAACTACAGAAGAAAACAGTTTAAGGCAACAAGTTTTACGCTTTCAATCCCATCGTTGTGGAAAGTACTGTTGTCGAAAATTCAGAAACAAGGACAAGTTCTACACAAAATGTCGTTTCGGGTTTCGACGACCAGTGATTTCTAAAGGAAGAGTAAATAATTTGATGTCTTCTCTACGACATACAGTGATGAGGAAATCACCAAAAAATACGTACAATTAAAAAGAAACGAAGAGTCCAAGTACATCAACGACTACAACCCAGTAATTTTGTCTATGTTAAATGCTAACATGGATATTCAGTTCGTTGCTGACAACTCTATTGCTGTGGCTCGATATGTGCCATCTTACATCACAAAAAAAGAAAAGACAGAACTGAAGGAAATGCGGGAGGACATTTCACATGAAAAGAGTATAAGTAAAAAATTATACAGTTTCAGTCTGAAGATGTTGTCGCATCGAGAAATTGGAGCATATGAATGTTCTGATCGGTTATCATCAGCAAGTCTCTATGCCAAATCTAGAACAATCATTTGGGTGAGTCTAGGTCTTGCTGCAACACGAAAACAAGTTTTGAAATCTGTACAAGAAATTGAGTATTTGGCGGAGAAAGAACCAAACAGTACAGATATTTTAAAGACAAACATGTTGGATACATACTATCCAAATAGAAGTAGTCATCTTGAGAACACTTGTTTGTATGAAGTTCTGCAAAACTATAGTTATAAGAGGAACATCACAGAAGATATCAATAATGGAATATATGCTGTCATTGGGGGTGAAGGATGTCTAGTGAAGCAGAGAAAAGGCCATTTGATTAATCATCGAAAATTGAGTTGTGAATCTCCAGACAAAAGGGAATTTTACTATTTAGCTCTTTTGCAACTCTTTAAGCCGTGGCGTACAGAAGAGGAACTACTTGGAGATTTTCTCTGTTACGAAGATTCTTTTAATGCAACCAAGGATACCATAGAATGTCCTGTTTTTCCAAATTATCTGCAAATGTTGAACGAAGAAATAGAGCAAGAAGCCACAATTGCTGCAGAGATTACTAGAGATAGTTCTCAAGACAGTCAGAGTTCTACTTCATTGAGTCAGGATCCACTAGGAGGACCAATTATCCAAAATGAAACTGCCACTGCCATGGATGAGGTGGAAAGAGCTATGGAACAAGCTCAAGAGGATGTAGTTAACTTAGAAGATTTGGTGAAACAACTAAACGTTGAGCAGAAACAGATATATGACGAAGTCACAGAACAGATTGAACATGGATTCAGTCATGAGAAAAAAGAGTGCTCATGTACATCATTTAAGCCTGTCCGACTGGACGTGAGTGGAGAAGCAGGAACTGGAAACAGTTTTCTGATTAAAGCAATTGCAACTTATCTGCAGAAAAGGACTGAATCACCGCTGTCTTGTGTTGTAACCGCTCCAACTGGGCTGGCAGCACATAACATTCGAGGGATTACTCTACATCGTTTACTGATACTACCAGTTGAGCATGATAATAAATTGCAATACCACAAGCTATCTGTAGATGCGTGTTCTGAAGTTTCCAGAGTCCTGAAGAAAATGAAACTTCTTATCATTGATGAAGTAAGCATGGTCTCAAATCTAATGCTTGCTTTTGTGCATTTGAGAATGCAAGAAATTCTTAGAACAGAGTATGATGTGTTATTTGGAGGGAAACACATTATTGTTTTTGGAGATCTACTGCAGTTGACTCCAGTGAAAGGACAAGCAGTGTTTAAAATGCTCACGCATGAAGATACCAGGAAGTCACTAGGAAGCATTGGAAACGTTAATATATGGTTAAATTTCAAATATGCAGAACTGCTTCAAAATATGCGACAGGCAAAGGATGAAGATTATAAAAATATTCTACAAGATGTAAGAATCGGAAAAGTAAGTGAGCATGGGAAAGAAGCTTTACATGCACGATTAATTTCAAATTTGTATCCAAATGAAAACATTCTTCCAGAGAATATTTTTAAGAAAATTACTGAGAACAAATCTGGGATATGTTTGATGCCAACTCTGCAAGAATGTTCCATCTTCAACAACAAAATGTTAAAGTTAGAAAATGAAGAGATTGTGAAACTGGAAGCTATAGATAAAATAGAGCATATGGTAGCAACAATTATTTTGTCAGAAAATTTGAAATCAAAATTGGATTCATTAGAGAAGAGTATATCTAAAGCTGCTGGTTTTGAAAAGACTCTGGATGTGTGTTTAAAGTGTCGTATCATTTTGAGAAGGAATTTAAATGTTGAAAAAAGGTCTGGTAAATGGAGCAATGGGTCATGTTGTTGATTTTGTGAATTATAGAAATAGAGATGGAATTGAATTTTTAAAAATTAAATTTGATCACATTGAGCAAGTACAACAAATCAGTTGTTGTTCTGCTAGATTTTTGCTTGTAAAAGACTTGTATGTTCGCCGAAAACAGTTTCCTGTTTGTTTGGCATATGCATTGACAATTCATAAATCTCAAGGTTTAAGTGTAGATAGTGCTTTGGTGAACATTGGAAGTTCTGTGTTTAAAGGGGGTATGGCATATGTGGCATTATCACAAGTCAGAACTTTAACGGGATTGTACTTGATTAAGTGTGATGAGACAAAGATTTTTGCAGATCTAGATTGTGTTAAAGAATACAATAGGTTAAGAAGAGAGTATGCTCCACATTTGGCTCAATATCCTCTGTTTGAAAAACGTGTGGTAGGCCGAAAAAGAAGAACTGAGAATAATTGCAGTGAGGTAGTAGCAAAAAGACAAAAAGTAGATGAAACTGTAATTGTAAGCAGAAAGAAAAAGGATTCTGTTGAAGATGTTGTTGGATTTCAGTTTGAAAACAGTTCTGGTGTCAACTGCTATGCTAATGTAGTGGGTAATGTTGTTTTTTTTCTTCAAACTTTACAAGAACAGATTGTTGAAAATCGGGATCAGAGATTCTGCTGTCTATTGAACTCTGTGTGTGAGAAATGTAGCAGTGATAGAGCAAAAACAGAAAGTGTTTCAAAAATTCGAAATCTTTTAGACATATTTTCTGGTCAAAAAAAAAATTCACAAAATATTCAGCAGGATTGTCAGGAATTTTTAACGTATATGTTTGGTGTATTGGAAGATGAAGGTGTAGATGTAGAAAATCTTTTTAGCCTTTCTTATCAATGGCAACATGACTGCGACAATTGTAGTTTATCAAGTAGTACTAGAATAGACACTGAAAGATTTATATATTTGACTTTACCAGACTGCAAATCAGTGTCTTTTAATAATCTAGTTAAAGCAGCTGATCATAATATGGTGTGTACCCAATGTAAGTGTGCAATGCTGTCCACATTATTTATACAAACTTATGGTCAGTATGGCATTTTAATGTTCCAACGATGTAGACCTGATGGAACTAAATTGACAACTTCTAATAAAAATTTCGTAGCTTCTCAGTTATCAATTTCAAGAAGAACCTTTGCAACTGTAGCTATTATTTATCATGACGGTCCTTCGACAACATCAGGGGATTATACAGCTTATTTAAAATGTTGAAAAGGTTGGACTTACTGTAATGATACTTTCAAACAACGTTTGCCTTTTGACTTACCTAGTGTTTTTAGAACCGAAATTTAAGTAAAGGTAATTGGCTATGAAGACGGGAGCAGTTAATAAAAGTTAGTCTGCTGTTTAAAATTATATTGTGAGTAAAAGTGATCAAGATAATATAAAAATTCTAGTTCTCATATAGGTACTGTAAGTGGATCTCATAGTAAGTGATATCAATATTATAGGAAATGTTGAACATGAGTGAACCAGAGATGGAAATATGAATATTTAAACATTGTGAAAATGTTGTATGAGCTTTTCTTTCAGAACGTCGGGAAACGGTAATTTCAGAGTTTGTTTTGAGTAATTTGAAAACATACTCATACATCTGACACTATTTGGCCTTAAGGAAAGGTGAAGGAATAACCAAGAGTCATGACTGAACACAAGGAGGAAATGAAAACATTGAAACATATTTCAGATGTTCTTGGATCTTTTCATATAGAAAGTCGATGAAATGGAAGTTTTAGAGAACAGCAGAGTATTTTCCAACGAAAAGGACCTTCATGATGTACTATTTTGCTTAAAGGAAAAGTAAGTGAATCAAAGATTAGTGTACATATGTGATTTTTAAGTTTATATGGGGTTTTTTAAACACAATCTTTTAGATTGTGGTTTTTTTCCCGCTGTCATATGATGAATAGTTTGAACTCACTGTTTTTAGTGAAATCCAATATATTCTGAGAACAGAAAAAATACATGTTGTACAATTTATTTTATAGTTCACTCCTTTTCCCTCAATTCTTCTATATTATACTCACTCCCTTCATCCCTTCACTCTGTGACTCCCCTTCACTCACTCTCAGTCATCTTCCATTCCTCATTCTTGTAAATGCATCCTCAATCAGACTCCTTTCTCTCTCACTCATTCCCCTTTTATTTACTCCTCTTTCCTGATTTAGTTTTGCTAACTCACAATCTTTTAGTATCTTACTTACCTTCAGTTCATTTCTCTCTTCTTCTCTTCTATAAATAGATTTATACTATAAAATCGCAGTTCTCAATCGCAAATCTCAAATTAAGGAGGAAGCGTGGGAAAATCTATTATCTTTGGATGTTTTGAGAGATAGTAAAAAGTTCTGGGCCACTGTTAACCAGCCTTTTTTTTCCGAAGATGGGAAAACTGATATGGAATGTGTGATAGAAGATGGCAGATGGTTAGGCCACTTTGAAAATATCTACGAATCCACAGCACCTGGTTCACCTGATAGTGCCCATGACTCTCCCAACTTGGTAATGGAATTCAGCACCTTGGAGGTCGAAAGGGCGATTAAAGACACAAGTAAACACAAGGCCCCGGGCCCTGATGGGGTCCCTGCAGATCTCTACATCCAATACCCTCAATTTTGGTCAAAGATATTAACAAATGTTTTTAACGCTATACCCACAGCTGGCTTCCCTTCCTCTTGGTCCACCTCCATCATCGTGCCTATGTTCAAGAAGGGGAATAGGGGGGACCCGGCCTGCTACAGGCCAATCTCCTTGCTGGACTCTGCCGTCAAGATCCTGGGCAGAGTCATCTTGCAAAGGCTTGGGGATTGGCTCGAGGAGAGCGGGATCCTGTCGGACCTACAGTATGGCTTCAGGGCACACAGAGGGACCATGGACCAGTGTCTTAACCTTCACCTTATTATTAGTAAGTACACTGTGGTGAAGGGGGGGCTTCTTTACTTAGGTTTTATGGATCTATCATCCGCCTTTGATTTGGTCAACCGCTCAAAACTGTGGACTATTTTGCGTAATATGGGCTTAGACACAACTCTGGTCAATTTTTTGCACGACCTTCATTTAAATTTGTTTGCTTCTGTTAGGGTGAACAGGGATGGGAGGTGCACAGCGAAGTTTAAGTCCGGGAGAGGTGTCAGACAAGGTTGTATTCTGGCACCTCTCCTTTTCACACTGTACATCAACTCCCTGGAGAAAACATTGAACTCAGTCACCCCGGATATTCCACGTATGGGGGGGTACCTATCCCGGTCCTCCTTTACGCGGATGACGCCGTCCTCTTAGCTCGGACTGGCACAGGCCTCCAAAAACTACTAGATCATTTTGGCCTCTTTATGGAAGCACTGGACCTTAAGATCAACACTGCCAAATCCCATTTCAGGGTTACCGGTTCGCGAAAGAAACACATGAAGATTAGGTCCTTCAGCTGTAACAGCTCACCAATCTCCAGGGTCCCTTTCTTTTGCTACTTAGGCGTCACTTTTGATGAGAAAGGAACGTGGGGCGCACAAATGAGGCTAAAACAGAATGGAGTTACCAGATCCACCACAGCCCTTCTGCATTTCGCCAAAAGATTGGGCTCAAGACCCATGGAAGCCATGACTCGTATCTACAAAGCTAAATGTCTGGCAATTGCTTCCTATGGAGCTGCTATATGGGGCTATGTTGCAAGCCCAGGTATTCAAATCGCAGAAAACAACTTCATACGAGCCTTGTTATCACTCCCAAAGTCATCCCCTATACATACAATTCATAATGAAATAGGCCTGGGCCACGTTACTGACCTCCTAAAAATGTCCCCAGTGTTATGCTGGGTTAAAACCTGGACAAACGAGGAAATCAGCCTAAATCATTGTATTCTTAAAGACTGTATGTCTCTGGACAAAGCCGATAACATCCCGTGGCTGGCGTATGTTAGAGCGGCATGCGCGAGGCTAGGACGTCCAGAAATGTACTCTCTGCCACATAATTTAAAAAAAGAGGATGTAAAATGGGTCAAACTGCATTTCCAAAACCTGTTGGAGGGTGAAAGGGAAATGGGTGAACTTGGCAAACCAATGGTACGTTCACTTTTCCAACTTTCCTCAACTACAGCCATGGAACCTTATCTGAAATATGTCACCAAGCCCTATCATCGCTTTTTACTTATAAGGTTCAGGTTCAACCTAATACACCTTGTGCTTGGCTCGCAGTCAAAGTGGGGCTCACCAGAAAATTTACCCCCCTGTACCTGTGATTGTTTTTCTATACAGGACACCCTTCATTTAGTCATGCTCTGTGAACATTACCTGGTGGCTCGGAAAAAATTTCTGGTCCCTATCCTGAAAGATCTGAACTTTGTCCAGGTTCGGCCAGCATTATTATACTTACAGATGCTGAGCTCGGTACAGGTCACATATGGGGTTGCCTGTTTTCTGGTAGCAGCTGCCAGACAAAATAAACTAAGAACTGCTGCTACTATGAATCACCAAATTTGATATTTGCAAATTTTGTTGGAACCTGCCTAAACATGATCAAATGGACACTTACCATATCTATCTTTCTTTTTTAAATTTGGTAAATTTTTAACGAAAAGTCTTTACTGCGTTCTTACGAAGGAGTTGCAATCCTTTTTTCATACATGTTTAATTGTATTTTAACTTGGTATCATGTACGATGTTCTGCTTTTATGGTTTTAATTAACCGAATAAAGTTTCTTTGACTGACTGACTGACATAAGTAAGACTGTTAGCGCTCTAGTTGTTCTTTAGAACACTCTGGGACATTCTGTCATTGGGCTATACTTGGGGTACATCTGGGTGATATTTGGGCTACATTTAGGCTCTTTTGTCTCTGGTGGCCATCTTGGGAGACTGTATGTCAGAATTTTTTAATGAAATTGAAGAGGGTTTGAGAAGTCACTAAAAATGTGCCCTAATTTTTCTTTCTGCAGCACTAATCATAATTCATATGGCAAAATATACCCCCTCATTTTGTTCCTTTTAAATTAAATGTTTTAAGAGTTACCACTTTATTCCAATCAAGATGGCTTCAGGTGTGCCATACCTTTGTAATAAGTAGGACTGTTAGCGCTCTGGTTGTTCTTTAGAACACTCTGGGACATTCTGTCATTGGGCTATACTTGGGCTACATCTGGGTGATATTTGGGCTACATTTGGGCTCTTTTGTCTCTGGTGGCCATTTTGGGAGACTGCATGTCAGAATTTTTTAATGAAATAGAAGAGGATTTGAAAAGTCACTCAAAATGTGCCCTAATTTTTCTTTCTGCAGCACTAATAATACCTTCTATTGCATAATATACCCCCTCATTTTGTTCCTTTTTAAATTAAATGTTTTAAGAGTTACCACTTTATTCCCATCACAATGGCTCCAGGTGTGCTATACCTTTGTAATAAGTAGGACTGTTAGCGCTCTAGTTGTTCTTTAGAACACTCTGGGACATTCTGTCATTGGGCTATACTTGGGCTACATCTGGGTGATATTTGGGCTACATTTGGGCTCTTTTGTCTCTGGTGGCCATTTTGGGAGACTGCATGTCAGAATGTTTTATTGAAATAGAAAAGGATTTGAGAAGTCACTCAAAATGTGCCCTAATTTTTCATTCTGCAGCACTAATCATACTTTCTATGGCAAAATATACCCCCTCATGTTGTTTCTTTTTAAATTAAATGTGTTAAGAGTTACCACTTTATTCCAATCAAGATGTCTTCAGGTGTGCCATACCTTTGTAATAAGTAGGACTGTTTAATTTAATTTTTAATTTAATGGCATTTGTTAAGCGCCTGGTTGCACAAGGAACAGTGCGTCCCCGCGCTGACAATCCCTCAAACATCTCTTCAGCTTAGCTCACAGAGGATGAACTCAGGAGTAGGGGAAACAGTATTGATTATGTTTTGAGGAAGAGATGGGTTTTCAGCCTCTGTCTGAACCTTGTTTCAGATGGTTCCATCCTCAATTCGATGGGTAGGTCATTCCAGTCTTTACTGGCAAGGTGTCTAAAGGACCGTCCTCCCATCCTTGCTCTGTGGATCCGCGGAACCACTAATAGCATGCTGCCCATTGACCTAAGATGGCGTGAAGGACGATAGATTGGGAGCAAATCCTGGAGATATGGAGGAGCTTTTTTGTGAGCTATACGATGGGTAATGCACATAGTTTTAAATTTAATTCGTTCCTTTATTGGAAGCCAATGTAGGGAACGTAATGCATGTTTCCCAGATGCCCTCCTGGGGAGGTTCAGGACAAGCCTGGCAGCTGCGTTCTGGACGCGTTGCAGCTGTGCTAGGTCTTTTTTGCTGAGTCCACAGAGTAGGGAGTTCCCATAGTCAAAATGGGAGGTGACCAAGGCATGTACCATTGTTTTCCTGGTGCTGGGGGGCAATAGGTCCAGGATTTTCCTCAGGACCTTCAAAATGCCATAGCATTTACCGGCCACATTACCAACATGATTAGTGTAGGCTAGATTGGAGTCAATTGCGCACCCGCAATCCACTGCTGATGATGTCACATATTACATCATTCATGACATGGTCAGTGACATCACTGATGACAACATCCAGTGACTGTATGTTTCTGTAGAGTTAAAATATGTCTTACATATTGAAGAATGAGTGGATGTATAAGTGTCTGGATGAAGGATTTAGTAGGTGCATGACTGATTGTATGAGTGAGTGATTAGATGTGTCTCACTGAGTGCATGGGTTAGTGACTAAACTGTCTTAATTTGTACATCATTATGTCTGTTGTTCTGTAAACTGCTGCATGTGTTGATCAGTAGCTATATGAGTAACTATATGGGTTATTGATTGGTTGCCCAAGTATTTGTATGGGAGACTGAGTGTGTGTGTATGGGTGGCTGGGAGGTGTGTGACCCTGTGCATAGATGTGTGAACAGTTGATTTACTAGATGTATGGGTTCAAAAGTGCATGTGGAATTAGCTGCATGGGCAGTTGACTGTGTGCATGAGTGTATTGGTGAGTGAATTGCTATCTTAGTGCTACATGTCAAAGTAAGTACATATGTAAAACACAGTAGTGTTTCCCCAACGGTGATAAGCTCCCAGATGCTCCATCCAGCTCAACAGGGGGGTCACTTCCAAATAAGATCGGCCTACCCTTGAATCTTCTTGATGACACTTTAATTGACCAAAGTCTCGAGGAAATCTTAGAGCTTAGTGTTGATGTTGGAAATTCACCCACAGTGCCACCACAGGAGGAGGACGGTTCAACCACTAGTAACTCCGCGATTTTTAATATGCTTAAAATAATGTTAGAACCCATAGAGGCTAGACTACGTTGCCTGGAAACTGTCCTAAAAAATATACACAAGGACATAAGTGCACCCAGTTTTAGCTTAAATAACAAAACTGCCCAGGCTACTAATCAGACTAAATCATCAAAACCCCAGGCGACTGCTAACAAAACTTTGGAGACCAATAAAGTGGCGAAGAATCGCTGTAATTCTTCAAATCAGACTGTCCCTAATACTAAGCCCCCTGTAGCAGAGAGAACTAAGAAAACCGATCCCGCCCAAACACCCTCCAATAACAACCCAATTCCTCAGGCTGCACCTAGGGATGGCTTATCCCAGCCTGTAAACCCTGAAGTACCTGATAAAGTGAAATGTAGGGTCCGAAAAAATATCCACCTCCCTCCTGATGCTTGTCCCTATGTGGTGATTCTCACTGGGGTCACTGAAATCCCTGCATAAGAACAAGAGTCGTATCAGGCTTTAAAAAATAAAGTATGCCACTGGTTAGCCAACAACTATCCCCTTCCGCCAAACATTCCTTGTAACATCCTGATGATAGAGAGAGCTCCATGGGTAGGAGATAATAGGAAAAATCTCCCAGGGGATTGTGTAGTGGTTACCTTCGAGAACACTGAGGTCGTAGACTTTATTTGTAGCAGTAGGGCTCCCAGATACCAGGCGAGCACGGTGACTGCTAGACCACTTTCATATTTCTATCTCCCACAAAATCAAGTCGACAATCGATGGAGTTGGTTTAAGGGACCCAACGCCCGTAAACCCAGACAGAAATCCAACTTTCCCTGGGACTCACAAACCCCTGGTCGAGAGGAGGGTGGGGACGGGGGAAGGAATTTGGCTAGGAACAGAGGAGGCAGACCACCGCAAGGTGGCCCTTTTTTTGGCCCGCATTTCATCCAACCCTATTACTACCCCCAACAGCTGAATGGTCCTGTTAATCTCCTGTATCTCCCTATGGCGAATCGCTTTGAATGTCTCTCAACCACAGACTGGGTTGACTGACATATACAGGGCTCCCCAAAGGGAAGGGGACCTCAGACCATCTTAACTTCTCCCTGTGAGGTAGTGACAACAACAGACCCGTCCATAGGTAATCTTCCTTCTACCCCTGATAAGAGTCTGGTGGAGCTTGAGAGCCAGAGTATACCTATTCCCCCCACCGCTCCTCTGGCGCCTTGTAAAATTCTCACCTGGAATGTGGCAGGTTTAAATTCAAAGGCTCTAGACCCTATATGGCAAGGGTTTGTAAAACAATACGACATTATGGGGTTTCAAGAAACATGGGATACCACAGCAAACTTTGCACTGGATGGCTTTTGCAGTTTCTCTACTCCCGCAGTTTCTGGTGCAAGAGGAAGAGCAAAAGGCGGTCTATTAACACTGTATTCCTTGGATCTGGTAGGAGTATTTAAACAAATAGAAACCGTATCCGTGAACACGCTAGTCGTGGAGTGGACCCTACCTGATTCCCAAACTTTTTTATTGGTTAACTTTTACAACTCAAAGGAGTCCGCCTGTGTGAATGAACATTTGACTTCTTTATTAAATTTTTTGTCAGCCTATAGATATGGTTGCACCCCTGCCCCAGAGATGATAATCCTGGGTGATTTTAACATTCACCCCTGCGAGGGAGATTGTCTTAACGATAGATATGGGGGCCTACCAACAGAAGCCATTCCCCACTTCGAACATACAATGGAGGGTGAGTGTCTTGAGTCTCTCTTAGTGAATCTAAATTTATTTGAACTTGATCAAAGTAAGAAGGATCCCAGAGCCCCAACTTTTGTGGGCAAAGACGCCAATACCATCATAGATTTTATTTTTGTATCATCAGGGGTTTTGGCAAAGGCACGCGAGTACACGGTGGTCACTGCTAGTTTCAGTGATCACAATCCTGTTCTCTTGTTGCTGGATCTAGACTGCTTTCGGACCCGTATATCGACAGACGTGGTAGCCCCAAAGGACTTGAAGACTAAAGACCAGGGAAGGCGACTAAAATGGGAGCAGGTAGTTCCCGAACAATTCTTCCAGTTACTCGCCCAAGAGTCCGAAGCCAACATGGCAGTGTGCCTGGATCCAACTGCCCAGGGATCTGAGGTTGTGGTTGCCTATGAGGAGATTTGTGCAAGGATCTCCAAGAATTTGGAGTTAAGGTCTGCTGGGCAAAGGAACAAGAAAACTTATAAATGGTTTAACAAGGAATGCTCGCAGAAACACACTGCCCTGCTGAAAGCCCTAAAACAAAAACCTAGGGACAGGCTTTTAGTGGCTAATCTAAGGAATTTTTGTGCTGTAAAACGAATTTTTAAAAAATATATCAGTACAGATAGGGCACTGTTGGGTTTAAGTACAGACAGGTAGTTTGTTTTTTTAAACAGTGATTTTATCTTTGGGCAGTGTATGGTATCAGACTGGAAGTAGAAATATAAAAAAATGTATGTGATAAAGCCTAACTTAATTCTTAATTATACAAGACAAGCCTAACTCCATCCATAACTAAAACAGAGTAGTCTATCTTATTCTATAACTATTACAGAGGGATAGTATATAACTATCAGAAAATGTTTTCCTAATTAACTTAAAGTGCAGAACATACTTCAGTTTTTAAAATATCATCTTACCAATCAAAAAGAAGTTTAAGTTCTTAGTTGAAATGCACTTGATATGTACTTCAGGAAGTAGTAGTCAAAATGGCTGTGTTTATCTCTCTTTCTTTATATATATTCAGGTACATAACCAATCAAATGTCATAAAATAATAGAAGATATTGAAAGTAGCATTTTGATTGGTTGTCAATTCTAACACTTCATAAGTGTTTTTGTTAGGTAATTTACCTCAGGATATTTAGTCAGGCTTACAGCATAATTTTCTCAATGGAATTCCATCAAATTTGGGTAAATGGTAGGGACTGCTATGTAGTAGGCCCTATTCTATATTTGATGAAAGTGTCTGTAGTAGTTTTTCTGTAAATTACTTTCCCACCTTTTTTTACGTTACGGGAGTCCTCCATTTTGTGTATTGGTAGAATTGAGACATAAGATGGAGGACAAACAATGTACGGAATGGGTAGAAGGGGGCACGGTAGACACTTTGTGACCCTCTAGGTTTTCTGAGGGGGGATTAGGACGCTGATATATGCAAAAATAAAAAAAATTAATTTTTGAAAATTTAGCGGGGGGAGCGCCCGGTACGCGCACCGGTAAGCTAACCGGGGAGCGTACTTTGGTGAAGAAAAAAAAATTAGAAAAAGATAAGCGTTTTGAATGATCAGAGGTAGGGTAGCTCTGAAAAGAGCTATTGTGTTCTGTGGCTAATTTAGGTACCTACTAGTAGGTTTCAATGCACACTTTTAAATAAAGGACGAATATTCTATTCCCTTCATCGGAGAAGTGCACACCATCTCTTCTGTAGATGTGTTGAATGTTGGAACGCAAGTTATTGTTGTATATTAAACCCATTCCATAGTCTCTCATGTAAGCAGAAACAGATTTATTCACATGTTTCTGTGCTTTCTCAAATTGTGGAAAAAATTGATTTGACCACTTACATTTTTGTCTTTGACATATATTGGAATATACCAAGGCAGTTTGGGGAAAAAGTGTCATTTAAAAGAAGAATACATTTTACAGCTTTTGATATTTGGTATTGAAAAACCATTGAAATTCACTGAAAAAACCATAGGTTATAGACCATATATAGTTAGGAATTAGCATTCACAAAACCTTGAAAATTCACTGAAAAAACCATAGGTTATAGACCATATATAGTTAGGGATTAGCATTTACAAAACCTTATTTTACTCGCACAAAACCATTGAAATTCGCATATATAGTTAGTTCAACTAACTATATATCGCGCACCCGCAATCCACTGCTGATGATGTCACATATTACATCATTCATGACATGGTCAGTGACATCACTGATGACATCACTGATGACATCTCAAATGACATCACTGATGACATCTCATTTGACATTACTGATCATATCACTGATGATATCATTCATGTGAAAATACGTTGAACCTCTTCAGACTCTAATATAACCTTACATACAATCAGTGTAAACAGACACTCACAGACTGTCACTCTTTCATGGAGTTACTCACACACCTAGTCAGTCATGCAAAGAATCAATCACACCTTCATTTCCTCAACTATACAGTTATACACACCTTATTTATTCAAACATATACTAACACATATTTACTCTCTTATACATTCCCTGATACAAGTTCACAATGATCCATACAGCCACTCACACATTCACTGGCTCTTATGCACAGTTATTTATATATGTCAACTCTCACATGTACTGTGTTTTACATATGTACTTACTTTGACATGTAGCACTGAGATATCCATTCACTCACCAATACACTCATGCACACAGTCAACCGCCCATACAGCTGTTTCCACATGCACTTTTGAAACCATACATCTAGTGAATCAACTGCTCACACATCTATGCACAGAGTCATACACCTCCCAGCCACCCACACACACACTCAGTCTCCCATACAAATACTTGGGCAACCAATCAATAACCCATATAGTTACTCATATAGCTACTTATCAACACATGCAACAGTTTACAGAACAACAGACATAATGATGCACAAATTAAGACAGTTTAGTCACTAACCCATGCACTCAGTGAGACACATTTAATCACTCACTCATACAGTCAGTCATGCACCTACTAAATCCTTCATCCAGACACTTATACATCCACTCATTCTTCAATATGTAAGACATATTTTAACTTTACAGAAACAATACAGTCACTGGATGTTGTCATCAGTGATGTCATCAGTGATGTCATTTGAGATGTCATCAGTGATGTCATCAGTGATGTCACTGACCATGTCATGAATGATGTAATATGTGACATCATCAGCAGTGGATTGCGGGTGCGCGATATATAGTTAGTGCAACTAACTATATATGGAATTTCAATGGTTTTGTGTGAGTAAAATAAGGTTTTGTAAATGCGAATTCCTAACTAAATATGGTCTATAACCTATGGTTTTTTCAGTGAATTTTCAAGGTTTTGTAAATGCTAATTCCTAACTATATATGGTCTATAACCTATGTTTTTTTCAGTGAATATATATATATTCACTGAAAAAACCATAGGTTTCACACCAGTTATAGTTAGGAATTAGCATTTAAAAAACCTATGAAATTCACTGAAAAAACCATAGGTTTCACACCAGTTATAGTTAGGAATTAGCATTTAAAAAACCTATTAAATTCACTGAAAAAACCATAGGTTTCACACCAGTTATAGTTAGCTGGAAATTTTACTGATATAAAACCATTGAAATTCCCACGTTATAGTTAGTCGGACTCACTATAACTTGCGCGTGCAATGCACTGCTGATGACATCACATATTACATCACTCATGACATGGTCAGTGACATCACTCATGACATCACTGATGACACCATCCAGTGAATGTGTGTCTTTCTGAAAAATAAATATGTTTTATATATGTATATGTAAAGGTCGATGGGAGAATAAATGTTTAAATAAAAGTCTAAATGGATGTTTTTTTTTTAAAAAAAATATTGAATAACTGGCTTATTAAGTGTATCTTAGTGAATACATATATTAGTAAGTAATGTTTAAATATTTAAATATATGTATCAGTGTTTCACTTTGTGTATAAGTGGCTGCATGGGTTGGTGAGTAGCTACATATGTGTGTATATGAGTTATTAGATGTTTTTTTTAGTATCAGTATAAGTGTCTGTATGATTTGGTGGGAGTGTTACTTAGCACATAAATGCATAAATGACTGACTCACTGTTTGTATGTGTTTTAAAGACAGCATATGTGCCGGACTGTATGGGTGAATGAGTGTGTATATGTATGTGTTAGTAAGTGAATGACTGTCTTACTAGTGTCTTTTATCAGTAACTACATATGTTTTAATCTAGTATATGTGAGTATTGATGTATATAAGTGAGTATATATGAGAGTGAGAGATTGAAAGAATTCTTGTTTTAATAAGTATGTGTTTCTATAAGTGATTTTTTAAGAGAGTAAGTATGTGTAAGTTTCTTTAGAAGTAAGGTGGTAGAGTGTGTATAGCTGTATATGCTAAAAAATGGATGTTCAATAGTTTATTTGCATGTGTGAGTATGTGTATGAGCAACTTTTGGAAGACTGTCGGTGTGTTAACGGATGTATAGGTGTCTCACTACATATGATGAGTGAGTATATGTATGACTGACTATTTAGAACTGTTGATGAATGAGTGGACGTGTATATAAATGGTGGAATTACTGAATTGGTTGTTGCAACTGATATAGATATCTTCACTTTTTTGAAAATGTTAGTTTCTATTTTTGAATATGTGTTTCAAGGGTTACTTTACAGTGAAAGGAGGTCAGTCACTCTGTCACAAGGACGGTATCATCAGTGATGTCATGAGTGATGTCACTGACCATGTCATGAGTGATGTAATATGTGATGTCATCAGCAGTGCATTGCACGCGCAAGTTATAGTGAGTCCGACTAACTATAACGTGGGAATTTCAATGGTTTTATATCAGTAAAATTTCCAGCTAACTATAACTGGTGTGAAACCTATGGTTTTTTCAGTGAATTTAATAGGTTTTTTAAATGCTAATTCCTAACTATAACTGGTGTGAAACCTATGGTTTTTTCAGTGAATTTCATAGGTTTTTTAAATGCTAATTCCTAACTATAACTGGTGTGAAACCTATGGTTTTTTCAGTGAATTTCATAGGTTTTTTTAATACTAATTTTTAACTTTTTGTAGGGCTTCATACCTATGTACGTTTTATTGAATTTCTAAGCTTATTTTTTCGCAAATGTCTTTACCTGAGAAAGGTATGTTTTTCTAAAAATGAACCCTATAATGTATATTAAGATACTATTTTTATTTTAAAATAGTTTTTTCCTTTTTTTTTTATATTTGACTCTGGAGCGCTCCCGGTGCGCATACCGATAAACGCCCGGGTGCGCGCACCGTCAGCGCATCAACAAAAAAAAGAAAAAAAAAACAATGAAGGAGTGACCATAAGAAATGGGGACAGAGAGAGTGGTGTTAAGAGAAAGAGAGCTAAAGGGAGGAACACAGAGGGACTGTGTAATAGATAGTAAGACAGATAAAAAGTGTAAGAGGAAATAACTGAGAAAAAAAAAATGAATAAGGGAGCAAAAGAAAAGAAGAAATAGGAAGAAGACTAAAGCAGAGGTTCTGGGAGAATGTAAATGGATGATGAAAGTAAAAGGAAGGACAGTTAAGCATGTGAATGACAGGTAGTGACGGAATGAGAGAAAAGGAATAGTAGTGATGGAGGGATAGTAAATAGCAGTGAATATAAGCAAAGAGGGGTGAAACAGGGTACATGTAAGTGAATAAGGGTAAGACATGGGGAATAATAGAGCGAAAGAAGAAAGAGAGTAAAAGAAGGAGTGTCACAAAGGAACTAAGTGAACCAGTAAAAAAGGTAAGTGAAGGAGTGTGCATAGACAGAGGTACTGAAAGAAGTTGAATGTGGTAGGAAGTAAACATGGAAGAAAAGAATAAGTGAGAAAAGCAAAGTAAGGAAACAGGGGTGAGGTAGGGTGAGAGAAAAATAGTGAAAATAAAACCAAAGGTGATAACAAAAAAGATTTTGTAAACACACTTACCATATAATCAATGCAAACTTGTATCTATGAAAGATAAAAGAAAAAACACGTTATAATTACTTAAAAATATATAATAAAATAGAAGCAACAGTTCATGAGGTTTAAAAATCTACAAAAGTTTACTAAGAAATGATGCAATAGTGAAGGATACAAAAACAGAAAGAAAGTAATGTAGAAAGAGAAAAAAAAGGAAAAAGAAATAGAAAGAAAACAAATTCCTAAAGGTAAATAAGATACTAAAAGAATGTAAGATATCAAAACAAAATCAGTAAAGATAAGAAAATAAAAGAAAAATGAGTGAAAAGGAGAGAAGTCTGATTGAGAAACTATAAATAAAAAAGAGGAATAGAAGATGATTGAGAGTGAGTGAAGTAAAGTCACAGAGTGAAGGGATGAAAGGAATGAAGTTAGTATAGAACGATGGATAAAACAGGAGTGAGAGAGTAAGTACACAGAAAGACAAAAGGAAGAACTAAGTGAACTACAGTACAATGGGTGCGAAAGAAAAAAAATGGAGAAAAAGAAAGAGAGGGTTAGGAAACTAAAGCAGTGGTACTGTGAGAATATGAAAAAGATAAAAAGTGGTGGAAGGAACAGAGGAAATGCAGACAGTTCCTATTAGATTAAGAAGTTGTGAATGAAGTGCACTAAAGAAACAGCGATGAAAAAAGAGTGTAAATTAGTAAAGAGAGGTAAATAAGGGTGAAAAAGAAAATGAGTATAAGACAATGTGAACACAATATAAATTACACAATGCAAACTACACAATAACTTCTACAATATGTTACATTATTTATTTTTGCTGTTCTCAGAATATATTGAATTTCACTTAAATTAGTGAGATCAAAGTCTTCATCATATAACAGCGGGAAAAAAAAAACACAATCTAAAAGATTGTGTTTAAAAAAACCCATTCAAACATACATCTCATATAAGTACACTAATCTTTGATTCACTTACTTTTCCGTGAGACCAAATTGCAGATAGTGAAGGTCCTTTTGGTGGAAAAAAGTCTGCTGTGCTCTATAACTTCCATTTCATCGACTTCCTATGAAAAAAGATCTAACAACATCATATCTTACACTTTCCTCACGGCCAATTTGTGTCAGATATATCAGTATTTTTTACTTTGAGATCCACTTAAAGTATCTACATGAGATTGCAGATAGTGAAGGTCCTTTTGGTGAAAAAAAGTCTGCTGTGCTCTATAACTTCGATTTCATCGACTTCCTATGAAAAAAGATCTAACAACATCATATCTTACACTTTCCTCACGGCCAATTTGTGTCAGATATATCAGTATTTTTTACTTTGAGATCCACTTAAAGTATCTACATGAGATTAATAATTTAAAATATTAGATTAACTAACTAACTTTTATTATCTATTCCCGTCTTCAAAGGCCAATTCCCTTTACTAAAACTTTGGTTTTAAAAACACTAGATAAGAATTTGTAGAGTCATAAGGCAAACGTTGTTTATAAGTTAAATGAGAATCATTGCAGTAACTCCATCCATTTTCAGATTTTAAGTAGCATG
The DNA here is from genome assembly GCF_964263255.1 of Lissotriton vulgaris. NCBI lineage: Eukaryota > Metazoa > Chordata > Amphibia > Caudata > Salamandridae > Lissotriton > Lissotriton vulgaris. The sequence goes on from NC_141697.1 coordinate 846,389,080, forward strand.
TATAATGTCCTGAGGTTGTCGAAGATCCATCATGATAAATAATAGCGTCAGTTGTAAAGGTCCTTCCAGAAATTGATAACTGAGAAGCCACAAAATTTTTGATAGAAGTTGTCAATTTAGTTCCATCAGGTCTACATCGTTGGAAAACTAAAATGATATACTGCCCATACCTTTGTATAAATAATGTGGACAGCATTGTACAGTTACATTGGGTACACACCATATTATGATCTGCTGCTTTAACTAGATTTTTAAAAGACACTGATTTACAGTCTGGTAAACTCAAATATATAAATCTTTCAGTGTCTATTCTAGTAGTACTTGATAAACTACAATTGTGGCAGTCATGCTGCCATTGATAAGAAAGACTGAAAAGATTATCTACATCTACACCTTCATCTTCCAAAACACCAAACATATACATTAAAAATTCCTGACAATCCTGCTGAATGTTCTGTGAAAATTTATCTTGACCAGAACACAAATCTAAAATATTTCGAATTTCTGTTACAGTTTCTATTTGTGCTGTACCACTGCTACATTTCTGAAACACAGAATTCAATAAACCACACAATCTTTGATCCCGATTTTCAACAATCTGTTCTTGTAAACTTTTAAGAAAAAAAACAACATTAACCACTACATTAGCATACCAGTTGACACCAGAACTATTTTCAAACTGAAATCCAACAACATTTTCTCCACAATTCTTTTTCTTCCTGTTTTCAATTACAGTTTTCTCTACTTTTTGTCTTTTTGCAACTACCTCACTACAATATGGCTGAGATACCCGCCACCCCCTCTCAACACAATCCCCAAGAATGGGAAACCGGAAACGGTTCTGAACTTTTGGAAGGCGGGAGGGAGTGACCCTCCCGGCCGTATTTATTAAAATATGAAACAAAATTAAAACATTAAAATAACAGTTTCATATTAATGTACAATTTCATTTCCACATTGCGATGTTTGGCTAACCTTAACATATTCTCTAATACAAAGGTTCTCCTAGCCGAACTAACATCCTACAAAACGTTTAACTTGAAATTGTACATCCTAACGTTTAAGGGCCAACGGCAAGGTCGTAACCGGTGTCAAGATCCCTAAACCAGACATATCCCCCTCACTTGTGAGGGGCGACCGCACAGAGGTGTACCTCAAGTGCATTTACCAATTTCCCTTGACTTGACGGGGGCCCCAATAAACTCGACGCCATTTAAAGGTCGTCCGAGGACTCGTGTGAGGTATCTAGAAGGTAGCGTAGACCCCCTCCCAAACCCCACACAACTTACCACATCTGCCGTCGCAGATGTCCAGGCCCCGGGAAATTCCCCAGGAGGGGGCTGTAGCCCCTCCTACCCAGGAAGGGGCCTTGACCGCCTTTCCTTTCCTTTCGGCGGCCCATCCTTAGAAGGGACCGCCTCCCCGTTGAGGGGCCAATGGCCACCTCCCTCGAGCGCTCCCATCCGTAATGGGTGACGCCCACCCCTAGGGATCTTCCAATTACTGCTCACCGATCATGACCTTACCGCCCGACCAAAATAAATACGACAATTCTAACTAAATTACTAAATGACTAAATTACTAAAAGACAGTAACAATTTAAAACTTTATTAAAAGGCATGATTACTGATCAACACTATTGCATAATTACTTTATTTGCAAAACATATTATAATTCGACCATTCTTTATTGCATATTCAAAGTTATCACAATAGTCATCACAACCTGCAAAAAATTAGTGTTACCACATCAAACTTTATTCAAAACCACTTGCTGTCCTCAGGGGCTGGTGGGTGGGTCAAAATTGGCTCTTCGTTCCGTCTCGAGCTCACGTGTAGTGAGGAGGTGCAGCTTCAGAGCACAGGAACAAGAGGATGCTTTCTTGGCTTGTTGCTCCTTTTATCCGTCTTCAGGGCGGGCGTCAACCCGCCCCTGCCTGCCTCAAAGGGCGTGGCCGGCCGCGTCAGTGTCTAGGCCAGCCCACTCCAGGGCGGGAAAAAGCGCGCCCCGGCTACGCCGCTTCGGGCATACCAGCCGAGACTCGCCTCCCGCCCAAGATGGCTTCCCGGGGGGATCGTGGTACTCCGCCATACGTTCGGGGGGACCGAATGGTCGCCCCTTTCCATATGGCTGAGATACCCGCCACCCCCTCTCAACACAATCCCCAAGAATGGGAAACCGGAAACGGTTCTGAACTTTTGGAAGGCGGGAGGGAGTGACCCTCCCGGCCGTATTTATTAAAATATGAAACAAAATTAAAACATTAAAATAACAGTTTCATATTAATGTACAATTTCATTTCCACATTGCGATGTTTGGCTAACCTTAACATATTCTCTAATACAAAGGTTCTCCTAGCCGAACTAACATCCTACAAAACGTTTAACTTGAAATTGTACATCCTAACGTTTAAGGGCCAACGGCAAGGTCGTAACCGGTGTCAAGATCCCTAAACCAGACATATTCCCCTCACTTGTGAGGGGCGACCGCACAGAGGTGTACCTCAAGTGCATTTACCAATTTCCCTTGACTTGACGGGGGCCCCAATAAACTCGACGCCATTTAAAGGTCGTCCGAGGACTCGTGTGAGGTATCTAGAAGGTAGCGTAGACCCCCTCCCAAACCCCACACAACTTACCACATCTGCCGTCGCAGATGTCCAGGCCCCGGGAAATTCCCCAGGAGGGGGCTGTAGCCCCTCCTACCCAGGAAGGGGCCTTGACCGCCTTTCCTTTCCTTTCGGCGGCCCATCCTTAGAAGGGACCGCCTCCCCGTTGAGGGGCCAATGGCCACCTCCCTCGAGCGCTCCCATCCGTAATGGGTGACGCCCACCCCTAGGGATCTTCCAATTACTGCTCACCGATCATGACCTTACCGCCACAGGCCGGATAGTTGACCGGCTATCCGGACCCCCCACAACACTCCTGCCTAAAGGTCATGTCACAAAGTCTTTAGCCAAGCTATCAGGTCTCCTATGAGTAACTCGTTCCCCATCCGGGACAAATGAACACCATCCCCCAAATACATACTATCCCCTTTAATACAACCATGCGAAATAGAATGCAGTGTACTTGAACGGAACAATCTACTCATTTTATTATTAATTTTTCTTACTGAATGATTCAGGGCAGAAACCGAAATAGCCCCCCGCCACACTTTCCGTGGAATCATATGGGACCATGCAATTGTGCACCCTGGAACTCTTCTCGCCAACCAACTTACAGTGGAAAGCACCCCCTCGAGAAGAAGTCGTCTACCAGTGGTCACCAAATCGTTGCCCCCAAGATGTACTATGACTACAAACGGCGGTGACCTCGTCCGCCCTAACAAACCCTCGAAAAATGATTGAAACTGGTCAATACAGAGCCCGCCCTTTCCGTAGAAGGACACACTGTACCCGTATTCCCAAGCCACGTGAATCATGTCACCTGCTTTGAATACGTCCGCGGCACGCCTCACGTATGAGTGGCCCACGACCCACACCTCCTTTTTCACAGCCGGTGATGTCTGACCGCTGGCCCCCCAGTGTCGGGTCGACTGCACAGTCTGCCCCGCCTCGTAGGCTTGCGCAACTGAAAACCAAACAAAAACAAGAAGCGTGAGTACAACATTACAGCTTCACAACATGTGCAACCGCACGTATCTCTTATAACAGTTTGAGGACCAACTCCCCACACGTTTTATTTGTTCGACATTCAGACCCCTGGCTGTAGCCTCTGTAGCAGCTCCTATCCGGAAGGAATGGGTCCCAAACTCGCCGGGGTTCAGGCCCGCGGCCGAAATTGACATCGCAAGCACCCGCTGAAACTGAAACCTCGTCAGTGGGGTGGCGTCAGCGTGTCTCAACAAGGTCCCCCCCCATGATGCTACCCTATGCGTTAAATATTCCTCCACGCACACCACAGGGCACATGGAAGACCCGGGAATTCTTTGTATGATTATGCTGTGCCCGATCGCACCTTGATCGGTCTTGGACCTGACCAACGAGACAGTCATGGTCTCCCCCCTGATCTGAACGTGCTCTCGGCACAGTCCCCCCATGGCATCCTGCTTGTTCCTTGCTACTAGTTCGCTTACTCGCATAGCCCCATGGAATGCTAGCACAAAAGCGGCTCGGAATAACACTGATTCATACTGGGATGAACACGTTGCAGGAAGTACCGATAACAACAGAGCCAACCTATCCAAACCTATCGGGCGCCTTTCATCTACTCTGCGACCCTCAAGGCGTTGCCACCCACGTAGCGCTTTTTGCACCACGAAAGACGCAGTCGGGTCTTGGATCCCATGAGCCCTTGCCATAAAGGAGATGGCGGCCCGATGCCTCTGGGCCGTAGCCACTGATTTGCCTGCCTGATGTAATGACAGCAGAAATTTTACCACTAGCTCTTCCTGACCCCAAAGCTCTCCCCTAGCAGTCCCCAAGAAGGCCCAATAGGATCGGAACGCCCCTTCATATGCCTTCCTCGTCCTGGGTGCTAAACTCTCTCCCACGAGGTTCTGTAGTTCGGGGCACCGAGAGACCAGAGAGCTTCGGGAAAGGGTGCCGCCACCGGGTCCGCTGTGGGCAGAAAACCCCCGAAGGCCTGCATACGAAAACGAGAAAGCGCATCAGCCGCTTGATTCATCACCCCCGGCACATGTCTTGCCCTAAATAGCACGTTCAATTGCATACACAATAACACAATTTCTTTGAGCAATCTCAGAATCCATTTGCATCGTGCTGCCTGGCTATTGATACACTCAACCACGGTCATGTTATCAGACCAAAACACCACAGAGTGATCTCTGAATCCCTCAGGCCAAGTTTTCAGGGCCACCAGAATGGGAAAAAGTTCAAGAAAGGCAATGTTACCTGTCAGCCCACACTCATGCCACCATAACGGCCATTTTTGAGCCGACCATTGTGTGCCGAATATGGCACCAAAACCAATGCTCCCAGCCGAATCTGTCCACAGCCCCAGCTCTTCGGAGGACACCGCCGGTTTATTCCAGACAATTCGACCATTGAACTCCGCCAGAAATGCCAACCAAATGCGCATGTCCTGGCGAACCTCTGCCGATAGTCTCGTGCGATGATGACCCTCCTTCAGGCCGACCATAGCCTGAGCGATCGAGCGGGAAAAAGGGCGGGCCATCGGCATTACTCTCAGGGCAAAATTCAGCTGGCCCACCAATTGTTGTAATTGATGCAGTCTGACTTTAGACTCACTAATACACTTTTCCAGGGAAGCCCTGAATCTTAACACCTTTTCACTTGGTAATCGAAAACAACCTTCCTCTGAATCGAGCTCGATCCCCAGGAACTCGAGGCAAGTCGAGGGACCCACAGTCTTACCTGGTGCCAGTGGCACACCAAAATGCTTCATTAAGACACAAAATTCATTCAAAGCCTGTCCACATTCTGGATCCCCGGCCGCCCCCAGAAACAAAAAGTCATCGAGATAATGCATGACATGCTGAAAACCCGTCCTCTTTGTGAAGACCCATTGCAGAAAACAACTGAACTTTTCAAAATAGGCACAAGATATAGAGCATCCCATCGGCATACATCTATCCATGTAATAGTGACCCTGAAACATGAAACCAAGGAGACGCTGATCGTCTGGGTGTACCGGGAGCAACCGGAACGCTGACTCAATATCTGATTTTGCCATCAGCGCCCCGGGCCCTAGGCGATTCAACATGGCGACGGCCTCATCGAAGGATGCGTACCGCACCGAACACACTTCCGGGTCTATCGCATCATTCACGGAAAGACCACGTGGGGCTGATAAATTATGTATTAACCTAAACTCACCCGGGTCCTTCTTAGGGACCACCCCCAAAGGGGAACAAACAAAGTTAGCACATGGTGGTTCATCAAATGGACCGGCGACTCGACCTCGAGTAACCTCCTTCCCAATCTTCTCCTGTACCACGGTTGTATGTTGCAAGACCGACAGTTGGTTTTTACATTTTGCTACACCCTGAAAATCCCCCACTGGGATGCGGAAACCATATGAAAACCCGTTCCGTAACACCCCAGCGGAAACATGATCCGGGTACTCGCTGAGCCAAGGAATCATTGCCATGGTATCAATCGGAGTAGGTAAAGGCGCCCCTCGGACTATTTCAGACCTGCTTGGCGCCTCCCCTACCACCGTTATCACCCGTTTTGGCTCTGCACATAGACTCAGGATGGGATGGCTGCCCACACCCTCCGCATTCATGTCTAAACTTGCATGACCCCTGGGGCCTCGTACATTTACCCCTGTTAAAGTTCCAACAAATCCCCCTTTTACCTGCGTTGCCGTTCGGCTTCGAGTGGTAGTCATTACCTGTACTCGATCGAAAGGGTGTCCCAGCATATTGGCGGGAGGATTCACCCCCGCTACTCCCTACCAATGGTAACTTCAACATACCAGTACTCTCCATTTTCGACCATGAAACAGAATCGTAACAATCCCAAGTCAAGTTCTTGTCGTGTTCTTTCGCTTTTCTAAAAATATTATCGTAACAAAACCACTGATTGCCCCCATACGATACAGAATATTCCATGATCCGTGACTGATAAATAGGCAATTCGGACAGCAACTCGGGCCTACGTTCACCCATGATGGCGGTAAAAATTCCCCATGCCCTGCCCCAATTGCCAATGTTTTCGTCAACCTTAAAGGCGGCCATCTTTGCGCGCCAAACACTCGGATGCATGAGCTCCTTTTGGCTCTTAACATGCTCCATCTCATAATGATCAGTAAGCAACGAGAACATGTTTACATACTTATCTGCCCACATCTTTTCCTTAATAGCCAAAGGAACATGCTGACCCAATTTTTCCCTTCGTGAGGGTGCAGACTCATCCCTCGCAATCGGCAATGGCCGCTTACCTGAACCGGAAGCTGCGTCTGCCGCTGGACCTGCTCCTGTCGATTTTCCACCCGCCGGAGACGGCGTGATAACTGGCGATGGTGCCTTCACCGCCTCCCTATTTTCACGCAGTTGCTTCATCAACACCCGTGCGTCGTCAGCCGTGGCGCCCTCACCATCTTTCCCCAACCACGCTGCCAATTGTGCTGCCAACTCGGGCGGCATATCCTCCCCGGACACGGGGGTGACCACCACGGGAATCGGATTCCCCTCTGTCGGCACCGGAGTTGGCCTTTTGAGTGGGGTATCGGGAACCTCTGCCGCTGCCCCCCGTCTGGGCCTCTTGCCCTTCCCTCCTGGAGCGGCTCTGCCAACGGTCGTTTCGGTCCCCCTTCCTCGTCTCTAGCCGCCATCTGCCTCTTTAGATCGGTTACCTCCTTCATGAGCATACGGAGCATCTGGTCGGTAGTAACTCGCTTTCCAACTTTCTTAGGCATTCTCAGACAGAGTATCTGCAAGACAAAAAGAAAGATTACCACGTTCAAAATTGGCTCTTCGTTCCGTCTCGAGCTCACGTGTAGCGAGGAGGTGCAGCTTCAGAGCACAGGAACAAGAGGATGCTTTCTTGGCTTGTTGCTCCTTTTATCCGTCTTCAGGGCGGGCGTCAACCCGCCCCTGCCTGCCTCAAAGGGCGTGGCCGGCCGCGTCAGTGTCTAGGCCAGCCCACTCCAGGGCGGGAAAAAGCGCGCCCCGGCTACGCCGCTTCGGGCATACCAGCCGAGACTCGCCTCCCGCCCAAGATGGCTTCCCGGGGGGATCGTGGTACTCCACCATACGTTCGGGGGACCGAATGGTCGCCCCTTTCCATTATCCTCATTTCTTCTTTTTCGGCCTACCACACGTTTTTCAAACAGAGGATATTGAGGCAAGTGTGGAGCATACTCTCTTCTTAACCTATTGTATTCTTTAACACAATCTAGATCTGCAGAAATCTTTGTCTCATCACACGCAATCAAGTACAATCCTGATAAAGTTCTGACTCGAGATAATGCCACATATGCCATACCCTCTTTAAACACAGATCTTCCAATGTTCACCAAAGCACTATCTACACTTAAACCTTGAGATTTATGAATTGTCACCGCATACGCCAAACAAACAGGAAACTGTTTTCGGCGAACATATAAGTCTTTTACAAGTAAAAATCTAGCAGAACAACGACTTATTTGTTGTACTTGTTCAATCCCATCAAATTTTATTTTTAAAAATTCAATTCCATCTCGATTTCTGTAATTCACAAAATCAACAACATAACCCATTGCTCCATTTACCAGACCGCTTTCAACATTTAAATTCCTTCTCAAAATGATACGACAATTTAAACACACATTCAGAGTCTTTTCAAAACCAGCTGTTTTTGAAATACTTTTCTCCAATGAATCCAATTTAGTTTTCAAATTTTCTGACAAAACAATTGTTGCACCCATATGCTCTATTTTATCTATTGCTTCCAGTTTCACAATCTCTTCATTTTCTAAGTCTAACATTTTTTGGTTGAAGATGGAACATTCTTGCAGAGTTGGCATCAAACATATCCCAGATTTCTTCTCAGTCATTTTTTTAAAAATATTCTCTGGAAGAATGTTTTCATTTGGATACAAATTTGAAATTAATCGACTATGCAAAGCTTTTTTCCCTTTCTCAGTCACTTTTCCAATTCTTACATCTTGTAGAATATTTTTATAATCTTCATCCTTGGCCTGTCGCATATTTTGAAGCAGTTCAGCATATTTAAAATTTAGCCATATATTAACATTTCCAATGCTTCCAAGGGACTTCCTGGTATCTTCATGCGTGAGCATTTTAAACACTGGTTGTCCTTTTACTGGAGTCAACTGCAATAGATCTCCAAAAACAATAATGTGTTTTCCTCCAAATAACACATCATAGTCTGTTTTAAGAATTTCTTGCATTCTCAAATGCACAAAAGCAAGCATTAGATTTGAGACCATGCTTACTTCATCTATGATAAGAAGTTTCATTTTCTTCAAGACTCTTGAAACTTCAGAACACGCATCTCCAGATAGCTTGTTGTAATGCAATTTATTATCATGTTCAACTGGCAGCATCAATAAACGATGTAGAGTAATCCCTTTAATGTTATGTGCTGCCAGACCAGTTGGAGCAGTTACAACACAAGACAGTGGTGAATCAGTCCTTTTCTGCAAATAAGTTGCAACGGCTTTAATTAGAAAACTTTTTCCTGTCCCCGCTTCTCCACTAACGTACAATCGGACAGGGTCAAATAATATACATGAGCACTCTTTTTTCTCATGTCTGAATCCATGTTCAATCTGCTCTGTGACTTCATCATATATCTTTTTCTGCTCAATGTTTAGTTGCTTTACCAAATCTTCTAAGTTAACTCCATCCTCTTGAGCTTGTTCCATAGCTCTTTCCACCTCATCCATGGCAGTGGCAGCTTCATTTTGGATAATTGGTCCTCCTAGTGGATCCTGGCTCAATGAAGTAGAACTCTGACTATCTTGAGAACTGTTTCTAGCTATCTCTTCAGCAATTGTAGTTTCTTGCTCCATTTCTTCATTCAACATTTGCAGATAATTTAGAAAAATAGGACATTCTATGGTATCCTTAGTTGCATTAAAAGAGTCTTCATAACAGAGAAAATCTCCAAGTAGTTCCTCTTCTGTACGCCATGGCTTAAAGAGTTGCAAAAGAGCTAAATAGTAAAATTCTCTTTTGTCTGGAACTTCACAACTCAATTTTCGTGATTAATCAAATGGCCTTTTTTCTGCTTCACTAGACATCCTTCATAGCCAATGAGTGCATATTTTCCATTATTGATATCTTCTGTGATGTTCCTCTTAAAACTGTAGTTTTGAAGAACTTCATACAAACATGTGTTCTCAAGGTGAGTACTTCTATTTGGATAGTATGTATCCAACATATTTGTCTTCAAAATATCTGTACTGTTTGGTTCTTTTTCCGCCAAATATTCAATTTCTTGTACAGATTTCAAAACTCGGTTTCGTGTTGCAGCAAGACCAAGACTCACCCAAATGATTGTTCTTGATTTGGCATAGAGACTTGCTGATGATAACCGATCAGAATATTCATATGCTCCAATTTCTCGATGCGACAACATCTTCAGACTGAAACTGTATAATTTCTTGCTTAGACTCTTTTCATGTGAAATATCCTCCCACATTTCCTTCAATTCTGTCTTTTCTTTTTTGGTGATGTAAGATGTCACATATCGAGCCACAGCAATAGAGTTGTCAGCAACGAACTGAATATCCATGTTAGCATTCCACATGGACAAAATCACTGGGTTGTAATCATTGATGTACTTAGATTCTTCATTTCTTTTCAAATTGTATGTATTTTTGGGAGATTTCCTCGTCACAGTATGTCGTAGAGATGACATCAAATTATTTACTCTTCCCTTAGAAATCACTGGTCGAGGAAATGCAAAACGACATTTCGTGTAGTACTTTTCCTTGTTTTTAAATTTTCGACGACAGTACTTTCCACAACGATGAGATTGAAAACGTAAAACTTGTTGCCTTAAATTGTTTTCTTCAGTAGATTTTGGAACAGCACATGTTGAATACTCTTCAATGAAACTCATCACTGTTTCATCTGAATCTGATCCAAATTTGGGTGCATCTTTAATCCACAACAACATATGTATATGAGGAGCACCTCTCGCTTGATATTCCTTCCTCCAAAAGAAATCCAAAACCTCTCCAAGGGGAGGATTTTTTTTGTTGGTAATAAAAGACATCATAGCTTCAAATCTATGATTAAAATATCTGCAAACATTCACTGGATCTAAAGAACACAGTTCTCCTGGTGTTTTCAATTCTATATTTGGTATGTTTTCATTTGCCTCTCGTAGAAATTGAAGTAAATCGTCCCATGCATACTCAGCACAGCTAAGAGTGAGGAACCATGTAGGAGTTCCTAAGTTTCTTAGCATACATTTCAATTCTCCATGACGACGAAACCAATACTCGTTGGTTCCACGTTGACATGCCATGAGATTGATTAGCTGAGATTCCAAAATACTGTCTTGCAGATTAACTTTCTCCATAAAGTCCCTTGCACAAACATTCTGCAAATGAGGTCCACTTTTTAATATATGATTAACTGCATAAGAAAGCCCAGACAAATCACTTTCAAATAGTAGATGAAATAAATATGGAATGCATTGACGAAACCTTGGATCTTCTGCATATAATCTTAGAGTCCGGTATTCAGCTGCAGGAATTTGAACTGGTCGATCATCATATCGTCCACCACAACCTGTTGGAAATAATTGTGGAAAACAACGAGCTTCCAAACTTTCTTCCCATACACTAATGGGACTTCCTTTTGCTGCTTTCATTTGAAACAAGTCAATTGCATTTCCCATTACTTCTTTGGAATGCAAAGGATGAACAGTATAATGTTCATATATTTCTTCAGTTCTAGACACATCAACTTTTTCAATTTGACCAACTGAAGAATCACTATCTTCTTCTATAGCTGTTTCCTCTGCTCCAACACTTACATCTTTGTAGTACTCATTGTTTTTGACCAAATACAACGTTGCCTTCTTGACTTTTTTAACATCCACTAAATCTTGCCAAATTTTCTTACTCTTTGTTGGAACCCCATTAACTAGAATAACTAAAGGATCTTCTTCTACTCTTTCTACACCAATTGTATCAATATTTTTCTTTACATCTAGCGGCAAATAAACAACTCTTCCCTTTAATCCTCTCAGTAAATCTGATGGAGGCAATTTCCCTGTCTTAGGCTCCATGCGTACAATAGCCTGAAAAGGATGGACACATTGAATCAAAATAGATTCATAAGTATTTAGATCCATCAATTCAGAAGGAATATCTATCAACTGAAGATTATTATAAACTGCTCTAGCAGGCATTCTATTTTCATTTAATTTTTTCAAACAATAATTACAAATACACTGATCCAAACTCAAATCAAAAGAATTCTCCACCAACAAATAACTTACAAAATCCTCCCATTGACTATTATTTTCCAATTCACTTTTTGCATATAAATCAACTAACCTGGTCTGAATTTTATAATGAGTCCGTCGACAACACACACAAGTTAAATTAGGCCTCTCACTTGATTTCACCTTAAACTTGATAATTTCCTCATCAAACTTTTCAATACTTGAAATTTGTCCATTATCTTCTGCATTACCATCCATTACTATATCTATTTCTACACTGTCCTCTTTGTTCCCAAAATAACAAAACTCAATTTCTTCACAAATAGTCTTCACATCCACTTCAGATCCATGCAAAAGAGCACTATTTAACTGTTTAAGCTTAAGTGCAGGACTTTTTGCATAATACAACTTCCTCACTAATTTCCTTACGTTATTATGATGCACTGCTAACATCCTAAAATGATGAAAAACACTCCGACAAACTTTTCTAGAAAGACAAGCTAGTGAATGCCCTTGCAAACCTGTGCTTTCTCTCACTCTGCAAGGATCTAACTCTTGCAGGATCTTCATTTTTTGTTTGAGACTTTTTTTACTATATGTACGTAAGAAATTTCGAAGCAAATCGATTGATTCCTGTCGCACACTACAAATACTACTGCATTTCCATGTGTACACTGGACCCTCAGTACGTCTCCCTAAAACTTCATCAGCTAACACCTCTTCTGCATCTCTAGATACAAGTTTCTCTTTTTCCATCACACAACTATCTTTCACCTCATATGCACGACCACTGGTGTCAACTGCATGCACCAAATCATTTTCCTGAAAGTAACTCTCCTCATTGAAAAAAGGCTCAGAACTTGAACTATGCATCCATTCACCAGAAAATACTTCACAAAAATTACTCCGATTAATAATTCTTTTCCATCTACTGTTCGATTTGAAAACATCAATTGCCTTATTAAGTATCCTAATTCTATTGATTATTAAAATAAATAATTTTTTCTTAACTTCAAAAGCCTGATCAACAATCTTTTCTACACTTTTCTTTTTCTTGTAAAAAGCAGCTTTTAGTTTACTTTTCTTATCATTTTTTAGCAAATTTAAAACTACCCTATTGCGAAACATTCGCCTACGAATGTCCCTAAAAACATTTACCCTTCTATTGCTATCCATTCTCTTCTCTCCTGCTCCAATGGAAACATTTTTTGTGGGCTTCTCTTTCCTTTTTAGATTTGTTGACTTTTTCTGTATATTCACATTAGCAATATCATTTTTTTTTCTACGACATATGTTGCGAAGAAAATACTTAATTGGCTTACCAGAAGCTTTTCTGGTGTTTTTTGAAGTACTTGTTGAAGAGGATTCCATAAACTCTGTTGTTGATGTTCTCCTTTTCCGTATGTTATTTTTGATATTTCTTTGCTTTGAAGGCATTTTTGCTTCCTTTTCAGAAGTTGATTTGAATCTGTTGCTCTGTTAAAAAAACACATGAAAGACCACTATTAGCAAACAACAAAGTAATGTTAAAAAACAAACAATATATACAATAAATTGCAACATATTTAAGTTTATACAATAGCAACTCATGGCTTTATTTATAAAGGCCTTGCGCCACCAGTGCGTCACTTTTTACCCATGTTTAAAGTAATGCACCAGCTGCACATGGCAATCATAAATAAGGGCCAAATGCAAATACCAATCATTTGCACCCACAAATCGATTTTTGAATAACATGTAAGAAACACTGCGCAGAACCTAAGTACAACCACTCAATATCATCAAACAAAGTCAGGGTCTGATTTATAAAGGCCTTGCGCCACCAGTGCGTCACTTATTACCCATGTTTAAAGTCATGCATCAGCTGCACATGGCAATCATAAATAAGGGCCAAATGCAAATACCAATCAATTGCACCCAAAAATCGATTTTTGAATAACATGTAAGAAACACTGCGCAGAACCTAAGTACAACCACTCAATATCATCAAACAAAGTCAGGGCCTCATTTATAAAGGCCTTGCGCCACCAGTGCATCACTTATTACCCATGTTTAAAGTGATGCATCAGCTGCACATGGCATTCATAAATAAGGGCCAAATGCAAATACCAATCAATTGCACCCAAAAATCGATTTTTGAATAACATGTAAGAAACACTGCGCAGAACCTATGTGCAACCACTCAATATCATCAAACAAAGTCAAGGCCTGATTTATAAAGGCCTTGCGCCACCAGTGCATCACTTATTACCCATGTTTAAAGTGATGCATCAGCTGCACATGGCATTCATAAATAAGGGCCAAATGCAAATACCAATCAATTGCACCCAAAAATCGATTTTTGAATAACATGTAAGAAACACTGCGCAGAACCTAAGTACAACCACTCAATATCATCAAACAAAGTCAGGGCCTTATTTATGAAAGCCTTGCGCCAACAGTGCGTCACTTATTACCCATGTTTAAAGTCATGCATCAGCTGCACATGGCAATCATAAATAAGGGCCAAATACATATACCAATCAATTGCACCCAAAAATCGATTTTTCAATAACATGTAAGAAACACTGCGCAGAACCTATGTACAACCACTCAATATCATCAAACAAAGTCAGAGTCTCATTTATAAAGGCCTTGCGCCACCAGTGCATCACTTATTACCCATGTTTAAAGTGATGCATCAGCTGCACATGGCATTCATAACTAAGGGCCAAATGCAAATACCAATCAATTACACCCAAAAATCGATTTTTGAATAACATGTAAGAAACACTGCGCAGAACCTATGTACAACCACTCAATATCATCAAACAAAGTCAGGGCCTTATTTATGAAAGCCTTGCGCCACCAGTGCGTCACTTATTACCCATGTTTAAAGTCATGCATCTGCTGCACATGGCAATCATAAATAAGGGCCAAATACATATACCAATCAATTGCATCCAAAAATCGATTTTTGAATAACATGTAAGAAACACTGCGCAGAACCTAAGTACAACCACTCAATATCATCAAACAAAGTCAGGATCTCATTTATAAAGGCCTTGCGCCACCAGTGCATCACTTATTACCCATGTTTAAAGTGATGCATCAGCTGCACATGGCATTCATAAATAAGGGCCAAATGCAAATACCAATCAATTGCACCCAAAAATCGATTTTTGAATAACATGTAAGAAACACTGCACAGAACCTATGTACAACCACTCAATATCATCAAACAAAGTCAGGGCCTTATTTATGAAAGCCTTGCGCCACCAGTGCGTCACTTATTACCCATGTTTAAAGTCATGCATCAGCTGCACAAGGCAATCATAAATAAGGGCCAAATACATATACCAATCAATTGCACCCAAAAATCGATTTTTGAATAACATGTAAGAAACACTGCGCAGAACCTAAGTACAACCACTCAATGTCACCAAACAAAGTCAGGGCCTTATTTATGAAAGCCTTGCGCCACCAGTGCGTCACTTATTACCCATGTTTAAAGTCATGCATCAGCTGCACAAGGCAATCATAAAAAAGGGCCAAATGAAAATACCAATCAATTGCACCCAAAAATCGATTTTTGAATAACATGTAAGAAACACTGCGCAGAACCTAAGTACAACCACTCAATATCATCAAACAAAGTCAGGGCCTTATTTATGAAAGCCTTGCGCCACCAGTGCGTCACTTATTACCCATGTTTAAAGTCATGCATCAGCTGCACAAGGCAATCATAAAAAAGGGCCAAATGAAAATACCAATCAATTGCACCCAAAAATCGATTTTTGAATAACATGTAAGAAACACTGCGCAGAACCTAAGTACAACCACTCAATATCATCAAACAAAGTCAGGGCCTTATTTATGAAAGCCTTGCGCCACCAGTGCGTCACTTATTACCCATGTTTAAAGTCATGCATCAGCTGCACATGGCAATCATAAATAAGGGCCAAATACATATACCAATCAATTGCACCCAAAAATCGATTTTTGAATAACATGTAAGAAACACTGCGCAGAACCTAAGTACAACCACTCAATATCATCAAACAAAGTCAGGGTCTAATTTATAAAGGCCTTGCGCCACCATTGCATCACTTATTACCCATGTTTAAAGTGATGCATCAGCTGCACATGGCATTCATAAATAAGGGCCAAATGCAAATACCAATCAATTGCACCCAAAAAATCGATTTTTGAATAACATGTAAGAAACACTGCGCAGAACCTATGTACAACCACTCAATATCATAAAACAAAGTCAGAGCCTTATTTATGAAAGCCTTGCGCCACCACTCCATCACTTATTACCCATGTTTAAAGTGATGCATCAACTGCACATGGCAATCATAAAAAAGGCCAAATAAAAATACCATTCATTTGCACCCAAAATCGATTTTTGAATAACATGTAAGAAACACTGTGCAGGACTTATATACTAACATACAATTTCACTTCTAAAACATAACTATCTGCTTCCAAATATTCTCCATAGAGCAAATAAGTCTCTATCTAAATTAAATGAATCATTACTTACCTTTACAAATGCTTTTGGAGATTGAGAACAGTGTCAGACACACACACCAATTTTTCTTTAGCAGAGCAAAAGGTGTGCTCTCAATACACTGAAACCAAGACTGGCATAGAAAATCTCTATCTTTGTACACATATGCCTTAATTCAACCAATCAAAAGTCTTCCCTCACTATTTTCAAACCAACACCCATCCCCCTCTCAGACCTTTCTATCTGTTACCATAGCAACTCCTTCCTAACTGAACTCTAAGGTTCAAAAGTTTATCTTACAATGTTGCAAATTAACTCAGCAAGGATGTTTGACCTCTCAATTCAGCAGCCTATACAGGGTATTTTTGCTTTTGGCGACTTTTTTTAAACCATTCAAATTGCTTCTTTCACACAACATAACCATGCACCCTAACTTTCAGATTTCAACTATCTGAATCCACCAATCATTGCTTGTGATTCAAGAGCAGAGAAACTCCACAATTATTTTTTTGTAAACTCCTACTGTTCCAACTGCCATTTCATTCCCACACTTCATCTGACTGGACCAGAACCTTCTCACATCATGTACTCTGTTTGGATTATTGGACATAGCTACATCCACTGGGCTCAAAGGTATGCAGCTAGCAGAAATTTTCATAACCTTGATTTATCAAATGTGGAAATCAAGTGGATTGGCCACAGAGGATTTAAATGTCACCAATTGATACCATTGGTGAAAACCTTTTTGCATCTGCCAGAACCTGACCTTATAATTGTGCACTGTGGTGGAAACGATCTAGGCACATTGACTGGGGTAGGTCTGGAAATGCTTTTAAAGGACACCTTTCATCAATTGATGATACTTTTTCCCCACACTGCCTTGGTATATTCCAATATATGCCAAAGACAGAAATGGAACTGGTCCAACCAATTTTGTCCACAATTTGAGAAAGCACGGAAACATGTGAATAAATCTGTTTCTGCTTACATGAGAGACTATGGAATGGGTTCAATATACAATAATAACTTGCGTTACAACATGCAAGACATCTACAGAGGAGATGGAGTGCACTTCTCAGATGAGGGGAATAGAATATTCCTCCTGAATTTAAGAATGTGTATTGGAACCTACTTGTAGGTACCTAAATCAACCACAGAACCCAAAAGCTCTTTTCAGAGCTACCCTACCTCTGATCATTCAAAGCGTTTATTTTTTTCTAACTTTTTTCACTATTTTTCACCAAAGTACGCTTTCGGGTACGCTTAAAGGTGCGCGCACCAGGCGCTACCCCCGTGGAAAATTAAAGAATTTTTTTTTTTTTTTTTACGTTTATGAGCCTCCTAAGCCCCCCTCAGAAAACCTAGAGGGTCAAGAAGTCTCTACAGTGCCCCCTTCTACCCATACCGAACATTGTTTACCCTCCATCTTGTGTCTCGATTGTACCGAAACACAAAATGGAGGACTCCCGTAACGCTGCCAGTGCGCGTAAAGGAGCGCGCACCGCTAAGCGCTCGATAAAAAAAGGTGGGAAAGCAATTTACAAAAAAACCACTGGAGACACTTTCATCAAATATAGAATAGGCCCTACTACATAGCAGTCCCTACCATTTGCCCAAATTTGGTGAAATTCCATTGAGACATTTAGGCTACAGGCCTGTCTAAATATCCTGAGGTAAATTACATGACAAAAACACACTTGTAATGTTAGAATTTACAACCAATTAAAAAGTATCTTTCATTTTCTACAATTATTTCCTGACGTTTGATTGGTTAAGTACAAGAATATATATAAAAGAAGAGAGGGAAACACAGCCATTTTGACTACTGCTTCCAGAAGTACACTTGAAAACAAATTTCACTGACAACTTCAACTGATTTCTCTAAGGTAACTTCTAATTATGGAAGTATATTGTACACTTTAAGTTTATTTCTGAAAAAATATTCTGTTAGTGATATGCTATCCCTCTTTAATAGTTAGAGATAGAGATAGACTTCTCTGTAATAGTTATGGATTGAGTTAGGCTTCTCTGGTATACAGTACCCTAACTCTACTAATATAGTTAATTTGTATGCAATTTTCAGAAAGAAAATGGAAGGAGAAAATCAGGCAAATGATACTTCTATCAAAGTAAAGGTGGAAAAACCAGAAGATCAAAAAAAAGAAGTTGATTTCATGGATGACTCTTTGGATGAACAGTTTATAGAATGTTTGGAAGAAATGGAATCATGTACATATAATTATGAGGAAATTCCGGACAATATTATGTTAGAAATTTTATTAAATTATGAAAAAGAATCAGAGGAATAAATTTATCTTTAATAATTTCAAATTGTTTCAGACAATATTCTTTTTTATATGTAATTCATAAAGTATTACCAAAAATGTTTAAAATATAAAGTGAGACTTATAGTATACTGTTCAACTATTTTTCTGTTACATAGTAAGTTTACTCATAGTTACTACCTTTCTCCCACTATATTATCTCATATGAATATTTTACACCTCATTTTCATAAGTGAGCAGGATAGACTACTCATGATCCCCTAGAAATTCTCAGGGAGTGCTTAAAAGATCTGTTTCTCCTTTCCAGACAGACTATGTTATGAATTCCATATACCACAAAAAATACAATAACAACATGCAAGATGTCTACAAAGAAGATGGTGAACATTAAATTTAAGTCTCTTCATTAGTACCTACATGTAGGTACTTACATAAAATAAAAAAATTAAAAAAAAACAATTAATAAACATACAATGTTTTAAAGTGATTATTTTTCCATAGTACCCTCCTCGATACGCTCCCCTGTGCGCGCACCAGGCGCTTCCCCCGCGAAAATCGAAAAAAAAAAAAAAAGGGGTGAGACCCCGCGGGCCCTTTAATGGCCCCCACATCAAACCTAGGGGTACAGGGAGTGTCTACTCTGCCCCCTTATGGTCATTTCCCCCTTTGTTTTGGCCACCTCTCGTGTCTCGATCCTACCGAGACACAAGATGGCGGCCGCTCCGGACTGTTTAGAATGTTTACAGACACCCAAGAGCCAATCAGCTTTCTGCGCGCAAGTCGCGTGTCGCGCCTGGAGCGCACTCCGGTGCGCGCACCGGAGAGCGCCTATAGATATATATATTTTTTTTAACCTAAAATCCACTGGAGCACATATCTTGAGACATAGCAAAGGCACATCGGGCTACCAGTCCCTACAATTTTGCCAAGTTTCGTGCAAATCCATTCAGCCGTTCGGGCTAAAATTGAAATCGACCGCCCTATGGAAATTAACATGGGGAAAACGCGTTTTGGGACCCCCCTTTTATCTCGGCCCCACCTTGACGAATCCCCCCCAAACTTTCAAGGAAGGACCGGAGCTCGACGAGGCCATTTTCAGGAAATTTTCAGGCAGATTCGTCAACCGGTGCCAAAGTTATTCCAAATAGAATTTTGAGATTTAACATTGAAAAAAATCCTAACTATAACTACCTACTGGCGACCGCCAGTAGGTAATATATATATATATATATATATATATATATAAGCGGGGGTCGAGAAAAAAGGGGGGTCCCAAAACATATTTTGCCCATGTAATTTTCCATAGGAAATTTTAGACACGGCTACAGCCCTAACTGCTTAACGGAATTACACCACATTTGGCAAAAAGGTAGCCCTTGGTTCAGAAAGCGACCTTTTTGTAAAATGGTGTAAATCCGTTCAGTAGTTGCTGAGAAAATCAAAATTAAAAAAGTTTTGATATCTATGGCCGCGGAGGAACCGCGCACCCTACAGATTAGGATCCGCACACCCTACAGATTAGGATCCACTCACCCTGCCGATCATGAACTGCATTCTAATTGGCTGTGAACACTCCAAACCAGGAACTGTTGGCAGCCATCTTGTGCCTCGGTAGAAGCGAAGCACAAGATGGCAGTAAAATGAAGGCCGAAAACAAGAAGAGGGGGCAGGGTTGAAACACCCTGACCCCCTAGGCCTGCTTAGGGGGTCCCACAAGGACCTCCAAGGCTAAAAAGTATTATTTTTTTTTTAAATACGCCGAGATGCGCGCTGGGTGCCCGGATCCAGCCGCGAAAATGAAAAAAACGAAGTGTGGGCTCCCGCGCTTCATTTAAATAAAGCACCCGGGTGGGCCAGGTCCCGGGGGCAGAAAAGCAAAAGTATGGGAGGGGCGTCAATCCCCCTACACTGCCCCGGGGACTGCCAACCTCAGGGACTTTGTTTTTTAATGTTGTGGGTGGGGCATTTAAGCCCCCTCCTGAGCACCGGGGACTGCCACCGCTGGGGCTTTTATTGATATATTTCTGGGGGCATACGGCCCCCCGCTGCCCTGGGGACCGCCACCTCCCTGGGGCTCTAATTATTACAAATGGGGGTCAGTGACGGACCCCCAAGCCCCGGGGACCACCACCTCTGCGGGGCTTTGCTAATGTTGGGAGGGGGGGCCATGTGGCCCCCCTCCTGGAGCCCTTGATGGCCCTGGGAAAAGCCACCCCTCAGGGCCGGCTCCTTGCAGTGTCCCTGGCTGCCTACCCAGGGGACACTGCTGTTTGCTATGGCAGGGTGGGAACCTTGCGGCTCCTGCCCTAGCAAACTGGGGTTGGGTTTTTGGAAGAGGGAGCAGGGAAACTTGCTCTCTCTTCCAAAAACCAAACCCGATTATTTTTCCACACGGGGAGCTGCATGTTAGCAGCTCCCATGTGGAGAAGCAATGTTGGCTCCCGAAGGACGTGGGGAGCCGACGGGACCGTGGGGCCATTGGGGCTCCCGCACGGTCCCCATCATTGTGTATAGGCTCCGGGGATGGGGTCCCCGGGGAGAATATAAATTAGTGGTAGGAGACAATTTTTTTAAGGAAAAATTAGGAGTCGCAACTCCAGCGCCGTGCTCAGCGCCGCCCCCTAGTGTGAACGCGCTGGGTGTGTGACTCCAAAACGACCTGGGTGCACGAGTCCCAGCACGGCCCGTGGTGTGAACGGGCTGGGTGTGCGACTCCCAGCGCGGCCCCCTGATATGAACGAGCTGGGTGCGTGACTCCCAGCATTGCCCCCTGGTGTGAACACTCTGGGTGCGCAACTCCCAGCGTGACCCCCTGGTGTGAAAGCACTGGGTGCGCGACTCCAAGCAAAAAAAAACAAATATTTGTTAAATATAAATCAAGCTTATATGTTTAGATCTTGGGTGGCTCTAAAAAGATAATTATGTGACATCATTTTTGGTGTTTGGTTTCAAATTGAAGCTTGCATTGAAAATGTATGTGGTGTGATGATAACTATTAGCAGTATAAGAACCCAGTCACTGTTTATGCTCTTGGGGAATGAGTCAGGCATTCAGAAAAGCAGTGGAACTGTCAATGAGCAAAATGTATGCGCTCCCCTAACCCCTTCCAGACTACTGAGTCTCTCCTAGTAAAGTCCAGGGAATAGTCTTGCCTGTCTGGAATCACACTGTGAGTCTGTGTCCAGTCTTAGAATCATTCTGACAGAAGCATACGGTTATTTAGGGGCAGATGTATCAAGGGATTTTTTAGTCGCAAACGCTACAATTCGCAAAAAAGCAGCGTTGGCGACAAAAAATTCGCAAAACGGTATGTATGATGCAAATCGCCTAGCAAAATTAAGGAAAGCAAAATTTGCGATTCCTTAATTTTGCGTAAGCATTTAAGGAATCTCAAATTGCGTTTCCTTAAATGCTATGCATCAAGCATTCTATTTTTGCGATTTCTCATTAAGAAATCGCAAATTACCACCAACTTGAAGGTGGTGGTAATTTGCCATTTCTTTCACAAATGCACTTTTTTGCATTTGTGAAGGTGCCATGTGGCGCATATACATGCCCTTAGGGCATGTATGTGCGCCTTATGCGCACACATGTGAATTTCAGGGGTGCAGCAGGGTGTCCTTATGACACCCTTGCACCCTTGAAATTATTCTCAATTTGAGATTCTCAAATTGCGAATCTCAAATTGAAAATAACTTCCCATTCATTCCTACGGGCCTCCAAGCCCATAGATATGAATGGGAAATTATTCCTTAATTGCGAATTCACAATTTGCTATTCACAAATAAGGAATAATAAGGAATCACAAAAAAAATGCTATTTTTTAGATACATACCATTTTGCAATTCTCAAATAGCGATTCTCAAAAAATCGCTATTTGAGAATCGCCAATAGGTATTTTGATACATCTGCCCCTTAATCTCTCTGCAGACATATAAGTGCTTATAAACTTATCCTGATGATAACTATTAGCAGTATGAGAACCCAGTCATGCTTTATGCACTTTGAGAATGAGTCAGGAATTTAGAAAAGCAGAGGAACAGTCAAATGAGCACAATGCATGTGATCCCCTAACCCCTTCCAGACTACTGAGTCTCTCCTACTAAAGTCCAGGGAATAGTCTTGCCTGTTTGGAATCACACTGTGTGTCTATGTCCAGTCTTAGAATCATCCTGACAGAAGCATGTGGTTATTTAATATCTCTGCAGACATATAGGTGCTTATAAACTTATCCTGATGATAACTATTAGCAGTATAAGATCCCAGTCACTGTTTATGCATTTGGAGAATGAGTCAGGCATTTAGAAAAGCAGTCAAACTGTCAAATGAGCACAATGTATGCGGTCCCCTAACCCCTTCCAGACTACGGAGACTCTCCTACTAAAGTCCAGGGAATAGTCTTGCGTGTCTGGAATCAAACTGTGAGTCTGTGTCCAGTCTTAGAATCATCCTGACAGAAGCATGTGGGTATTTAATCTCTCTGCAGACATTTAAGTGCTTATAAACTTATCCTGATGATAACTATTAGCAGTATGAGAACCCAGTAACTGTTTATTCAGTTGGAGAATGAGACAGGCATTCACAGAAGCAGTGGTATAGGCAAATGTGTAGAATGTATGCAGTCCCTTAAACCGTTCCAGACTACTGAGTCTCTCCTGCTAAAGTCCAGGGAATACCATTGCCTGTCTGGAATCACAGTGTGAGTCTGTGTCCACTTTTACAACCATTCTACAGGCACTTACTTATCATGCCATGGTAACTCAGGCCCAGACTGGGCCATGGTCCATACTGCCCACAGCTCATTGTCAGGCATTAGTCTCTACTGATCCCACATGAACCCGACATTTCCACCAATTCAATACATTAAAAAAAATATTTTGCCCATCTCATATGTGAGCATACGGTTGTGTATCACTCTAAAGGGGTCTGTGAAGTACACCTACTCCCAGATAAATGTTTTACAAAGCCTGATGTGGACTAAGTGATCTGTGGAATGGTACACATGGCTAACAGCTTCCTCAAATGCTTATAAAAGAATACAGACATGACTCATGGTGTAAAGCCTATAGATAACTATGCACATATACCATGATTTGATCTGAGAAATCGTGTAGCTACCATGAACTTGAGCCCTGCATATAGATATATGCCTCTCTTACAAGTAGAAATCAACCTCATCACACATTACAATGGTGTTCTTCCCTTCACACAGTACAGGGCCTCATAATCCATTAAATGTATGTCTTATGTATGCACCACACAATATATGCAATCAACATAATGTTTACACTCTGGCACTCAGAGGCAATCAATGACACATTGTAGCCCATGGGAATTAAATACAAGCAATTAAACAGAGTTTCATATTTATTAGAGATTATCAGCTGTTCCGCTGGTGAGCCACAGAGCTGACCATGCTGGGGAAGGGCCTCATATGCCAGGATATCCAGCAACTCTGGAGTGAAGGGATAGGTCCTCTCACCAGCATGGCATGCCATAATTACACAACATGTACACGACATATGCGGTCATCAGCGTTGGCCCACACAGCCATTAGACCGTAACCATCACTATCATCAATGCTAGCCTACAGCTGTGCCCGCCGCGCATGTGACTGCCCACTGTGCAATCAACTTCCACTGCCAGCAGACATTCAAAATATCCTATTAGGTAGGTCAGGCATCCAACATGTTAGTGGTTAGGAAAATATAATTGGTGCCAGTTAATTGCATCACCCCCACTACAAATGAGGGAAAACATGTTTACTTTTGAAAAACTCCATTCCCATGTCATGCTCAGTACAAAACATAATTTGTATAGTGTATTAATGTGCACATAGGCAAGAGGCCTGTGGTGCACTCTACACCGCAATTAGCTGTATTTCATATGAAATTTTATGATACCCTAACTATAGTGACAATTTACTATTTCTGATTTTATGATGTGCACAGTTCTGTTACAGACCTGTGAAGGCCCCCTTGGGGGTGACTGGTGAAATGTTCAACATTTGACAATGATGATGTAAAATGTGTAATGCTTCATGAAGCATCAATGTTCAGACACAAGACTTTTGCCTTACTCTTCATATATGTTACTCTGCACACTATGACCAATATACATTTTTGTGTTATTCCTCACATAGGAACCCTTGGAGTGGGAGGAGACGCCTGGCTCCAGGGTACCACCCATTACCAGACCTTCAGACCTGGGAAGAGGGACATGTGATGCAGGAATTTAGTTTGGATCGTCAAATAATACTGAACTTATATCATCAGTTTGAGCCTGACCTTATACTTCACATCACTTATCCTACATCAATCCCACCACTTGGGGGCCACAGATTCATTTAAATTCCCTCTCGCTATTTCACTTCGAATCATGCCACAACCTATGTTCAGTCGAGTACTCCAAGAGGTGCTAACAACACTTGAGACGCATGGACTGCTACAACCAGTTTCCCTGATGTAAGGATTTAGCCACTGTGAAGACGGATTTCTAAGCCTTTGGTCACAGCCCACATGTGATTGGATACATTGATGACACTCATGTTGTATTAGTAACACCACAAGCCAGGGAACAAGTGTACCGCATCAGGAAACATTCTATCAATGTGCAAGTTGACTGCCTACCGGATTTGCACATCTCAAACGTCTGTTCCAAGTTCCCAGGATCTGTATATGATTCCTTCATTCTGAAGAACAGCACCATAACCCAGCTGATGTCACAACTACTACCAAAGAGGTCCTGGCTTGTAGGCAATTTGATCTGTCATAATTGTGTGTGGGTAATGTCAGGAAGTATCATCTGAAAGTGTGTAACTAATAGTTGCATTTCTGTCTGTCTTCCATCTAGGAGACTTAGGGTATCGAAACTGTCCATGTTTGTTGGCACCGCTGAGGATTCCTACTATGCCAGGGGAAGTCCCCTTCAATGAAGCTTATGGGAGAACAGTGACCAGTGGAGCAGGCTTTTGGGATCATAAAAAGCCAGATTCAGATGTCTGGACAAGACTGGGGGAGCCCTTCTCTACTCACCAGGGAAGGTATGTAAGATTACCGTGGCATGCTGCATGCTTCACAACATTGTCCTGTGATGGAACATCCCTTACATCACAGAGGATGCAGGCCATGAAGAGCCACTAGGTGAAGAACCTGAAATGAAATTAAATGATGATGACGATAGTGGTGAAGATGAAGGAATGGACTTGTGTCAAGATCTTATCACAAACTACTTCTCCTGAGTGTATGAATGGTGTCAAATGTGATGATTTTCACTATTAGTTATGACTTTCACTATTACTTTTTGTAGGGATGCTGTGATGAGGATGTTAATGCTATGTACTAGGAATATAAGGGTCTGTCAAAAATTGGAGGAAGGTGTTTGTTTTGTAAGTGTAACTTTGTTCAGCTGTAAATGTTGTCTGGTACCGCATCCTCTAGAAAGTTGACAATGTGATTTTTGCCATTTGTATGGTTTCTTAGCTAATCCATCTATGTGTTGGTCTGTTTTAGATTCCTTCACCATGGTATCTTGATTTGGACATTTCAGAAGTGTGACATTAGCAGGTAAATGTCATCTAACACAATGTGTGTGATCCAACACAATGTTGTGTTGGGCCCAATTCATGCTAATCTACCTTCACATTGGCTAAATCCTTACTGTGTATGAACTGTATGGAGCTGTTATTGTGTCTTCTTACTGTGGATCAAATTGCTAGTTGCACATCACAGATATTTGTTTGTAACATTACAGTAAATGCAAGCAACACTGGATTGAAATGACCCTGTGGTCAGAAACTGTTGTACTGACATGTGTCTGTTTATTTCTCGTATTGACTATTGCAATGGCCTACTGCTGGGCACTAATAAATCGGTCACGGCCATACTTCAGCGTGTACAAAATGCTGCGGCCTGTGTTCTCTTTGCTGTACCCAGGTCATGCCGCACCTCCAACCTTCTCCATCGTCTCCACTGGTTGCCTATAAGACAAAGAATTCAATTTAAGACCCTCTGTATAGCTCACAGGATCACGCATAATTACTGTCCCTGAATTCTACAGGAGCTTTGCACAGCCTATGTCCCTAGGCGGGCTTTGCGCTCTGCCGATCTCCACCTGCTGTGCATTCCACGAGATCGCCGCTGTAGAGCTGGAGGTCGTTCATTTAAAGCTCAGGCGCCTGCACTTTGGAATTCCATCCCTCTGACTGTGCGCAGCATCAGCGATTACTGGACATTTAGGAAGCTGATCAAAACCTGGCTTTTTTCTGTCTAGTCTCCAGCCTCCTACTTTTTCGCTCAGCTAGCGCTGGGACGCCCTATTGCTGGAGCAGCCATGCGCTTTACAAATTGCATAACATAACATAACATTTGTTTATTTGATGTGGGATTTCTTTTGTGAGGTAGGAAACATGGTTCCAGCTAATGATGTAGACCTAATTTAGTGTTGCCTATCGTGTTGGATATTGTCAGATGGATCCACTCCTTCCATGTTGCAAAAATCTGCAACTGATTATGTGATCACTGCCACAGAATAACTGACTTTTGCATTATTTGCTAAGTTTACAACATTGTGTTAACCTATGATTAGAACAATTGATGCCATAACATGTGTTTCCTGCAAAAAAATAAAGTCCACATTCATTTGTCTAAGCATAACTGATATCTTTAGTCTTTTCTGGGCATCATTTAGACCGCAAACATTCCATGTTACATATCTAGTCCCCATAAGTAATTCATTATTTTACTGCCATATATACTCATACCTTTGTTATACTTATCTAATTTTCCGTTATTTCTTAATTTTTTAAGGCTGTGCCCATCACCAAAACATAAACAAAAACATTTCCTTCCTTCGAACTCCAAATCTCTTGTCTTAAACTCCCTCTCTTTCACCTCTATTTTTGTAAGTGAATCTACTTTTTGCTGCTGTGCCGTGCCCTGTACCCCCTCTTCCCCTCCCGCCCCCAAACCCCTGCCCTCCCTCCCCCCCTTACTGGCAAACAGGTCAATGCTGACCTGTGTCTGACAGCCGAACCCCCCCCCAGGAGGCCTCTCCCCCTCCACTCTCCCAGTATCTCATTATCCATTATTTTTTTGCAGGAAACACATGTTATGGCATCCCAGGAATATTTTTTGAAACAATTGGGCTTTCAAGTATTAGTAAGTTCACAGCAAGGTGTCAAAAAGAGGGGGGTAGCTACACTATCCAGGAATAAAAATGTGTTACTGAGAAAAAAGGCACAGGACTAATGGGGGAGGTGGGCAATGATTGAGTGTATGATAGATGGGGAATGGACTACGCTGGTAACAGTTTATAGATCAACCGAGGATGACCCAGAGATTTTTCAGCTTCTTGATGTGGAATTAGCTACCTGGGCACCTAGAATTATCATGGCAGGGGATTTGAACATTAATGGTGCGGATGGCTTGGGTCTGGGCTTATTTGGTAAATATTTAGGCAGGAAAAGGCGTGTCTGCCAAGCCCTACAGAGTTTAGTAGTGAATAATGTTTTAACTGATGTCTGGGGTAAAAAGAAGGTAGGAAAAAAGGGCTTTACATATTATTCCGCCCCACACCAAGTCTGTGTAAGATTGGATTACTTCTTTGTCTCAAATACACTCTTATCGGAATCAAAGATAGAAAGACTTCCACGAATCCTTAGTGACCATAATCCCCTAGTGCTCACAATAACCAAGTCAATAAATGTTAAACAACAAAGAGTATGGACTTTTGAAAGAGGACTATTATAGGAAGATAAATATGTGGACCATATGAAAATATGGATTAGGGAATGTTTTGAGATAAATAGAGATAGCTCTAGCCCAGGGGTAGTATGGGATGCCTTTAAGGCGGGGGTTCGGGGGGAGACGATGAGTTTTAATTCTTATAAGCGTAAACAGGAGCAGAAGCGGAACATAGAATTAGCAGGGGTAGTGCTCAAGGCAGAAGAGAAACTGGAGGAGTGTGTCATGAATGGAACCCCAGTAGATAATGTCATGATAGAACTTTTGAAAGCTAAAGGGGTTGGAGGGAGACATCGCTAGAAAAGCTGCAAAAATATATATAACAAAAAGAGAGAGATGCCATGAATTTAGTGAAACAGTAGGGAGAACCCTGGTGGTACGGACAAGGCAACAAGAAGCGTCGGGTACGGTGAGGGAGATTAGGGATATTACAGGTAGGAACCACACAGACTCAGAGGAAATAAGGGAGGTCTTTAGATCCTTTTATGAGAAACTATATGATGAACCGATAAGGGGAGATGCCCAGAGAATTAGAGACTACCTGCAGGAAATCCCGGTGGATACATTCACGAATGAGGAGGCAGAAGGTCTGGAAGAGGTTCTTCAGGGAGAAGAAATAAAAAATGCTATATTGAGCCTCCCCTCCAGGAAAGCAGTGGGCCCTGACCAAATTCCAATAGAATTTTATAAAGTATTTTGGAGCATTTTAGAAGAGGATATAATTAGGACAATGCAACAGGCACAGACAGGTGAATCCATACCCGGGTCATGGGGGGGCACGGAAATAATGATTATTTTAAAAAAAGGGAAGCCTCCGGAAGAACCGGGATCATACAGGCCCATTACTCTAATGAACACGGATACTAAGGTCTTCTCTAAAGCATTAGCAACTAGATATGCCAGGATAATAGATAAGGTAGTGAGTAAGAATCAGCATGGTTTTATACCTGGGAGGGGTACCACCCACCATACGCGTAAGGTGATAACTCTATTCGATGCTGCAGCAGTCTCAGGGGACCCAATGGCGATTATGCTATTAGATGCGGAAAAAGCATTTGACCGGGTCTCCTGGGACTATCACTGGCACACCATAGAAAGATCAGGGGTTAAAAAAAGATTTATTAAATTTTATTTCATAATCTTTATTTCGATGATTGCTCATCATAAAAGATACAAAAAACAGTACATTGATACAATATTAAAAATGGTATTGCAATATTAAAATTCCCACGGTTAAAAATATAAAACTATTTCAATCGTTACTCAAGTTAACCACATTCTTAGTAAAATATTTCCTAATTTCAAAGGGCTAGATTCAAACAATAACGCCTCCTATTCCAAACAGTGCCCAAGTATTTTGCCACAGCAAACACGATGTTTTCAGCAAGGTCAGTTTTAAGTACCCTGTAAGCCACCAAACACTTACAGAAGCCCATTTATTTGCACAGTGGGACTATCCATTTCTTTCTAGCTCCACTGTACTCTGGGCAGAAGAAGAGGATGTGCATGTCTGTCTCTCCATCCACTCCACACCCAGGGCAGCTACTCTCAGTGGGCTTACTCCATTTACTTGTACGGTCACGAGTCGGTAGTGACCCGTGCCTCCACTGGACATAAAGCTTCCTTATAGGAGGCGGATAAATAATGTCTAAGACTGGTTCGAAACAGTAGCAGTCTTTAAGGAGCAGAAAAGACTCAGTGCAGGACCCGATATTTTTATTTTGCAGTAGTGTCGCTAATTTAAGGTCATTATAAATTTTTGCCAATCGCTTCTTGGGCAACACCGGACAAGTGACCAGAGGGTTAGACCATACAGTATGTAAACCAAGGCTCTCCAACCCCAATTTAACAAACTTGAGCCAGGGAATTTTACCTGCATTGGGGAGGGAAAGGATCTCTTGCAAAGCCTCCCTATAACTAACTAATTCCGGGGTTGCCCAAATCCTACGCCAGAACATCAGTGGTCTCAGAGATAATTCTTCATCTATTGGTCTCAAGCCAAGATCTAGCCTCAATGGGGTTAAAGGTATGCTGGGGGAAAGATTATGAAATGATTTATTAAAGCAGTTCAGGCACTATATATAGACCCAGTGGCCTCTGTACGGGTGAACGCGGGAGTTACAGGACAATTCAGGATAAGGAGGGGAACAAGGCAGGGATGCCCCTGTTCCCCATTGTTATTCGCCATGTATATGGATCCTTTGATCCGGAGAATAGAGATGTGCGATTCAATAACACCATTACCCGCACAAACTGGCCAGTGCAAAATATTAGCATACGCCGATGATGTTGTAGTAATTACACCGGCTCCAACGGAGGCTATTGCTCAAGTGGAAATTGAGGCCTTGAGGTTTGGAGAGATCTCGGGATACAAACTAAACACTGCTAAGACGCAGATAATTAATGTAAATGTATTTGAGCTTATATAGCGCACAGCTACCCACAAAGGGTTTCCCGGCGCTTGCTTAGGGAACCCGTCCTGGTATTCCCCTGTGAGATAACCCCGGCAGGGTATCCACAAGGTGAAAGCCAGGCATCCCGCTGCGAGGGGCCGTTGTGGAGATTAAGCAAGCTATTGCCCAGAGTCGCAGAGTGTGAACCCGTGAGTTGAGAAGGCACCGGTGCGAGAATTATCGAGTCCGTGGAATTTTTGAGCCCAAGACCCGCCAAGGCGGGGAATTGAACCCTGGTCCAGGGCCGATCTCAGCTTCCGGGTCTGCCGCCTCTAACCCCTGAGCCACACTTCTCCACCATTAAAAACTGTTATACTACCTGTGTGGATAGTCGAGTTATGCAAGAAGGAATATATCTAGGGGTTACTGTCTCGGCTGATTTAGATGGTTTAGTGGAAAAGAACGTAACACCTTTAATTAATAAAATACGGAAGGATGTGGATAGATTAGATAATCTACATCTAACTATAGCAGGGCGGACGAATGTAATAAAGTTGCTGGTCTTACCTAAGTTCCTTTATTTTTTCAGAGCTATACCCCTATTATTTGACACCAAACTGTTTAAGAAGATTGAAGACTTAATTAATAGATTTATTTGGGCTAAGGGGAAAACTAGGAGGGCACTCAGGTTCATGACACTTCCACGGGAGAGGGGCGGGTGGGGACTACCAGATTTAAAGCTTTATTATTGGGCAGCTGCTCTGCAAAATATGGTATGTTTAGTGGGGGGGGGGCGGAGTCTGAAGGATGGAATGAGTTGGGCTCATTGGCAATATATGGCCTGGTACTGGGGCCAGAGGCGGAGAACGTGTTTTTAAAATATACAGAACCCAGTTATTTCAAAAGGACACGGTTCAAGACACTTATGGCTGCCCATACAGTTTGGAAAGCTTTTACCAAAAGATCTGGCCTGGGGAGGTACAATTTTAACACCAGATTGAAAGATAATCCAAATCTTCCGGAGGAAGTTGCCACTGGCCCTATACTTACAGAATGGGAAAGGAAAGGAATTAGAAGGATAGGAGATATTTTAGGACAGCGAGGGGTCTACCAGTTCTCTGAATTACAGGCAAAATATGCGCTAGACAATAGACAATTCTTTAAATATTTACAAAAAAGGAGTTTTTTGTATAATAAAAAAGGAGGACCATCAGGATTCAGCAAAAATCCTATTATGGAAGTAATTCAAGCAGGTGAGGACAGTACAATAAAGAGATTTTATGCTGAATTAATAACATTAAAGGAGGATGATACTGAAAAATGGGCAAAAAAATGGAAAAATAATTTGGATATTTGTGAGGAAAACTTTTACAGGTCCTTAGAAAAGGGATATACATTACTGTGCTCAGCGCCTCTTCAGGCACAACACTATAAAACGATATATCATCTTTACCACACACCTGCAAAGATAGCTCAGTGGGGAGGTACAACAGGAACCAGCTGTTTTAGGTGTGGAAGCTTAGAGGCAGATTTAATACATGCCCTCACCTGCAAGTGTTTGAAAAAGGTATTGAAGGTTTTTAAATAGAATATTAGGAACTGATATTCTATTGACCCCCTCGATAATCCTTTTGGGAGTAAATGAGGAGGAGGGGCAGCAGCGGGATGGGGGGGAATTTCTGTTCGTTGCTATGTCAGTTATAAGACTCTGCATTGCATCCGCATGGCTGGACCCTTTGCCACCTTCATTTCATCATTGGATGGCTAAATTACTAACAATATATAACCTGGAGACCGAGATATATGCAAGGAAAGGGAAGAAGGGTAGGAAAGTTGCATACGGATTTGGGATCCTATTACCCGATGGAAAGAAGGGAGTGTGGACTGAAATGTGGGAATTATATTTGATTATTGTGTACTGGTTCATATATCCTGTCTCATTGTCTTGCTTTGCTATTTAACTAGTAACCCCAATTGGAGTTTTATTTTCTGCATATGTTAAGGAAATTGAAACAAATGTTATATACTCTATGTTTTTTTTGTAATTAAATTTATTGCCGTGCTCTGTACATAAAAATGGGGGAAAAATTATTTCAATAAAAAGATTTAAAAAATCAAAAAAAAGAACAATCGAGTAAAGATGTTATCAGTCCAGATGCTTGTATACATTGTTGTGACATGCTAGTGATCCTGAGTTGAACATTTGTACATACAACATACCTGTGCTTCCAGAAATAGCTAGATTTTGACATTGTTCACATTGTTATATGTGAGAATTACAACTAGAGACAATGATTGGGTGACATGCGTTTTTTATAAGGTGAACAAGCTTAAGATCAAGAAATTTACCAAAAAGTACACAGAGAAAACCAAAAGTGAAGTATTCAGTCATGGTGGATGAAACCATCGCTGTAGAGTCCAAATTGTCTGGAGTCCAAAGTCCAAAATACTACTCCCGTCAGATATGCAAAGGTTGACAGGAATAGTCCACAAAGTGAATGTGCAGCAGACCCAGGAGGAAGTTAGGGGCAAGGTTTCTTACTGGCAGTGGTGGGTGTCTTGCCATCCCCACCTCCTGGATTTTTGAGTGGACGTTTCCCCTTTTGGGGAAGGAGGCATAAGCTGCTGCTGAAACTGGGGTGTCTGCAGCCATGTCCTCCTCTGACAGGGCCTACCTTCCTGTGACTGTGGCAGATGTTGATGGGCTAGATGGGCCTTGACCACAGAAAAGGGTAGATGCAGGATATAAAGCCCTGCAGATGGTGGTGTTGATGTCCCCCAGCACCACAACCAGGGAAGCCATGTTGCTGATGATGCTGGCCTCCTCATTGGGCACGCTGGCAACCTCCTGATATGTGTCCCTCTGCAGCTGCCTAATTTCCTGGATTTCAGTCAGTACCTGGCCCATCACACCTTGAGAATCCTGGTAGACTCCCAGGACTTTGGTGATAGCAGCCTGGGTGTCCATGGCCCCAGTGGGCTCTCTCTGCATACCCACAGTTACCCTCCCACCAGGCTACAGCCAGAGTTGTGTGCACTTGACACAGACTGCACCCTCCCACTGGGTTCCGGTTCCTCAGTGACTGGGGTGGTGATAGCAGCCTCATAATCCAAGACTGGGGGCATAGAATGGTACTGGTTATGCTAGGTACATAGGTTGGAGATGCAGTGGTTCGCTGTGTTGTTGCAGCTGTGGTAGGAAGTGTTGTTGTGGCCACAGTGAGCCCCACTGTTGCTGTCTACCTATGCTGACCAGAAATGCCAAGACTGTCATTGACGTCCACATGCCCAGGAGAGTTTTCATCACTCAGGGATTCATCCTGGGTTGGAGCAGAACTCTGTTCTGTGTCTGTGCAAGTACTGTGGCCGATCGACCTGTTGAGAAATAGAGAACGTTGTTATTGGTGGAAGTGAGGTAGCTACATCAACATTTTTTGTGTCAAAAGTAAATTGGGACTTAGAATCATAACAAAATAGATAGAGATTAGTATTTTCATCTGTCTGTCTGGAGTTGAGGTTGGTTACTAGGCATCTGAAGACATTTAATGAATGTAGTAGATTTTATAAGCTCATTAGATGTGCAGATATATGGCATTTTGGCTTTGGGGGATAGAAAAAACATCACCAAAACATTTCAACCAACACCGTGTAGTCTTAACAAGTGCATTTGTCAATTCCAAAGTCTAGTTGTGCTTAATACATGCAAATACACAGCTTGTTTGTATATTTAGCAGTGTCTATCATGTGAGCAGTGCAGAGTCAAGGCGTCACCAGCCACTGGTAATCAACTGCGTTTCCTTCATGCCTTACATATATTAGGAGTACACAGTTGTTTGGGTGTCACTCATGCCATCAATAGGTTCAGTTGATGAGGCCTGGATACCATCAAGCAAAGTATTCCGACATATATCTGAGGAGAACATTGTCTGCACATTGCACAGTCCATGATAAGTGAACACCAGTTGTGTGTACAAAAATTGACACCATCCCTCGAGCCTTATTGGGATTTGATATGCAAAACCTTGGATCGGAAATTGTATCATCAGTTTCGCGTAGGTACACTCCCCATTAATTCCTTTACTGCAAAGTGGGCGAGGAATGTAAATAATAAATGTCCCTGGTGTCCGGATCATGTGGAAAGTATTGGCCATCTGTTTTTTGCTTGCCCAGCTTATCGAGCCCCACGATCTAAATGGTTGAAACCTTTATGCAGTAAATTGGATTGTGGGGGCCACCTTGAAGCCCTGCAGAAGTTTCGTAATATTAGATCTGAGTTTTTCGTGGTCTGTGTGGCCAAGTTCCTGGGAAGGGCGTGGCTGATTCGTATTAAGAAACTTATTTAACTTAAATGACATGATATGAAGTCACTGCTGTGTATGTTTACAACCTTTTAAATATTACGGGATATGATTGTTGTTTTTATCATATTTTATGCATTGTATGTTGTCTTTTATGAATTTTATTTCGAAATAAAGACATAATGAACTGAACTGAACACCAGTTGTGACATGGCAAACAAGTCAGAAGGGGCAAAACGAGTCTAGCATCTTGGTTAGAGTTCCAGTCACAAGGACTTATGGTAGTGGTGGTAGTTTTTCTAACTCAACTTACTAAAACTTGACAAATGGTAACCTGCATAAGTGAACATCAGTTGTGATAGGGCAGGCAAGTGAGAAGGGGAAAAATGAGTCTAGCACCTTGGTTTGAGTTCTAGTCTCAGGGCCTCATGGTAGTTGTAGTCACTTCAATCTCACTTTACCAACACTTGACAAAGGTTTAGTGTATCAAACCTGTTGACAACATTCTTTTATAGGATGGACTATATATTTACATATTCACACATATCATGGGTCCCGGAATGATATTTATATGATAATCCACTTACAGAAAGCATTCCATCATGTGGTATGTCATGGAGTTGGATGCATTTGCTCTTATATTCAACAATATACATTGACACAGACAAACCAACATCTCACACACTTTGGGCCTTATTTATGAAGGCCTTGCGCCGCCGGTGCGTCACTTTTTCCCATTTTAAAAGTGGCCTTCATAAATAAGGCCCTTTGAGTTTTGGATGTTAGGGAGGGTGGACAGATAACACAATAGCAAAAGCAGAGTTGAGAGCAAACAGGACAGTGTGATATTGCAGCGGCCAAGTTATGGAACAGCTTGCCCACTGACATACGTCAGATTTCACAACTTCTTCCATTCAGGAAACGCATCAAGACCTGGCTTTTCCCCCAATAAATGCCCGTCTGACAGTTTTCCCGGTTACCCGTCAGCAGAGTATTCTCCAGCGCCAGGAAGCCTGCAAGGTATCAGTCGCGCTTTACAAATACTCAAAATAATAAATAATAATAATATTGTAGCAGCAATTGAAGTATAACTTACCAAATTCCACTCCTCCAGCTATTCCTGTCAAGCCCTCAGAATGCAGAATGGCCAAGATCTTCTCCTCCCAGGGAAAGAATTGTAATAAGGGGCTGGGAGGGCTACCGTAAGTCGTCTTTGCCCCCAGGTGGTGGGAGTTGTACCAGGTAAGCATCCTCAACCTGAGGTCAGTCCAGCTCCTCCTAATGTCGTTCTGTTTGTGCAGGGTGGTGCCAACAGCATTCATTCTGTTGACTATCAAGTCCCACATTTCCGTTTTCCTACCGAGAGGAGTAGGCTGGACTTGGGAACCAGAATTTTGGGGCTCTACTCCGATGATTTTAACCACCATGACTGTCGACTCAATCTCAGTGAACTGTGTTGTTTTTTTATCCAGGAATGATAAAAAATAAGAAAATATGTGAGTGACTATTTGAAAGGCAAAACAAACAAGTGATACCGGTAAAAATGTCCAAAACTAAAATTACAGGTAGTGGAGAGTGATAAATGGGAAGATGAAAAAAGGGGTGCCTTAGCTCAAAATCCAAAGAACTGTTATGCCTGTCATGTGGGCTGCAGTTGAGAATCAAACAAACCTGCTCAGGAATGGGGTTTGGTTTATAGTGTGATTTGCAGGCATGTTCACTTGGCAAAAGCACATCAGCTGTGTAGTTTTTAAATGAATCCAATGGTCACTGTTGTAGTGCTTTTTTGTGCTCATACCCCGGCGTTCTACTGCCATTGGGTAACCGCCACTGGGAGGATGCCATTATGACTGTGTAGTCATAATAGGCTTGACGGGTATACCACAGCCGTGATTGATCGAGTCTGAAGCTGCCAGAGTGCTGTGCTCTGAGACCGGCGTGTGAGGCGGGCGTGTGCTGAGCTCCCAGACCACTGAGGGAGAGCCGGGGAATTGACAGAAAAACAGGCAGGCATATTTATTTTTTATTTTATTTATTTCAATTTAAATAGCGCGTTATCACCCCAAGGTCTCTAAGCGCTTGTACAGGGAAAAGATAGAAACCGACTTCTACAGGAAAAAGAAAAACTGGCTACTTTACAACCCTCCCCATGCTTCCCGGAAAAGAAGGGTTTTTAGCATTCGACGGAAAGACAATAGGTTGGGCTCCTTACGGAGATTAGTTGGTAGTTTATTCCACGCTGCAGGAAGTAAAGTGGAAAAAGCACGCCCTCCCACAGTGGATAGGCGGAAGTGTGGATTAGCCAGAAGAGTTGCATCCGAGGACCGTAGCACCCTACCAGGAACGTAACTAGATAATCTAGTTTTGATGTAACTGGGCGCATTCCCGTAGAGTGCCTCGTGTGTGATACATAGTCCTTTAAACAATGCCCTCTGTCTGACGGGGAGCCAGTGTAACTGACGCAGGAGAGGTGAAGCGTGAGTTTTCCTTGGCTTCTTAAAAATCAATCTCGCTGCATCGTTCATTACTGTCTGAAGCCTCATGAGTTGTTGCTTGGGCAACCCTAAATACAACGCATTGCCGTAGTCAAGTTGTCCCAGAATTGTAGCTGACACCGCACTTCTTAAAGTGGAAAACGACAACAATTGGGCGATCTTGCGGAGCTGTCTCATGAGACCAACACATGTGCCTACCACTGCCGACACCTGTTTCTTCATAGATAGACTGCTATCAATATGGATACCCAGGCTTTTCACCACGGTTGCTGGCTCCGGCATCCTGCCCAACTCCGTGGGCCAAAACCCGTCATTCCAGGGGCTGCCAGAGATGGCTATTGGCAACACCTCTGTTTTGTCCGGGTTAATCTTCAGGGAGTTTGCTGACATCCAGTTTACCGTATACCTCAGAATGTTATGCAACCTGGCTTGTGCTCCTGGGGAATCCTCTATTTGGACGATCTGTGTGTCATCAGCATAATTAAAAATTTGGCACTCCATCTGATTGAGAGCTGAAATCAGTGGCTGCAGGTAGATGTTAAAAAGAAGCGGCGAAAGAGCCGAACCTTGCGGTACTCCACATTTGATGGCCGCTGATGTTGATACTAGGTCGGACAGCTGCACCTTCTGCGATCTATCTTGCAGAAAGGAGGTAAGCCAACCTAGTGCAGGCCCCCCAATGCCCAAGTCTCTCACGCGCGACAGCAGTTGACTATGACACATGCCGCGGAGAGATCAAGTAACACCAGGGCCCCCGGGATCTTCTTGTCGGCTCTCCGCCTCAATTCGTCTAAAACAGACACCATCACCAGCTCCGTGCTGTGATGTGCCCGGAAGCCTGCCTGATTTTGCTCTAGCAGATCATTGGTCTCCAGATGTCTTGAGAGGTATGTCAGCACATTCTGTTCCAAAACCTTTGCTAAAAAAGGTAATTGGGAAATGGGCCTATAATTCGTTAAGATTTTTGTGTCCGCCCCTGGCTTCTTAAGCAGCGGAATCAGCCGGGCCTCCTTAAGCATAGCCGGCACTTGTCCAATTTCCAGAGATGTATTTAGAAGGTTGAGAACATCCTCTTCCAGCCCTGGCATAGCTAGCTTAAAAACGCTCGGGGGCAAGGATCCACCTGGGAGCCTGACTTTACCCTCCCTACCAGGCTAGCTAGCGTCTCCTTAGTAATCAAGGGAAACGTTTCTAAGGGATTATCAATTTTCGGAATAAGAGGAGTGACTTGTGACTTGTAGTGAACAATTTAAAACAGGGGCATGAGAGATTTCTGGCAGGAGATCTTCAATTTTTTGTATGAAAAAATCCTGGAATCTTTGACAGTCCTCCAGCGAGACATCAGGCCTCTGTTCCTTATTTTTCCTTAATTCAGAGAGCACCTTAAAAACTTCTTTCTGCGGATTTTGGGATTCTGCAATTCTGGTCTCAAAATACTCCGATTTTCGAGCCAGGATAGCCTTTTTATATGTGGCCAGCTCTTGCTGATATAGGCTCTGTGCCATTGTATTATAATCCCTCCTCCATGCTCTCTCTGCCTTCCGAAGGGCTTGTTTTCTAAGCTTCAACGAGTCATTGAACCAGGGCGCTCCTGCTCCTTTATCCCTCACTTTCACCTTTCTGGCCGGCGCCACTAGTTCAATGGTAGTTTTTAGTTTGTCCACTACCTTCTGACAGGTGACCTCTATATTATCATTCCCGATGGTTAATATAGTGGTATTTCGTAAATATCCCACCAGAGCTTCCTCATTTATGGAGTTCCAGCGCCTCATGGTTTTCCATGTTGGTTTGGATTTCCCTCCATCTTTTGGTATCTCCTTCTGTCCTCTAAGCAGAAAATGGTCAGACCATATACATGGAGTGCCCACTACCGACCTGGCCCCAGGATCGGATGACTACACCAGATCCAACGTATGGCCCTTGTCATGGGTAGGCCCACTACAAGTTGTAGCAGACCCAATGCTGTTAATGCTTCTTCTAGATGGCCAGCCTGCCCCTCTTTGGGAGAAATCTCCCAGTGGAAGTTAAAATCTCCCATGACTAACAGGTCCTTATAACGAGACCTGAGGTCATAGACCAGCTCTATAAAGTCATCCATGAAGTCAAGGGTAGCCCGAGGGGGACGGTACACCAAAAGGATAACCAGACAGTCCATACCAACCTCAAATTTAACCCCTAACAAGTCTGCATCGCCCAAGCTTTCGTCACAGATTATTTCGGCCTTCAGACAGCTCTTATAGAGGAAAGCGACCCCCCTTCTCTCTTGCCGTTAGCTCGATTCTGACAAATCACCCTATAATTAGGGGGAAGGGAGGCCACCACATCTGGCATGGATGAGTCTTCCAGCCATGTCTCTGTGACCCCTAGAATGTCTAACTCCCCATCTTGTAGTAATGTGAAGATCATACCACTGCACTGCATACCACTCTAACACTGCTGTTTAACTAGTTACTGGATATCTGTCGGAGCAGGATCGTATTGCAGCGGCGATGGTGGCGGTAGCAGTCTACGCGGAGGCGAAGCACCTGTATCAGCTCTGAGGAGTGTCAGGCTCCTGCCCGGTTTTGAGTTACTGGATTAACTGAAGCAAGGAGGTAGGAGGTAGGACCGGAGAGGGCGGACAAGTGAGAACGCGGCCTCCTTTAGCGGCGGCTGCAGAGCGTAAAGCCCAGGAAGCCCGCAGAGGCAGCCCAACTAGGTTGGGTGCAGCTTGAGGTGCTGCTAGTGTGCCCTGCTCTTGGGTTGCCCTTCGCTCCAGGCCCTGGACTTTTGTCAACCCCTCCCCTCCTGTGCGGTAGCGGTCCTAACTGCCACACCTAGCTCTAGCCACCGCTGCCTCCTCCCAATCCTTCTGCTGCTCCCTGCTTCCTTCAGTCGCCCCCCCATCTGTCCCCCCTCAATCAATCAATCAGGGAATAGTAAGCGCGCTACTCACCCATGAGGGTCTCAAGGCACTGGGATGGGACCGGGGGGGGCTGCAGATCTGTTTAGCTAAAGATGTATACAAAATGTGGCCTCACCCTCAAGACACTAAATCTTTATCTTCTGTGACAAAAGACATATATAAAGGGGTTTGCTCAAACTTTCACAATACCCTGTGTGTATGTAATCTAACTATTTATCTAGGTCACGGTGTCACTTTTGAAAGAATAAAAAAGGTCAAAGAATGTCGAATGCCATCAAGACAGCCCACCTTTCATTCAGTGAAAATGTGTGGGAGAAGAGAGAGTCCCTCAAGGTAGAACCGCCAACGGGGTTGCTGGCTGACAATTGCCAGTGTACCCACTTCTCATCATAGGAACTCTCTCTCTTTTAGTGGAAAGGAAAATGGGAGAAAAGAAAAGAAAAAGACAACACAACATGAAACAGTGCTTTTTCTTCACCAGTTCTTCTCCAGGCATCTGGAAGAGTTAGAGAGTTCCTGGCGGTGGCCGCAGTTGGGTTGCGGACGGGCGCAGACGGGCTTGCTTTTGGCGAGCCTTCGGCACGCAAAAGGCCGGCACGCTGTGCTCGTCCGCTGCTCCACACCACATCGACCGCCATTAAGTTGGGGAGGTGGGAGCGAGGAGAGGCTGCTGGGAGGCGGGAGCCGCTAAATTCCGGGGGGTGAAGTGCAGGGGGTAGGGGCGGCAGGGGCAGCAGCGGTAAAAGGCGAACAGAACAGGCAGGCACGAAAAAGTAAAAACTGTGGTGGAATTAGAGCAAGACACAGATGGGCACAATAACAGTGGCACAACAGGGAAAAATTAAGAAAGCAAATGGCTGAGAAAGGTTACGGTGCCATGTCCTCCCTGGGGGTGGCACCATGGTTAAGCACCTGGGCTAGGCGTGATTAAAGACTTCTGCCTTCAAGCAGCCCACCTGCCAACCCACCCATGAGACTCATTGCCTCCCTGTTTAACAGTTGTATATGGTGCGCAGGGAGAAGGCGTAGTCTTAAGAAATCTCTTCTGTGCAATACCGCTTAATATCGTGAAGAATGAGGTCAGGAAGAGAAAGGCGATCAGTTACCGCCGTACTCATATATAAGAAAAGAAAGAGTAAAATACTGGGAGAATCTGGCAAAGGACTAGCTATGGCAGGACTCTACACCCCCACAGTAAACACCACTTTGGTGGCAATTGAAGGAGTCTCACCGAGAAAAGCATTGGGAAAGACATCCAAAACTGGCCATCAACCTAAAATATATACAAAATTCTCCTTTTTAAAAGATGTGGGGGCTTCTTAAATGCCAGCAATCCCGAATCAAGAGGGTTTCCTTCTCCATTGTACCAGGAGGCCCTATCCCTGCCAGATATAGCAGTACCATCAACTATATTGCTAGATAAGGCTCAAAATACGAAGCAAGACGAGGTGAGAATAGCATGAGATGTAGAGAGTTCTACTGCTGTTGAACAACAAGAAAATGATAAAGGAGTTGAACGGCAAAAGAAGGAAAGGCAAGAGAGGGACAAGCTGGAGCCAGCTATAGGTACAGGTGCAGGAGGCAACTGCACGAAAACATGGAGCTCAGGGGCAAGAATGTTGACGCCGAGTACAGATCATGAAGTTGCAACACCTCACATAGGCTTGACCACCAAAACATTAAAATCTCTGAGGATTTGGGCAAGTGGGAGATCCCATTGGAGCCAAACATTATGATTGTTCCTAATTCAAATCTGAAGCCTCACCTGCCCGAGGAATCACAGAAGGAATCACAGGATCTACAGAAACTCCTGCCCCCCATGGAATATCAATGTGCAGACATCATTTTGCTTGCAAAACAGGATAGTAAGAAGGGTGTTCCTTATCCGCCCACCCAAACTGTGCAAGAGATTTCCCAAAGATACAATTAAGTCACCGAGCGCCAGCAAGAGAACGCAGAGGAAGGGGAGCCATTAGGCCATTTGAAATTGAAGCATTTTTATTAAATACATGAGATGAAATGGTTAATAGCCTGGAGAAAAAATCAATATACAACAAGAAAACTCTAAGGATGAAGAAACTGACGTGCCATACTGCACTACTGAGGAATGGGCAAAGTTGGTAGCCTTTTATCTACCTTATGTACCCTAGGCCAAAGGAAATAAAACACAGCAAGACCTACCAAATGAGGAACCCCCAATGGACTCAAAAGATATATGGGATCATACTATGCAGCCTTCGCTCACAGCAATGCAATACCATCCAGATAAAGTGGACATTCAATCATCTCTCCTCAATTTCCTGGCCGTCCACGTCTCAAATATCGACAACAGGCTGACAGAGATGAGTAATCCTATCAAGAGAGTACAAGACAACACCCAAACTGTCGAGCGCCTCATCGACTAGCAATGTCACAGCAGCATTCGGTGCAAGGAGCACCCAGATTCCCCTATAAAACCCAAGGGCCCCAGACTCAAACCATCTTGGCGGAGGTTATGGGTGGCACTCAAGGAGTAATGGGGGCAGAGTACCTCCCCGTAAAAGGGGTTCAAATTACTCAAGAGGCGGGTCCAGGACTGGAGCCTGCCCACAAGGAATTTACTCATTTTCAACAACAAGAAACAAATTTGGAACAAGAAGCGATCACTAAACATGATACATCAGGACAAGCCCAAGGTAACAAGGCGTTAGGTAACATAAGGTCTGGGCTGAAAAACAGTCGGAAACAGAAGAGAAAGGGAAGAAATAAGCTAATTACCAACAAGAATGCTCTTATTAAGTCATATTTTCGGCATTCCAAATAGGAGATCAATCTGTGCCAAGTGCAAACACGGTATCAACACCCACACAGATCTTGCAAAGCTTGGAGATCCCCCCAACCTAGCAGACAGTTCCACCTTGAAGATTTCCTCAACCCAAGGAAGCGGCACGAATGAGGAGCATATAATGAAATCAAGTATGGAGGAAACCCTGTTACCTCAGTCAATGATTACTTCAGCTACTCAAACAAGCCATATTAGTAATGTTAACCCAAGGAGCCTAAACTCAAACATCAGGACGGATAACCAGCCAATCTTTACCAGGGAAAACTCTAAGATGAGCCATACAGCAAATGCCCCAGTTAGGGCAAGGGCCGATGAATTAACACTAATGGCTCTGACAAAATCCGGGATTAATGAGGAGCTGCAAGCTTCAGGGGCCTGTTACAGAAGCTCTTGACAGAATGATTCAAAGATAATTCTGTTTATTCAGGAATATAAATCAAAAGGGAGAGGGGACATCTTGAATAGAGGCAACATTTTTCGATTACT
The DNA here is from genome assembly GCF_964263255.1 of Lissotriton vulgaris. Taxonomy (NCBI): domain Eukaryota; kingdom Metazoa; phylum Chordata; class Amphibia; order Caudata; family Salamandridae; genus Lissotriton; species Lissotriton vulgaris. The sequence continues at coordinate 846,432,843 of NC_141697.1, forward strand.
AACTAGCATCAGTAACCTGGCAGAAGTGGCCTCACGTGATCAGAAGTCCATTGAATTTGAATCTCACAAACATCTGTCACAACAAGAGATATCAAAAACATCATGCGCCACACAGGAAATAACAGAGAAAATAATGAGGGAGGATGAACAACTAAATGCCTGGGGGATCACAGAAAATACCAGAAAGAAACAATTTATCCAGAACATTTGCTGAAAGAGCTGCAATCACACTATGGATGTAAGCCAGGTCGTATGGGTGCTATAAGGAAAATGTATTCGGTACTCAAAGAAGCACGCAGTGCAGAATACACCATCTGGAATCCCAGGCTAGCAGGCGATGATTATATGTTAGACAACTGGTACTGGATATCTCGAACTATCAACTCCCGGTCCAGGAACACATGACAGGGTAGGAAATTAGTCAATAAAGGCTGTCAATTAAAGCTCTGTTCATGAAACATCAATTGACTATGGTCCAAAGCTCCGGATAAAGAACTCCTGCTCTATTTCCAATATTTCGAGCTCATCTTATTGCAAGAAACTGTGCTGGTTGAGTCGCTGCATCTGCAAGGATATAAGTCTTATCATCTTCCAGCCTGCAGGGAAGCCAAATTTGGACATCCAAAGGGGGGTCTTTCAATGTATACTTCCATCAAGAGTATAAATACAGCTAAGGAACTACTCAACACAGCAGCAACAACTAACGGCATAAAAGTAATTACGTTGGAGTTAATAGGTCTCGCCGATAATCAGCAGTTAATACTTGTTAATATTTATCTCCATCCGCTGGATAAAAAGGCCGGTGCCAAATTGTTGGTTTCTAAGCTGTCAGGATTACTTGAAGAAGAGGCCTCTCTGAATCTTATAGCCTCAGGAAACTTTAACATGCTTTTAACAGGGCCTTATGAAAGAGACGAAATAGTGAAAGAGCAATTCCGGGCCTGGGGGATCCCACATCAGGAAGCCATTAAGTGGGGTAAGCAAACCTGCCCAGCAAAGGAGCTCCTCAAGGATCTGGAAAACTTGAGCCTGGTTGCGCTGAACGGGCGCTTCTCTGGAGATTGCCCACCGGCAGAAACGTTTTACAGCGCATCATCAAATACAACAATTGACCACACTTTTACGTCATTCTCCCTGTTTAACAAAATAGTAGACGTCAGGATAGGCAGTCCAGACTATAGTGATCATCTACCACAAGAGCTTATTCTGGATGCTTATGGGACTGCATCTACCGAGCAACCGGCCTGCTTAGGCTCGGTGTTCACGGACAACTTAAGAAGAATTAAATGCTAAATACTTAATTTTGAGAATTTCCTGAACGAGGCAAAACACTTATGGGAGGAAATTAAGAAGGAGAATAAAGATGTGCTTAAAAGTTTGGCTAAATTCACCGAAAACCTTGGCACACTCCACTCAAAAGAAGAAGGGAGGGGTGTAAACGCAGCAGTTAAGGCCCAACAAAGGCCTTATTCCATACCGGTGAGCACGCATAGCTACCATCTAAGAGAAGCCCAACTAACGCGATTAAAGCAAATAAAGCAAGGAATAAATAGAGCAATACGAAATCTTCGCCGGGTAGGGCCAGATGTCAACCTCCGAGATGAGTTAAGATCACTAAAAACAAGCAAGAAAAAACGTATCTTCTCAGCACGCTGCAAAGCTTCAGAAACAGCATGGGACAAAAGTCTACATGATGCGAAAGCCAAAAACAGCGCCAGGCTCCGGCACACAGTGAAGAGATTACAGAATCCAAGGGCTCATGGAATAAATTCTCATATCACTGAAGATGATTGGTTTAGGTATCTATGTAAACAATTTACATGAAGCTCTGCGGCTCAGTAGAGCTGGCTTAGGTCAACAAAAGCAAGACGATGAAACTAGCCATGGCTTCACCATAAAACAGATTTTGAGCAGAATTTCCAAGGGCAGAGCTGAGGGTGCACCAGGCCCCAATGGTATACCACCGATTTTATATAAGCGAGACACGGATTATTGGGCAGCCGAACTCCTGCCACTCTTTACACACATTATGGAGACAGAAAGAATACCAAACTCTTGGAAGGGATCCATTATCTCCCCGATATATAAGAAAGGTAGTAAAAACGAAGCAGAAAATTATAGATTGGTTGCATTAATAGATAATGATGCCAAATATTATGTGGGATTGTTGTTGGAAGAACTTACAGAATGGGCATCTGAAACGGCATCTATTCCAATCAACCAATCAGGCTTCCAGAAAAGTATGGGCCCTTCGACAAACATATTGGCTCTATCACTTTTAATGGGTGATACTAAAAATATTAATAAACAGCTATATGTCTGTTTCATAGACTATTCGTCTGCCTTCGACAGCATCTATAGGAATAAACTCTGGTTCAAACTCTCCAAAATGAAAATTAATTCCATACTTTTGAACCAACTGATCTTACTTCACAGCAATACATGGATACAAATCAAGCTAGGCACCGTAGAAAGCATATCACGGAGAATCCCGACATCCAAGGGGCTGAAGCAGGGCTGCGTGCTGGCGCTGATTTTGTTTAACTTGTTTATGGCAGATCTCTCGCCACAATTGGATAAATGCAATCATCATGCCCCCAACTTCGGAGGTCTCTCCCTCTCGAATTTGCCCTATGCAGATGGTTTGGTTTTGATTAGCTGTACGTCAATTGGCTTACAACACCTGATAAACACCACAAGTAATTTTCTAGCAAGAATGGATTACGTATAAATTTGGGCAAAACTAAAGTGATGGTTATCAACCAGAAAAAGAAATCACGCTGTTTTCAATGGGCGTTGGAAGGTCTGAAACTCGATATCGTAGGATAATTAAAATATTTGGGTGTACTTTTAGACAATAAAAGTACGTTTCTTCCGCAAAAAGCAACAATAAAAGGCAAAGGAGCTCTAATAGCAGTGGCATTAAAAAATATTGAACAATAAATAAGCGGCCCAAGCTTCACCCCCTTAATACAGGTAATTCGGGAAAAACTCCTCCCAAATGTCACCTATGGAAGTGAATGCCTCTGAGGAGAGATGCCAACATCCTGGACAGGACAGTAACAAAGGTTATGAGAATAATTTTTAATCTTCCATGGTATACATCACCAACCCAAATAATGCCTACCGAAACAGACAGTAAGGGGCATATTTAAAATGCTGGCACAAAATAAAGGGAGCAGGGCCAGGGACATTAAGCAAATATTTATGGAATGAGCTTAACCGGAAAACAGAAAGTGCAGCTGTGACCTATCTAAAAGACTCAATTGACAGCTTGGCCATAAAAGTCCCCTGGGGCACCATTGGGGTCCATAATAGCTTCAAGGAGCTTGTTAACAAAACAGTAAAGATCTTGTCCCATGTCAAGGATAAAGCTACCCTTTCAGAAAGGGCACATGGATGGTTTGTCATCCAGAGCTATAACAGCTGCTCTCCCCAACCTTATCTAGGCGCTGGATTTACCAGGGCCAAAAAGGAAACATTTCTGCACCTGAGGATGGGCATTTTACCAACATTGTTGCATTTACCCCCATGGAAAAGGATACAATTAATACCATAGTGCAGATTGTGTGCTGAGCCAAAGGAAGATATCCTACACCTTTTGTGTATATGTAAGGGTTTAGACAGGGAACGAAGATCTATGCTAAAGCCTTCCCTGAAAAGATTACAAATAAGAACATGTAGACAGGCAGTGAAGGCTTGTATTGAGGGAAAGGACATCCGGCTGGCCTGCTCCCTGGTTCGTTTCTTGGACATGGCAGGAATAAAAGTAAGGACAGAGGAGCGGGAACACAAGCAAATGAACACCCACAAGCCACATTTTTCCCTGACAAGCAACCAGCCTATTTTAATCCTGTTTATAATAATAATTTTACAGGGCAGCGATCTGCAATCCTTGGAGCATCTTTAAAGACCACATACATCTCACGATTATTGCTTTTATATGGCAGGGATTCTCTTTCCTTTTTTAAAATGAAAACAAGGTTTTTAAGATTTATAGAGCCATCTTATTGGTGATAGTACTAACTAGTTTTACATATTTTAAGCCAATGGCCACAAGTGCCTAATCATCTTACTTAGAATAACTTGATTCAAAATATTTTATGTTTTTGGAATGTATAATCCCCACTGAGACTTTACTCACAGGAATATAGAAGTGCTGAACGTGGCGTTCCTTGAAATGACTCGAGAGAGGATTATGTAATGCCAGACTCAGTATCTTATGTGAATGACAAAGTAATGAGTTAATCATATGTATTTTAATCAGTTGTATTTTTAATGAGTAATTTTATGCAATGGTTTTTATCAACTAAGCATATAATAAACTTTACCTTACCTTACCGTACCTGACGGCGTCATGGGATGCAATGCCAACATTGCACACGGCCGCAGTCCTGGCAGGAAAAGCGCAGTAGCTGCGGTCAGCTTTTCAGACAGCACAAATCATATTACTGTGGCGACAGACCACCGGTGCTGCAGTGTCCTGGAGGAGGTGGAAGTGGCAGTCGGTCTGTCGGACTGCCAAACTCGCACTCGGCCCCTTAGTCCGGTGTTGTGTAAGATCTATCCGCCTGATTCATGAAGCAAAATTGCACTCGCAAAGGGCAAGATTCTCAGAATCTTGCCTTTTGCGAGTGCAATTTTGGCATTTGGGATTCACAATCCCAAATGCTAAAATCGCTAATGAGGAATTAGCAAATATGCGAGGATTAGCATTTAAGGAATCTCTATTAGAGATTCCTTAAATGCTATTCATGACACTTGCAAAAATTGCGATTTAGCAAAATTGGGCCGCTATTTACCGAGAGGTCAGACCTCTCGGTAAATAGCAAAAACATAGAAAAATGCTTTTAAAAGCATTTTTCTAAGTTGCATGTTGCACACACACATGTCCTTTGGACATGTGTGTGCGCAACACCTGTTCAAATGTGCATTTTAGGGGTGCTACAGGGTGTCCTTTGGACACCCCTGGCACCCTTAAAATCGCTATCTGATTTGCGAGTAGCAAATTGCTACTCGCAAATAAGGGATACTCCCCATTCATTCCTATGGGCCTTTTGGCCCATAGGATTGAATGGGGAGAAATTCCTTTTTTTGCGAGTAGCAAATTGCTACTCGCAAATAGAGAACATGTAGGAATCGCTATTGATTTAGCAATTCCTACATGAATGCCGTTTTGCGTGTCCTCAATAGCGAGTCGCTATGATTCGCTATTAGGGCCACGCAAAACGGCCCGTACATGAATCAGGCTGTATATGCGGCCACTAATCGCTCTAATAAAAACGCACAGTATCAGTTCAGTTAATTGTGCGGATGACACGGAGTTGGTTTTGCCACACAGCAAAAGCTAACAGGATGCTGTCGAAACTTTCCAGACCTTGTAAAATGGATGAAGGTAAACTCTCTCAAGCTAAATGGGGATAATGCACAATTTCTTGGCTATTCTGCCGGAAAAATTCCCATGTCACTGCTCCCAAATCTCTGGCCTTTATCAACTGAGACTGAGCTGTGCCCCTCTGATGCAGTACTCAATCGTGTATAGTCACTTTTGATGACAAACTCTTCTTAGAGAAGTATTTATTTATATATTTTTTAGCTTTATATAGCGCTAATTGAACCTGAGGGTATTGTCGTATCCTAGAGCCTCAAGGATCACAGGACGCGGTGGCTGATATTAAGGTACCTTTATTGTTTTTCTGGGTACAGCATCTATGCACGTCTTGCCCCTTGCCCTGCTGTTCATCTTCTGTCCCCACCCTCGTCCCTGACCGGAAGTGGTGTTCGGTGTCCCCTTCCATTTGCCCCGGACCCAGGGTCCTAGCGCCCACTGTCTGGGCACAACATCTCCCCCCTTGTTGCAAAACAATATTTCCTGTGACACTGCCTGAGGTCACTAATAGAGAAGTAATGATAGAGAGAGAGAGAGAGAGAGAGAGAGAGAGAGAGAGAGAAGGAGAGAGAGAGAGAGAGAGAGAGAGAGAAGGAGAGAGAGAGAGAGAGAGAGAGAGAGAGAGAAAGAGAGAGAGAGAGAGAGAGAGAGAGAGAGAGAGAGAGAGAGAGAGAGAGAGAGAGAGAGAGAGAGAGAGAGAGATCCTCACAGGCCTCCGTCCCTTCACATCTCTTCATTCAGAATCTGTGGTTTCTTGCACTCCCTTCTCGGCCATGTCTCTCTGTTGTCCACTTGTGCTCCTTCCTCCTGTTTGACTTCCTCCAGCGCTGGTGCCTGCTGTTCTTCTTCTTTTGTCTTTAGTTCTTTGAAATGTGAACTGTTTCTTGTGATGTGATATCGCCCTGCTGATGCTGTTATCATAGGCCCTCTCACTTCCGTCACCATCAGTGGATCCTTTGAGGACGCGCTATCTGATTTCCGCAGCTGTCTTTGCCACACTACCACTGTCTCCTTCTTTTATTTTTGTGTTAGTGGCGTGCCTCCTGCAATCAGCGTACGCCTTCATTTTTGCTTTCTCTTCTGCGTCTCTGGCAGCTTTGTTGCTTCGCTCCATGCTTAACATCGCTTCCATTTGTGGTAGCCTTGTCCTGCTCGAGTGCCCCAGCACCAGTTCTGCGGGGCACCGGCCTGTGGAGCTGTGAGGAGTGTTCCGGTAGTCCCTCAGTATCTGGCTTAGAGCCTTCCCTATTGATATCTGCGTTATCTTTGCTCGCTGTATCGCCTTCTTGATCGTTCCCATGAATCTTTCGGCCATCCCATTCGCTTGTGGCCACAGAGGCAATATTTTCCGACGACGGATACCTAAGTATTCCATGAATTTTCTGAACTCTTCTCCTGAGAATGGCGGGCCGTTGTCAGTCTTTAGTGTCTGCGGTGAGCCCCATGCTGCAAAAGCATTGTCTATGACTGGTAGTGTTGCATTTGCAGAGGTCGACGCTACTTGCCTCACAATTGGAAACCTGGAGAATTTGTCTATTATCGCCAACAGGTAATTTCCTGTCTCCAGGGGCCCATAGAAGTCAGCCACCAATTCTGTCCATACTGCTTTGGGGAGTTCAGACATCTGAAGTGGCTCCAGCTTGGACGGCAGCCTCGTCACTTGGCAAATGTGGCAGTGCATGATAGTTGCTTCAACCATGCTGTCAAGTCCCGGGAACCACACCTTTTCCCGTAGCATTTTCGTGGTTGCTACCATTCCTCTGTGTGATTCATGCGCTAGATCTATCGTCTGTCTCCGCAGCGTTCGGGGCATCACTATTCTCGTTCCTCTCATCATTATTACATTTTCGGTTTCAGAGAGCTCTTCATGGATCTTTTTGAACGCCAAACGTTCTTCTTTTATTACTCCTTCTTCCAGGATGCTGTTGTTATTGACATGCCTCCACCTTTGTTGTCTTGTCACGTTCTGTATTGCTTGCATGGTAGGGTCTTGTTTCTTTTCCCGTTCCAGTTCTTCCATCGTTATTGACGCCGGTGTGTTGTGTTTCAGTACAAAATTTAGGTATTACTCCGCCATTGTGGTTGCCTCAGATGCGTGTGGCAGGGGATGCCTTGACATGTAGTTAGCCTGGTCGTGTTCCTTTCCTGGTTTGTGTATTATTTTGAAATTGTAGTCCATTAGCCATATTCCCCACCTCTCTATCCGGGGTGGTATTTTTGCATTGGGATTTCCATACATTATTATCAGTGCTTGGTGGTCCATGATTATTGTGAAGGGTTTCCCATAGATGAACATGTGGTAGTGTTCACATGCCCACACTTCTGCCAGACTCTCCTTCTCCGGTTGAGAATATGCTTTTTCGACGTCTGATAAGCTCTTGCTTCCATAGGCCACTACACATCTTGGTAAGTCTTGCCTGGTCTGTGTTGTGCCAGTATTGCCACCAACCCCACTGGGCTGTCATCTACTGTCAATTCGGTGCAAAGCAGCGGATCAAAGTATGTCAGGAGATCTACTGCTGTCACGGCGTGCCTGATCTCTTCAAATGCTTTGCTGCATTCTTCTGTCCATGTGAAACTCTGGCCCTGTTTTGTCAGTTTTCGCAGGGGAGCACTCACTGTGGCAAAATCTTTTTATGTACCTTGCACAGTAGCTGGCAAGGCCAAGAAATGACCTCACCTGTGCAAAGTCGCCTGGCTGTTTCGCTCTGTCCAGCGTGTCCACTTTGCTGCGATCTGGCCGCATTCCTTTTTTGGAGAAGATGTGGCCAAAGAATACCAGTTTGTCTTGCCCCAGTTCACACTTGTCCTCATTCAGCGTCAACCCTGCCTGTTCTAGTTGGGAACACACATCTCGCAATGCCTCGTCGTGCTCCTCGTCTGACTTGTCGAACACCAGAATGTCGTCACTGTAATTTAGCCTATTTTTCACTGGCCTTATTGCTTGTTTTATTGTTTCCTGAAATATCTCAGCAGCGGACGATATTCCGAAACTCAACCGTTTATATCGGAACAGACCCAGGTGCGTGGATAATGTTGTGATGTACCTGGACTGACGGTCGAGCTCTAGCTGTTGATATCCCTTGCACAAATCTAGCTTGGAGAAGCGTCTTGTGCCTGTTAGGCAACTGATCATATCATCAAGGTGAGGTCCAGGGTGTCTCTCACGTTCAATCGCTGTGTTCGGAATTCTCATGTCGACACAGATGCAGATTTTGGACGTGTTTTTTTTCGGTACACCCACTATTAGTGACACCCAGGGAGTCGGTCCTTCTGCTGGTTCTATGATGTCTTGCTTGAGCAGCACTTCAATCTCTTCTTCTACTTGCGGTTGCAGGTGTATTGGCACACACTGGTGGTGTTGAGCTACTGGTTTTACGGCTACATCGATGTGCAGCATTATTTGGTGCCCCTTTAGTTTCCTGAGTCCTTGCAGTAACTTGGGAAATTCCTTCAAGATGCTTTTTTTCTGACATGCTGTATGTCATTTCGAGGAGGCCCATCACCTGGGCTGTGACGTTGCTCAGTAGGCACGGTGCTGGAATGTCACCTTTCAACATGTGAATCTCTTCTATTATCATTTGACCTTTGTATGTCAGGTTCTCTTTGAATTTTCCCATGTATGTCTCTGGCTTTCTTGACCCCCATGTGAATACCTCAATTCTGGACGGTTTCAACGTTGGCTTCATCTCCATCTTCTCATATTCCGACACACTCATGATTTTACATGTTGCGCCGCTGTCTAGGACAAACCTTGCTTTGTGTGGTCCTATGTCTATGGTCACAACTCCGTCTTCTTTATCATGTTCTTGTCCACAAGGCAGATGCTTTCTTGATTTCCGCCTTCATCTGTGGACATGGCAGTAGCGTCGGACATGAGGTAGAGTCGTTCTACTTTTTTTTCTTCCACTTCTTCTCCTGACTCTAGTGAGGAGCTTCTGTTTGCTGTTTTGACATGTCTAACATGTCTGCTCGTCGTCATTTGTGGTCTTCCCGATCTTCCTCTTTCGCTTCTGAATTGCAGTCCCTGGTATACACTGGCAAAATGGTTGCTTCTGCTGCACTTCCTGCATGTTTGTCCAAATGCCGGGCACGTGCCTCTGTGTTGAAACTCAAGTCCACATCTGTAGCAGGTCGATTCGGGTTGCTTCCTTGTCACCTGTTCATTTTGTCCCTCTTTCCAGCTGCTTGCGCGGCTGTTTTCTGTCAAGCGGTGTGCTTGTTCAACTCGCCTTTCTTTTCCTCGCTCCATTTGCTTTGCGTGCGCTGTCGCTCTTGCTTCGGCCCTTGCTAGTGACAGGATCTTTTCCAGTGAGGTCGGTTCCTTCGGGATTCTCGCACGGAAGTCCGTGTCAGGGCATTCCTCAATGATGCACAGGCAAATTTCTTGTTCGTTTTCGTACTTGTCGAACTCGCAGTGAGTTACTAACTTCTGCAGGCCCGTTGCAAAATCATCCAACGATTCGTCTGTGTGCTATAACGCTATTGTGAAGGTATATCGCTCAAAATCAATGTTCCTCTGCGGATCAAATTTGTTCGTTAGGCACTTTATTAGTCCCTTGTACGTCGATGTCTCACCCACTAAGTTGAGGAACAGGCCCAGTTGTTTGGCCTCTGTCACATCCGTGGCCTCCATGTACCTCTCGAACCTCATGATCCATCTCTCCCATCTTATACCCACTTGCAGCTCTGACAGGTTGAATGGGAGAGGTCTGCGATATTGGGCGCTCTGCCTTTCACTTCTTTGCTCTGTCATCTTGCTTTCTTTTGTGCTCTTGGTGGCACTTGTTTCTCTGTTGTTTCACTATTCTTCTCTGTTCCTTCTTTTATTTTAATGTTTCTTTGCATCTGCTGTGCTTATTTTCTTTTTCTTTTTTTTTCACTCTTTGTCTTCTTTTTGTTCTTATTTAGTCGCTTGCATTGCCTTGTGCTTTTTTTATTTTTATTTTGGTGCTCTTTTCAGCACTCTCGTGGCTTTTTTCCTTTCTTGCCTGACTTCAAAATGTCCGCCACTCTTTTCTGCTTCCTTATTGGTTCATTTGCCTGACTTCAAGATGGCCGCTGGTGTTCTCGCGAGACTTCGGGACCAATCGGAGCCTGTCCTGACTTCAAAATGGTCGCCCGATCTTCCCTCGCGCTGATTGGCCCTGGCCGCCTGACTTTAATGGCCACCGGGATTCTCGCGAGAGCTCGTGCTCAAATTGCTCGATGTTCGCGCTCACTCAGCTCATTTAGTCGGCTTACCGGTGATCTTCAGATGCTTCTTTTCCTTCTTCTTCGGCGGTCGGGGTTGGCTCACGCGCCACTTTCTTCACTCACATGCGAGACAGGGTGGGCTCCTGGTCTCGCTGATGTCGTCGCTCATCCCTCGACGCGACCCAGGGTGGGCTCCTGGTTTTGCTCCTGCACTCCTACTGGGCACTTGATACGCGTATCCTCATCGCCAATTGTCGTATCCTAGAGCCCCAAGGATCACAGGACGCGGTGGCTGATATTACGGTACCTTTATTGTTTCTCTGGGTACAGAATCTATGCGGTAACTAGACATAATATCGACTCCACAATATCGAATGGACAAAATATCGAGTTAAAAATATCGACAATAATAAAATATCGACAACAAAAATATCGTTGATCAAAATATCGAATAAAATAATGATAAAAAAATATCGAGTACAAAAATATCGACTCAAAAACATTGAAATTCAATAATAGTAATATAAATTGTAGTTAATGTTTAGGAGCGGGATGTTGGGTTAATAGGGGATAAGGGTGGGGAGTAATTTAATAATAATTAATTAATTAATATAATTTTGTACATATTTTTAATTAGTAATTAATTGGTAATTAATTAATATTAATTAGTTCATTTCATTAATTAGAGTAAATTTTTTATATATATAATTTTTTGTTATAGTTAATTAATTAATTGGGAAAAAATAATATTAATTATTAAATTAAATTAATTACAGCTAATGTGCTAATATATTTATTTTATTGTTAATGTTAATTAATAATTAATTGGTAATTAAATAATATCAATTAATTTTGGGTAAAGGAGTATTTTTAGGGTTCAGGGTCAGTTTTGGGTATTTGGGTAAAGGGGTATTTTTAGGGTTCAGGGTCAGTTTTGGGTTTTTGGGTAAAGGGGTATTTTTAGGGTTCAGGGTCAGTTTTCAGTTCTTGGGTAAAGGGGTATTTTTAGGGTTCAGGGTCAGTTTTCAGTTTTTGGGTAAAGGGGTATTTTTAGGGTTCAGGGTCAGTTTTCAGTTTTTGGGTAAAGGGGTATTTTTAGGGTTCAGGGTCAGTTTTCAGTTTTTGGGTAAAGGGGTATTTTTAGGGTTCAGGGTCAGTTTTCAGTTTTTGGGTAAAGGGGTATTTTTAGGGTTCAGGGTCAGTTTTCAGTTCTTGGGTAAAGGGGTATTTTTTGGGTTCAGGGTCAGTTTTCAGTTTTTGGGTGAAGGGGTATTTTTAGGGTTCTGGGTCAGTTTTTTCTTAAATTTATTTAAGTTTCTTAAATAATTATAGTATGTTACTATATATATATGTATTAACAAATATGATTGTAAAAAATTATATTTATTAATTTAATTTATTATTTAATAATTATAAGTAAATTTAAGTATTTTTAAGTATATTTTAGTGTTAAATTTTAATATTAGTTTAATTTTACACTGTTTTTAATAAAGTCGATATTTTTAACAACTATATTTTGGTAAACGATATTTTGTACTCGATATTTTTGTACTTACCTGTTTGTAGATACAAACTCGATATTCTGTCTGTCAATATTTTGGCAACGATATTTTTGCAAGTCGATATTTTGTCCCTCGATATTATTTCAGTGATCCATCTATGCACGTCTTGCCCCTTGCCCTGTTGGTCATCTTCTGTCCCCACCCTCGTCCCTGACTGGAAGTGGTATCCGGTGTCCCCTTCCCTTTGCCCAAGACCCAGGGTCCTAGCGCCCACTGACTGGGCGCGACAGGTATCGGAGCGCTTTACAAGTTATGTGAATATGTAAATACGATTACAAGAGGTACATAAGGATATTCACACGATACAAGACAGTACAGCACTAGGTGCTTATAAAGTCATAGGTAGAACACAGGGCACATTGAGGAGAATAGCATCAGGAAGAAAAAGGCGATTGGGCAAGTCACATGCCCATCTAGAAGGCATTAGTAAATAGGGAATCGTGGAACAGTTTATGGGCAGGTTGAGTTAGTTGTTGAGGAGTAGGGATTTGTGGTCTCATCTGAAGGAGGGAAATGGGAGTTGCAGCGAAGACCTTTGAGCAGTGAGTTCCAGATCTTCAGAGCATTACCTAACAAGGAGCGAGCCTGAGATGATTTCTTCTTGAAGTCTTCTTCTGATGGGAAGGAAGCCATTTAAGACTATTAAGGGCAGGAGAGATGTGATAAAAAAATTGTGCCTGTGAGGAGTCTATTAGCCAAATTGAGAGCAGTTTATGTAGAGCCAACAGACATTTTGGATTTCCTGTATGGAGGGAGTTGCCATAGTCAAGATTTGAGATTGTACTTCCGTCTTAAGATCAATTGGGAGAATAATCGGCTTTACTGTCTTGAGATGCCTGAGTGTGTAGAACGCTCTTTTGCTGAATTTTTGATGTGCTCCACCATGGGCATGTTTTTGTCCAGGGTGATGCCCATGGACCTATAAAGAGAGAACACTCAGTTAAGAGAGTCTGAATTCTTGATCCATTCTTGGATAAGTAAAGGATTGTTTCTGGGGCAGAAGAGAAGTAGTTCTGTTTTTTGGGTTAAGTTTAAGATGGTTGGTTTTGATCCATGATTGTATCTTAATAAGTGTGGTGATTAGTTGTCGGAGGTCACAGGGTGATTTGATTTTTCAGAATAGTTGCTTGTCATCGGCATATAGGTGATAGTTTACCCCTGCTTGGGTAAAAATGGTGGTGAGGGAGTTCCATGAAGTTATTAAAAAGGGGTTGGGAGAGGACAGAGCCTTGAAGTATGCCTTGCATCGCCGAAGTTTGGAGAGACAGCTATGGATTTTTTATTTTTTTACATTGTTTACAGCGATGATTGAGATAGGATGTAACCCATTACAGGACTGTGCCATTGACACCTGTGCAGTTTCTGAGAGTTTCAAGTAAATCTGGATGATGTACTGTATGAAAAGCTGCTCATAAGTCAAGTAGGATTAGGAGGCAAGCATCACTTTCATCTAGATTTCTTTGAATGTCACCTGTAATATTGAGTAAAGCGGTTTCAGTGCTACAACCTTTCCTGAATCGTGATTGGAAAGTGTCATTGAGGTTGAATTCCTCTATGTGTCAGTTTAGGTGAAGGCAGACACATTTCTTTAGCATTTTGGCAAGGAAGGGAAGGTTTGTGATAGGTATTAGGTTGTTGAAGTCATTGGGGTCAGTTCCTGTTTTTTTTAGAATGAGAGTAACTGGACCTATTTGGAGGAAATCAGGAGCACAGCCTAAAGAAAGAGAGTCATTATTGATTTTTGCCCAGAACGGGGAGGATGATATGGTTGAAGTTCTGTACTAGTTGAAAGGCAGTGGATCAGAAGTGTGGGCTGGGGGCTTCAAGTTTGCTAATATTTTGAAGACATAATTTTCAGTCATAGGTTTGAAGTCTGTCCATTTAGCATTGTGACTGCAGGCGATCTTAATTGCTATGCAGAGGGTTGGGCTCATACTAGAGCCTTTGCAGTACTTTTATCAAGCTAGCCGAGACATCTTTTTCTGTTGTCGAAGAATTGTCTCAAGGACTATTGGGTTATGGTCTGTTAGGTATTGTATTATATCAAGGTTTGTAGCTGGAACTGATGGTCAGTACTTCAAAAGGCCTTTAGCTTTTATATGCAATGAGAAATCCAGCAGTGCTCTGTAGATGGATGGATTGGGCTCATATTAGAGCCTTTACAGTAATTTTACTCTTTCTGTTGTCAAATGATTATTTCAGGTGAAGGAAAGACTGGAAAACTAAATTATCAAATTATTTCCCTTAAGCCCCAAGGTGTTTGTTTTGTACCACTGCACAGACTCAGAAAGCTGTCTTCTGTACTGCCAGCACACGAAAAGTCCCTAATTGTGCTCAGTGTTATATACTCAGTGGACTGGATTACTGTAATGCCCTCCTCCTTGGAGCTCCCGACTACCTGTTTAATGGATTGCAAAGAGTCCAGATAGCTGTGACCAAATTGCAATTAAATAGACTTTGAAGATCATCTGCATCCAATGCTTTCAGGGAACTTCATTGACTCCCTTTGGATCAGAGGATCTGTTTCAGGTTTATGTGTTTCGTGTTCAAGGCCCTCTAGAATAAGGATCGTCCACTGTTGTCACATAGGTTAAAAAGATAAGTTCTGGGGAGACTTCTACACTTAGCAATTTCCAAACTCATTCAGGTAAATAGGTTCCACAAGGCTCAACAAGGTGGGCAAGCCTTTTCAGTTAAGGCGGCTAAGTTGCGGAACAGGTTGCCACCTACTCTCACATCAATCACAGAGTTGTTGAAATTTAGGAAATCCTTGAAGACCTTTCTTTTCCTCAAGTAATTACGCTTGTACCTGTGCGTCATTTTCTGCCATTATCTTTCCTTCAGCCAATTGAAGCTCTCAGCACCAGGATTCCAGTCTGGTGACAGCGTGCTCTATAAATGTTATAAATAAATACATTTTATGGAAGATGCTATTGACCAAAAATGTAATATACAAAATCAATTCTACATTCTCACACAGTTTTTCATCCATCAAATGAAGTGAAATTTACTTAAAAAACACACTACCAAAACAACCTATATGTTATTTAAACATTAACATATAACATAGTATTTGTACCACAATTAATAGGAAACATATGTACAACCATTCCTAAACTCTAAACCATAAAATAAAATCATAATCAAAATCAACAATCATAAAATTTAAAAAATATATAAAACCAATGTTTTAAATATTTAAAAACAATCTCTTTACAATCACATTATGATATTAACTTAATATTTTTAAATATTTATTTTTTATTAAAGAAATTATAAAATGTTATTTTTTATTTAAACATTTTTATAATTATTTTACTTCATTTTATTTAATTTTACATCGTTTTTCCATTGATTTTTTTATCTGAAGAATTATCTGAATATTTAACATAAAATAATGTTTTTGATAGTAATATAATAAATATATATTTAAATGAATTATAGATTATTATTTAGAACAATTGTTAATGTAACAAAATCAATAACAAAATTACAAAATGAATTTGCTTATATGTACATAACAATGTTCACTTTTTAAAAATCTCCCCACCCATATTCCCCAAAAACCTAATATCCCACTGTCATAGAAAATATAAATGTATTATTTTCTTGCGTTAATATAGCTAAAAGTACAAATTTCAACAATTTCATTAGCAATACATGGTGGGGCCGAGCGCCAATACATTATCTTACTAAAAACACTAATGAAATAACTAATAAACATTATGGGGCCGATTACGATGACAGTGAGACCGCCAACGACAGCCTGTGGGTGGTGGTCTCACCGCCATTGATTGCATGTTTTCTGCACACCATATTACAATAGAGGGCAGAATGATGGCGTCAGAGGCAGCCATAATCCCTATAATGGAGCCGGTGCTTATCAGGCACCTCCATAGGTATTATGATGTGCCTTCCCAAAAGCTGTTTCATGGTGCTTTACCCGTTATGAAGAGGCTGGTGGAAAGGGACATTTGGAGCTCATAGCGGGTCCCTCTTCCCCCCTGGTGCTTAGATGTGGGTGTTAAGGGCACCTATTGCCCCCCCTACATAACCCTTCATCATGTGGCAGGCATCTCATGGTGCCTGTGTATCATCAAGAAGAACTCGTTTCAGGGTACATTGTAATGAGGGGCTGTATGTTTTAAGTAAAAAGAAAAATACTTTTTCTTTTTTATGAAGCCCTCATCCACCAACTTAGTTGGTGGCATGCTTCATCATCGGGCCCAGCTGGTGACACCGAATGTGTCCCTGGTGTGCTACAACACCTGGTTTACAGCGGAGCAGGTATTTTTACTGGGTGTGCAGTGAGGTGGTGTGAGAGTGATGTTAAAAACTGTACAGTGATCCCATTACCTACAGGGGTTTATTTTAATGTTTGGGCCACTGGCAGTAATAAAAGCAAGACAGTGGATGTGGGTGGAGTGATAATTAAGAACTCCTACAATCACATGGTGCCTGCCATGCAGCGCACAAATATGTGTTCTGTCTATTTCTTGTACTGCAGCGTGTGCTGCAGCATGCAGCACCCGCCGCAATACAAAAGATAGACAGTGCGACCTCCTTTGAGGCAGTCGCATTGTAATCACATTGCAAGACCACTGACAGCAAGTCGGGCGGTCGGTGCCAGCTATCCTAATCAGCCCCATAGAATCAAACACACTACAAAAAATGACATACAAAATATTACAAACAATATTACATAAACCATTATTTTCTAGATCAATAGTTTTTTACATCAAAGTTAAAAACAACACTTAAAACTAAGCTTTTACCTTCAATATTCCTGTTGACAATATTTTTCACATCCCAATATTCTTGACACAATATTTTTGTATCATGATATTTTTTATTCAATATTTTGTCCAAAAAACGTGATAAAACGCCTTTGTTCCATATGGTGTGGGAGCACAAGTTCAGTTACATTGAGGGGCTCATTACGATGTTGGGCGGAAAGCCTCCGCCGACACTGTCTCGGATTTGGGAACAACGGACTTGTGGTCGTCAGTTCCGACCGCCAGATTACGATGCGACCAAACACTGTTCAGTCAGATTCCCATTTTTTCTATGAGAGATTGTGTTATGCCGTAACACAGGCTACTATGGGGAAATGGGTTGTGTGTGGAAAACTCTGCACCCTGTGGCAGGCACCCCATGGTGCCTGCCACACAGTGCAGGTTTTCACAGGGGGATACCAATGTTTCCAACGAGTGAACAGGAGCTCCTTAGCTGACATAGATTTGCAGGTTTTACAATGATTTATTGATTGATACTGTGATTGCCTCTAAGTGGAAGTTTAACAGTGGTCCTTCTTTCTTTTCGGTTATAGACTACGGACTAGGTTCCTTTGCCTATCACCAAACTCAGGGCCGGTCCTAGAACTTCTAGGGGCCCGGGTGAAAGGGAAGATGTGAGGCCCCCCTAATTTCCATGTAACATCCAGTCGCGGCTGGCACGGGTGGGGGGTCTCGTGGGGGTTCGGGCGGGGGGTAATTTAAAAAAAAAAGTATCTTCCCAGGTCTCGCGTTGTCTCTGCTCTCCTGCTTTCCTGCCTCTGACAGGAACAGGAAGCAGGCAGCCTCCCTCCCCAAACCAATCACAAGGCTGCAATGGGAGCATTGTGATTGGTCGGTACACCGACCAACCAGGCGCCTATGGGGAGGCTTTTTTCTCCATGTAGGGTGCAGTGCCCATGACTGGTTTGGTCGAACCCGGAGGGCTGACCAAACAGTCAGCGCCCTTAGCAGTGGGCAAGGGACTTCTCCCCTGCTCTACAGTGCGATCTCATAGGTTGAACCGCCCCAGAGACTTCCTGCTCAAGGGTCCATTGACCTCAATGACAGAGTGACTAGGGTGTGCTGCTTCGAAGGCCTGCCCAAAAGACTCAAGTTGAGCTTCAATAAGGGTTGTAATGGACAGGCCTTCAAGTTTAATCAATCAATCAATCAATCAAGAGTATTTGTAAAGCGCGCTACTCACCCGCTAGGGTCTCAAGGCGCTGGGGGGGAGGGGGGGCTGCTACTGCTCGAAAAGCCAGGTCTTGAGTTGCTTCCTGAAGGAGAGATGGTCCTGGGTGAGTCGTAGGTGGTTGGGGAGGGTGTTCCAGGTCTTGGCTGCAGGGTAGGTGAAGGATCTTCCTCCGTGGTGGTTCTGCGGATCAGCGGGACGGTGGCGAGGGCGAGGCTGGCGGAGTGGAGCTGGAGGGTTGGCGTGTAGAACGTGAGGCGGTTGTTGAGGTATTCGGGGCCCAAGTCATGGAGAACCTTGTGTGCGTGGTTGAGGAGTCTGAACGTGATCCTTTTGCTGACGGGGAGCCAGTGCAGGTCCCTCAGGTGGGCGGAGATGTGGCTCTGTCGGGGGATGTCCAAGACGAGTCGTGCTGAGGTGTTCTGGATGGGCTGGAGTCTTTTCTGTAGTTTGGTGGTGGTCCCAGCATAGAGGGCGTTCCCGTAGTCCAGACGGCTGGTGATGAGGGCCTGGGTGACCGTTTTCCTGGTTCCAGTGGGGATCCAGCGGAAGATCTTACGGAGCATGCAGAGTCTGTTGAAGCAGGAGGAGGTAACAGCGTTAACTTCCCTGGCCATCGTGAGGGAGGAGTCAAGGATGAAGCCCAGGTTGCGTGCGTGGTCCGTGGGCTTGGGTGGGGGGCCCAAAGCAGGGGGCCACCAGGAGTCGTCCCAGGCGGAGATGGATGGGCCGAGGATGAGGACTTCCGTCTTGTCTGAGTTCAGTTTCAGGCGGCTGAGCTTCATCCAGTCTGCGATGTCTTTCATTCCGCCCTGGAAGCTGGCTCTGGCGGAGGTGGGGTCATTGGTGAGGGAGAGGATCAGTTGGGTATCATCGGCGTAGGAGATGATGTTGAGGTTGTGCTTACGTGCGATGGATGCGAGGGGGCTCATATAGACGTAGAAGAGGGTGGGGCTGAGCGAGGAGCCTTGAGGCACGCCACAGATGATCTTGGTGGCTTCTGCGAGGAAGGGCGGGAGACGGACTCTTTGGGTTCTGTCGGAGAGGAAAGAGGTGATCCATTCTAGGGCCTTTCCATGGATCCCGGCGTGGCGGAGGCGGGTTGTCAGGGTGCGGTGGCAGACCGTGGCGAATGCAGCCGAAAGGTCAAGCAGGATAAGGGCTGCGGTTTCTCCATTGTCCAGCAGGGTCCGGATGTCGTCGGTGGCCGCGATGAGGGCGGTCTCGGTGCTGTGGTTCGCTCGGAATCCGGACTGCGATGGGTTGAGGGAGCCGTTCGTCTCCAGGAAGGAGGTCAGCTGTTTGTTGACGGTTTTCTCGATGACTTTTGCAGGGAAGGGGAGGAGCGAGATGGGGCGGAAGTTCTTGAGGTCTGAGGGGTCTGCGGTGGGTTTCTTCAGGAGGGCGCTGATCTCTGCATGCTTCCAGCTCTCCGGGAAGGTGGAGGATATGAAGGAGTTGTTGATTATGTCCCGAAGTATGGGTGCGATGATGGAGTCGGCTTTGTTGTAGATGTGGTGTGGGCAGGGATCGGCTGGGGAGCCTGAGTGGATGGTGTTCATCGTGTGGGTGGTATCTTCTGTGCTGACCTGAGTCCAGGCGCTCATGGTGGTGGTGGGGGGTGTAGGTTTGTTGGTGGAGTACGTGTTCTGAGCGCCGAAGCTGTCGTGTATGTTGACGATCTTACGGTGAAAAAAGGTGGCCAGAGAGTTGCAGAGGTCTTGAGAAGGCGTGATGTCGTTGTTGCTGGTGGTGGGGTTGGAGACCTCTTTCACGACGTTCAAGAATTCCTTGCTGTTGTGGGTGTTGTTGTCCAGTCGTTCTCTGAAGGATGACCTTTTGGTGGTGCGGATCAGCTGATGGTGTTTGCGGGTGGCGTTCTTAAGGGCTGTCATGTTATCTGTTGACTGGATGTGGCGCCAGGCTTTCTCGAGGTCACGGCAGGATTTCTTGGAGTCTTTGAGATCGTTGGTGAACCACGCGGCTTTCTTGCTGTTGAGGTTGCTGGCAGGGTTTTTCAGTGGAGCAAGGTTGTCGGCGCAGTCGGTGATCCACTGTGTGAAGTTGCGGGCTCCTTCGTTGGGGTCCATGGTGTTGGTGGGAGGGTTTAGGCGCAAGGAGGTGGTGAGTTGGTCGGTGGTGATCTTGCTCCAGCACCTTCGGGGGGTTTGTTGAGGGCGGTGGTGGGTCGTTGTTTTCCTGAAGTTGAAGTGTACGCAGCTGTCCGAGGTCCAGTGGACTTCGGTGGTGTGGCTGAAGGAGATGTGGTTGCTGGAGGAGAAGACAGGGTCGAGCGTTTCGCCGGTGTAATGGGTGGGGGTGTTGACAAGTTGCTTGAATCCGAGGTTGGCGAGGTTGTCTAGTAGGGCGGTGGTGTTGTTGTCCTGGTCGTTCTACAGGTGGAAGTTGAGATCTTCTAGGAGGATTTAGTCGGGGGAGGCGAGGGCGAGCGGGCTGATGAAGTCTGCGATGGCCTCGCTGAAGTGTGAGCGTGGTCCCGGGGGTCTGTAGATGAGGGTTCCTCTGAGGGTGGTCTTGGGGTCGGTGTGAATCTGGAAGTGCAGGTGCTCTGCGGTGGCGAGGGTGTCGTCGGTGTTGGTCGTGATGCGGATAGTGTTTCTGTGGGCGATGGCGATGCCTCCTCCCACACTTGCCACCGCTATGGTCTAACTGCTGGTGCTCAGACACCATTCTCCTAAGGTCTTTTGGGGCCTACTAAATGTGCTCTCTTAGGAGAGTGGTCCGGTGGACTGGTCATGAAGGCTGAACCTGGGTCCCCAGTTCCAAATTTGGCACCTCTGACCATAGTGCCACATCCTCTCCCCCACTGAACACCATACCGCCCCACTGGGAGAAACTCGCACTGCCTTCAACTACAAATTCAATTGCGCCCGCTATAAACACCTGGAGGCGACCCAATTCAAATTAGGTACAAAAGGGGGTGGTGATGGACGGAGCATCTGAATCAATCAAACACTCACACCCAGTCAAAAGATCTGGGTTGACTCCATGACCGTTCTTTAGCCCACTCTGCCACCCCAGTTCAGACATGGCTCTATGCAAATCGGTCTGACCCTGTGCCTCATGGGAACAGTCCATCCCAAACTGCCAAGCCAAGTCTTCCCTGGACCGGAAACAAGCTTTCGAGGACCGGTTTCTGGCATTCCAGCCGTCTTCAGCCCGGCTTGCTTGAATCTAGTGGCAATGTGAGCAAGGGACAAAAGGGTGTGAGTGTTTGATTGATTCAGATGCTCCGTCCATCACCACCCCCTTTTGTACCGCTTTTGGCCACCATAAGTGTGGCAGGGTATGCTCAGACGTGAGTCCCTTGCTCACTTTGCCACTGGATTCAAGCAAGCCAGGCTGAAGACGGCTGGAATGCCAGAAACCGGTCCTTGGAAGCCTGTTTCCGGTCCAGGGAAGACATGGCTTGGCAGTTCGGGTTGGACTGTTCACATGAGGCACAGGGTCAGACTGATTTGCATATAGCCATGTCTGAACTGGGGTGGCAGAGTGGGCTAAAGAACGGTGATGGATTACACCCAGATCTTTTGACTGGGTGTGAGTGTTTGATTGATTCAGATGCTCCGTCCATCACCACCCCCTTTTGTACCGCTTTTGGCCGCCATAAGTGTGGCAGGGTATGCTCAGACGTGAGTCCCTTGCTCACTTTGCCACTGGATTCAAGAAAGCCAGGCTGAAGACGGCTGGAATGCCAGAAACCGGTTCTCGGAAGCTTGTTTCCGGTCCAGGGAAGACATGGCTTGGCAGTTCGGGCTGGACTGTTCCCATGAGGCACAGAGTCAGACTGATTTGCATATAGCCATGTCTGAACTGGGGTGGCAGAGTGGGCTAAAGAACGGTGATGGATTAAACCCAGATCTTTTGACTGGGTGTGAGTGTTTGATTGATACAGATGCTCCATCCATCACCGCCCCCTTTTGTACTGCTTTTTGCCGCCATAAGTGTGGCAGGGTATGCTCAGACGTGAGTCCCTTGCTCACTTTGCCACTGGATTCAAGCAAGCCAGGCTGAAGACGGCTTGAATGCCAGAAACCGTTCTTCGAAAGCTTGTTTCCAGTCCAGGGAAGACATGGCTTGGCAGTTTGGGCTGGACTGTTCCCATGAGGCACAGGGTCAGACTGATTTGCATATAGCCATGTCTGAACTGGGGTGGCAGAGTGGGCTAAAGAACGGTGATGGATTAAACCCAGATCTTTTGACTGGGTGTGAGTGTTTGATTGATACAGATGCTCCGTCCATCACCACCCCCTTTTGTACCGCTTTTTGCCACCATAAGTGTGGCAGGGTATGCTCAGACGTGAGTCCCTTGCTCACTTTGCCACTGGATTCAAGCAAGCCAGGCTGAAGACGGCTGGAATGCCAGAAACCGGTCCTTGGAAGCTTGTTTCCGGTCCAGGGAAGACATGGCTTGGCAGTTCGGGCTGGACTGTTCACATGAGGCACAGGGTCAGACTGATTTGCATATAGCCATGTCTGAACTGGGGTGGCAGAGTGAGCTAAAGAACGGTGATGGATTACACCCAGATCTTTTGACTGGGTGTGAGTGTTTGATTGATTCAGATGCTCCGTCCATCACCACCCCCTTTTGTACCGCTTTTGGCCGCCATAAGTGTGGCAGGGTATGCTCAGACGTGAGTCCCTTGCTCACTTTGCCACTGGATTCAAGCAAGCCAGGCTGAAGACGGCTGGAATGCCAGAAACCGGTTCTCGGAAGCTTGTTTCCGGTCCAGGGAAGACATGGCTTGGCAGTTCGGGCTGGACTGTTCCCATGAGGCACAGAGTCAGACTGATTTGCATAGCCATGTCTGAACTGGGGTGGCAGAGTGGGCTAAAGAACGGTGATGGATTAAACCCAGATCTTTTGACTGGGTGTGAGTGTTTGATTGATACAGATGCTCCGTCCATCACCGCCCCCTTTTGTACCGCTTTTTGCCGCCATAAGTGTGGCAGGGTATGCTCAGACGTGAGTCCCTTGCTCACTTTGCCACTGGATTCAAGCAAGCCAGGCTGAAGACGGCTTGAATGCCAGAAACCGTTCTTCGAAAGCTTGTTTCCAGTCCAGGGAAGACATGGCTTGGCAGTTTGGGCTGGACTGTTCCCATGAGGCACAGGGTCAGACTGATTTGCATATAGACATGTCTGAACTGGGGTGGCAGAGTGGGCTAAAGAACGGTGATGGATTAAACCCAGATCTTTTGACTGGGTGTGAGTGTTTGATTGATACAGATGCTCCGTCCATCACCACCCCCTTTTGTACAGCTTTTTGCCGCCATAAGTGTGGCAGGGTATGCTCAGACGTGAGTCCCTTGCTCACTTTGCCACTGGATTCAAGCAAGCCAGGCTGAAGACGGCTGGAATGCCAGAAACCGTTCCTCGGAAGCTTGTTTCCGGTCCAGGGAAGACATGGCTTGGCAGTTTGGGCTGGACTGTTCCCATGAGGCACAGGGTCAGACTGATTTGCATATAGCCATGTCTGAACTGGGGTGGCAGAGTGGGCTAAAGAACGGGGATGGATTAAACCCAGATCTATTGATTGGGTGTGAGTGTTTGATTGATTCAGATGCTCCGTCCATCACCACCCCCTTTTGTACCGCTTTTGGCCGCTAAAAGTGTGGCAGGGTATGCTCAGACGTGAGTCCCTTGCTCACTTTGCCACTGGATTCAAGCAAGCCAGGTTGAAGACGGCTGGAATGCCAGAAACCGGTCCTCGGAAGCTTGTTTCCGGTCCAGGGAAGACATGGCTTGGCAGTTCGGGCTGGACTGTTCCCATGAGGCACAGGGTCAGACTGATTTGCATATCGCCATGTCTGAACTGGGGTGGCAGAGTGGGCTAAAGAACGGTGATGGATTAAACCCAGATCTTTTGACTGGGCGTGAGTGTTTAATTGATTCAGATGCTCTGTCCATCACCACCCCCTTTTGTACCACTTTTGGCCACCATAAGTGTGGCAGGGTATGCTCAGACGTGAGTCCCTTGCTCACTTTGCCACTGGATTCAAGCAAGCCAGGCTGAAGACGGCTGGAATGCCAGAAACCGGTCCTCGGAAGCTTGTTTCCGCTCCAGGGAAGACATGGCTTGGGAGATCGGGCTGGACTGTTCCCATGAGGCACAGGGTCAGACTGATTTGCATATAGCCATGTCTGAACTGGGGTGGCAGAGTGGGCTAAAGAACGGTGATGGATTAAACCCAGATCTTTTGACTGGGTGTGAGTGTTTGATTGATACAGATGCTCCGTCCATCACCACCCCCTTTTGTACCGCTTTTTGCCGCCATAAGTGTGGCAGGGTATGCTCAGACGTAAGTCCCTTGCTCACTTTGCCACTGGATTCAAGCAAGCCAGGCTGAAGACTGCTGGAATGCCAGAAACCGTTCGTCGGAAGCTTGTTTCCGGTCCAGGGAAGACATGGCTTGGCAGTTCGGGCTGGACTGTTCCCATGAGGCACAGGGTCAGACTGATTTGCATATAGCCATGTCTAAACTGGGGTGGCAGAGTGGGCTAAAGAACGGTATGGATTAAACCCAAATCTTTTGACTGGGTGTGAGTGTTTGATTGATTCAGATGCTCCGTCCATCACCACCCCCTTTTGTACCGCTTTTGGCCGCCATAAGTGTGGCAGGGTATGCTCAGACGTGAGTCCCTTGCTCACTTTGCCACTGGATTCAAGCAAGCCAGGCTGAAGACGGCTGGAATGCCAGAAACTGGTCCTCGGAAGCTTGTTTCCGGTCCAGGGAAGACATGGCTCGGCAGTTCGGGCTGGACTGTTCCCATGAGGCACATGGTCAGACCGATTTGCATATAGCCATGTCTGAAATGGGGTGGCAGAGTGGGCTAAAGAATGGTGATGGATTAAAACCCAGATCTTTTGACTGGGTGTGAGTGTTTGATTGATTCAGATGCTCCATCCATCACCACCCCCTTTTGTACCCCCCCAATTCAAATTAGGCACTAGACAAGAGCAATATGCTGCCTAAATAAAAAGTGACAACATTCTAGAAAAAGCAAACACTCTCATAAAGAATGTAAGATTAATTAAAAGCATGTGAAATGTAAGCAAGAACAACATGGTTTCCTTAACCCTTTTGCACTTATTATTCATAAATCAATGAGTGCTTTTGCATGAAAAGTTAAGGCCATGACTACAGGGCCGGAAGGGGCCAGTTTCAATGTCCATTGCTTATATCCTTACAAAACGTAAGCAATATAGTTCAAAAAGACCACATTCGTGAATACAGAGCCTCGGCATGCATTTTGTTTTCCAATCCGCCCATCAAGCAGGCACTGCAGTACATCCAGGAATGGTGCACTTCCAAACCCAGGGAAAACAATGCTGTTCAGAGAGAGACTAGAAAACAAAAGTAGTGCTTCACTGGCAAACTCTGTAAAGTGGCACTAATGTGCTTTGGGTGGGAATAAAAACAATCTGGCCCCTTTTCAACCCATTCTGTCTTGCTTTAGTTATTTTTTACATTTTGAACCTTTTATTTCTCTCCATCCCAATGCTGCAGGTTGGAAGTAAAAAATGACAGAAAAAGACAACCTTTCCACCAACTGTTTTTATTTTTTGGATTCATTTCACTGGAGAACAAATAAAAGAGTACTGGCTACAAGGCCCAGGGAAAGGGGCCCCACACCTGGACCTTGCAGCTTTCTGTAGTGCTTAGAGGCCCAGGGAAAGGGGGCCCCCTTCCCTGGGCCTTTGAAGCAGTGAGTCATTTTGTAAAACTCTGCCCTAGCACTGGCAATTCTACATACATTAAGTTAACAAAAGCCAGTTGATCTGGCTGCTCCCTCCTACCCTCACCCACCTCCCTTACCTGTGTCCCGCTGGTCCTGGAAACAAAGGGGCCTTCTGTCACCTGGCAACAAAATGCAGAAAGGGAATGGCCGGTACTTAACACAGGTGCTCCCCCGCCCCTAACACTGTGATGCTGGCCGGCTGCTCGGCCTTCCCCCCACCCCTGCACCCCCAGGAATGCCAACACGCTGTGATCAGCAAGGTCGACTCCAGCCTTGCATGTGTATTGTATTGTGATTGGGCGGGGAGGGGACCCAGGAGGAGCAGATGGGCAATCTGTGAAAGTGTGGCCTTTCACAGTGAAGCGGTGGGGGCCCCCTGTCTTTCAGCCGAGCGCGAGGCCCTGGGCAGCTGCACACACTGCGCATGCCTAGCGCCAGCCCTGACCAAACTTGAATGAGGGAAAAGGAAAGACTTTAGGATACTAGCTCTGACTAGGACAATTTGTTTGCCATCCTACTCTAGTTGTCAGATGACAAGCTTCCATGGGTAGTAGTTTAATAACTACTGAGGGTATTCTGAGAGCTGACACCCCATGGAGATGCAGAATGTTCTATATTTGTATACTAATGAACAATGAATAGCCAAACGTATTGGCCAAAATGGTAACTCTACGAGTTAACAGACAGCAATTTCATTTCCCCTTGGAATTCAATTTGCCTTTCGCTGCTCATGGATCTTACATGCCCTCTTATCGGGGTTATGAGTATTTGTACTTTGCGGAAATTACTGATCTCTGTGACTGTATAATAGATTGTTTGTTGTTTACTATTAATGAAATTACGCAAAGTATATGAGCCTGTGAAGGAGGGGTGGAGCGGTAGATCAACTCTGACACTGGCTTGTAGATTGCTGGGAGTGACTGTTAATAGAATTATGAACAAGTACGTTTGGGAACTGTCTAGATGATGGTTGTCACAGGGCAGGGATCACTGGAATGGAGACAGGGCATCTGCAAAGTAAGGAGGGGACAGGCCAATAACAGTTTTGGTAATGCAAGCGAGAATATTGAACTTCCCTCCGTTCTTTGCATATAACCAACCTGCCTGCGTCATCTGTAATTAATGGGAGGTCGGTTGTCAGTGAAGAGAACTGACAACAAAGTATGTGAATGAACAACGAGGGAGAAGATACACAAATTATGGAGAAACAAAGGCTTCCAGCATGCATCTCAAATCGTGCTTGGTCCTTGGTTACGTTCCTGGTGAAATGTTTTCTACCAGGTATTACAAATCTTGTAAACAGCCTGATTCATGTACGGGCCGTTTTGCGTGGCCCTAATAGCGAATCATAGCGACTCGCTATTGAGGACACGCAAAACGGCATTCATGTAGGAATTGCTAAATCAATAGCGATTCCTACATGTTCTCTATTTGCGAGTAGCAATTTGCTACTCGCAAAAAAAGGAATTTCTCCCCATTCAATCCTATGGGCCAAAAGGCCCATAGGAATGAATGGGGAGTATCCCTTATTTGCGAGTAGCAATTTGCTACTCGCAAATCAGATAGCGATTTTAAGGGTGCCAGGGGTGTCCAAAGGACACCCTGTAGCACCCCTAAAATGCACATTTGAACAGGTGTTGCGCACACACATGTCCAAAGGACATGTGTGTGTGCAACATGCAACTTAGAAAAATGCTTTTAAAAGCATTTTTCTATGTTTTTGCTATTTACCGAGAGGTCTGACCTCTCGGTAAATAGCGGCCCAATTTTGCTAAATCGCAATTTTTGCAAGTGTCATGAATAGCATTTAAGGAATCTCTAATAGAGATTCCTTAAATGCTAATCCTCGCATATTTGCTAATTCCTCATTAGCGATTTTAGCATTTGGGATTGTGAATCCCAAATGCCAAAATTGCACTCGCAAAAGGCAAGATTCTGAGAATCTTGCCCTTTGCGAGTGCAATTTTGCTTCATGAATCAGGCGGTAAATCTCTTAAAATTCGAGAAGTGGGAGCAAAAAGGCAGAATTTACAAATGTATCTTACACATTTACAGTTACAGCATTTAATAAAAAACGACAGAAGGCGAGCTGGATGAAGAGCCATATAGAAAATACAAGTAGTTATTATTGCCATGCATTTCGGATTGTTTAAAAAAGTGAATGTTAGTACGAATGAGTAATATGAACGAAGCAATATTTTTTTAAAATAGCTACAATGAGAAACAACCGGTTTACTGCTGTGTGACGTCGTCAAAAAGCAAACATAGCATTATTCACGCTAATAAAGTGATAAACGTCAATCGTGGCTGCAAAAAAAGCGTGTCCTTGGGCGACTGTGAGGTGTCGACTATCAGAATATTTCCTGGAGTTTTCTCTGTCATAAGGATGTCGGTTGAGTTAATAGCTGTTGCTCAATTGTGGATGACAGTGAGAAAGATCACATGGCAGGAAACAAAAGAAGCGATGCTAGGCATCTAGAATCTGCTGGCAGAGACTTACCTTTCTGGTGCCAACATCCCGGACGTTGAAGTGGCTTATGTGCCCACATGGCAACGGGGCGAAAAATAGGCAGCGCGGCCTGCACTAAAAAGCAACATATATTTTTCAGTTTTAAAGCTAAAAAAATCGTCGTTTTAAACTCGTTTTAGTGTGTTAACTCCTTAAAGGTGCTGTGTTGTGCCATTTAAAATTCCGATTTAAAGGGCTGAATCCAACTATTTTACATGTTGGAAAATTAAATAGGATGACTTCAGAATATATGTAACCTCAAAACACATATAACAGCTGATAACCCCCACCCAACCATAGCAGAAACACACCTTATTGAGAAGTACTAGGTCAGAGAGCAATTTAAACCAGTATTGTAGGAAGCAAGATAAGGCACGCCTGAAAACCAGTGAGGATCCATCAATCAATCACTGCATTTAGAAAGCGTGCTACACACCTGTAAGGGTCTCAAGGCGCTGGCAGGAAGGGGGCTCCTACTCAGGGCCGGACTGAGATCCAAAATCGGCCCTGGCAAAGTACTTGGCCGGCCCCCTGGGGGTGTGACCGAGCTCTTTGTCAGGCTGGTTTTCGGCCGATTTTGTTGCAGGGCCGCTTTTGCAGCTATGCTGCAAAAACGGCCCTGTAACAAAAACGGCCCCCTGGGCCCAAAACCGGCCCCCACCATTGCGGCGCACCGGGAGATTGCCCGGTGCCCTCAACGTCCAGTCCGGGCCTGCTCCTACTGATCGATGAGCCAGGTCTTGAGGAGTCTTCTGAAGGCCAGCAGGTCCTGAGTATGTCGAAGGCTGGTGGGGAGAGCGTTCCAGGTCTTGGCGGCGAGGTGGGAGAAGGATCTTCCGCCGGTGGTGGCCCTTCGGATGCAGGGAACTGTGGCGAGGGCAAGGTTGGCTGAGCGGAGGCTTTGGGTGGGGGTGTGGAAGCTGAGTCGGTTGTTGAGGTATGCAGGTCCGGTGTTGTGAAGGGCTTGGTGTGCGTGGATGAGCAGCTTGAAGGTGATCCTCTTGTTGACGGGGAGCCAGTGCAGGCGTTTCAGGTGAGGTGTGATGTGGCTGCGTTGAGGGGCGTTGAGGGACAGTCGTGCCGAGGCATTCTGGATTTGTTGCAGTCGTCTCAGGAGCTTGGTTGTTGTTCCTGAGTAGAAGGCGTTCCATTAGTCGAGTCTGCTGGTGACGAGGGCTTGGGTGACGGTTTTCCTTGTGTCAGGAGGGATAAATTTGAAGATCCTGCGGAGCATGCAGAGGGTGTTGAAGCAGGACATGGAGACGGCGTTGACTTGCTTGTTCATGGAGAGGGTGGAGTCGAGGATGACCCCCAGGTTTCGTGCGGGGTCTGTGGGTTCTGGGGCTGTTCCTAGCGATGTGGGCCACCAAGAGTCGTCCCAGGCTGATGGGGTGGGTCAGAGAATGAGGACCTCCATCTTGTCGGAGTTTAGCTTCAGTCTGCTGTCCTTCAGTCGGCTACGGCCTTCATTCCTATGTGGAGATTGGCTTTGGCAGTGTGGGGGGTCTTCGGTGAGGGATATGATTAGCTGGGTGTCGTCGGCGGAGGAGATGATAGTGAGGTTATGTTGTCGTGCGACGTGGGCGAGTGGTGCCATGTAGATATTGAACAGCGTCGGGCTGAGGGAGGATCCCTGTGGGACGCCGCAGATGATCTCGGTGGTTTTCGAGCGGAAGGGTGGTAGGCAAACGCTCTGGGTAGTAAACACAAGAGGAGTCAATTATGTTAAAGGTAAAGGAGCCTGGTCTCACCTGCTCAATTCAGTCCTATGTTGGATCTCCGATGTGTTTTTTTAGCAGCATTAAAGCATAGAGGGAAGAAAAGGTCATAAGTCAACAGAATTTCAGCATAATACCAATGGCTACATAAGAACCCAAACAGACAACTAAAGGTAGGTTAGTCAGGTTATTGTAAATTAAAAAATAGTTGGACATATACACATCTCAGTATGAGGGTATAGAAACACACAGGAAACATAAGAAGCATAAGAAGAACAAGAAGTTCAATTACAATTATATATGAGTTGAGAAAACAGAAGCTCAAGTCTCCTTGCATTGGCAATTCTTCTAAATGCAGCATTTAAATCTAACTATTCCTACTCTAACACTAAAGTGGCATCCTAAACTAAATTGCAAGCGGGTAATAGAGAAGAAGGAAAAGGTGTCAGTAGACAAAGCCTTCCTAAGAATTCACTTTGTCATAAGATGGGTGTGAGAAGTTGGCCTGATATATGATGTTTCCAATTCTGCAACCACCTTGTATCAGTCCAAACAATCCCTTATAGTGTCTGGTTGTAAGTCAACCTTATAGACAATCTATCTTAATGGTAGCATAGACTAAGCAGCCTTAAAGGCTAAACTCAAGAGGTCGTGTTAAGCGAGCTGTTTTACCAATCACAATCCTGTAATATCAAATGAAAGGACACCACACATGTATATATTATAAAAATATATGTGTTTATTTCTAAAATAATCCCCAGTACTCTTTATGAGCAAAGGGGCACAAGAGTTAAATCAAAAGCACAGTATAACATACAAAGTTGCACAATTATGGATGAGGGCGGGTGGCCACTCAAACCATATATTAAGAAAGTGGTATAAGAGATACCAATCGAACAGTGGTTAGGCCTAGGGCCTAGGGAATCGCTGGGAGCAGTCGGGACAAGCAATGCTGAAGTCAGGAAAAGCCCGCAGGATTCGGGTGCAGTGCTTAAAGCACACGCATGCACCATTGTTAAGTCAATGGTGCGTAAAAGTTACACAAATAGAGTTTAAGGATACTTCCGCTGAGCCTAGATGGACAAAACTTTAGACACAGGCCCTAGAGGTGTGTACCAGTGTGGGAACACCGATGTTGCTGAGTTACCTCACCCACAGGAAGCGGGTGCATAGGGTCGAAGTGGCGTCGGGTTTCGTCACGCAGGTTTTTGGTGCTTGAAGCTGAAGATGCTGCAGGCGATGTGAAGGAGAAGTGTCCGGTGTGATCCAAGGGTGGATCAGAGTAGAAAAGTACCTGATAGCAGAGGGGACAGAGTCTGAGTCACTCAGCAGTGACCAGGGTGGAACCAGGACGGAACCAGGCAATGCCGGGCGCAATCAGGTAGTTGTCAAGGAGCTTCTCTCCGCTGCCACGTGGGCTCTGGGGCATCTGCGACGTCCAGGAGCGGGTCACAAGCTGTCCTACGCTGGCTTTCACCGTTGGCACTGTTAGCTTTGAGATCAGAGCAAACAACACTTGGCAAGAGCAATCCATGCAGGACTAGAAGATTGCTTCTCACTTGGACCAGGAGGGTCAGAGCGGGTGCTCCTTTTCAGAGGAGCTGGTGCAAACCTGGAGCAACCAGAATCACAAGTCGGTTTTAGGTTTTCGCCGGCACAGGGGCCGAAAGCCAGCTGGCAAGTGACCGGGGCAACGCGTCAAGCCAAATAAAGCAGAAGGGCCCCTCGCAGCACTCGTCAAGTGTGGAGGGGTGAGATTTGGTGCAAGAGTGGCTCAGGGTTGGGGCTTCTTAAACCCCAGTGTACAGCTTCGAGGGTCACTCGTGGGCTGCACAGTCAGCGTCTTGTGGTCTTTTCAAGATGGCATGCCCCACGCTTCCGGTCGTCTCCACGGGTCTCAGCTCTGCAGGGACTGTGGATCGGGCTGTAAGAAGGCAGGCAAGCTTGGTCTCGTCGATCTCTGTTGCTGGAGTTCCGGCGGGAACTGCAACAAAGCAGACGTCGAGGTGCTAGATGGTGCCTGTTTGCACAGGGTGGCCACTCCTTGACCACAAGGGAGATTCTTCAGTCTTCTACGTTGAGTAGGATGTCAAAGAGTCCAGAGTTTCATTTCAAATGTTTCATCAGGATAATCTGAGTGCGTTGGCACTGCTCCCATTCTTATACCAATCTAGGGGGCTGGATTACCCGCTAGGTCCCCTCCTATGGGTGGGACCCAGGAAGGGGGTGGATACACCACTTTCCTTTGATCCAGGTGCACTGGGACTGGGGCTGGTCTGCCCCAGAACCGGTTTGGCCAGAGATATGCAAGGGAAAGCCTTGTGCTCCCCAGGCAGTGTCTGGTTTCTTTCAAACCTCCCTGCTACAATCCACTATCTCCTGTCTGGGGTGGTGTGACACCTCCCTGTGACAGGAAACCCTTTGTCCAGGCCTCCTTGGCTGAGTTTCGGTCAGCTGCAGGAGGTCAGACTCGTGTCTGTGGCAGAAGCATCCATTTTGTGGTGCTGAGGCTCCTTTTAAAATCAACCGCGTTTTAGAAAAGTAACATGTCGTCTCCCTCTAGAGGGGTGGACCGCTACCCCCGTCGCCAGGACTGGCGAGGGGGTAGTATTCCAAATCGTATGACACCTTACATGACATGTTTTGATAAAGCCAAACCAAAGTTAACATATAACCGCGAGGATTATAATGCACTTAATAGTATATGGTATGGCATTATCCCGGAACAGCTAAGGGAATTCATCCCGACAGCTGCAGACAGGCTCAGCTCATGCTAGAGCACCATCTCACATAAAACCAAGCACTCTGCCTCCAGGATTGTTAAGGCCTGCCATAGGAGTGACTGATAGGTATATATCTATGTGTCCCGTTAGGTTTAGATATAGGCATACTATATCTAAGCAAGGGGTGATTACACCACCTTGCCCCAGCTGAGTGATCAGCTAGTGGTGTCAATTTTAGATAGCCAGCCAGGGGTGGCAAAAGGTATGCTGCAGCCCCTGGTAGGCCTTGGATGCACCTATGCCCTGGGCACCTATAATGCTCTGTACAGGGGCTGATAAGGTGACCCAAGCCAATCTAGTTATGCACCTAGGGTACATGGAATCCATTTTACAGAGAGAGCAGATAGCCTGGGGCCCTGATTAGCAGGGAACCAGGCCAACTAAGTCGAAAACCAGCTAAACACAAGGCAAAAAATCTGGGGTAACCATAGTCAGGTAGCCACCATCCAACACAACCCCCCCCCCTAAACAAAAGGAGATAAGGCTATCCTTGGCCAGGTAAGCCTACATTGCCTGAGGTGCCATATAAGGAAGTACCTGCACTAGCATGGGTACCCCCAGTCTCATGGTCCACTAAGCAGTCCCTCACCCTTGGGGTATTAGAGGGTCTCCACCATAGGGAATCACTACCTTGGGTGTGTTTATGCAAGGAAAAAGGCTGGTTTTGATATGGAGTATTGAAGTGAGGCTTCACTAATTTAGGGCTCAGCTTCCTCCAATTATCTTCCACCATGTGTGCCTTTCTTTCTTCAACTGAGTTGCACTGTGCTCTTAGGGTCAACCTCTGGCTACCTAAAGCTGGAGGCTGGGTCCCTCTGTTTGGCTTGCTGGAGGGACAGTTCAGGTTTGGGCCCTTTGGGTCCCAGGTTTGGCTGTGCCCAACAGAATCCATCTGTCCCTAACTATTTTTAAGGGGGCTCCCTCAGGAGTTTTTAAAGTTTTCACCTCACTAGGGCTACTAGTTTTGGTGCCCCTAATCTGTTGATGGGGGTGCTTTATTTGACAGGGGGCCCTCTGGGTCTCACTGTCCTTCTTGTCCTCTGCAGCCCTGGGCTGACTAAGGCAAGGTAGAGAGGGGCAGGTTACCTGCTCCAGACTGGGTCCCACCTGAGAAGGGTCCACTGCCATCAGAGGCTCTGTCAGGCCAGGCCTAACAACCTGAAGGTCATGGGTCGCACTCCAACTCCACCCACCAGCGGGTGAACCCCAGGAGCATCATGGTAGATGCAGTTTATAGCGAGTGCGCTATTTCGAAAGTTCATGTGTTAAAGCAAGTTTGCAGCACCAACTCTGGACACCGGTGTTTCGGAATTGTTGTTCCTCATCAGCAGAGTGTAGGTCGGTCAGGGGTTTGCTGTGCAGGCTGCCAAGTGTTCTCAGGTTGATACCTCTCAAGGCGCGTGGGTGCGGGATCCGAGCTCGTCAGCTCTTAGCTCAAGGGAGCCATATTACTGAAGGTCATGGGTCGCACTCCAACTCCACCCACCAGCGGGTGAACCCCAGGAGCATCATGGTAGATGCAGTTTATAGCGAGTGCGCTATTTCGAAAGTTCATGTGTTAAAGCAAGTTTGCAGCACCAACTCTGGACACCGGTGTTTCGGAATTGTTGTTCCTCATCAGCAGAGTGTAGGTCGGTCAGGGGTTTGCTGTGCAGGCTGCCAAGTGTTCTCAGGTTGATACCTCTCAAGGCGCGTGGGTGCGGGATCCGAGCTCGTCAGCTCTTAGCTCAAGGGAGCCATATTACTGAAGGTCATGGGTCGCACTCCAACTCCACCCACCAGCGGGTGAACCCCAGGAGCATCATGGTAGATGCAGTTTATAGCGAGTGCGCTATTTCGAAAGTTCATGTGTTAAAGCAAGTTTGCAGCACCAACTCTGGACACCGGTGTTTCGGAATTGTTGTTCCTCATCAGCAGAGTGTAGGTCGGTCAGGGGTTTGCTGTGCAGGCTGCCAAGTGTTCTCAGGTTGATACCTCTCAAGGCGCGTGGGTGCGGGATCCGAGCTCGTCAGCTCTTAGCTCAAGGGAGCCATATTACTGAAGGTCATGGGTCGCACTCCAACTCCACCCACCAGCGGGTGAACCCCAGGAGCATCATGGTAGATGCAGTTTATAGCGAGTGCGCTATTTCGAAAGTTCATGTGTTAAAGCAAGTTTGCAGCACCAACTCTGGACACCGGTGTTTCGGAATTGTTGTTCCTCATCAGCAGAGTGTAGGTCGGTCAGGGGTTTGCTGTGCAGGCTGCCAAGTGTTCTCAGGTTGATACCTCTCAAGGCGCGTGGGTGCGGGATCCGAGCTCGTCAGCTCTTAGCTCAAGGGAGCCATATTACTGAAGGTCATGGGTCGCACTCCAACTCCACCCACCAGCGGGTGAACCCCAGGAGCATCATGGTAGATGCAGTTTATAGCGAGTGCGCTATTTCGAAAGTTCATGTGTTAAAGCAAGTTTGCAGCACCAACTCTGGACACCGGTGTTTCGGAATTGTTGTTCCTCATCAGCAGAGTGTAGGTCGGTCAGGGGTTTGCTGTGCAGGCTGCCAAGTGTTCTCAGGTTGATACCTCTCAAGGCGCGTGGGTGCGGGATCCGAGCTCGTCAGCTCTTAGCTCAAGGGAGCCATATTACTGAAGGTCATGGGTCGCACTCCAACTCCACCCACCAGCGGGTGAACCCCAGGAGCATCATGGTAGATGCAGTTTATAGCGAGTGCGCTATTTCGAAAGTTCATGTGTTAAAGCAAGTTTGCAGCACCAACTCTGGACACCGGTGTTTCGGAATTGTTGTTCCTCATCAGCAGAGTGTAGGTCGGTCAGGGGTTTGCTGTGCAGGCTGCCAAGTGTTCTCAGGTTGATACCTCTCAAGGCGCGTGGGTGCGGGATCCGAGCTCGTCAGCTCTTAGCTCAAGGGAGCCATATTACTGAAGGTCATGGGTCGCACTCCAACTCCACCCACCAGCGGGTGAACCCCAGGAGCATCATGGTAGATGCAGTTTATAGCCAGTGCGCTATTTCGAAAGTTCATGTGTTAAAGCAAGTTTGCAGCACCAACTCTGGACACCGGTGTTTCGGAATTGTTGTTCCTCATCAGCAGAGTGTAGGTCGGTCAGGGGTTTGCTGTGCAGGCTGCCAAGTGTTCTCAGGTTGATACCTCTCAAGGCGCGTGGGTGCGGGATCCGAGCTCGTCAGCTCTTAGCTCAAGGGAGCCATATTACTGAAGGTCATGGGTCGCACTCCAACTCCACCCACCAGCGGGTGAACCCCAGGAGCATCATGGTAGATGCAGTTTATAGCGAGTGCGCTATTTCGAAAGTTCATGTGTTAAAGCAAGTTTGCAGCACCAACTCTGGACACCGGTGTTTCGGAATTGTTGTTCCTCATCAGCAGAGTGTAGGTCGGTCAGGGGTTTGCTGTGCAGGCTGCCAAGTGTTCTCAGGTTGATACCTCTCAAGGCGCGTGGGTGCGGGATCTGAGCTCGTCAGCTCTTAGCTCAAGGGAGCCATATTACTGAAGGTCATGGGTCGCACTCCAACTCCACCCACCAGCGGGTGAACCCCAGGAGCATCATGGTAGATGCAGTTTATAGCGAGTGCGCTATTTCGAAAGTTCATGTGTTAAAGCAAGTTTGCAGCACCAACTCTGGACACCGGTGTTTCGGAATTGTTGTTCCTCATCAGCAGAGTGTAGGTCGGTCAGGGGTTTGCTGTGCAGGCTGCCAAGTGTTCTCAGGTTGATACCTCTCAAGGCGCGTGGGTGCGGGATCCGAGCTCGTCAGCTCTTAGCTCAAGGGAGCCATATTACTGAAGGTCATGGGTCGCACTCCAACTCCACCCACCAGCGGGTGAACCCCAGGAGCATCATGGTAGATGCAGTTTATAGCGAGTGCGCTATTTCGAAAGTTCATGTGTTAAAGCAAGTTTGCAGCACCAACTCTGGACACCGGTGTTTCGGAATTGTTGTTCCTCATCAGCAGAGTGTAGGTCGGTCAGGGGTTTGCTGTGCAGGCTGCCAAGTGTTCTCAGGTTGATACCTCTCAAGGCGCGTGGGTGCGGGATCCGAGCTCGTCAGCTCTTAGCTCAAGGGAGCCATATTACTGAAGGTCATGGGTCGCACTCCAACTCCACCCACCAGCGGGTGAACCCCAGGAGCATCATGGTAGATGCAGTTAATAGCGAGTGCGCTATTTCGAAAGTTCATGTGTTAAAGCAAGTTTGCAGCACCAACTCTGGACACCGGTGTTTCGGAATTGTTGTTCCTCATCAGCAGAGTGTAGGTCGGTCAGGGGTTTGCTGTGCAGGCTGCCAAGTGTTCTCAGGTTGATACCTCTCAAGGCGCGTGGGTGCGGGATCCGAGCTCGTCAGCTCTTAGCTCAAGGGAGCCATATTACTGAAGGTCATGGGTCGCACTCCAACTCCACCCACCAGCGGGTGAACCCCAGG
The DNA here is from genome assembly GCF_964263255.1 of Lissotriton vulgaris. Taxonomy (NCBI): domain Eukaryota; kingdom Metazoa; phylum Chordata; class Amphibia; order Caudata; family Salamandridae; genus Lissotriton; species Lissotriton vulgaris. Next base: position 846,470,165 of record NC_141697.1, read on the forward strand.
AGCATCATGGTAGATGCAGTTTATAGCGAGTGCGCTATTTCGAAAGTTCATGTGTTAAAGCAAGTTTGCAGCACCAACTCTGGACACCGGTGTTTCGGAATTGTTGTTCCTCATCAGCAGAGTGTAGGTCGGTCAGGGGTTTGCTGTGCAGGCTGCCAAGTGTTCTCAGGTTGATACCTCTCAAGGCGCGTGGGTGCGGGATCCGAGCTCGTCAGCTCTTAGCTCAAGGGAGCCATATTACTGGACGTCATGGGTCGCACTCCAACTCCACCCACCAGCGGGTGAACCCCAGGAGCATCATGGTAGATGCAGTTTATAGCGAGTGCGCTATTTCGAAAGTTCATGTGTTAAAGCAAGTTTACAGCACCAACTCTGGACACCGGTGTTTCGGAATTGTTGTTCCTCATCAGCAGAGTGTAGGTCGGTCAGGGGTTTGCTGTGCAGGCTGCCAAGTGTTCTCAGGTTGATACCTCTCAAGGCGCGTGGGTGCGTGAATCGAGCTCGTCAGCTCTTAGCTCAAGGGAGCCATATTACTGAAGGTCATGGGTCGCACTCCAACTCCACCCACCAGCGGGTGAACCCCAGGAGCATCATGGTAGATGCAGTTTATAGCGAGTGCGCTATTTCGAAAGTTCATGTGTTAAAGCAAGTTTGCAGCACCAACTCTGGACACCGGTGTTTCGGAATTGTTGTTCCTCATCAGCAGAGTGTAGGTCGGTCAGGGGTTTGCTGTGCAGGCTGCCAAGTGTTCTCAGGTTGATACCTCTCAAGGCGCGTGGGTGCGGGATCCGAGCTCGTCAGCTCTTAGCTCAAGGGAGCCATATTACTGAAGGTCATGGGTCGCACTCCAACTCCACCCACCAGCGGGTGAACCCCAGGAGCATCATGGTAGATGCAGTTTATAGCGAGTGCGCTATTTCGAAAGTTCATGTGTTAAAGCAAGTTTGCAGCACCAACTCTGGACACCGGTGTTTCGGAATTGTTGTTCCTCATCAGCAGAGTGTAGGTCGGTCAGGGGTTTGCTGTGCAGGCTGCCAAGTGTTCTCAGGTTGATACCTCTCAAGGCGCGTGGGTGCGGGATCTGAGCTCGTCAGCTCTTAGCTCAAGGGAGCCATATTACTGAAGGTCATGGGTCGCACTCCAACTCCACCCACCAGCGGGTGAACCCCAGGAGCATCATGGTAGATGCAGTTTATAGCGAGTGCGCTATTTCGAAAGTTCATGTGTTAAAGCAAGTTTGCAGCACCAACTCTGGACACCGGTGTTTCGGAATTGTTGTTCCTCATCAGCAGAGTGTAGGTCGGTCAGGGGTTTGCTGTGCAGGCTGCCAAGTGTTCTCAGGTTGATACCTCTCAAGGCGCGTGGGTGCGGGATCCGAGCTCGTCAGCTCTTAGCTCAAGGGAGCCATATTACTGAAGGTCATGGGTCGCACTCCAACTCCACCCACCAGCGGGTGAACCCCAGGAGCATCATGGTAGATGCAGTTTATAGCGAGTGCGCTATTTCGAAAGTTCATGTGTTAAAGCAAGTTTGCAGCACCAACTCTGGACACCGGTGTTTCGGAATTGTTGTTCCTCATCAGCAGAGTGTAGGTCGGTCAGGGGTTTGCTGTGCAGGCTGCCAAGTGTTCTCAGGTTGATACCTCTCAAGGCGCGTGGGTGCGGGATCCGAGCTCGTCAGCTCTTAGCTCAAGGGAGCCATATTACTGAAGGTCATGGGTCGCACTCCAACTCCACCCACCAGCGGGTGAACCCCAGGAGCATCATGGTAGATGCAGTTAATAGCGAGTGCGCTATTTCGAAAGTTCATGTGTTAAAGCAAGTTTGCAGCACCAACTCTGGACACCGGTGTTTCGGAATTGTTGTTCCTCATCAGCAGAGTGTAGGTCGGTCAGGGGTTTGCTGTGCAGGCTGCCAAGTGTTCTCAGGTTGATACCTCTCAAGGCGCGTGGGTGCGGGATCCGAGCTCGTCAGCTCTTAGCTCAAGGGAGCCATATTACTGAAGGTCATGGGTCGCACTCCAACTCCACCCACCAGCGGGTGAACCCCAGGAGCATCATGGTAGATGCAGTTTATAGCGAGTGCGCTATTTCGAAAGTTCATGTGTTAAAGCAAGTTTGCAGCACCAACTCTGGACACCGGTGTTTCGGAATTGTTGTTCCTCATCAGCAGAGTGTAGGTCGGTCAGGGGTTTGCTGTGCAGGCTGCCAAGTGTTCTCAGGTTGATACCTCTCAAGGCGCGTGGGTGCGGGATCCGAGCTCGTCAGCTCTTAGCTCAAGGGAGCCATATTACTGGACGTCATGGGTCGCACTCCAACTCCACCCACCAGCGGGTGAACCCCAGGAGCATCATGGTAGATGCAGTTTATAGCGAGTGCGCTATTTCGAAAGTTCATGTGTTAAAGCAAGTTTGCAGCACCAACTCTGGACACCGGTGTTTCGGAATTGTTGTTCCTCATCAGCAGAGTGTAGGTCGGTCAGGGGTTTGCTGTGCAGGCTGCCAAGTGTTCTCAGGTTGATACCTCTCAAGGCGCGTGGGTGCGTGAATCGAGCTCGTCAGCTCTTAGCTCAAGGGAGCCATATTACTGAAGGTCATGGGTCGCACTCCAACTCCACCCACCAGCGGGTGAACCCCAGGAGCATCATGGTAGATGCAGTTTATAGCGAGTGCGCTATTTCGAAAGTTCATGTGTTAAAGCAAGTTTGCAGCACCAACTCTGGACACCGGTGTTTCGGAATTGTTGTTCCTCATCAGCAGAGTGTAGGTCGGTCAGGGGTTTGCTGTGCAGGCTGCCAAGTGTTCTCAGGTTGATACCTCTCAAGGCGCGTGGGTGCGGGATCCGAGCTCGTCAGCTCTTAGCTCAAGGGAGCCATATTACTGAAGGTCATGGGTTGCACCCCAACTCCACCCACCAGCGGGTGAACCCCAGGAGCATCATGGTAGATGCAGTTTATAGCGAGTGCGCTATTTCGAAAGTTCATGTGTTAAAGCAAGTTTGCAGCACCAACTCTGGACACCGGTGTTTCGGAATTGTTGTTCCTCATCAGCAGAGTGTAGGTCGGTCAGGGGTTTGCTGTGCAGGCTGCCAAGTGTTCTCAGGTTGATACCTCTCAAGGCGCGTGGGTGCGGGATCCGAGCTCGTCAGCTCTTAGCTCAAGGGAGCCATATTACTGAAGGTCATGGGTCGCACTCCAACTCCACCCACCAGCGGGTGAACCCCAGGAGCATCATGGTAGATGCAGTTTATAGCGAGTGCGCTATTTCGAAAGTTCATGTGTTAAAGCAAGTTTGCAGCACCAACTCTGGACACCGGTGTTTCGGAATTGTTGTTCCTCATCAGCAGAGTGTAGGTCGGTCAGGGGTTTGCTGTACAGGCTGCCAAGTGTTCTCAGGTTGATACCTCTCAAGGCGCGTGGGTGCGGGATCCGAGCTCGTCAGCTCTTAGCTCAAGGGAGCCATATTACTGAAGGTCATGGGTCGCACTCCAACTCCACCCACCAGCGGGTGAACCCCAGGAGCATCATGGTAGATGCAGTTTATAGCGAGTGCGCTATTTCGAAAGTTCATGTGTTAAAGCAAGTTTGCAGCACCAACTCTGGACACCGGTGTTTCGGAATTGTTGTTCCTCATCAGCAGAGTGTAGGTCGGTCAGGGGTTTGCTGTGCAGGCTGCCAAGTGTTCTCAGGTTGATACCTCTCAAGGCGCGTGGGTGCGGGATCCGAGCTCGTCAGCTCTTAGCTCAAGGGAGCCATATTACTGAAGGTCATGGGTCGCACTCCAACTCCACCCACCAGCGGGTGAACCCCAGGAGCATCATGGTAGATGCAGTTTATAGCCAGTGCGCTATTTCGAAAGTTCATGTGTTAAAGCAAGTTTGCAGCACCAACTCTGGACACCGGTGTTTCGGAATTGTTGTTCCTCATCAGCAGAGTGTAGGTCGGTCAGGGGTTTGCTGTGCAGGCTGCCAAGTGTTCTCAGGTTGATACCTCTCAAGGCGCGTGGGTGCGGGATCCGAGCTCGTCAGCTCTTAGCTCAAGGGAGCCATATTACTGAAGGTCATGGGTCGCACTCCAACTCCACCCACCAGCGGGTGAACCCCAGGAGCATCATGGTAGATGCAGTTTATAGCGAGTGCGCTATTTCGAAAGTTCATGTGTTAAAGCAAGTTTGCAGCACCAACTCTGGACACCGGTGTTTCGGAATTGTTGTTCCTCATCAGCAGAGTGTAGGTCGGTCAGGGGTTTGCTGTGCAGGCTGCCAAGTGTTCTCAGGTTGATACCTCTCAAGGCGCGTGGGTGCGGGATCTGAGCTCGTCAGCTCTTAGCTCAAGGGAGCCATATTACTGAAGGTCATGGGTCGCACTCCAACTCCACCCACCAGCGGGTGAACCCCAGGAGCATCATGGTAGATGCAGTTTATAGCGAGTGCGCTATTTCGAAAGTTCATGTGTTAAAGCAAGTTTGCAGCACCAACTCTGGACACCGGTGTTTCGGAATTGTTGTTCCTCATCAGCAGAGTGTAGGTCGGTCAGGGGTTTGCTGTGCAGGCTGCCAAGTGTTCTCAGGTTGATACCTCTCAAGGCGCGTGGGTGCGGGATCCGAGCTCGTCAGCTCTTAGCTCAAGGGAGCCATATTACTGAAGGTCATGGGTCGCACTCCAACTCCACCCACCAGCGGGTGAACCCCAGGAGCATCATGGTAGATGCAGTTTATAGCGAGTGCGCTATTTCGAAAGTTCATGTGTTAAAGCAAGTTTGCAGCACCAACTCTGGACACCGGTGTTTCGGAATTGTTGTTCCTCATCAGCAGAGTGTAGGTCGGTCAGGGGTTTGCTGTGCAGGCTGCCAAGTGTTCTCAGGTTGATACCTCTCAAGGCGCGTGGGTGCGGGATCCGAGCTCGTCAGCTCTTAGCTCAAGGGAGCCATATTACTGAAGGTCATGGGTCGCACTCCAACTCCACCCACCAGCGGGTGAACCCCAGGAGCATCATGGTAGATGCAGTTAATAGCGAGTGCGCTATTTCGAAAGTTCATGTGTTAAAGCAAGTTTGCAGCACCAACTCTGGACACCGGTGTTTCGGAATTGTTGTTCCTCATCAGCAGAGTGTAGGTCGGTCAGGGGTTTGCTGTGCAGGCTGCCAAGTGTTCTCAGGTTGATACCTCTCAAGGCGCGTGGGTGCGGGATCCGAGCTCGTCAGCTCTTAGCTCAAGGGAGCCATATTACTGAAGGTCATGGGTCGCACTCCAACTCCACCCACCAGCGGGTGAACCCCAGGAGCATCATGGTAGATGCAGTTTATAGCGAGTGCGCTATTTCGAAAGTTCATGTGTTAAAGCAAGTTTGCAGCACCAACTCTGGACACCGGTGTTTCGGAATTGTTGTTCCTCATCAGCAGAGTGTAGGTCGGTCAGGGGTTTGCTGTGCAGGCTGCCAAGTGTTCTCAGGTTGATACCTCTCAAGGCGCGTGGGTGCGGGATCTGAGCTCGTCAGCTCTTAGCTCAAGGGAGCCATATTACTGGACGTCATGGGTCGCACTCCAACTCCACCCACCAGCGGGTGAACCCCAGGAGCATCATGGTAGATGCAGTTTATAGCGAGTGCGCTATTTCGAAAGTTCATGTGTTAAAGCAAGTTTGCAGCACCAACTCGGGACACCGGTGTTTCGGAATTGTTGTTCCTCATCAGCAGAGTGTAGGTCGGTCAGGGGTTTGCTGTGCAGGCTGCCAAGTGTTCTCAGGTTGATACCTCTCAAGGCGCGTGGGTGCGTGAATCGAGCTCGTCAGCTCTTAGCTCAAGGGAGCCATATTACTGAAGGTCATGGGTCGCACTCCAACTCCACCCACCAGCGGGTGAACCCCAGGAGCATCATGGTAGATGCAGTTTATAGCGAGTGCGCTATTTCGAAAGTTCATGTGTTAAAGCAAGTTTGCAGCACCAACTCTGGACACCGGTGTTTCGGAATTGTTGTTCCTCATCAGCAGAGTGTAGGTCGGTCAGGGGTTTGCTGTGCAGGCTGCCAAGTGTTCTCAGGTTGATACCTCTCAAGGCACGTGGGTGCGGGATCCGAGCTCGTCAGCTCTTAGCTCAAGGGAGCCATATTACTGAAGGTCATGGGTTGCACTCCAACTCCACCCACCAGCGGGTGAACCCCAGGAGCATCATGGTAGATGCAGTTTATAGAGAGTGCGCTATTTCGAAAGTTCATGTGTTAAAGCAAGTTTGCAGCACCAACTCTGGACACCGGTGTTTCGGAATTGTTGTTCCTCATCAGCAGAGTGTAGGTCGGTCAGGGGTTTGCTGTGCAGGCTGCCAAGTGTTCTCAGGTTGATACCTCTCAAGGCGCGTGGGTGCGGGATCCGAGCTCGTCAGCTCTTAGCTCAAGGGAGCCATATTACTGAAGGTCATGGGTCGCACTCCAACTCCACCCACCAGCGGGTGAACCCCAGGAGCATCATGGTAGATGCAGTTTATAGCGAGTGCGCTATTTCGAAAGTTCATGTGTTAAAGCAAGTTTGCAGCACCAACTCTGGACACCGGTGTTTCGGAATTGTTGTTCCTCATCAGCAGAGTGTAGGTCGGTCAGGGGTTTGCTGTACAGGCTGCCAAGTGTTCTCAGGTTGATACCTCTCAAGGCGCGTGGGTGCGGGATCCGAGCTCGTCAGCTCTTAGCTCAAGGGAGCCATATTACTGAAGGTCATGGGTCGCACTCCAACTCCACCCACCAGCGGGTGAACCCCAGGAGCATCATGGTAGATGCAGTTTATAGCGAGTGCGCTATTTCAAAAGTTCATGTGTTAAAGCAAGTTTGCAGCACCAACTCTGGACACCGGTGTTTCGGAATTGTTGTTCCTCATCAGCAGAGTGTAGGTCGGTCAGGGGTTTGCTGTGCAGGCTGCCAAGTGTTCTCAGGTTGATACCTCTCAAGGCGCGTGGGTGCGGGATCCGAGCTCGTCAGCTCTTAGCTCAAGGGAGCCATATTACTGAAGGTCATGGGTCGCACTCCAACTCCACCCACCAGCGGGTGAACCCCAGGAGCATCATGGTAGATGCAGTTTATAGCGAGTGCGCTATTTCGAAAGTTCATGTGTTAAAGCAAGTTTGCAGCACCAACTCTGGACACCGGTGTTTCGGAATTGTTGTTCCTCATCAGCAGAGTGTAGGTCGGTCAGGGGTTTGCTGTGCAGGCTGCCAAGTGTTCTCAGGTTGATACCTCTCAAGGCGCGTGGGTGCGGGATCCGAGCTCGTCAGCTCTTAGCTCAAGGGAGCCATATTACTGAAGGTCATGGGTCGCACTCCAACTCCACCCACCAGCGGGTGAACCCCAGGAGCATCATGGTAGATGCAGTTTATAGCGAGTGCGCTATTTCGAAAGTTCATGTGTTAAAGCAAGTTTGCAGCACCAACTCTGGACACCGGTGTTTCGGAATTGTTGTTCCTCATCAGCAGAGTGTAGGTCGGTCAGGGGTTTGCTGTACAGGCTGCCAAGTGTTCTCAGGTTGATACCTCTCAAGGCGCGTGGGTGCGGGATCCGAGCTCGTCAGCTCTTAGCTCAAGGGAGCCATATTACTGAAGGTCATGGGTCGCACTCCAACTCCACCCACCAGCGGGTGAACCCCAGGAGCATCATGGTAGATGCAGTTTATAGCGAGTGCGCTATTTCGAAAGTTCATGTGTTAAAGCAAGTTTGCAGCACCAACTCTGGACACCGGTGTTTCGGAATTGTTGTTCCTCATCAGCAGAGTGTAGGTCGGTCAGGGGTTTGCTGTGCAGGCTGCCAAGTGTTCTCAGGTTGATACCTCTCAAGGCGCGTGGGTGCGGTATCCGAGCTCGTCAGCTCTTAGCTCAAGGGAGCCATATTACTGAAGGTCATGGGTCGCACTCCAACTCCACCCACCAGCGGGTGAACCCCAGGAGCATCATGGTAGATGCAGTTTATAGCGAGTGCACTATTTCGAAAGTTCATGTGTTAAAGCAAGTTTGCAGCACCAACTCTGGACACCGGTGTTTCGGAATTGTTGTTCCTCATCAGCAGAGTGTAGGTCGGTCAGGGGTTTGCTGTGCAGGCTGCCAAGTGTTCTCAGGTTGATACCTCTCAAGGCGCGTGGGTGCGGGATCCGAGCTCGTCAGCTCTTAGCTCAAGGGAGCCATATTACTGAAGGTCATGGGTCGCACTCCAACTCCACCCACCAGCGGGTGAACCCCAGGAGCATCATGGTAGATGCAGTTTATAGCGAGTGCGCTATTTCGAAAGTTCATGTGTTAAAGCAAGTTTGCAGCACCAACTCTGGACACCGGTGTTTCGGAATTGTTGTTCCTCATCAGCAGAGTGTAGGTCGGTCAGGGGTTTGCTGTGCAGGCTGCCAAGTGTTCTCAGGTTGATACCTCTCAAGGCGCATGGGTGCGGGATCCGAGCTCGTCAGCTCTTAGCTCAAGGGAGCCATATTACTGAAGGTCATGGGTCGCACTCCAACTCCACCCACCAGCGGGTGAACCCCAGGAGCATCATGGTAGATGCAGTTTATAGCGAGTACGCTATTTCAAAAGTTCATGTGTTAAAGCAAGTTTGCAGCACCAACTCTGGACACCGGTGTTTCGGAATTGTTGTTCCTCATCAGCAGAGTGTAGGTCGGTCAGGGGTTTGCTGTGCAGGCTGCCAAGTGTTCTCAGGTTGATACCTCTCAAGGCGCGTGGGTGCGGGATCCGAGCTCGTCAGCTCTTAGCTCAAGGGAGCCATATTACTGAAGGTCATGGGTCGCACTCCAACTCCACCCACCAGCGGGTGAACCCCAGGAGCATCATGGTAGATGCAGTTTATAGCGAGTGCGCTATTTCGAAAGTTCATGTGTTAAAGCAAGTTTGCAGCACCAACTCTGGACACCGGTGTTTCGGAATTGTTGTTCCTCATCAGCAGAGTGTAGGTCGGTCAGGGGTTTGCTGTGCAGGCTGCCAAGTGTTCTCAGGTTGATACCTCTCAAGGCGCGTGGGTGCGGGATCCGAGCTCGTCAGCTCTTAGCTCAAGGGAGCCATATTACTGAAGGTCATGGGTCGCACTCTAACTCCACCCACCAGCGGGTGAACCCCAGGAGCATCATGGTAGATGCAGTTTATAGCGAGTGCGCTATTTCGAAAGTTCATGTGTTAAAGCAAGTTTGCAGCACCAACTCTGGACACCGGTGTTTCGGAATTGTTGTTCCTCATCAGCAGAGTGTAGGTCGGTCAGGGGTTTGCTGTGCAGGCTGCCAAGTGTTCTCAGGTTGATACCTCTCAAGGCGCATGGGTGCGGGATCCGAGCTCGTCAGCTCTTAGCTCAAGGGAGCCATATTACTGAAGGTCATGGGTCGCACTCCAACTCCACCCACCAGCGGGTGAACCCCAGGAGCATCATGGTAGATGCAGTTTATAGCGAGTGCGCTATTTCGAAAGTTCATGTGTTAAAGCAAGTTTGCAGCACCAACTCTGGACACCGGTGTTTCGGAATTGTTGTTCCTCATCAGCAGAGTGTAGGTCGGTCAGGGGTTTGCTGTGCAGGCTGCCAAGTGTTCTCAGGTTGATACCTCTCAAGGCGCGTGGGTGCGGGATCCGAGCTCGTCAGCTCTTAGCTCAAGGGAGCCATATTACTGAAGGTCATGGGTCGCACTCCAACTCCACCCACCAGCGGGTGAACCCCAGGAGCATCATGGTAGATGCAGTTTATAGCGAGTGCGCTATTTCGAAAGTTCATGTGTTAAAGCAAGTTTGCAGCACCAACTCTGGACACCGGTGTTTCGGAATTGTTGTTCCTCATCAGCAGAGTGTAGGTCGGTCAGGGGTTTGCTGTGCAGGCTGCCAAGTGTTCTCAGGTTGATACCTCTCAAGGCGCGTGGGTGCGGGATCCGAGCTCGTCAGCTCTTAGCTCAAGGGAGCCATATTACTGAAGGTCATGGGTCGCACTCTAACTCCACCCACCAGCGGGTGAACCCCAGGAGCATCATGGTAGATGCAGTTTATAGCGAGTGCGCTATTTCGAAAGTTCATGTGTTAAAGCAAGTTTGCAGCACCAACTCTGGACACCGGTGTTTCGGAATTGTTGTTCCTCATCAGCAGAGTGTAGGTCGGTCAGGGGTTTGCTGTGCAGGCTGCCAAGTGTTCTCAGGTTGATACCTCTCAAGGCGCGTGGGTGCGGGATCCGAGCTCGTCAGCTCTTAGCTCAAGGGAGCCATATTACTGAAGGTCATGGGTCGCACTCCAACTCCACCCACCAGCGGGTGAACCCCAGGAGCATCATGGTAGATGCAGTTTATAGCGAGTGCGCTATTTCGAAAGTTCATGTGTTAAAGCAAGTTTGCAGCACCAACTCTGGACACCGGTGTTTCGGAATTGTTGTTCCTCATCAGCAGAGTGTAGGTCGGTCAGGGGTTTGCTGTGCAGGCTGCCAAGTGTTCTCAGGTTGATACCTCTCAAGGCGCGTGGGTGCGGGATCCGAGCTCATCAGCTCTTAGCTCAAGGGAGCCATATTACTGAAGGTCATGGGTCGCACTCCAACTCCACCCACCAGCGGGTGAACCCCAGGAGCATCATGGTAGATGCAGTTTATAGCGAGTGCGCTATTTCGAAAGTTCATGTGTTAAAGCAAGTTTGCAGCACCAACTCTGGACACCGGTGTTTCGGAATTGTTGTTCTTCATCAGCAGAGTGTAGGTCGGTCAGGGGTTTGCTCTGCAGGCTGCCAAGTGTTCTCAGGTTGATACCTCTCAAGGCGCGTGGGTGCGGGATCCGAGCTCGTCAGCTCTTAGCTCAAGGGAGCCATATTACTGAAGGTCATGGGTCGCACTCCAACTCCACCCACCAGCGGGTGAACCCCAGGAGCATCATGGTAGATGCAGTTTATAGCGAGTGCGCTATTTCGAAAGTTCATGTGTTAAAGCAAGTTTGCAGCACCAACTCTGGACACCGGTGTTTCGGAATTGTTGTTCCTCATCAGCAGAGTGTAGGTCGGTCAGGGGTTTGCTGTGCAGGCTGCCAAGTGTTCTCAGGTTGATACCTCTCAAGGCGCGTGGGTGCGGGATCCGAGCTCATCAGCTCTTAGCTCAAGGGAGCCATATTACTGAAGGTCATGGGTCGCACTCCAACTCCACCCACCAGCGGGTGAACCCCAGGAGCATCATGGTAGATGCAGTTTATAGCGAGTGCGCTATTTCGAAAGTTCATGTGTTAAAGCAAGTTTGCAGCACCAACTCTGGACACCGGTGTTTCGGAATTGTTGTTCTTCATCAGCAGAGTGTAGGTCGGTCAGGGGTTTGCTCTGCAGGCTGCCAAGTGTTCTCAGGTTGATACCTCTCAAGGCGCGTGGGTGCGGGATCCGAGCTCGTCAGCTCTTAGCTCAAGGGAGCCATATTACTGAAGGTCATGGGTCGCACTCCAACTCCACCCACCAGCGGGTGAACCCCAGGAGCATCATGGTAGATGCAGTTTATAGCGAGTGCGCTATTTCGAAAGTTCATGTGTTAAAGCAAGTTTGCAGCACCAACTCTGGACACCGGTGTTTCGGAATTGTTGTTCCTCATCAGCAGAGTGTAGGTCGGTCAGGGGTTTGCTGTGCAGGCTGCCAAGTGTTCTCAGGTTGATACCTCTCAAGGCGCGTGGGTGCGGGATCCGAGCTCGTCAGCTCTTAGCTCAAGGGAGCCATATTACTGAAGGTCATGGGTCGCACTCCAACTCCACCCACCAGCGGGTGAACCCCAGGAGCATCATGGTAGATGCAGTTTATAGCGAGTGCGCTATTTCGAAAGTTCATGTGTTAAAGCAAGTTTGCAGCACCAACTCTGGACACCGGTGTTTCGGAATTGTTGTTCCTCATCAGCAGAGTGTAGGTCGGTCAGGGGTTTGCTGTGCAGGCTGCCAAGTGTTCTCAGGTTGATACCTCTCAAGGCGCGTGGGTGCGGGATCCGAGCTCGTCAGCTCTTAGCTTAGCTGGAGTGCGACCCATGACCTTCAGTAATATGGCTCCCTTGAGCTAAGAGCTGACGAGCTCGGATCCCGCACCCACGCGCCTTGAGAGGTATCAACCTGAGAACAATTTGGCAGCCTGCACAGCAAACCCCTGACCGACCTACACTCTGCTGATGAGGAACAACAATTCCGAAACACCGGTGTCCAGAGTTGGTGCTGCAAACTTGCTTTAACACATGAACTTTCGAAATAGCGCACTCGCTATAAACTGCATCTACCATGATGCTCCTGGGGTTCACCCGCTGGTGAGTGGAGTTGGAGTGCGACCCATGACCTTCAGTAATATGGCTCCCTTGAGCTAAGAGCTGACGAGCTCGGATCCCGCACCCACGCGCCTTGAGAGGTATCAACCTGAGAACACTTGGCAGCCTGCACAGCAAACCCCTGACCGACCTACACTCTGCTGATGAGGAACAACAATTCCGAAACACCGGTGTCCAGAGTTGGTGCTGCAAACTTGCTTTAACACATGAACTTTCGAAATAGCGCACTCGCTATAAACTGCATCTACCATGATGCTCCTGGGGTTCACCCGCTGGTGGGTGGAGTTGGAGTGCGACCCATGACCTTCAGTAATATGGCTCCCTTGAGCTAAGAGCTGACGAGCTCGGATCCCGCACCCACGCGCCTTGAGAGGTATCAACCTGAGAACACTTGGCAGCCTGCACAGCAAACCCCTGACCGACCTACACTCTGCTGATGAGGAACAACAATTCCGAAACACCGGTGTCCAGAGTTGGTGCTGCAAACTTGCTTTAACACATGAACTTTCGAAATAGCGCACTCGCTATAAACTGCATCTACCATGATGCTCCTGGGGTTCACCCGCTGGTGGGTGGAGTTGGAGTGCGACCCATGACCTTAAGTAATATGGCTCCCTTGGGAGGCGCTAGGGGGCGCACAGCGGAATGGCTGTGTGAAACCACAGCTCCGCCGGACGTCCGACATCCACCGAATAAACACACTGCTGATCCGACCGAACATGCCCAACAACCACTGATTTATGGAGCGGAACACATAGCGCTTCGGATGTGGTGAGCTGCTTTCGGTCAGCGGGCCGACAACGTGAGATATGCTGATTTTCTCGCGGGTGCGAGCAACGATCAGGATGGCGGCCATCCGATAATCTGACTATCCGAGACCCTGGCCGAGGTCGCAGTGACATTGCAGTCAAGCGGAGTGGAGGGGTCTAAAATATATGGCGGAATGCATCCCCACGGCGGCGCCGAGCGGTAGAGGTGAGGCAAAGATTAATCCCTGACTCTGTGCCCCTCGGGACCTGAAGGCGACAAGATGGCGGCGCCCAGACCGATGAGAATCGGCTAGCTCCGTCCGGGAGCATAGGAGTCGGAGAGTTGCTGCTGTCCCTGCGGCGCGGAGGAGCGGTGAGTCGCCCTTCGCCCCTCTAGCCTGTCGGCGCTGATATTAGGGGTGAGCGCTACACCCAGCGTGATTGTCCCTCGCTGCCCGGAGGAGGGATGCCATTGCTGAGGCGCCAGAGGCGCGAAACTGTCTTTTATAGAGGCGCGCCCGCCTCGCAGGGATCGCACTGCCCGGGGACCCCTGCTGAAGAGACGGCATACCACGGATGGGCGCGAAAATAAAGACAACAGGGGGGAAAAATAAAAGGAAACAAAAGGGTGCACTATGAGGAATGCCCTCGACCAGTGGGGGGCTCTTTGATGGCGGCAGGCAAGAGGCGACGCTCTGGGGAGGTCTGACTGAGGTCACACTCATAAGACTGACACTGCTCATCACCACAGTGCCTGGCAAAACAGAGTGCCTCTATTGTTACGTGAGCCCTAACACGGCAAAACATTGCATTTCCAGCGCGACCGGGAGTCCCCGCTAAGCCATCCTTCCCCCACCTCGAGACTCCGTGGGAGTAACTCACTGGCAGCGGTCATCGGCGACGACCGGAGGGGAACAGGTGGGCCACCACAAACGCTGGGCATCCGAGGTCACCCCCCTCGGCCACAACCAACGAGAACATTCACGGCCAAGACGGGGTCGCCCACTGCACTACCGAGATCCACGAGGCAGACCACCAAAGCCCAGCTCGCCTCGCGAGGTATGATGGTGAGACCCGATAGGCAACAACCGAAGTTGAGCTTTGAATCCAAAAAGCCCACTAAAAACGCAGATGCCATGGCGGAGGGTGGAGGTCACTCTGAAGCTTCTGCAAGCAACAACATGGAGAAGATTCTTCTTGCCATACAATCGAACCTGCAAGATATCAATGGCAAGCTCGACCATCTGACGTGCAGAATGGATGGCATGGCGGACAAGCTCGATAAACATGGGGAACGGCTTGATGCGGCCGAGGCGCGGATTTCAGAGGTTGAGGACGAATCCAGAACCACCACAGCGAAATGCAATGGAATGGACAGGGTCCTCGAAGTGATACGTGCCAAGGAAGAAGAGTTGGAAGCGCGTTCTCGGCGCAATAATGTGCGCATCACGGGAGTTCCGGAATCGACCAACACTGGGCGCATGGAACTCTACGTTGAACAACTATGTAAGGATCTATTCGGAGCTGAGGCTCTGTCTGCGGTCTTCATTGTTGAAAGAGCTCACAGATCCCTCGCGCCACGGCCTCCCCCAGGTGCGACTCCCAGACCCATTGTCGCGCGCATTTTAAACTATCGCGACAGAGACACCATCCTTCGTCTGGCGCGTGAAAAGGGGCAAATAACGCACCAGGGAAACAAGCTGGAATTTTACCCAGATCACACAGTCGCTGTTCAGCAGGCTCGGAAGGAATTTGCTTCAGCAAAAGCGAAATTACGGGAGTTGAACATCGTCTATGCCATGTTGTATCCGGCCAGACTCAGGGTAACATGGGAAGGGAAACCTGTCATTTTGTCGAACCCTAAAGCAGCAATGGAGTTTATCAAAAACGCCAGGAAAAAGACGACCAAGACATCCCGAGATGACCAAAATGCGGACTCTGACTGAGATGGTAATGTATCACAACGCTTAATCCCTACTGGGCACTCCCTACCTACCACTCAGTAGGGGGGTGTCCATCATCGCCGTTATTTTCCTATTGACTTTCACTCTCTTGCCACGTCATTGCACCCACGTGCAATAGACTTTGTTGCGAAGCTGGCTCCTGACAATAACTTTACTCCGAGCTCTGCTTCTTCCGTGGTACTTTGTATAATGTTCTTATTGACGATATCCCTATAGCCTTATCAGCTCCTTCTTGTGCCTTATTCTATGTTGCCAGGTCTTCTAATTGTGTAAAGTTGCAGAAGTGCGTATGATGGCCGTTCAATTTTCCACGCTCTTACTGTATTGCTTTTCGCCGGTCATATGGGAGACGGCTAAATGCTTGCCAATGTTTTCATTCCTGATCACGCTGCCTCCCGGCTGCCCTGTCATTGATAGGCTATGTTGCATGGTCCCAAACATGCTGTTATTACTTTGCTGGCTGTTCCCTATCTATGCTGCTCCTCCCATTCATCTGCCTAGTTTTGCGGGGTGGATCCCCCCCCGACCTATGCCATGGGCTGGTCTGTGCCTACCCCCTCTCTCAGGAGGTCGTGTTCCACTGCATGGCGCTTGAGACTTTAGACCCCATATGGGTGTACTTATCAGGCGTTGGGTCACTTACACTACTTTTGGTCTGTTGCAGTTGACTCTATCAATAGGGTCAGTGATGTTACACTTGCACTGTAGTAGTAGACGCCCAGTTCGCCTGTACTCTGTTGACTAGCCAGGTCCCTTGCTGCGCGGCCTGGCCGCAATTAATTACGAGGTCGCGGGGGGGGGGGCTAGGAGATGGGGAGGTTGTGCATGGTTGCGGCCCAGTGTGACTGGAGAATGGGTGACATGTAGATAGGTAAACGCAGTGTTATTGGCACCAATCCAGATGCATTAGAGACGTCCACGCCCGTACATTCGGGTGTTGAGTTGTGCCCCCTGCGGTCCTCCAAAAGGGTGTTCCCCGCAAAGTTGCTTGGGATGGGGAACTTATTTTGTCCTCTTTGTATTTGGGGTGGGTGTTCCTGGGGAAGATGGCTTCGGCAGGTTTGGGGTGCTGAAGTGGGTGGGGGTGGGTGGACGGGGTGTTTTGTTTTTGAATTGAGACCGATTGCTCTGCATCACAATTATGATCCTATGTTGTCACTTGTGTGCTTCTATTACATGGACCGGCGCGGCCAGTGCCTCTTGAAATACACACTGTTACGATGTTTGTCTTCGACACTGTTTACGATGCTAACACGGGGTTATGGCTACTGTGAACTCTAGTAGACACAGAACACACTTGTGCCTTCTCACTTGGAATGTCAGGGGGTTCTCACAGCCAAAAAAGATTAGACAGATATTCTCTTACTTGACAAGGTGGGGGGTTGATATCGCATTGATACAGGAGACCCACATCGCTCCTAACTCAAAACTGACCCTAGGTGCTCGATGGGCCGAATCTTCTTACACATCACACTACTCGTCCTATTCCAGAGGAGTGATTACCCTAATACGGAAAGGTACGAATTTTGAGCATTTGGGGACGACTAGTGATCCCGAGGGTAGATTCACAATTGTAAACGGCATACTGCGCGGCCAAAAGGTCGCAATACTAAATGTATATGGACCTAACGTGGACGCACCAGAATTCTTTCGGGATCTGTGGGGCCGACTTCAAAATTTTCGGGATGCACACATCATTTGTGGGGGGGACTGGAATATAGCTTTGGATGATGATCTAGATAGGTCGCCAAACTCACACGAACCGCACAAACAAGCTAGGCTGCAGCTGCATCACTTAATGCGCGATCTGGCTCTCACGGACATCTGGAGACATAAGTTCCCAGTCACCGCTGGTGCAACACACATATCACCGGTACACAGCAGTTGGTCGCGCCTAGATTACTGGCTCGCCTCGGCTGACATCGCACTTTGGACCACGGATACACAGGTTTTACCCAGAACACTTTCCGACCACAACCCTGTCCTGCTTTCCATAACTATCCCGACCTATGCTCCACCCCCCTTCCAATGGAGATTCAACTCTCGAGCTTTGACTGACTCAAAGTATGATCACACTATACACGCGGCCATCGTGGACTATTTCCAGCTGAATGAACCGTCATCGGATGACCCTTGCTTACTCTGGGAAGCTTTTAAGGCCACGATTCGGGGGGTTTGTATCAGCACTACAGTGGGTATACTAAGAGATATACGACACCAGATCAATAAGCGAGAAAAGCGAATGAGGGAACTGGAAAAGGCTTTCGAAACCTCGCTAGACATCTCCTTATTAAGAGAACTACGTCAGTTGCACACAGAACATAGCGCTTATGTGGAGGATTAAATCAAATACTTAGACAAGCGCTACTCTGCCAGGGCTTTTGGGGAGGGCGGAAGACCTGGGGGAATCCTGGCTTCTAAAATCTGCGGGGGCAGAAAGCGCAATACTGTCCTATGAGTTCGGTCCGCTGACGGGGACTGTAAGACACAGGCCTCTGACATACTGTCATGTTTCGTTGACGCATATAGGGCACTCTACACTTCTCGTGCTATAGCCTCCCCTGATGAAATATTCAGCTATCTAGAAGACGTGGCCATAGCCTGGCTGTCAAACTCTCAGAGGGAGCACCTGGCCGCCCCAGTTACAGTCGAGGAGGTCACGGACATAATTAAATCTTTACCCAATAACAAATCCCCCGGGCCAGATGGCTACACAAATGAGTTTTACAAACGCTACGTGGACATTCTGGCCCCACATCTGGTGGCGATGTTCGGCGCGGCATTCGATCAGGGAGAACTGCCACCTACTCTCAGGGAAGCTGTGATCATCACATTGTTAAAACCGCACAAAGACCCCGAACTCTGCGATTCCTACAGACCCCTGTCGCTCATAAACGCCGACTCTAAAATCCTTGCCAAAATCCTAGCTGTCAGACTCACCCCCCTAATGACTAACCTGGTGCTGCCTGACCAGTCAGGGTTTATTCCCACTCGCTCCACAACGCACAATACGAGGACACTATTCGCGTTATCCCACTACCTGCAGCCTTCCACGAAGGCCGTGGCTATCATGTTGGATGCCGCAAAGGCGTTCGATTCAGTCGAATGGAGCTATCTCATCACCATATTGCACAGAATGGGCTTTCCTAAAAGGTTTGTGCAGTGGGTAAAATTACTTTACACCAACCCTGGTGCTAGAGTGCGAGTGAATGGCTACATATCCGACGGTTTCCCTATAGGGCGTGGTACGAGACAGGGCTGCCCCCTGTCCCCCCTTTTATTTGCCCTCGCCCTCGAACCACTTGCTTGTCGCATCAGACAGGGATACAAGTCCTCGGCACTGCGTTTTACTGATAGACCTCTACACATATCATTGTACGCAGATGACATGCTCTTGTATGTGCGAGATCCAGCTACTAATCTAAATCCACTACTAAGGGAATATGTGAAGTTCGAGGGTCACTCCGGGCTTTCCATTAACTGGACAAAATCCTACGTTATCCCATTGACTGATATGGCTGAACCTGTCCACACGGACTACCCGCTGGTCTGGCAAACGGACCCTGTGTGCTATTTGGGGGTCATGTTTCATAGAGCCCCGGAGGTGGTGATTAGGGAGAACTACGGCACCGTCATTTCCAAGTTAGAAGACAAAATCCGGCGCTGGATACAACTCCCTCTGTCCCTGGCAGATCGCATTGCGATTGTTAAAATGAATGTCTTGCCCAAATTCCTGTACCTGTTTAATAACATCCCGATCCCCCCCCCTGCCGAGGTATTCCGTCGCATTAAAACGCTCACACTACAGCTCATATGGGCGGGTAAACAGGCGCGTATAGAGCTTCAGACTTTAACACTACCTTATATCAAGGGGGGCTTTAGTGTCCCGGACTTTTTATTGTATTACCTTTGCGCGCAAGCTCAATTTGCCACTTACTGGTTTCACGAGGTCCCCTACCTCACGCACACAGCAATAGAGAAAGATGATGCAGCGCCAGTACCCCTCACGTCCATACTCACGCACAAGCGCCCGCCTCTTCACTCCCAAGATATCAATCCGGTGGATGCCACCATTAAAGCATGGAACAAATTAGGTCAACTGACGCATAAAACACCATTGTATGCCCCTTCCCTGCCGTTGGCACATCACCAGGCTCTATCGGTCACGGGGGAATCGGTGGGCATGTCTATGCTACGACGAGTGGGCATATTCACGGTTGGCGATTTATTCAGTGAGGGGGACTTTATCGAAATAGATGGCATGACGTATATACAGAATAAGACTCCACTTTTCATCTTTACATATTACAGGCTGAAACGTGCATTAAGGGAACACTACCCCACCTTCCCAAAGGAACCAGACACTTTAGCTCCCCTACAACTAATGATTGCATCCCCTGACACCTCCCATATGGTGTCCCGGCTGTACTCCTCAACTCAGGCTGACTTACCTTACTCCACGGCCAAGGCCAAGAGGCGTTGGGACATGGTCCTTGACGACCCGCTCACTGAACAGGAATGGCAGCAGACATGCGCACTGACCCAGATCCTTACCCCCAATGGCAATCTCCGCATTATACACTTCAAATTCCTACACCAAGCATACTATACCCCGGCTCGCATGCACAAATATGGTTTATCAGACGTCGACCAGTGTAAACGATGCAGGAGGGAGGGGGCGGACTTCTTACACCTGGCCTGGTCATGCGTAGCAGTCCAGAACTACTGGCACGAAGTCTTCACTACTTTGTCCGCCATGCTGGGCTCTGATGTGCTGTGTTCTATAAGAACGGGTCTTCTGGGAATAACGGCCCAATTTAAGGCCCTTAAACGTAAATTCTGTGTTATTGCACTGTTGCTGGCCAAGAGACAAGTAGCTCAATGCTGGAATTGCTCCAAGAAACCAACTGTGGCCAGATGGCTGGGGGACATGGCCAGTTGCAGGGATAGGCTCAGGACCTATGAGGAGGACCTGCCAGCGAAGTCCAGACCAAAAGACTTTTGGTGTTTTCTAACTGACTTTCTAGTTACGGGACAGGCTGATGAGGAGGATCAAAGGGTCCCCGAAATGTCGCCAAGGTGATGTGTCTTTACTGATTGTTATTATTCTTGGGTGCACTGGTCCGGGTGCGTCCCGTTGTTTTGTGAACTGCACTAATCTTATTTTTCTTTCAGAGGTAATGGTCTCCAGTTTAATGTTGTACCTGGGTCTGCTAGGTGCGACCTAGGTTGCCTTACTGTACAAAAAACATAAATACCGTCACAAGACCCAACTGTATGTTTTACACTGCCGTCCCGACTGCTGGTATCTATGTACAATACGCTTTCACAGTGCCTTTCGCTCTCGCAGCCGGCCCCAGGGTTGTAGGCTACAGGCTGTGTAATGTTATGAATTTGCCACAATAAAGGTCTTGGGAAAAAAAAAAAATATATGGCTCCCTTGAGCTAAGAGCTGACGAGCTCGGATCCCGCACCCACGCGCCTTGAGAGGTATCAACCTGAGAACACTTGGCAGCCTGCACAGCAAACCCCTGACCGACCTACACTCTGCTGATGAGGAACAACAATTCCGAAACACCGGTGTCCAGAGTTGGTGCTGCAAACTTGCTTTAACACATGAACTTTCGAAATAGCGCACTCGCTATAAACTGCATCTACCATGATGCTCCTGGGGTTCACCCGCTGGTGGGTGGAGTTGGAGTGCGACCCATGACCTTCAGTAATATGGCTCCCTTGAGCTAAGAGCTGACGAGCTCGGATCCCGCACCCACGCGCCTTGAGAGGTATCAACCTGAGAACACTTGGCAGCCTGCACAGCAAACCCCTGACCGACCTACACTCTGCTGATGAGGAACAACAATTCCGAAACACCAGTGTCCAGAGTTGGTGCTGCAAACTTGCTTTAACACATGAACTTTCGAAATAGCGCACTCGCTATAAACTGCATCTACCATGATGCTCCTGGGGTTCACCCGCTGGTGGGTGGAGTTGGAGTGCGACCCATGACCTTCAGTAATATGGCTCCCTTGAGCTAAGAGCTGACGAGCTCGGATCCCGCACCCACGCGCCTTGAGAGGTATCAACCTGAGAACACTTGGCAGCCTGCACAGCAAACCCCTGACCGACCTACACTCTGCTGATGAGGAACAACAATTCCGAAACACCGGTGTCCAGAGTTGGTGCTGCAAACTTGCTTTAACACATGAACTTTCGAAATAGCGCACTCGCTATAAACTGCATCTACCATGATGCTCCTGGGGTTCACCCGCTGGTGGGTGGAGTTGGAGTGCGACCCATGACCTTCAGTAATATGGCTCCCTTGAGCTAAGAGCTGACGAGCTCGGATCCCGCACCCACGCGCCTTGAGAGGTATCAACCTGAGAACACTTGGCAGCCTGCACAGCAAACCCCTGACCGACCTACACTCTGCTGATGAGGAACAACAATTCCGAAACACCGGTGTCCAGAGTTGGTGCTGCAAACTTGCTTTAACACATGAACTTTCGAAATAGCGCACTCGCTATAAACTGCATCTACCATGATGCTCCTGGGGTTCACCCGCTGGTGGGTGGAGTTGGAGTGCGACCCATGACCTTCAGTAATATGGCTCCCTTGAGCTAAGAGCTGACGAGCTCGGATCCCGCACCCACGCGCCTTGAGAGGTATCAACCTGAGAACACTTGGCAGCCTGCACAGCAAACCCCTGACCGACCTACACTCTGCTGATGAGGAACAACAATTCCGAAACACCGGTGTCCAGAGTTGGTGCTGCAAACTTGCTTTAACACATGAACTTTCGAAATAGCGCACTCGCTATAAACTGCATCTACCATGATGCTCCTGGGGTTCACCCGCTGGTGGGTGGAGTTGGAGTGCGACCCATGACCTTCAGTAATATGGCTCCCTTGAGCTAAGAGCTGACGAGCTCGGATCCCGCACCCACGCGCCTTGAGAGGTATCAACCTGAGAACACTTGGCAGCCTGCACAGCAAACCCCTGACCGACCTACACTCTGCTGATGAGGAACAACAATTCCGAAACACCGGTGTCCAGAGTTGGTGCTGCAAACTTGCTTTAACACATGAACTTTCGAAATAGCGCACTCGCTATAAACTGCATCTACCATGATGCTCCTGGGGTTCACCCGCTGGTGGGTGGAGTTGGAGTGCGACCCATGACCTTCAGTAATATGGCTCCCTTGAGCTAAGAGCTGACGAGCTCGGATCCCGCACCCACGCGCCTTGAGAGGTATCAACCTGAGAACACTTGGCAGCCTGCACAGCAAACCCCTGACCGACCTACACTCTGCTGATGAGGAACAACAATTCCGAAACACCGGTGTCCAGAGTTGGTGCTGCAAACTTGCTTTAACACATGAACTTTCGAAATAGCGCACTCGCTATAAACTGCATCTACCATGATGCTCCTGGGGTTCACCCGCTGGTGGGTGGAGTTGGAGTGCGACCCATGACCTTCAGTAATATGGCTCCCTTGAGCTAAGAGCTGACGAGCTCGGATCCCGCACCCACGCGCCTTGAGAGGTATCAACCTGAGAACACTTGGCAGCCTGCACAGCAAACCCCTGACCGACCTACACTCTGCTGATGAGGAACAACAATTCCGAAACACCGGTGTCCAGAGTTGGTGCTGCAAACTTGCTTTAACACATGAACTTTCGAAATAGCGCACTCGCTATAAACTGCATCTACCATGATGCTCCTGGGGTTCACCCGCTGGTGGGTGGAGTTGGAGTGCGACCCATGACCTTCAGTAATATGGCTCCCTTGAGCTAAGAGCTGACGAGCTCGGATCCCGCACCCACGCGCCTTGAGAGGTATCAACCTGAGAACACTTGGCAGCCTGCACAGCAAACCCCTGACCGACCTACACTCTGCTGATGAGGAACAACAATTCCGAAACACCGGTGTCCAGAGTTGGTGCTGCAAACTTGCTTTAACACATGAACTTTCGAAATAGCGCACTCGCTATAAACTGCATCTACCATGATGCTCCTGGGGTTCACCCGCTGGTGGGTGGAGTTGGAGTGCGACCCATGACCTTCAGTAATATGGCTCCCTTGAGCTAAGAGCTGACGAGCTCGGATCCCGCACCCACGCGCCTTGAGAGGTATCAACCTGAGAACACTTGGCAGCCTGCACAGCAAACCCCTGACCGACCTACACTCTGCTGATGAGGAACAGCAATTCCGAAACACCGGTGTCCAGAGTTGGTGCTGCAAACTTGCTTTAACACATGAACTTTCGAAATAGCGCACTCGCTATAAACTGCATCTACCATGATGCTCCTGGGGTTCACCCGCTGGTGGGTGGAGTTGGAGTGCGACCCATGACCTTCAGTAATATGGCTCCCTTGAGCTAACAGCTGACGAGCTCGGATCCCGCACCCACGCGCCTTGAGAGGTATCAACCTGAGAACACTTGGCAGCCTGCACAGCAAACCCCTGACCGACCTACACTCTGCTGATGAGGAACAACAATTCCGAAACACCGGTGTCCAGAGTTGGTGCTGCAAACTTGCTTTAACACATGAACTTTCGAAATAGCGCACTGGCTATAAACTGCATCTACCATGATGCTCCTGGGGTTCACCCGCTGGTGGGTGGAGTTGGAGTGCGACCCATGACCTTCAGTAATATGGCTCCCTTGAGCTAAGAGCTGACGAGCTCGGATCCCGCACCCACGCGCCTTGAGAGGTATCAACCTGAGAACACTTGGCAGCCTGCACAGCAAACCCCTGACCGACCTACACTCTGCTGATGAGGAACAACAATTCCGAAACACCGGTGTCCAGAGTTGGTGCTGCAAACTTGCTTTAACACATGAACTTTCGAAATAGCGCACTCGCTATAAACTGCATCTACCATGATGCTCCTGGGGTTCACCCGCTGGTGGGTGGAGTTGGAGTGCGACCCATGACCTTCAGTAATATGGCTCCCTTGAGCTAAGAGCTGACGAGCTCGGATCCCGCACCCACGCGCCTTGATAGGTATCAACCTGAGAACACTTGGCAGCCTGCACAGCAAACCCCTGACCGACCTACACTCTGCTGATGAGGAACAACAATTCCGAAACACCGGTGTCCAGAGTTGGTGCTGCAAACTTGCTTTAACACATGAACTTTCGAAATAGCGCACTCGCTATAAACTGCAGCTACCATGATGCTCCTGGGGTTCACCCGCTGGTGGGTGGAGTTGGAGTGCGACCCATGACCTTCAGTAATATGGCTCCCTTGAGCTAAGAGCTGACGAGCTCGGATCCCGCACCCACGCGCCTTGAGAGGTATCAACCTGAGAACACTTGGCAGCCTGTACAGCAAACCCCTGACCGACCTACACTCTGCTGATGAGGAACAACAATTCCGAAACACCAGTGTCCAGAGTTGGTGCTGCAAACTTGCTTTAACACATGAACTTTCGAAATAGCGCACTCGCTATAAACTGCATCTACCATGATGCTCCTGGGGTTCACCCGCTGGTGGGTGGAGTTGGAGTGCGACCCATGACCTTCAGCAAATATGGCTCCCTTGAGCTAAGAGCTGACGAGCTCGGATCCCGCACCCACGCGCCTTGAGAGGTATCAACCTGAGAACACTTGGCAGCCTGCACAGCAAACCCCTGACCGACCTACACTCTGCTGATGAGGAACAACAATTCCGAAACACCGGTGTCCAGAGTTGGTGCTGCAAACTTGCTTTAACACATGAACTTTCGAAATAGCGCACTCGCTATAAACTGCATCTACCATGATGCTCCTGGGGTTCACCCGCTGGTGGGTGGAGTTGGAGTGCGACCCATGACCTTCAGTAATATGGCTCCCTTGAGCTAAGAGCTGACGAGCTCGGATCCTGCACCCACGCGCCTTGAGAGGTATCAACCTGAGAACACTTGGCAGCCTGCACAGCAAACCCCTGACCGACCTACACTCTGCTGATGAGGAACAACAATTCCGAAACACCGGTGTCCAGAGTTGGTGCTGCAAACTTGCTTTAACACATGAACTTTCGAAATAGCGCACTCGCTATAAACTGCATCTACCATGATGCTCCTGGGGTTCACCCGCTGGTGGGTGGAGTTGGAGTGCGACCCATGACCTTCAGTAATATGGCTCCCTTGAGCTAAGAGCTGACGAGCTCGGATCCCGCACCCACGCGCCTTGAGAGGTATCAACCTGAGAACACTTGGCAGCCTGCACAGCAAACCCCTGACCGACCTACACTCTGCTGATGAGGAACAACAATTCCGAAACACCAGTGTCCAGAGTTGGTGCTGCAAACTTGCTTTAACACATGAACTTTCGAAATAGCGCACTCGCTATAAACTGCATCTACCATGATGCTCCTGGGGTTCACCCGCTGGTGGGTGGAGTTGGAGTGCGACCCATGACCTTCAGTAATATGGCTCCCTTGAGCTAAGAGCTGACGAGCTCGGATCCCGCACCCACGCGCCTTGAGAGGTATCAACCTGAGAACACTTGGCAGCCTGCACAGCAAACCCCTGACCGACCTACACTCTGCTGATGAGGAACAACAATTCCGAAACACCGGTGTCCAGAGTTGGTGCTGCAAACTTGCTTTAACACATGAACTTTCGAAATAGCGCACTCGCTATAAACTGCATCTACCATGATGCTCCTGGGGTTCACCCGCTGGTGGGTGGAGTTGGAGTGCGACCCATGACCTTCAGTAATATGGCTCCCTTGAGCTAAGAGCTGACGAGCTCGGATCCCGCACCCACGCGCCTTGAGAGGTATCAACCTGAGAACACTTGGCAGCCTGCACAGCAAACCCCTGACCGACCTACACTCTGCTGATGAGGAACAACAATTCCGAAACACCGGTGTCCAGAGTTGGTGCTGCAAACTTGCTTTAACACATGAACTTTCGAAATAGCGCACTCGCTATAAACTGCATCTACCATGATGCTCCTGGGGTTCACCCGCTGGTGGGTGGAGTTGGAGTGCGACCCATGACCTTCAGTAATATGGCTCCCTTGAGCTAAGAGCTGACGAGCTCGGATCCCGCACCCACGCGCCTTGAGAGGTATCAACCTGAGAACACTTGGCAGCCTGCACAGCAAACCCCTGACCGACCTACACTCTGCTGATGAGGAACAACAATTCCGAAACACCGGTGTCCAGAGTTGGTGCTGCAAACTTGCTTTAACACATGAACTTTCGAAATAGCGCACTCGCTATAAACTGCATCTACCATGATGCTCCTGGGGTTCACCCGCTGGTGGGTGGAGTTGGAGTGCGACCCATGACCTTCAGTAATATGGCTCCCTTGAGCTAAGAGCTGACGAGCTCGGATCCCGCACCCACGCGCCTTGAGAGGTATCAACCTGAGAACACTTGGCAGCCTGCACAGCAAACCCCTGACCGACCTACACTCTGCTGATGAGGAACAACAATTCCGAAACACCGGTGTCCAGAGTTGGTGCTGCAAACTTGCTTTAACACATGAACTTTCGAAATAGCGCACTCGCTATAAACTGCATCTACCATGATGCTCCTGGGGTTCACCCGCTGGTGGGTGGAGTTGGAGTGCGACCCATGACCTTCAGTAATATGGCTCCCTTGAGCTAAGAGCTGACGAGCTCGGATCCCGCACCCACGCGCCTTGAGAGGTATCAACCTGAGAACACTTGGCAGCCTGCACAGCAAACCCCTGACCGACCTACACTCTGCTGATGAGGAACAACAATTCCGAAACACCGGTGTCCAGAGTTGGTGCTGCAAACTTGCTTTAACACATGAACTTTCGAAATAGCGCACTCGCTATAAACTGCATCTACCATGATGCTCCTGGGGTTCACCCGCTGGTGGGTGGAGTTGGAGTGCGACCCATGACCTTCAGTAATATGGCTCCCTTGAGCTAAGAGCTGACGAGCTCGGATCCCGCACCCACGCGCCTTGAGAGGTATCAACCTGAGAACACTTGGCAGCCTGCACAGCAAACCCCTGACCGACCTACACTCTGCTGATGAGGAACAACAATTCCGAAACACCGGTGTCCAGAGTTGGTGCTGCAAACTTGCTTTAACACATGAACTTTCGAAATAGCGCACTCGCTATAAACTGCATCTACCATGATGCTCCTGGGGTTCACCCGCTGGTGGGTGGAGTTGGAGTGCGACCCATGACCTTCAGTAATATGGCTCCCTTGAGCTAAGAGCTGACGAGCTCGGATCCCGCACCCACGCGCCTTGAGAGGTATCAACCTGAGAACACTTGGCAGCCTGCACAGCAAACCCCTGACCGACCTACACTCTGCTGATGAGGAACAACAATTCCGAAACACCGGTGTCCAGAGTTGGTGCTGCAAACTTGCTTTAACACATGAACTTTCGAAATAGCGCACTCGCTATAAACTGCATCTACCATGATGCTCCTGGGGTTCACCCGCTGGTGGGTGGAGTTGGAGTGCGACCCATGACCTTCAGTAATATGGCTCCCTTGAGCTAAGAGCTGACGAGCTCGGATCCCGCACCCACGTGCCTTGAGAGGTATCAACCTGAGAACACTTGGCAGCCTGCACAGCAAACCCCTGACCGACCTACACTCTGCTGATGAGGAACAACAATTCCGAAACACCGGTGTCCAGAGTTGGTGCTGCAAACTTGCTTTAACACATGAACTTTCGAAATAGCGCACTCGCTATAAACTGCATCTACCATGATGCTCCTGGGGTTCACCCGCTGGTGGGTGGAGTTGGAGTGCGACCCATGACCTTCAGTAATATGGCTCCCTTGAGCTAAGAGCTGACGAGCTCGGATCCCGCACCCACGCGCCTTGAGAGGTATCAACCTGAGAACACTTGGCAGCCTGCACAGCAAACCCCTGACCGACCTACACTCTGCTGATGAGGAACAACAATTCCGAAACACCGGTGTCCAGAGTTGGTGCTGCAAACTTGCTTTAACACATGAACTTTCGAAATAGCGCACTCGCTATAAACTGCATCTACCATGATGCTCCTGGGGTTCACCCGCTGGTGGGTGGAGTTGGAGTGCGACCCATGACCTTCAGTAATATGGCTCCCTTGAGCTAAGAGCTGACGAGCTCGGATCCCGCACCCACGCGCCTTGAGAGGTATCAACCTGAGAACACTTGGCAGCCTGCACAGCAAACCCCTGACCGACCTACACTCTGCTGATGAGGAACAACAATTCCGAAACACCGGTGTCCAGAGTTGGTGCTGCAAACTTGCTTTAACACATGAACTTTCGAAATAGCGCACTCGCTATAAACTGCATCTACCATGATGCTCCTGGGGTTCACCCGCTGGTGGGTGGAGTTGGAGTGCGACCCATGACCTTCAGTAATATGGCTCCCTTGAGCTAAGAGCTGACGAGCTCGGATCCCGCACCCACGCGCCTTGAGAGGTATCAACCTGAGAACACTTGGCAGCCTGCACAGCAAACCCCTGACCGACCTACACTCTGCTGATGAGGAACAACAATTCCGAAACACCGGTGTCCAGAGTTGGTGCTGCAAACTTGCTTTAACACATGAACTTTCGAAATAGCGCACTCGCTATAAACTGCATCTACCATGATGCTCCTGGGGTTCACCCGCTGGTGGGTGGAGTTGGAGTGCGACCCATGACCTTCAGTAATATGGCTCCCTTGAGCTAAGAGCTGACGAGCTCGGATCCCGCACCCACGCGCCTTGAGAGGTATCAACCTGAGAACACTTGGCAGCCTGCACAGCAAACCCCTGACCGACCTACACTCTGCTGATGAGGAACAACAATTCCGAAACACCGGTGTCCAGAGTTGGTGCTGCAAACTTGCTTTAACACATGAACTTTCGAAATAGCGCACTCGCTATAAACTGCATCTACCATGATGCTCCTGGGGTTCACCCGCTGGTGGGTGGAGTTGGAGTGCGACCCATGACCTTCAGTAATATGGCTCCCTTGAGCTAAGAGCTGACGAGCTCGGATCCCGCACCCACGCGCCTTGAGAGGTATCAACCTGAGAACACTTGGCAGCCTGCACAGCAAACCCCTGACCGACCTACACTCTGCTGATGAGGAACAACAATTCCGAAACACCGGTGTCCAGAGTTGGTGCTGCAAACTTGCTTTAACACATGAACTTTCGAAATAGCGCACTCGCTATAAACTGCATCTACCATGATGCTCCTGGGGTTCACCCGCTGGTGGGTGGAGTTGGAGTGCGACCCATGACCTTCAGTAATATGGCTCCCTTGAGCTAAGAGCTGACGAGCTCGGATCCCGCACCCACGCGCCTTGAGAGGTATCAACCTGAGAACACTTGGCAGCCTGCACAGCAAACCCCTGACCGACCTACACTCTGCTGATGAGGAACAACAATTCCGAAACACCGGTGTCCAGAGTTGGTGCTGCAAACTTGCTTTAACACATGAACTTTCGAAATAGCGCACTCGCTATAAACTGCATCTACCATGATGCTCCTGGGGTTCACCCGCTGGTGGGTGGAGTTGGAGTGCGACCCATGACCTTCAGTAATATGGCTCCCTTGAGCTAAGAGCTGACGAGCTCGGATCCCGCACCCACGCGCCTTGAGAGGTATCAACCTGAGAACACTTGGCAGCCTGCACAGCAAACCCCTGACCGACCTACACTCTGCTGATGAGGAACAACAATTCCGAAACACCGGTGTCCAGAGTTGGTGCTGCAAACTTGCTTTAACACATGAACTTTCGAAATAGCGCACTCGCTATAAACTGCATCTACCATGATGCTCCTGGGGTTCACCCGCTGGTGGGTGGAGTTGGAGTGCGACCCATGACCTTCAGTAATATGGCTCCCTTGAGCTAAGAGCTGACGAGCTCGGATCCCGCACCCACGCGCCTTGAGAGGTATCAACCTGAGAACACTTGGCAGCCTGCACAGCAAACCCCTGACCGACCTACACTCTGCTGATGAGGAACAACAATTCCGAAACACCGGTGTCCAGAGTTGGTGCTTGTGAGAAGTTGGCCTGATATGTAGTGTTTCCAATTCTGGAACCACTGGGTATCAGTCCAAACAAACCCCAAAGATGTCAGGTTGTAAGTCAACCTTGTAGACAAGCTATCCTAGTGGTAGCATGGACTAAGCAGCCTTAAAGGCTTAACTTAAGAGGTCGTGTTAAGCGAGCTGTTTTACCACATACAATCCTGTAATCAAATGAAAGGACACCACACAAGTATATATTATAAAAATATATGTATTTATTTCTAAATTACTCCCCAGTACTCTTTATGAGGAAAGGGGCACAAGCGTTAAATCAAAAGCACTGTTACACATATAAAGTTGCACGTTTATGGATGAGGGCGGGTGGCCACTCAGACCATATATTAAAAAAGTGGTATAAGTAACACTTATCGAACAATGGTTAGGCCTAGGGCCTAGAGATTCGCTGGGAGCAGTCAGCACAAGCAATGAAGAAGTCGGGAGTAGCCCACAGGAGACGGGTGCAGCACAGAAAGAGCGGCGCGCACCAATGCACTGTCAATGGTGCGTAAAAGTCAATTAAAGTGAATTAAAAGATACTTCCGCTGAACCTAGGAACACAAAACTTTAGACACAGACCCTAGAGGTGTGTACCAGTGTAAAGACACCGGCGTTGCAAAGTTACCTCACCCACAGGCCGTGGGTGCACAGGGTCGAAGTGGCGTCGGGTTCTGTCACGCAGGTTCTTGGTGCTTGGAGCTGTTGCAGGCGCTGTGAAGCAGAAGTGTCCGGTGCGATCCAAGGGTGGATCGAAGTAGAAAAGTACCTGAAAGCAGAGGGGACAGAGTCTGGGTCACTCAGCAGTGACCAGGGTGGAACCAGGACGGAACCAGGCAATGTCGGGCGCAATCAGGCAGTTGTCGATAGGCTTCTCTCCGCTGTCACGTGGGCTCTGGGGCATCTGCGACGTCCAGGAGCAGGTCACGATCTGTCCCACGTAGGCTCTCGCCGTCAGCACCGTCGGCTTCAAGATTGCAGCAAACAGCACTTGGCAAAAGCAATCCACGCGGAACCGGGAGATTGCTTATCACTCGAACCAGGAGGGTCAGAGTGGGTGCTCCTTTTCAGAGGAGCTGGTGCAGATCTGGAGCAACCAGAAAAGCAAGTCGGGTTTCAAAGTTCGTCGGCACAGGGGCCACAAGCCAGCTGGCAAGTGACCGGGCCAACGCGTCGAGCGCACACAAGCAGAAGGGCCCCACGCAGCACTCGGCGAGTGTGGAGGGGTGAGCTTTGGTGCAAGTGGAGCTCGGGGCTGGGGCTTCTCAAACCCCGGTGTACAGCTTCGAGGGTCACTCGTGGGCCGCACGGTCAGCGTCTCGTGGCCTTTTCAAGATGGCGTGCCCCACGCTTCCGGTCGCCTCCACGGGTCTCAGCTCTGCAGGGACTGTGGATCGGGCAGGTAGAAGGCAGGCAAGCTTGATCTCGTCGATCTCTGTCGCTCGAGTTCCGGCAGGAACTGCAACAAAGCAAGGGTCGAGGGCTGGATGGTGCCTGTTTGCACAGGGTGGTCACTCCTTGACCACAAGGGAGATTCTTCAGTCTTCTCACGTCGTGTAGAAAGTCGAAGGGTCCAGATTTCGTTTCTTATGTTTCTTCAGGATGATCTGAGGTCCGTTGGGACTGCTCCCCCTCTTATTCGAATCTGGGGGGTTGGACATCCTGCTAGGTCCCCTCCTATGGGTGGGACCCAGGAAGGGGGTGGTTACACCCCTCTCCTTTGATCCTGGCCGCGCTGGGACAGGGGCTGGGAGGCCCCAGAACCGGTTTGGCCGGATCCTGCAAGGGGCAGCCTTGTGCTCCCCAGGCAGTGTCTGGTTTCTTTGAAACCTCCCTACTCCAATCCACTATCTCCTGTCTGGGGTGGTTTGACACCGCCCTGTGACAGGAAACTCTTTGTCCAGGCCTCCTCTGCCGGGTTTCGGTCAGCAGCAGGAGGCCAGACCCGTGTCTGTGGCAGGGGCATCCATTTTGTGGATCTGAGGCTCATTTTAAATCAACCGCGTTTCAGTAAAGTAACATGTCTTCTCCCTCTAGAAGGGTGGAATGCTACCCCCGTCGCCAGAACTGGCGAGGGGGTAGTATTCCAATTCGTATGACACCTTACACGACATGTTTTGATAAAGCCAAACCAAAGTTGCTATATAACCGCGAGGATTATAAGGCGCTTAAGAGTATATGGTATGGCATTATCCCGGATCAGCTTAGGGAGTTGTTCCCGACAGCTGCAGACCGGCTCAGCTCATGCCAGAGCACCATCTCACATAAAACCACGCACTCTGCCTCCAGGATTGATGAGGCCTTCCATAGGAGTGGCTTACAGGCTATATATGTGTCCAGATATAGGTTTAGATATAGGTATACTATATCTAAGCAAGGGGTGATTACACCCACTTGCCCCAGCTGAGTGATCAGCCAGTTGTGTCAATTTAAGAACCAGCCAGGGGTGGCAAAAGCTATGCTTCAGCCCCTGGTAGGCCTTGGTGGCACCTATGCCCTGGGCACC
Organism: Lissotriton vulgaris; assembly: GCF_964263255.1. Lineage (NCBI taxonomy): Eukaryota > Metazoa > Chordata > Amphibia > Caudata > Salamandridae > Lissotriton > Lissotriton vulgaris. Next base: position 846,502,633 of record NC_141697.1, read on the forward strand.
TATAGTGCATGGTACAGGGGCTGACAAGGAGTCCATTTCCAATTGTGGTATGTACCTATAGCACATGTATTATAAATTTAGAGAGAGAACAGCAGGCTGGGGGTCTGATTAGCAGGCCCACAGCCTCAGTAAGTCGAAAACCAGTGAAGCAAAAAGCAAAAATTTGGGTGACCATAGGATAGCAGACCCTACTCTCCTACATAACCCCCCCCCCCAAACGCAGGGACATTAAACTTAACCTTGACCAGATAAGTCTTCATGTTCTAAGTGGAAGTACCTGGAGAGACCATCTGCATTACCATGGTCAGTCCCTGGGCGGTGCTCCACTGTAAAGTCCATCCCCTGTAGGGAAATGGACCACCTGAGCAGTTTGGGATTTTCACCCTTCATCTGATTTAGCCACAAGAGGGGCTTATGGTCTGTCTGAATTAGGAAGTGAGTACCAAACAAGTATGGCCTCAACTTCTTCAGGGCCCAAACCACAGCAAAGGCCTCCCTCTCAATAGCTGACCAACGTTTCTCCCTGGGGGTCAGCCTTCTGCTAATAAAAGCAATGGGCTGGTCTTGACCATCTTGATTAAGTTGTGAAAGCACAGCTCCCACCCCCAACTCAGAAGCATCTGTCTGTACAATGAACTGTTTGGAGTAGTCAGGACTCTTCAGGATAGGTGCAGAGCACATGGCCTTCTTCAGGTCATCAAATGCCTTTTGACAGCTAACTGTCCACTGAACCTTTTTGGGCATCTTCTTGGATGTCAAGTCATTCAATGGTGTCACAATGGACCCATAGTTCTTTACAAATTTTCTGTAATACCCAGTCAGGCCCAAGAAGGCTCTGACTTGTGTCTGGGTAGTTGGAGGAGTCCAGTCCTGTATGGTCTGGATCTTGCTCTCCAGTGGTTGAACTTGACCCCCACCTACTAGGTGGCCCAAGTACACAACCTTGCTCTGCCCTATCTGGCACTTAGTAGCCTTGATAGTCAGGCCTGCCTTTTGCAGGGCCTCCAGAACCTTCTTCAGGTGGATCAGGTGATCCTCCCAGGTGGAGCTAAAGACAGCAATATCATCTAGATATGCTGCGCAAAAGTCATCCAACCCAGCAAGGACTTGGTTCACCAACCTGAAGGACTGGGTTCTTTTGGACCCAGCGGTGCCAGGGCACAACACCTGAAACCTTCGTGGGTAACCTGCTCCGGCGTACAAGTCACAGAGACACGGGACACTTCCTTCGGCGTCAAAGAGTCAAGGTTTATTTACTGCAGGGAACACAGAAGTCACGGCAAGTACACCACGTGCAACTTGGGGAGACTGCTTCAAATTGGTTCTGTGGATCGCTCCTTTTATACAGTTTTTACCCATAGGCTAACATTGAACACAAAGGTTTACAACTCAGTTCCCACATCAAGCTCCCAGAGGGGTCGCTTTGGTCGCTTTGAAACATACAAGGTCCGGAACATAAGTGCGGAAACATTTGGCGGTTCCCAACTGTAAAAACCCATCTTCCCACCATTAGCAAATTCCAATCAGCAGTAAAGTGGATCGAAACAGGAACGAAGACAGGTGCAGAGGAAGACGGAGACAGTGGGGAGATCGGAAAGGGTGTAAAAGGGGAGGTGCCGGGAAGCACGAGATACAGGCATCAAAGGGACGTGCCTAATGAGATGCACGGCTGAGACAATAAGTCCGTGCGGCAAGATGAGCCTCAAGCGGCGCCACCTGCCTTACAGTAGCAACCCCCTCGTCATAAAGACACTTTCAAAGGACATGTGTCTTCCGCAAATATCTTGGGAGTCCCAGGGTCGCGAAGCGGACAGCGTCCGTTCGCTGACTACTTGAGGGCAAGAGACAAAATGGATGCCGTATCTAAGATGGAACCCGTGGGTACAGATGAAAAGCCCACATAACAAACGAACGGTTTAAGTTAGCACAGCGAAACTGCGCACACTTACTAAACTCGTCATTTGCGGTTCATAGATACTAGACTCGACCATATTCGTGCGAGTCGAAAACACCACTTACAATTGTCACGGAACCTCAGACGCTCCTTTTGCCCTCATGTAGGCAAGCACTAGTCGGAATCATATTCGATATTCATCAGACCATCAAGATGTCGTTGTAGCATAGATCTGTCCGACCGAGTCCCCTTGGTAACAGGTGGTTGTCTCATACACGTTGTAGCACAGAGGCCACATAAGGCAGGACCACACTGTACACAAAGGCAACACGTGAACAGGAACACTACCACAACCCCGATGATCATCAGAATCTTCCAACCCCAAGTCGACATCAGGCCCCAAAACCAACCGAGTAGCGTCCAATCCCCTACATCCACGTGTATGGATTCGGAGATCTTATGCAACTTCGAGATGGCTTGATAGACAGTAGGAGCATTATCAGGTATGAAAATGCAACAGCTCGAATGGATCACTTTACATACCCCACCGCGATCTGCCAAGACGACATCTAAAACCATACGGTTTTGTAACGTCATAAGTCTCTCCGCCTGAAGTTCTGTGGTGATATTACCAAGGGCACTGGCAGTAACATTAGCTGTCGATTCTACCACTCGAGTCAAATGTCTCAGGTTCCTACTATTAACCATAGGTCCCCAAAACGGGAGGAAACCCTTGAAAAAGTCTCCTGCCTCTTGACCGGCAGTATCCTCTTCGCTAATTACGCCTCGTACAACTCTAGTCTTATGGTAATCGGCATCTACAGTGAACGTCGGAGGCAACAGATTTGCAACAAAACATGAGCCCATGAAGTCTGAGGGCAACCATGTATATGCACGATCATGACAGATGAAGTACGTACCCTTGGCAGCCAGAAACACAGGGATCGGGGACATTGGCAGAACGTAACTTTCAGTGCAAGCACTTACTCCAAGTGAGGCTTGCGAACCACGACCCACGAGACAAAGATTACCAGTGTGGGGTACGACCCATATTGGTGGCGAGCTTTTAAGCTGCTTTTCATTAGTGAACATACTATATTCCCCTCTATTCGGTGCCCTATAGGCCTGTACCTCTGCCTTAGGGATGAGAAAAGCATCATGGATCTCATCTTCTAAATCCTGTATTGCCATCGATACCACCCACTGATACGAGGTAGGACCAGGTTTGGGGGAACGTTCTGGAGAGGGGTGGAAACCTAGTGCGCTTCGAAGCATTGTTTGGTATGCTCGAGCTGACCCTTGGGAACTATACGGTAACACCAGATATGGAATTCCCTTACCCGTAGTATGTGGCATCAACCCACACACCCAACAATTAGTAGTGTTAACCACTAACTGATGCTGATGGAGGAGCTGGATAAAGGAATTGTTGCGGAATTCTACACGTCTAGCCTGTTCGTGTTCCGGTAAAATATGAAAGGAATGGGGAGAAGCAGTAGTAGCAGTAAGAGTAACGTTAGGGTAAGAAGTAGGAGTAGGGGTAGGAAGTAAAAAGTAAGACATAGCATAATACACCCCACCCGCCAAGAATGCAGAAGCAGTTAAAAACAGTACAAACAATTGGAATACAACACATTTAGTACGACTAAGTTTCTGCAGTTTGACTCTATACGCCTGAGCTCCTTCCAAATCGTTCAGCTTCGAAAATGCCATTTCCCTACGACCGTCCGCAACGTTTCTTGACGCACTTCGTTCTGTGCAGCAATAGTCAATCCCCAGGAGTTCCTAGGAACCGACGGCCTTTAACCTAGCGTCAAGACCTACTGTCCAGAAGGAAGTACGCGCGCGGCCCTACGGCCCTCAATACACAATATGTATTTTATTTAGCACAAAAATCAGCTGTGGAAGGAAAAAGATACAAAAATCTCAATACATGTACAAACAATTTTCAATCATACGAAATGTTCAAAGTTGATCAGGGGAAACGAGGATATTGCAGTTATCAGTTTCAGCAAAGCAAGAAAACAATTTTATTTGTCCTTAGTATGAGAACGCAAAGAATATCGATGTTTCCCGGGACGTGTCTGCTCGTCAAATAAAGGATCCGTTGAAGAGACAGCGTCCTGCTGATCAGTTTGTTGACTTGGTCTTGAGTCTTTTGCTGACAATGTTCCAACAGTGGCTTTCTGCTGCGCTGAGTGTTCACCAACAAGCTGTGCGTCGCTAAAAGGTACAAACGCCGGCAATGTCTCTGCTTCTGTTGACGCAATGCCTTTCCTCACCCACGGGTCTGCCGGTAAAGGAATAGGGACTCGTTTACAATGGGTAGCATGTACCCAATTCTTCCGCCCCTCAAGACGAACGGCAGTCCTCGTGGCCAGGAGCACCTGGTGAGGTCCAACAAAACGGGGGTCCAGATTCTTCTTGCGTGAAAAGTTACGGGTGACAACCCAATCACCGGGCTGGAGCTGGTGGCCTGGACCCTCCGTCTGCGTCGGCAAGGCGTCGTAAACCTGTTGATGAATTAACCTCAGTTTAGCAGTCAAGTCATGTAAGTAATCAATCAACATCGGATACTCAAGATCAACGAATATACCTGGCCTAGGAACCCCCCACACATTCGCAGGACGGCCGAACACTATTTCATAGGGACTAAGCCCTATTCGGGAGTGTACAGTCGCCCTAGTTGACAGTAGTGCTAGAGGCAAAGCGTCAGGCCACGAAAGTCCAGTCGTAGCCTGAATCTTCGCTAATTTTAGTTTAAGGGTACCATTGTAACCTTCAACTAATCCAGCTGACTGGGGATGATTGGCGCTATGGAATTTTTGATTAATTCCAAGGCCCTTACACACACTCTTCATCACACTTCCAACAAACTCACTTCCGTTATCTGACCACACGACTCTAGGCATTCCATACCGAGGAAAGTATTCCTTCAGTAGGATTTTCGCAGTAGACAAAGCAGTATTATCTTTGAGGGGATAGGCCTCGATCCATCGGGAGAATGCGCAAACCACAACCAAAACGTATTTCAGGTTATTGCATCGCTCCATATGGATGAAGTCCAATTGAATCACCTCAAAGGGATACGAAGGAGGAGCAAAACTGCCAGGGGGAGTTGGGGTTCCTTTGCCAGGGTTGTACATTATACACACCATACAATTCTTCACCAGACGTTCAGCACACTTCGTAATACCATCATTCTTCCACACATCAGCCAACAACTTGCAAATACCTTTCGCGCTAATATGTGCTAACCCATGTGCCATTGTCACAACGGCTAGTACATACGCATCCGGTAACATCCATCTTTTCTGATCCGACAAATCGATCCAGCAACCATTCGCATCCAACCTTCCCGTACTTTCTTTCCATTTCGTCTTTTCAGTGTCGGTGGCCTCATTCTGAATTGCTTTCACGCTCTCTATAGTATTCTCACACATACTTGATTCTGTAGGCCACCTAACCGAACTCGTCACATACATTCGAGTGCTAAGGTTCCGGGCAGTCTCCTTAGCAATCTCATCTGCAAACGCGTTACCACGACCAACATCATCCGTCACCTTGCGATGCGCACTACACTTAACAATTGCAACTTGAGCAGGCAAAGTCAATGCATCCAAAAGATCGTTCACGAGCTGGCCATGCTGTATTTTCGTGCCATGCGACGTGAAGAAACCACGCTCTCGCCACAACCGTCCAAAGCTATGCGCTACACCGAAAGCATACTGGCTATCGGTGTACACATTCACACGTTTATCTTTGGCTAATACACATGCTCTAGTAAGAGCAATCAGCTCTGCAGCTTGGGCAGAATTCTGATTCAATCTCGCAGTCTCAACAACAGTATTCAACGTTACAACAGCATAAGCAGTAGTCACATCACCGTTCGGCAATTTAAAACATGACCCATCCACATACAGGGTGCCGTCAGGGTCTTCCAATGGGGTGTTTTTAAGGTCCACTCGACCTTTTGTTTCCTCCTCTGTACGCAAGTAGCAGTCATGTTCTGCTACTTCATCTGACTCTGCACTAATTGGTAACAAAGTTGCCGGATTTAGGACATTACAACGTTTTATCTGAATGTGGCTTGCCAAGAGCGTCAATTCGTACCCAGACAACCTTGCACTCGTCAAGTGCTGAGTTTTCGTTCGATTCAAAAGAGTATCGACTGCATGCGGAACCATCACCGTAAGCATATTATCCATGACCAATCCTGCTGATTGTCGGATGGAGACCGCAGCTGCCGCAGTTGCTCTCAAACAACTCGGCAATGCTCTAGCTACTGGGTCTAAGGTCGAGGAAAAATATGCACATGGACGTTGCTTACCACCAAAAGGTTGCGTTAAGACACTCAACGCACAACCTTCCCTCTCGTGAACATATAACGTGAACGGCTTACTGTAATCAGGGGTACCTAACACAGGAGCCGAACACAATGAATCACGTAATTCAGAAAAACTTTTCTGACATTCTTCCGTCCATGGTAAAGGAGTTGGAACATCCTTGCACGTAAGAGCCACCAATGGTTTCGCTAGCAATGAAAAATTAGGAATCCACTGCCTGCAGTACGACGTGATACCTAGAAAGGCACGCACATCTCTTTGGGTTTTTGGCACAGCCATTCGCGCAATCGCTGCGATTCTCTCTGGGGTCAATCTCCTTCCCTCCTTTGACAATAAGTGACCTAGATAGGTTACTTCTTGACAACAATATTGGAGTTTAGAAGGTGACACCTTGTGATTTAACTCACAGAGATGCTGCAGCAACGATACCGTAGCAATTTTGCAAATGTCCTGAGTATCAGCAGCCACCAATAAGTCGTCGACGTATTGAATTAAAGCCGCACCAACCGGCAACCGAAACGCATCTAGTTGACCCTTCAAAGCTTGACTGTAAATCGATGGACTTTCACAGTAGCCCTGAGGAGCGCGTTTGAACCGGAAGCTACGTCCTCCAAGAGAGAAACCGAAAAGGTCCCTGCTCTCTTCGGCAATCGGGATGCTAAAAAACGCATTTTTCAAATCAATCACCGAAAACCATGAAGCAGTAGCTGGAATCAGAGTCAGTAGCGCCGTGATGTCAGGCACAACAGGGAATTGAGGAACCACAATTTTATTTACCTCCCGTAAATCGATAACAAAGCGATAAACAGGCGGTTTGGTAGGATCGGTACGTTTAAGAATGGGCAGTACAGGGCTGTTGCACACGTTTCCCCGAGTCTCCTCAATAACATCTTTCTCGATCAAATCATAGATGATCGCTAACAAAGCTCGTTCACCATCAAGGGAGATACGGTACTGGGGAATACGTGGCAATCGCACATTCGATTTCAACTGAACAACATAAGGGGAGATATCAAGTAGGCCCACATCGTTTGGACCCGTCGCCCACAAAGACGCAGGAAGAGAATCCAATTCCGGTGGAAGCTTATCGAGGGACAAATACATGGGAGAGACTACTTTCTCTCCGAACGTAAGCTTTACACCCGCAGGAGAACAATACAAAGTTGCATACAAACGTTTAAGCAAATCCAGACCCAAAAGATTTTCACCACAACCAGTGGTCAAAATCAATGGAGCTTCGAGCTCACGAGGCCCAATTTTAAGGGGCAAAGGGCGCGAAACTGGATTGCTAACGGGGGCGCCAGAGAATCCAACGGATACATTTGTTAAGCCAGACAAAGGTGCGCCAGGGAGTTTCGAATGCATGATAGAACTTTTCGCTGCACCAGTGTCCAACAGAAAAGGCTCAACGACGCCCGATGTAGCAACTGCGACGTAAGGCCCTCTCTGATCGACCGGAACTGATACCACTCCCTCTCCTTGTCTTTGGCTGTCCTAGTAATTACTGTCGTCAGTTCCCTGATCGACGTAATAATCGTCTACATTGTACTGCGCAGATCGTCCTTGTGATGATCCACGTTGATCGAAACAATTATTAGAGTTTGATGAGTTGTCAGAGCGGTCGTTCTGAGCACCACGACCTCTACCACGTGATGCATTCTGCGAACCACCACGGCCTCCTCTAGACGAATTACCACTATTACGATCATTTAAAGCAGGACAATCAAATTTAATGTGTCCCTCCTGTCTACAATAAGCACATTGGTTGTACCCTAAGGAAGATCTGTTGAAAGAGGAATCATTACGCGATTGCGATCGATTCGATTGCGACTGTGATCTAGTCTGCTGAGACGCATTCTGATTAGAACGCGGCGGATATGCTTGTTGTAACAACACTTTAGTTTTCAGCTCTTTTGTTTTTTTATCAGCGCGATCAGTTTCCTCTTTTTCTCTATTTTCGTAATATTGCGCCGTAGCCAGAATCTGAGCTGAGGTAGAAACGGCCCACGCACTTTCTGAATTCTTCAATTTATTGCACAAGTCGGGCAATAAGTTCGATACAAATTTATCAACAAACAGCCTTTGTCCACCCTCAGTACCCATATCCTGTCCACTATGGTCAACGAATGTTTCCTCAAACCTCGTAAAGAAGTCTGAAACACTCTCATCTTTCTTTTGCTTACAGGCTGACAACTTATCCCAATTTACCTTCATAGCTGGCATGAGCGTTTTCATTAACGTAATGATTCGCTGGGGAAGAAGTTCAATCAACTGATCGGGTTTAGTAGCAGCCGCTTGTCCAGCGTCTGCCGCTGTAATGGCAGCCCAATCACCACCTAATTCATTTGCGTGATCTTGGTGACGAATCTTAGCCCATACCGGTTGCGGTACGACATTGCCAAACAACATGTCGATATCGGCAAGATTCATTACCGTAGCATCTACGAGCTGCGATAATTCCTTATAATACCCAGCAGGATTTTTGCGAGGATCGGGCAAAGTTTGTTTCACCTGAAGCACTTCCGATCGTTTCCAAGGGAGATGTATCCATACTCTCTGGAAATGCGCCGCTATTGGGTTATTAACATCGGTATTATCAGCAGGTACCCAAACCGGCGGAACTTCACGCATAGGATATTGGCCAGACTCAGCTTGTTGGCGTTCAAGATCCTCTACAAACAGTGCGTGAGGAATAGGAGCTAGACGGAAAGACAGCAACTGCTCGATAGCACGTCGGACATTAGTATCGACTATCAGTCCAGTTGCGAACTGAAGCCGAAGATTAGACAGGGCGGTCAGCACCTCGTCAGGCGCAACTGCCGCTATCTGATCATGTAAAAGTTTACACATTTCGTCAAACACATATCTCTGAGTCGGTATGTTGAATTGACTAAATGTTTCAAGAACAACACGGGGTGGATTTCTCTGCGGGTTGTCCATCCAACTCATCGCCATATTGTATAGCGCAGCGCGTTCCCTATTACCAGGAAGCTGACTACGCCTCTGCGGTGGGCCATCAGAACCAGCGGACCCAAAAACAGGTCCGAGCGACTGAAAGAAGCTAGCCGCAATGGGAGAACTACGGTTACGAGTAGAGGGACAAGAGTAAGACACAGGACTAACAAGAGAAGGAGTAGAGACATTAGCAACGACAGGGGTTAACAACACAGGAGCAGTAGTGTGAGCAGGAGTATGTGGAAGCGGAGGAGCAGTAGGAATAGACACAGGCACAGGAGCAGGAACAGTCGGAAGAGCGGGTGCAGGTTGAGGAATAGGCGGAGGAATAACAGGTGGGAGAACAGGTGCGGCAGGGACCACAGGAGCTGCGGTACCCTGTACGTACGGAGGTGGCGACTTCATAAGATAGGACATTAAAGGATCCTCAACTGCCTCTTCCTTCTTATCCGACTCCGTAGGCAAAGCAGGATAGCATTTATCTATGGTCATACGTTGCAGCCTCTCAAACACTTCCTTATCCTTATCCTCCTTATCACGCTGAAACTGCTCAGCTTTCTTTACAATAGTAGCAACATTATCTCGCTCACTACGTTTATTCTGTCTGATCTCTTTCTGTCGGGCTTCTTTGCGCCACAACCGAAAGGCATCAAACATGGCCGGCCTAGATTTACGTTCGAACAACTTAATTTCCAAATTATCTAAGATCGACGCTTCGAAGCTACCGTGAGGTGGCCAACGAAGATCGCCGTCTTTCTTTGTATATTTTATCCAATAATCGTTAAAAGCAATCGGGCCTAGCCCATGTTTGCTATATAAGTCATAAGTAGGAGTTCCTACCGGAGGTATCGGACACGAGTCCTCCAGCAGGGAATCCGCACCACAAGGTCTAAAGCAACTGAACAAAGTACTGCGACCAGGCATCTTGCACGCTAGCCGAGTTTCACAAACTTCAAGGGTTACGGGATTTACCAAGTCCCAGCAAGAACAAAACCCTCGGTCTTTGGCGGCTGCAGTCGTCAAACAAATACAACAACAAAGTTACGCTAGCAAAGTGTCACCGACAAAAACACTCACACAGCGTGTACAACAACAACAAACCACTAGTGTTTACAACAAAGACACTCGCTAAAGTGTCTACAACCAAGGATTCTGGGAGCGACCCACAAATACTTAACTCAAAGATCAATGGCGTCCTCAGGAAGGCCCGTCTATCGTCTCGCTATACCAAGGTCTACGCCAGGCGCCAAAACAGGTCTACAGTCAGGGCAGCAGTCCGTCGCAGCCGTTAGGAGGCGGGAATCTTTGCGGGAAAAGTCTTCGGGCCACTTATTTCGACAACAGGATCGATGAAGCGGGGTGCACCTTCCCTCGGAGATTTCACACGAAGTTCCTCACGATCGTCGGGCTTGGACCGGTACCACTGATGCAGCCCCACGTTGGGCGCCAACTGAAGGACTGGGTTCTTTTGGACCCAGCGGTGCCAGGGCACAACACCTGAAACCTTCGTGGGTAACCTGCTCCGACGTACAAGTCACAGAGACACGGGACACTTCCTTCGGCGTCAAAGAGTCAAGGTTTATTTACTGCAGGGAACACAGAAGTCACGGCAAGTACACCACGTGCAACTTGGGGAGACTGCTTCAAATTGGTTCTGTGGATCGCTCCTTTTATACAGTTTTCACCCATAGGCTAACATTGAACACAAAGGTTTACAACTCAGTTCCCACATCAAGCTCCCAGAGGGGTCGCTTTGGTCGCTTTGAAACATACAAGGTCCGGAACATAAGTGCGGAAACATTTGGCGGTTCCCAACTGTAAAAACCCATCTTCCCACCATTAGCAAATTCCAATCAGCAGTAAAGTGGATCGAAACAGGAACGAAGACAGGTGCAGAGGAAGACGGAGACAGTGGGGAGATCGGAAAGGGTGTAAAAGGGGAGGTGCCGGGAAGCACGAGATACAGGCATCAAAGGGACGTGCCTAATGAGATGCACGGCTGAGACAATAAGTCCGTGCGGCAAGATGAGCCTCAAGCGGCGCCACCTGCCTTACAGTAGCAACCCCCTCGTCATAAAGACACTTTCAAAGGACATGTGTCTTCCGCAAATATCTTGGGAGTCCCAGGGTCGCGAAGCGGACAGCGTCCGTTCGCTGACTACTTGAGGGCAAGAGACAAAATGGATGCCGTATCTAAGATGGAACCCGTGGGTACAGATGAAAAGCCCACATAACAAACGAACGGTTTAAGTTAGCACAGCGAAACTGCGCACACTTACTAAACTCGTCATTTGCCGTTCATAGATACTAGACTCGACCATATTCGTGCGAGTCGAAAACACCACTTACAATTGTCACGGAACCTCAAACCTTTGGAAAGTGGCAGGTGCATTCTTCAAGCCAAAGGGCATTACCACAAACTGATAATGTCCACTAGGGGTAGAGAATGCTGTTTTGGCTTTTGACTCTTCAGCTAGTCTGATTTGCCAGTAGCCAGCTGTCAAATCAAATGTGCTCAGAAACTTGGCAGAAGCCAACTTATCAATGAGCTCATCTGCTCTTGGAATGGGATGAGCATCTGTCCTAGTGACAGCATTGAGACCTCTGTAGTCCACACAAAACCTCATTTCTCTCTTCCCATCTTTGGTATGAGGTTTTGGCACAAGGACCACTGGGCTAGCCCATGGGCTCTCTGATGGCTCAATCACTCCAAGCTCCAACATCTTTTGCACCTCAGCCTTTATACAATCCCTGACATGGTCAGGTTGCCTGTAGATCTTATTCTTCACAGGCAGATTGTCACCAGTATCCACCTCATGGGTGCACCAGTTAGTCTGACTGGGTGTGAGTGAAAACAATTGTCTGTGGGCCTGCAACACCTGTCTGCAGTCCACCTGTTGCTGCTCAGTGAGGCTGCCTGCCAAGGCTACTCCATCAACTGAACCATCATCAGGGTTCTGGGAAAGCAGGTCTGGGAGAGGGTCACTCTCTTCCTCCTGTTCCCCATCTGTGGCCATGAGGAGACTCATGTCCTCCCTGTCAACAAATGCTTTCAAACGATTTACATGGAGCACCCTGTGGGGGCTCCTAGGGGTGCCAAAGTCAACCAAGTAGGTGACTTCTCCCTTCTTTTCAATGATAGGGTAGGGTCCAGTCCATTGGTCCTGGAGAGCTGCTGGCCCCACTGGGTCCAACACCCACACCTTCTGCCCTGGCTGGTACTCAACCAGAACAGCCTTTTGGTCATGCCAGGCTTTCTGTAATTCCTGACTTGCCTCAAGGTTTTTGGATGCTCTCTCCATGTATTCAGCCATCCTGGAGCGGAGACCAAGTACATAGTCCACAATGTCTAGTTTAGGCTTTTTGAGAGGTAACTCCCATCCTTCCTTCACCAAACTCAATGGACCTCTTACAGGGTGGCCAAACAAAAGTTCAAAAGGGCTGTAGCCAACCCCCTTCTGTGGGACCTCTCTGTAAGCAAAGAGCAAGCAGGGTAAAAGGATGTCCCATTTCCGCCTAAGCTTCTCTGGTAAACCTTTTATCATTCCCTTTAGGGTCTTGTTGAACCTTTCCACAAGCCCATTGCACTGTGGATGGTAGGGTGTGGTAAACTTATAGTTTACTCCACACTCTTTCCACATTGCTTTTAAGTATCCAGACATGAAGTTAGTACCTCTGTCTGAAAGAACCTCCTTTGGAAAGCCCACTCTTGAGAAAACTGCAATGAGGGCTTTTGCCACCACAGGAGCTGTGGTGGTCCTCAGGGGAATTGCTTCTGGGTACCTGGTGGCATGATCCACTACCACCAGTATAAATCTGTGCCCAGATGCTGTTTGAGGATCCATGGGACCCACAATGTCTATTCCAACTCTTTCAAAGGGTACCCCCACCACAGGTAGTGGTATCAGGGGGGCCTTTGTTGTGCCACCTGACTTACCACTGGCTTGGCAAGTGACACAGGAGCGACAAAACTCCTTGACATTTTCTGACATGTGAGGCCAGTGAAAGTGTGGAACAAGCCTGTCCCAAGTCTTATTCTGGCCTAAGTGTCCTGCAAGGGGAATATCATGGGCCAAGGTAAGAAGAAAGCCCCTAAACTTCAAAGGTATAACCAACCTCCTGGTTGTGCCAGGCTTGGGGTCTCTAGCCTCTGAATAAAGGAGTCCTTCATCCCAATACACTTTATGGGTACCTTGAGCATTCCCTGCAGCCTCAGCAGCAGCTTGCTGTCTGAGGGGTTCAAGTGAAGGGCAATCTAATTGGGCCTGCCCCAGGTCTGCCCTTGAGGGTCCCCCTGTCCCCAGAAACTCAACCTGATCAGGTTCAAGCTCCTCTGAGACAGTCTCCTCTTGGACTGCAGAATCAGTTTCCTGTGAAACTTGATCCTCAACCTGGGGCAAGTGGGAAGGCACAGCCTTAACCCTCTTGCTCCTTCTCTTGGGTTGTGGTTGGTCTATTGTTTCAAGATCCACCACTGGTTCAGGAAGGCACTTCTTAGCCTGAGACCTTGTCACTGCAAGGACATGAGCTGAAATCCCTAGCATTTCTGCATGAGTCCTGTACTCCACTTCTGACCAAACTGAGCTTTCAAGATCATTGCCTAACAGACAGTCTACTGGGAGGTCTGCACTCACAACAACTTTCTTTAGGCCATCTACCCCTCCCCAGGAGAAGTTCACAACAGCCACACTATGGGAAGTAGTGGAGTTGCTTGCATTGGTCACTAGGTAACTTTCACCTAGTACAATTTGTCCAGGGTCCACAAAGCCAGGTGCCACCATTGTGACACTGGCACAAGTGTCCCTGTAGGCCTGAGCCAGTTTCTCATTAATTAAGGGAGTCTGCCTATATTTGCCCAGGTTACTGGGGCTTACTGCAGTGGGCAAAGATAAGTCCACATCATATAGGAGAACTGCCTGTGTGGGGATTCTGACTAGGCCAGATTCCACCTCAGTACCCAGGGTCAACCCTACTAAACCCTTTGGCTGTGTACCACCACTGCTGACTGTACTAGGGGGTGCAGTTGCTTTAGGAGCTGCAGTGGTGGGGACTGGATTTTTCTTAGTGCATTCACTGCCCCAGTGTGAAACTGATTTGCAGGTATTACACCAAGGTTTCTTTGGGCCATCATTCTTCTTTTTCTTGTTTCCATTTTGGGAACCCCCCTCCTTATTGCTAGTTTGGGGGCCTGAAGACTTCTGGTCCTTTTCTTTATCTTTCTGATTCCCACCCTTCTGGTCTGTTTTCTTCTGGTCACCTTGGTTCTGGTTTTTCTGCTTAATCCTTGTTCTGACCCATTTGTCTGCCTTCTTTCCCAATTCTTGGGGAGAGGTCAAATCAGAGTCAACAAGGTATTGATGCAACAGCTGGTTCTGACAGTTATTAAGGATCTGCTCTCTCATCATAAGATTGTACAATCCTGTATAGTCTGAAACTTTACTTCCCTGCAGCCAACCCTCCAGAGCCTTAGTGGCACAATCTACAAAATCAGTCCAGTCCTGAGTCTGTGCTTTTTGGGTGTCTCTGAACAACAACCTGTATTGCTCAGTGGTTAGGCCAAACCCTTCAATAAGAGCACTCTTCAGAACAGAGTAGTTTTTGGCATCCTCAGGTCTAACAGTGAGGAGCCTGTCCCTCCCTTTCTCAGAAAAGGAGTACCATAAAATTGCTGCCCACTGATCCTCAGGGACCTGCTGTACCATGCAGGCCCTCTCAAGAGCAGTCATCCATTTGTGGATATCATCCCCTTCCTTGTAGGGGGGCACAATTTTTGTCAGGTTTCTATTATCATAGGCCCTGTCTTTTTCTTTAGGAACTTTGCTGCCACCAGTGGCATCTAAGCCACTTAATTTCTGTTCCCTAGCCAAGGTAAGTTTAGCTTGAGCTAAGGTAAGTTTAGCTTGAGCCAGAGCTACCTCCTCCCTCTCTATCTGGAGTTGGACAGCCCTCATTCTGGCCCTATGCTCTTTTCTCTGGGAGGAAGTCATTCCTCTTTGAGATTCTCTTGAGGCACTAGAAAGGTGAGAGTCCCTTGACAGAGATCTCTCCCTTCTATTACCTGGGAGAATTTGGTTATGAGATCTGGAGTGGTGCTGGCCCTCTCCATTCCCATGTAGGTCCAAGTTGGCCTGGTTAAGCCTGGCAACCTGTACCTGGTTTCCCCCCTGATCCTGATCTTCAGGCTCATCTACATCAGAGCCTTCCTCTTCCTCTTCCTCCTCCTCTTCTTCTTCTGGAAGATTCTCATTCTCAGGGGAGTTTATCCCTTCACCTGAATCTAAGGGAGCCTGACTCACCTTATCTAGATCATCCTTTTCTAGGAGAGCTACTAGGGAAGGAATGGTAGGGCCTCTGCCCTTTTTTAGCCCCCTGGCTGTGCACAAGGCACTCAGGTCTTTGTGGCTAAGGTTGTCATATCTGGATGTTGTCCCTATAGGATCAACTATTACAGGAACAGAGCCTGAAGCTCTACCTGTATCAGACATGACTGCTAGTGAGGTGTAAGTGGTGCACTTACCTACACTAAGTGGTTTCCTACTGTACCTTGCTAGTGAGTTGTAGTCAGGGTGTGCTAATCCCTTTAATCTACAACTACTAAGTTCAGTAGAACTTAATATGCTAAGCTTTTGATTTATATGTACCTAAGGTACTTGATGTGATCTTTCAATTTGATGTAAAGATTGCAATGGTAAAACAAACAGCAAGCTCAAATCCGCACCGCTGCACACCAATGTGAGAAGTTGGCCTGATATGTAGTGTTTCCAATTCTGGAACCACTGGGTATCAGTCCAAACAAACCCCAAAGATGTCAGGTTGTAAGTCAACCTTGTAGACAAGCTATCCTAGTGGTAGCATGGACTAAGCAGCCTTAAAGGCTTAACTTAAGAGGTCGTGTTAAGCGAGCTGTTTTACCACATACAATCCTGTAATCAAATGAAAGGACACCACACAAGTATATATTATAAAAATATATGTATTTATTTCTAAATTACTCCCCAGTACTCTTTATGAGGAAAGGGGCACAAGCGTTAAATCAAAAGCACTGTTACACATATAAAGTTGCACGTTTATGGATGAGGGCGGGTGGCCACTCAGACCATATATTAAAAAAGTGGTATAAGTAACACTTATCGAACAATGGTTAGGCCTAGGGCCTAGAGATTCGCTGGGAGCAGTCAGGACAAGCAATGAAGAAGTCGGGAGTAGCCCACAGGAGACGGGTGCAGCACGGAAAGTGCGGCGCGCACCAATGCACTGTCAATGGTGCGTAAAAGTCAATTAAAGTGAATTAAAAGATACTTCCGCTGAACCTAGGAACACAAAACTTTAGACACAGACCCTAGAGGTGTGTACCAGTGTAAAGACACCGGCGTTGCAAAGTTACCTCACCCACAGGCCGTGGGTGCACAGGGTCGAAGTGGCGTCGGGTTCTGTCACGCAGGTTCTTGGTGCTTGGAGCTGTTGCAGCTGCAGGCGCTGTGAAGCAGAAGTGTCCGGTGCGATCCAAGGGTGGATCGAAGTAGAAAAGTACCTGAAAGCAGAGGGGACAGAGTCTGGGTCACTCAGCAGTGACCAGGGTGGAACCAGGACGGAACCAGGCAATGTCGGGCGCAATCAGGCGGTTGTCGATAGGCTTCTCTCCGCTGTCACGTGGGCTCTGGGGCATCTGCGACGTCCAGGAGCAGGTCACGATCTGTCCCACGTAGGCTCTCGCCGTCAGCACCGTCGGCTTCAAGATTGCAGCAAACAGCACTTGGCAAAAGCAATCCACGCGGAACCGGGAGATTGCTTATCACTCGAACCAGGAGGGTCAGAGTGGGTGCTCCTTTTCAGAGGAGCTGGTGCAGATCTGGAGCAACCAGAAAAGCAAGTCGGGTTTCAAAGTTCGTCGGCACAGGGGCCACAAGCCAGCTGGCAAGTGACCGGGCCAACGCGTCGAGCGCACACAAGCAGAAGGGCCCCACGCAGCACTCGGCGAGTGTGGAGGGGTGAGCTTTGGTGCAAGTGGAGCTCGGGGCTGGGGCTTCTCAAACCCCGGTGTACAGCTTCGAGGGTCACTCGTGGGCCGCACGGTCAGCGTCTCGTGGCCTTTTCAAGATGGCGTGCCCCGCGCTTCCGGTCGCCTCCACGGGTCTCAGCTCTGCAGGGACTGTGGATCGGGCAGGTAGAAGGCAGGCAAGCTTGATCTCGTCGATCTCTGTCGCTCGAGTTCCGGCGGGAACTGCAACAAAGCAAGGGTCGAGGGCTGGATGGTGCCTGTTTGCACAGGGTGGTCACTCCTTGACCACAAGGGAGATTCTTCAGTCTTCTCACGTCGTGTAGAAAGTCGAAGGGTCCAGATTTCGTTTCTTATGTTTCTTCAGGATGATCTGAGGTCCGTTGGGACTGCTCCCCCTCTTATTCGAATCTGGGGGGTTGGACATCCTGCTAGGTCCCCTCCTATGGGTGGGACCCAGGAAGGGGGTGGTTACACCCCTCTCCTTTGATCCTGGCCGCGCTGGGACAGGGGCTGGGAGGCCCCAGAACCGGTTTGGCCGGATCCTGCAAGGGGCAGCCTTGTGCTCCCCAGGCAGTGTCTGGTTTCTTTGAAACCTCCCTACTCCAATCCACTATCTCCTGTCTGGGGTGGTTTGACACCGCCCTGTGACAGGAAACTCTTTGTCCAGGCCTCCTCTGCCGGGTTTCGGTCAGCAGCAGGAGGCCAGACCCGTGTCTGTGGCAGGGGCATCCATTTTGTGGATCTGAGGCTCATTTTAAATCAACCGCGTTTCAGTAAAGTAACATGTCTTCTCCCTCTAGAAGGGTGGAATGCTACCCCCGTCGCCAGAACTGGCGAGGGGGTAGTATTCCAATTCGTATGACACCTTACACGACATGTTTTGATAAAGCCAAACCAAAGTTGCTATATAACCGCGAGGATTATAAGGCGCTTAAGAGTATATGGTATGGCATTATCCCGGATCAGCTTAGGGAGTTGTTCCCGACAGCTGCAGACAGGCTCAGCTCATGCCAGAGCACCATCTCACATAAAACCACGCACTCTGCCTCCAGGATTGATGAGGCCTTCCATAGGAGTGGCTTACAGGCTATATATGTGTCCAGATATAGGTTTAGATATAGGTATACTATATCTAAGCAAGGGGTGATTACACCCACTTGCCCCAGCTGAGTGATCAGCCAGTTGTGTCAATTTAAGAACCAGCCAGGGGTGGCAAAAGCTATGCTTCAGCCCCTGGTAGGCCTTGGTGGCACCTATGCCCTGGGCACCTATAGTGCATGGTACAGGGGCTGACAAGGAGTCCATTTCCAATTGTGGTATGTACCTATAGCACATGTATTATAAATTTAGAGAGAGAACAGCAGGCTGGGGGTCTGATTAGCAGGCCCACAGCCTCAGTAAGTCGAAAACCAGTGAAGCAAAAAGCAAAAATTGGGGTGACCATAGGATAGCAGACCCTACTCTCCTACAGTGCTGCAAACTTGCTTTAACACATGAACTTTCGAAATAGCGCACTCGCTATAAACTGCATCTACCATGATGCTCCTGGGGTTCACCCGCTGGTGGGTGGAGTTGGAGTGCGACCCATGACCTTCAGTAATATGGCTCCCTTGAGCTAAGAGCTGACGAGCTCGGATCCCGCACCCACGCGCCTTGAGAGGTATCAACCTGAGAACACTTGGCAGCCTGCACAGCAAACCCCTGACCGACCTACACTCTGCTGATGAGGAACAACAATTCCGAAACACCGGTGTCCAGAGTTGGTGCTGCAAACTTGCTTTAACACATGAACTTTCGAAATAGCGCACTCGCTATAAACTGCATCTACCATGATGCTCCTGGGGTTCACCCGCTGGTGGGTGGAGTTGGAGTGCGACCCATGACCTTCAGTAATATGGCTCCCTTGAGCTAAGAGCTGACGAGCTCGGATCCCGCACCCACGCGCCTTGAGAGGTATCAACCTGAGAACACTTGGCAGCCTGCACAGCAAACCCCTGACCGACCTACACTCTGCTGATGAGGAACAACAATTCCGAAACACCGGTGTCCAGAGTTGGTGCTGCAAACTTGCTTTAACACATGAACTTTCGAAATAGCGCACTCGCTATAAACTGCATCTACCATGATGCTCCTGGGGTTCACCCGCTGGTGGGTGGAGTTGGAGTGCGACCCATGACCTTCAGTAATATGGCTCCCTTGAGCTAAGAGCTGACGAGCTCGGATCCCGCACCCACGCGCCTTGAGAGGTATCAACCTGAGAACACTTGGCAGCCTGCACAGCAAACCCCTGACCGACCTACACTCTGCTGATGAGGAACAACAATTCCGAAACACCGGTGTCCAGAGTTGGTGCTGCAAACTTGCTTTAACACATGAACTTTCGAAATAGCGCACTCGCTATAAACTGCATCTACCATGATGCTCCTGGGGTTCACCCGCTGGTGGGTGGAGTTGGAGTGCGACCCATGACCTTCAGTAATATGGCTCCCTTGAGCTAAGAGCTGACGAGCTCGGATCCCGCACCCACGCGCCTTGAGAGGTATCAACCTGAGAACACTTGGCAGCCTGCACAGCAAACCCCTGACCGACCTACACTCTGCTGATGAGGAACAACAATTCCGAAACACCGGTGTCCAGAGTTGGTGCTGCAAACTTGCTTTAACACATGAACTTTCGAAATAGCGCACTCGCTATAAACTGCATCTACCATGATGCTCCTGGGGTTCACCCGCTGGTGGGTGGAGTTGGAGTGCGACCCATGACCTTCAGTAATATGGCTCCCTTGAGCTAAGAGCTGACGAGCTCGGATCCCGCACCCACGCGCCTTGAGAGGTATCAACCTGAGAACACTTGGCAGCCTGCACAGCAAACCCCTGACCGACCTACACTCTGCTGATGAGGAACAACAATTCCGAAACACCGGTGTCCAGAGTTGGTGCTGCAAACTTGCTTTAACACATGAACTTTCGAAATAGCGCACTCGCTATAAACTGCATCTACCATGATGCTCCTGGGGTTCACCCGCTGGTGGGTGGAGTTGGAGTGCGACCCATGACCTTCAGTAATATGGCTCCCTTGAGCTAAGAGCTGACGAGCTCGGATCCCGCACCCACGCGCCTTGAGAGGTATCAACCTGAGAACACTTGGCAGCCTGCACAGCAAACCCCTGACCGACCTACACTCTGCTGATGAGGAACAACAATTCCGAAACACCGGTGTCCAGAGTTGGTGCTGCAAACTTGCTTTAACACATGAACTTTCGAAATAGCGCACTCGCTATAAACTGCATCTACCATGATGCTCCTGGGGTTCACCCGCTGGTGGGTGGAGTTGGAGTGCGACCCATGACCTTCAGTAATATGGCTCCCTTGAGCTAAGAGCTGACGAGCTCGGATCCCGCACCCACGCGCCTTGAGAGGTATCAACCTGAGAACACTTGGCAGCCTGCACAGCAAACCCCTGACCGACCTACACTCTGCTGATGAGGAACAACAATTCCGAAACACCGGTGTCCAGAGTTGGTGCTGCAAACTTGCTTTAACACATGAACTTTCGAAATAGCGCACTAGCTATAAACTGCATCTACCATGATGCTCCTGGGGTTCACCCGCTGGTGGGTGGAGTTGGAGTGCGACCCATGACCTTCAGTAATATGGCTCCCTTGAGCTAAGAGCTGACGAGCTCGGATCCCGCACCCACGCGCCTTGAGAGGTATCAACCTGAGAACACTTGGCAGCCTGCACAGCAAACCCCTGACCGACCTACACTCTGCTGATGAGGAACAACAATTCCGAAACACCGGTGTCCAGAGTTGGTGCTGCAAACTTGCTTTAACACATGAACTTTCGAAATAGCGCACTCGCTATAAACTGCATCTACCATGATGCTCCTGGGGTTCACCCGCTGGTGGGTGGAGTTGGAGTGCGACCCATGACCTTCAGTAATATGGCTCCCTTGAGCTAAGAGCTGACGAGCTCGGATCCCGCACCCACGCGCCTTGAGAGGTATCAACCTGAGAACACTTGGCAGCCTGCACAGCAAACCCCTGACCGACCTACACTCTGCTGATGAGGAACAACAATTCCGAAACACCGGTGTCCAGAGTTGGTGCTGCAAACTTGCTTTAACACATGAACTTTCGAAATAGCGCACTCGCTATAAACTGCATCTACCATGATGCTCCTGGGGTTCACCCGCTGGTGGGTGGAGTTGGAGTGCGACCCATGACCTTCAGTAATATGGCTCCCTTGAGCTAAGAGCTGACGAGCTCGGATCCCGCACCCACGCGCCTTGAGAGGTGTCAACCTGAGAACACTTGGCAGCCTGCACAGCAAACCCCTGACCGACCTACACTCTGCTGATGAGGAACAACAATTCCGAAACACCAGTGTCCAGAGTTGGTGCTGCAAACTTGCTTTAACACATGAACTTTCGAAATAGCGCACTCGCTATAAACTGCATCTACCATGATGCTCCTGGGGTTCACCCGCTGGTGGGTGGAGTTGGAGTGCGACCCATGACCTTCAGTAATATGGCTCCCTTGAGCTAAGAGCTGACGAGCTCGGATCCCGCACCCACGCGCCTTGAGAGGTATCAACCTGAGAACACTTGGCAGCCTGCACAGCAAACCCCTGACCGACCTACACTCTGCTGATGAGGAACAACAATTCCGAAACACCGGTGTCCAGAGTTGGTGCTGCAAACTTGCTTTAACACATGAACTTTCGAAATAGCGCACTCGCTATAAACTGCATCTACCATGATGCTCCTGGGGTTCACCCGCTGGTGGGTGGAGTTGGAGTGCGACCCATGACCTTCAGTAATATGGCTCCCTTGAGCTAAGAGCTGACGAGCTCGGATCCCGCACCCACGCGCCTTGAGAGGTATCAACCTGAGAACACTTGGCAGCCTGCACAGCAAACCCCTGACCGACCTACACTCTGCTGATGAGGAACAACAATTCCGAAACACCGGTGTCCAGAGTTGGTGCTGCAAACTTGCTTTAACACATGAACTTTCGAAATAGCGCACTCGCTATAAACTGCATCTACCATGATGCTCCTGGGGTTCACCCGCTGGTGGGTGGAGTTGGAGTGCGACCCATGACCTTCAGTAATATGGCTCCCTTGAGCTAAGAGCTGACGAGCTCGGATCCCGCACCCACGCGCCTTGAGAGGTATCAACCTGAGAACACTTGGCAGCCTGCACAGCAAACCCCTGACCGACCTACACTCTGCTGATGAGGAACAACAATTCCGAAACACCAGTGTCCAGAGTTGGTGCTGCAAACTTGCTTTAACACATGAACTTTCGAAATAGCGCACTCGCTATAAACTGCATCTACCATGATGCTCCTGGGGTTCACCCGCTGGTGGGTGGAGTTGGAGTGCGACCCATGACCTTCAGTAATATGGCTCCCTTGAGCTAAGAGCTGACGAGCTCGGATCCCGCACCCACGCGCCTTGAGAGGTATCAACCTGAGAACACTTGGCAGCCTGCACAGCAAACCCCTGACCGACCTACACTCTGCTGATGAGGAACAACAATTCCGAAACACCAGTGTCCAGAGTTGGTGCTGCAAACTTGCTTTAACACATGAACTTTCGAAATAGCGCACTCGCTATAAACTGCATCTACCATGATGCTCCTGGGGTTCACCCGCTGGTGGGTGGAGTTGGAGTGCGACCCATGACCTTCAGTAATATGGCTCTCTTGAGCTAAGAGCTGACGAGCTCGGATCCCGCACCCACGCGCCTTGAGAGGTATCAACCTGAGAACACTTGGCAGCCTGCACAGCAAACCCCTGACCGACCTACACTCTGCTGATGAGGAACAACAATTCCGAAACACCGGTGTCCAGAGTTGGTGCTGCAAACTTGCTTTAACACATGAACTTTCGAAATAGCGCACTCGCTATAAACTGCATCTACCATGATGCTCCTGGGGTTCACCCGCTGGTGGGTGGAGTTGGAGTGCGACCCATGACCTTCAGTAATATGGCTCCCTTGAGCTAAGAGCTGACGAGCTCGGATCCCGCACCCACGCGCCTTGAGAGGTATCAACCTGAGAACACTTGGCAGCCTGCACAGCAAACCCCTGACCGACCTACACTCTGCTGATGAGGAACAACAATTCCGAAACACCGGTGTCCAGAGTTGGTGCTGCAAACTTGCTTTAACACATGAACTTTCGAAATAGCGCACTCGCTATAAACTGCATCTACCATGATGCTCCAGGGGTTCACCCGCTGGTGGGTGGAGTTGGAGTGCGACCCATGACCTTCAGTAATATGGCTCCCTTGAGCTAAGAGCTGACGAGCTCGGATCCCGCACCCACGCGCCTTGAGAGGTATCAACCTGAGAACACTTGGCAGCCTGCACAGCAAACCCCTGACCGACCTACACTCTGCTGATGAGGAACAACAATTCCGAAACACCGGTGTCCAGAGTTGGTGCTGCAAACTTGCTTTAACACATGAACTTTCGAAATAGCGCACTCGCTATAAACTGCATCTACCATGATGCTCCTGGGGTTCACCCGCTGGTGGGTGGAGTTGGAGTGCGACCCATGACCTTCAGTAATATGGCTCCCTTGAGCTAAGAGCTGACGAGCTCGGATCCCGCACCCACCCGCCTTGAGAGGTATCAACCTGAGAACACTTGGCAGCCTGCACAGCAAACCCCTGACCGACCTACACTCTGCTGATGAGGAACAACAATTCCGAAACACCGGTGTCCAGAGTTGGTGCTGCAAACTTGCTTTAACACATGAACTTTCGAAATAGCGCACTCGCTATAAACTGCATCTACCATGATGCTCCTGGGGTTCACCCGCTGGTGGGTGGAGTTGGAGTGCGACCCATGACCTTCAGTAATATGGCTCCCTTGAGCTAAGAGCTGACGAGCTCGGATCCCGCACCCACGCGCCTTGAGAGGTATCAACCTGAGAACACTTGGCAGCCTGCACAGCAAACCCCTGACCGACCTACACTCTGCTGATGAGGAACAACAATTCCGAAACACCGGTGTCCAGAGTTGGTGCTGCAAACTTGCTTTAACACATGAACTTTCGAAATAGCGCACTCGCTATAAACTGCATCTACCATGATGCTCCTGGGGTTCACCCGCTGGTGGGTGGAGTTGGAGTGCGACCCATGACCTTCAGTAATATGGCTCCCTTGAGCTAAGAGCTGACGAGCTCGGATCCCGCACCCACGCGCCTTGAGAGGTATCAACCTGAGAACACTTGGCAGCCTGCACAGCAAACCCCTGACCGACCTACACTCTGCTGATGAGGAACAACAATTCCGAAACACCGGTGTCCAGAGTTGGTGCTGCAAACTTGCTTTAACACATGAACTTTCGAAATAGCGCACTCGCTATAAACTGCATCTACCATGATGCTCCTGGGGTTCACCCGCTGGTGGGTGGAGTTGGAGTGCGACCCATGACCTTCAGGCCTAACAACCTCTGGGGCAGTTCCTTAATCAGGGGTAAGATCAGTTCCCTGAGGAGGCTGATCCTGTCCTAATGTCTGGTGAGGGGGAGATTTCTCTTCCTCCTCCATGCTCTCAGTTTGGGTGGAGTGATCCATCATTTCAGGCTTCACAACCCACATATCTGTTTGAGTTTGGGCTGTGGCCATCACAGCCCCGCCAACCTTTTCAGGAGGAGACTCAGTTTGGGTATCTGCTGTTATCATAACAGCTTTGCTATTCTGTTTAGGAAGAGCTTCTGCTAATGATGGGGCTGGGTCTTGCACAGCCCTACCAACCTTTTCAGGAAGGACATCTTGGGTTGGGGCTGTAGCCATTACAGCCCCACTAACCTTTCCATTGGCATTTACCATTCTAGAATGGGTTTCCTGTTCAACCTAGCCCAGGCTGAGATTTCCAAATCATTACCTAGTAGACAGTCTACAGGCAAGTTTGGTGACACTGCCACTCTCTTTGGGCCAGTGACACCTCCCCAGCTGAGACTTACTACTGCCATGGGATGATTGGTTTGTATTCCATCAATGTTTGTTACCTGGTATGTGGCACCTGGTAAAAGTTGCTTAGAGGGGACTATACAGTCAGCCACCATGGTGATGCTAGCCCCTGTGTCTCTAAAGGCTTCAACTTTCAAACCATTGATGATGGGTTCTTGTCTATATTTGCTCAAGGTATTTGGGCAATCAGAGAAGTTGGCAAACCCCATGCCAGTCTCATAAACAAGATCATTTGGGGATGGGGACCTGGATAGGCCAGGGTCCACCTGGGCTCCAAAAAGTAAACCCACCCAGATTCCTGGGTGTGCTCTCACTTCCTGGGGGATTACTGCTGACAGTAACAGGAGGTGTTGGAGATGGCTTTGGAGGTATATTCTCTTTATTGCAATTCTTGGGACAACAGCTGTTTGTTTTCCAATGCCCAACCTGTTTACAGGCATGACAATAAGGCTTTTTCTGAGTTGAAGAAGTGTCTTGGGACCCACCCCCATTCTTGGAGTTTTGGGTCCCTGGGGAAGTCTTTTCCTTGCTTTTATCCCCACCCTTTTCTTGAGGCTTGGTAGACTCCTTCTTCTGGTTACTGTCCTGATTCTTAGGCCTAATCCTGGTTCTGACCCATTTATCCGCCCTCTTTCCCAATTCTTGGGGAGAGGTCAAATCTGAGTCCACCAGGTGCTGGTGTAAGAGCTGGTTCTGACAATTACTTAGGATCTGCTCCCTCATAATCAAATTATACAATCCTGTGAAGTCATGTACTTTGCTGCCATGTAGCCAACCCTCCAGAGCCTTAGTAGCACAATCTACAAAATCAGTCCAGTCCTGTGTCTTTGTCTTCTGGGTGACTCTGAACTTCAACCTGTACTGTTCAGTGGTTAAGCCAAACCCATCTATTAGAGCACTCTTCAGGACTTTGTAGTTTTTAGCCTCCTCATGTCTGACAGTGAGGAGCTTATCTCTCCCTTTCTCTGAAAAGGAGTACCATAAGATTGCTGCCCACTGTTCCTCAGGAACCTGCTGTACCATGCAGGCTCTCTCAAGAGCAGTTATCCACTTGTGGATGTCATCCCCTTCTGTGTAGGGGGGCACAATCTTTGTCAGGTTTCTAGTATTATAGGTCCTGTCTTTCTCTCTGGGATTATTGTTGCTGCCACAAGTGGCATCTAAGCCACACATTTTCTGTTCCCTTGCTAAAGCAAGTTTAACTTGATCCAAGGCTATCTCTTCCCTCTCTATTTGGAGTTGGACAGCCCTCATCCTGGCCCTATGCTCTTTCCTCTGGGGGGAAGTCATTCCCCTTTGAGATTCTCTTGAGACACTAGAAATGTGAGAGTCCCCTGATGGAGATCTCACCCTTCTGTTGCCTGGGAGAATTATGTTATGGGATCTGGGGAGGTGCTGGCCCTCTCCATTCCCATGTAGGTCTAAGTTGGCCTGGTTAAGCCTGGCAACTTCAACCTGGTTACCCCTCTGATCCTGATCCTCAGTGTTAGAAATGGGATTCCTGGCTCTGGCTGGCCAGGGCTTGCGCCAAAGTCAGTCAGAGACCACCACTCCTAAGTCAGGGCAAGGGAGTTACACGCCAAGATAACCCCTGCTCACCCTCTAGGTAACGTGGCGCGAGCAGCAAGGCTAAACTTGGAGGCGATGTGAGTTAAGTATTTGCGCACGCACCCCAGCAACAACACCCAAGGACCACCACAAAGAAAACTCCACACAAGGTTATATATAAAAATAGCCTTTGTATTACACCAAAACACATTAGATAAAACACACACTTTACAATGTGCCAACAGGCACAGGCAGAATTTACAGGGGATATGTACAAGACAGGGCCACATGGACCACTGTCAGGAATCAGCACTTTTAAAACTTAGCACTGGGTAGATTTAGCACTTAGAACATGGAATATAAATCACTGTAGCACAAAATAGAACAGAAAGTACACAACCAGTAACTACTGGTAACCAGGACCTCACTAGCACCACCTGTACTAGGAGAACAACCACCTAAGTATAACAATACATGTAGGGGTGTAAACATATAACACATGATGCATAACATACATTCAGAGGTGTAAGGAACAAGGCACATGACGCATAAAAACACATTCAGAGGTGCAGGGGAGAAAAACACACGATGCCTACAAACATTCAGAGGTGTATTAAAGAAGGAAAACACATGATGCATTAAACAACACTTTCAGCGGTGTATTAAAGAACAATTGCGCCAACTCAGGTAAGTCACCACCTGTGACTGTCCTTAGGCCCTCTGGCCTTGTTGGGGCAAGGACGCCCTGTGTCCCAAAGTCAGGCCTAAACGGAGCAGCTGCCCACGACGTTCTGGGCAGCTGGGACAATGGGGGGGCCACGTGAGAGCCTCTCAGGCTCTGAACAAATGACTGGGCCCCCTTGAGCCTCTCTGGGTTCTCTGCAAACAACTGTGGTGCTTTGGAGCCTCTCGTGGCTCAACAACAAAATATGCCCTTCGTGGGAGTCCCCCCTCTGGGGACTCAAAATAGATTGGGGCACCTAGAGCCTCTTCTGGGGTCTCAACATTGGCGCCTGAGCCCCTCGTGGGCTTCTCGACAAAGGTGCCCTCAGGTCGTTGGAGCGGCCCTCTGCACACCGGGGCCGCTCAGAAACAAAAGGAAACTGCCCCTGGGATCGCGCTACTGGGGGGGTGGACACCGGCAATGTGTCCCGACGCCCCCCCCCCCCCTCTGCTCTGCACACTCACCGGGAGAACAAGGAGACCTTCGGACGGCCCGAGCCTGGCTGGGCTCGAACACCAGCAGTGCCCCTGAGCCCCAAGACGCCCACACTCACCGGGCCTCCTGTGCGGCGGCGGCTCTCTTGAGAGCTCCCGCTCCTCGGGGGCTCTCCGATGCGGCGGCCGGACTCCTTTCTCCCCGGGTCTCTCCCTTCACCTGGGAGCCCCGGCAGGCAACTTCCGGCTT
Organism: Lissotriton vulgaris; assembly: GCF_964263255.1. Taxonomy (NCBI): domain Eukaryota; kingdom Metazoa; phylum Chordata; class Amphibia; order Caudata; family Salamandridae; genus Lissotriton; species Lissotriton vulgaris. The sequence goes on from NC_141697.1 coordinate 846,530,772, forward strand.
CCTGGTCATGGCGGGCCAGGCCCCGTCACGCTGCAACCTACCTGACTTCCTGCCTCGGGTGGCTGCCAATGACAGCGCGGCCCGAGCAGGGAGGCGGGCACTTCCGGGTCGCACTAGGCAGTGGCCCGGCAATGTTCCAAAACACTCCTCGGCTGTGGCGGTGAACTCGGTGCTACGAGGGGTGGGCTCCCTCTAATTTAAATAAAGCGAAGTGCCCCGAACGGCACAAATGCGAGATGGGCACTCGCTAGGGCCGAAAACCAGCACGCAGGCAAATGATGCCGGGTAGGCACTGGCCAAAGCACCCAGAGTGCTCCTAAGCACCAATGGGCAGAATAAAAGCGCTCTTAAGCGCTCGAAGCCAAGCAAAGCGCCCCCAGGCGCTAGGGGAGAAATGAAGCGCTTCCAGGTGCTTGGCAAAGTCCAGCAAAAGGTCCTAGGTAGGCAGGGGGCAAGGCTGGGCCCAGAGCCAGCTCACTGGGTCTCCAGGCAGGGAGACAATACAAGTGGTGGTCCTCTGGCCCAGCAACAGCAGCAACCCCCTCAGGCAGGATCCTGGAAGAGAACAACATCTGTGGGGACACAGCCCCATTTTTTTACACCACATTCCTTTGTCTAAGGGTGCAGGGTGGGGGAGAAACCAGTCGCAGCTGGTTTTGGAGCACTCTTGATGGCTCAACCACCCATTTCATTCACTGGCAGGGCTAGGGTCATCAGTCGCACCACAGGGGGCGGAGCCAGCATTGTCTTGGGAAAACCCAGCCTCACTCAGGACACAGGTACACTCCTCCCCAGCCATCAGCATGCTAATCTCCACACTCACCACCGGGCAGACCCATCATGACTCATGGAGCCTGGCATCCCACCCAACTCCAGCCAATCACACGCCAGCACCTTCACAGCCCATACACAGCCATGTCTAGAAGTGGCACTTGTACACAAGACACACTCATGCCACATACACCATTGCGCAGCATTCACTCTCACGAGTTCGCACATATCAAATTCGAACCTGTACACCCCACGCATCAGGAACTACCAGGGACACATACATTCCCCATGCATTCCTATGGGAGGGCAGGCCTATCTCATCACATGCACTCAGAGTGCGCAGGCACTTTCCACTGGGACACAGTGAAAGTGCGCAGAACCCAAAAATCACCATCACCAGGTCACCATTACAAGCAAAAAGTCTAGGGGTGAACCTGCCAGAAGGGCCAAGTTCAACACTCAGGCTCATCTACTTCTGAGCCTTCCTCCTCCTCTTCCTCCTCTTCTTCTTCCTCTTGTGGAGTTGTCTCATTCTCAGGGGTGTTCACTCCATCTCTTAAATCTAAGGGAGCTGCACTCGCCTTATCTAAGTCATCCTTTTCCAGGATGGCTATCAGGGAAGGAATGGTGGGGTTTCTACCCCTTTTTAGCCCCCTTGCAGTGCACAAGGCACTCAGGTCTTTGTGGCTAAGTTTGTCATAGCTGAAAGTTGCCTTGGTAAGGTCAACTGTCACAGGGGCAGAGCCTGAAGCTCTTCCTGTGTCAGACATGACTGCTAGTGAGGTGCAAGTGGTGCACTTACCTACACTAAGTGTTTTCCTACTGTACCTTGCTAGTGAGTTGTAGTCAGGGTGTGCTAATCCCTTTAATCTACAACTACTAAGTTCAGTAGAACTTAAATATGCTAAGCTTTTGATTTATATGTACCTGTGATCTTTCAATTTGATAAAAAGATTGCAATGGTAAAACAACAGCAAGCTCAAATCCGCACCGCTGCACACCAATGTGAGAAGCTGGCCTGATATATGATGTTTCCAATTCTTGAACCACCTTGTATCAGTCCAAACAATCCCTTATGGTGTCTGGTTGTAAGTCAACCTTATAGACAAGCTATCTTAATGGTAGCATAGACTAAGCAGCCTTAAAGGCTAAACTCAAGAGGTCGTGTTAAGCGAGCTGTTTTACCAATCACAATCCTGTAATATCAAATGAAAGGACACCACACAAGTATATATTAGAAAAATATATGTGTTTATTTCTAAAATAATCCCCAGTACTCTTTATGAGCAAAGGGGCACAAGCGTTAAATCAAAAGCACAGAATAACATACAAAGTTGCACAATTATGGATGAGGGCGGGTGGCCACTCAAACCATATATTAAGAAAGTGCTATAAGAGATACCAATCGAACAGTGGTTAGGCCTAGGGCCTAGGGAATTGCTGGGAGCAGTCGGGACAAGCAATGCTGTAGTTGGGAAAAGCCTGCGGGATTCGGGTGCAGCGCTTAAAGCACACGCATGCACCAATGCAAAGTCAATGGTGCGTAAAAGTTACACAAATAGAGTTTAAGGATACTTCCGCTGAGCCTAGATGGACAAAACTTTAGACACAGGCCCTAGAGGTGTGTACCAGTGTGGGAACACCGGCGTTGCTGAGTTACCTCACCCACAGGAAGCGGGTGCATAGGGTCGAAGTGGCGTCGGGTTTCGTCACGCAGGTTGTTGGTGCTTGAAGATGAAGATGCTGCAGGCGATGTGAAGGAGAAGTGTCCGGTGTGATCCAAGGGTGGGTCAGAGTAGAAAAGTACCTGAAAGCAGAGGGGACAGAGTCTGGGTCACTCAGCAGTGACCAGGGTGGAACCAGGAGGGAACCAGGCAATGTCGGGCGCAATCAGGTGGTTGTCGAGGAGCTTCTCTCCACTGCCACGTGGGCTCTGGGGTTTCTGCGATGTCCAGGAGCGGGTCACTAGCTGTCCCACGCAGGCTCTCACCGTCGGCGCTGTCGGCTTCAAGATCGGATCAAACAACACTTGGCAAGAGCAATCCACGCAGGACTGGAAGATTGCTTCTCACTCGGACCAGGAGGGTCAGAGCGGGTGCTCCTTTTTAGAGGAGCTGGTGCAAGTCTGGAGCAACCAGAATCACAAGTCGGTTTTAGGTTTTCGCCGGCACAGGGGCCACAAGCCAGCTGGCAAATGACCGGGCCAATGCGTCAAGCCAAATAAAGCAGAAGGGCCCCACGCAGCACTCGTCGAGTGTGGAGGGGTGAGCTTCGGTGCAAGAGTGGCTCAGGGTTGGGGCTTCTGAAACCCCAGTGTACAGCTTCAAGGGTCACTCGTGGGCTGCACAGTCAGCGTCTCGTGGTCTTTTCAAGATGGCGTGCCCCACGCTTCCGGTCGCCTCCACGGGTCTCAGCTCTGCAGGGACTGTGGATCGGGCTGTAAAAAGGCAGGCAAGCTTGATCTCGTCGATCTCTGTCGCTCGAGTTCTGGCGGGAACTGCAACAAAGCAGACGTCGAGGTGCTGGATGGTGCCTGTTTGCACAGGGTGGTCACTCCTTGACCACAAGGGAGATTCTTCAGTCTTCTACGTTGAGTAGGATGTCGAAGGGTTCAGAGTTTCATTTCAAATGTTTCATCAGGATAATCTGAGTGCGTTGGCACTGCTCCCATTCTTATACCAATCTAGGGGGCTGGATTACCTGCTAAGTCCCCGCCTATGGGTGGGACCCAGGAAGGGGGTGGATACACCCCTTTCCTTTGATCCAGGCCGCGCTGGGACTGGGGCTGGTCTGCCCTAGAACCGGTTTGGCCGGATTATACAAGGGGAAGCCTTGTGCTCCCCAGGCAGTGTCTGGTTTCTTTCAAACCTCCCTGCTACAATCCACTATCTCCTGTCTGGGGTGGTGTGACACCTCCCTGTGACAGGAAACCCTTTGTCCAGGCCTCTTTGGCTGAGTTTCGGTCAGCTGCAGGAGGTCAAACTCGTGTCTGTGGCAGAAGCATCCATTTTTGTGGTGCTGAGGCTCCTTTTAAAATCAACCGCGTTTTAGCAAAGTAACATGTTGTCTCCCTCTAGAGGGGTGGAATGCTACCGCCGTTGCCAGGACTGGTGAGGGGGTAGTATTCCAAATCGTATGACACCTTACACGACATATTTTGATAAAGCCAAACCAAAGTTAACATATAACCGCAAGGATTATAATGCACTTAATAGTATATGGTATGGCATTATCCCGGAACAGCTTAGGGAATTGGTCCCGACAGCTGCAGACAGGCTCAGCTCATGCTAGTGCACCATCTCACATAAATACAAGCACTCTGCCTCCAGGATTGTTAAGGCCTGCCATAGGAGTGACTGATAGGTATGTATGTGTCCAGTTAGGTTTAGTTATAGGCATACTATATCTAAGCAAGGGGTGATTACACCACCTTGCCCTAGCTGAGTGATCAGCTAGTTGTGTCAATTTTAGATAGCCAGCCAGGGGTGGCAAAAGATATGCTGCAGCCCCTGGTAGGCCTTGGATGCACCTATGCCCTGGGCACCTATAGTGCTCTGTACAGGGGCTGATAAGGTGACCCAAGCCAATCTAGTTATGCACTTAGGGTACATGGAATCCATTTTACAGAGAGAGCAGATAGCCTGGGGCCCTGATTAGCAGAGAACCAGGCCAACTAAGTCGAAAACCAGCTAAACACAAGGCAAAAAATCTGGGGTAACCATAGTCAGGTAGCCACCTTCCTACAATGGGTCAGAGGCATGCAAGCAACATATATGGTGAACTCATGTACTGTATTCTATTTCCTGCTATCACAACTGTGTAAACTGTACTTGCTTGTCACACCTACACTACAATGTATGGTATTTTTATTATAACCTGTCTGCCCTCCTGTACGTCACTGCGGTATCACTCCAACTATCATGCTAAGGAACTTGAGTAACTTATTGTTTTCTATTACTTTGAAATTCCTATGCTTTGTAATTCTTATTATTTATTTGTTGATTTCTTGAAATTCAATAAAAACTATTTCAAATAAAAAATTTAAAAAAGTAAAAAACGAATGGTAACAGGTAATGTGGAGCGCGGCGCCCTCTTGAGGGACACCGCGCTCCGTTAATTTGTCTAAAAAAACTTTATACAGCATTGGTTTCATTCAGCTGCCGAATCAGCCACTGGCGTCGAAGTTAAGGTGATTCAAGATGGCTGAACGTATCCCAGTTCTACCTCACACTATATCTATCTAATTTTGAGTACAATGTTTACGGTGACTCACATGAACGATGGAGGTTTGTTCATAAGTGGATTGAAAGGTTAGCCATAGTGAAACAGCTGTGACATATTATAGCCATTAGTAAAGGGCTACTGTTGCAGTGTATAAAGAAACGGTCGGCCGCAGCAGCGGAGACTTCAGTTCACACAGGGACTGCATTCAGTTCACAGGGACTGCATTCAGTTCAACGCGCTAACTGTGCACATGACTGATTATGAACATGACAATTTACATTATTTGTATGTGCTTGTATTACATACGGTGCATATCAACTAAGTGGGTGCTCATACTATCTGCAGTTAAAGGATGAAAGCATGGGCCACCCCTGCTATAATTCCCACATTATCCCTGCGGGTTTTGAATGGGCTTTCAGTCCCATGCGCTATTGAAGTTGCCTGTAGGCTATGTTAATGCAGGCTTTTCCCCCTTGGTTTTCTTGTTTTTCTTTTTTGTTTCTCATTTTCTTTCTTCCCTTACTTTAATTCTTTCAATTCATTTTCCCTTTCCGTTGCCTTCCTGCGGCTTCCTTTCTTCCCCATTCTCTTTCCCATTAACTCTTACTTCTTACTCATTTTCTCTTTTTTAATTGATTTGTTCTTCATTCTTTTTTTCTTTGCTTTTCTTTCTCTCATCCTTTTCTCCTCTCCATTCTTTTTCTTTTGTTTTCTCTTCAGTACTCTTCTAATGTTGTTCTCCCATTGTTTCCTAATGCTTTTTGGCCCTAGCTTTCTTTATGGTTCTATTTTTTGCCTTCCTTCGGGCTATTTCATCATAGCCATATAATAAGGTTATTTTTGTGCGCAGCCTCACTTTTTGCCATTAGGTCAAAGTTCATCATTGGTCGAGGGAAGTGTGTTGTTATTCCTTCTGTGGTTATGATTTTGGTAAAAGGAGCCTAGAGGTTTATTTTTCTTAGCACAGATGTCGTGCTTCTTCTCAGAGGACAGGCGGCTGAGCATTTCACATCACAAGAGTAGGTTTTAACAACCATTTGCAATGCAATAGGTCTCGCATTTATGCAAGTTAAAGGTATTGGCTTTGTAAATGACAATTCTTTTTATGTTTTAAAAATCAAAACATAAATATAAGGCAGCGCCATTTACAATGTCAATAGCTCAAACTTGCGTAAATGCAAGACCGATTGCATTGCAAATTCTTGTTTGAAGACAGTCAGTCTTCCCAGGGGTTCAGGAAGTCACTGGCTATAGGACAACAAGATTTTTAGCACAGGATCTCTGGAAACTGCAGGTCGGCAAGATGGCCGGCACTAAAGAGTGGGCTTCACCTCTCCTCCTGTTATATTTCATATTGGTACCCTGACATAGGTCCAGGGAACATCGTACACTTTCCCTACATCATATCTACTGTATAAATACAGCACCTCTTGCTATCAGTAGGCAAGAGGGAACCGAGACTTCAAGGCCGACACACTGACCAGAGACACTGCGGCTCGAGCATACCATCGCTCCAACCGACAGTGGTCTGACTATCCTTTGCAGGGTGCCCAACTTACGTCCAGGACGAAGTCCCACACTCTAACTGTTCAAGTGAGGGGGTTCGACTAAATCCTAGCGGGATTCTTGGCTCTTAGACTCTTAGGCTTAGGCTCTTTCGCACCTACTCACAGGTACATTTAGGTACATATAGACAGGCATCTTAGGAGTACGCACTTTATTTTATAAATGCATTTTTTATTCATGTATGTGTTCATGACTATTGCAAAATGGTAGAACAATACGATTCCTTTTTATTCACTGTACTACTGATTCTATATCTCTGCTACTGTGTCACATTTGTAGCAGCACATTTGTTTAACATGAGAAGAACAACGGTACAATACATTCTTATTGTAAACACGCCCAACTGTTTCTTCTGTGTATCTCTCTGAGAGCAAAACAAGCAAGCATGAGTGACTGGGTGATAAGTAGTATACGAGTCTGAGGTTTGTTGTGTGCTGAGGTTGCCAAAAAATCTCTCTGATAATAGGAGATACTAGTGGCACTGCGAGCAAGCTAATGCAAAACATAGACTAAAATATTCGGTGGAGGTGTACAGAGTCAGTCTACCAGCAGCCCCACAGTATATGTTAACCGTAAACAGCGCAGGTCCTGCGTGAAGTGTACAATAGGAACTACACTATACTCCCCCACCTGAGGGGTGGGGTTGGCAGAGATGGGCACACTTTCTGGACTGCTCACATTTTTCCTGCTGAAAAGTGAGACAGGAAGGGACCTGCTCATGATAGCAGGAGAGGCTGATGACTCTTCCTTACCTGGGCGAGGTGTGAGCACCTCCTCCCAGCAAAGGCCTTATTTCTGGGCCCAGGTGGCAAAAGCTCACACCCCAGGGGTCCAGAAACATGTTTTGTGGTAGCAGGCTGTTGTGTACGAGTCAGGGAACCCACCAGAGGCTGGTAATTTTTTCAGGGGGCATCTCTAAGATGCTCTCTGAGTGCATTGTATAAAAAAGTCCCAAACTGTCATCAGAGTGGGTTTATTATGCTGAGACGTTTGCTACTAAACATTAAGGAATTTAGTAAAGCCATTATGGTGCTGTAGAGTTTGTAATGACAAACGTCAAGACCATATACTCTTTTATGGCTTTACTGCACTTACAATGTTGAAGAATGGACTTACAGACTGTAGGGGTACAGTGTACACACAACTGTACCAGAGGTATACTGCACACAGCTAGAGGGGTGTCTTACCTATACCATAGGCAGTGGGTTGCAGGCATGGCACACAAGTATGTGTACCATGACGACTTTTCCCTTTTCTCTGTACAAAAACAGGCAGCCTGCAATGGCAGTGTGTTTGTGTTGAGGTACAGGACCTCTAAGGGTGACACAATATGTGCAGCAGCCCTTAGAAGCCTTCCCTGGTCACAGTGCCCTTGGTACCAAAAATACCTTTTATAAGGGACTTACATGTGGCCAGAGAGGTGCCAATTGTGAATATCAATGTACAGGTTTGGGAAAGAACACAGGCCCTTGGAATCTGATTGGCAGGGACCCAGGGAACATTAAGTCAAAGTGCACCAGAAATCTGGCAAAAGTGTGGGGGGGAGGGGGTTACTGCCACAGAAACCCAGTGTTGGACTTGGCCCTTCTGAGAGGTTCACCCCTAAACGTTTTGCTTTTAATTGTGACATGGTGTTAGTGATTTTAGGCTTCTGCGCACTTTACCACTGTGTCCCAGGGTAAAGTGCGTGTGTGTAGTGAGGTTGGCCTGCCCTCCCATAGGAATGCATGGGGAATGTATGTGTCCCTGGTAGTTCCTGATGCGTAGGCAGTGCAAGCTCGAGTTTGGCATGTGCGGACTCGTGGCCAGCTCAGTCAGGCATTTTAGTAGTCGAGTTTTAGGATCATCTTTCTCATCAATGGCGACCATCAGCTGGGTGTCGTCAGCATAAGAACACATTTCAACACCCCACTTTCTTCCAATGGCTGCCAATGAGGAAACAAATACATTAAACAGGGTTGGGCTTAATGAAGCCCCCTGAGGAACCCCATATTTAATGTTTCGCTGGGGAGAAATGAAATCACCCAGACACACTGATTGTGTTCGATCCGCCAAAAAGGATTGTAGCCATCCCAATGCTTTGTCTCGAATACCTTTCCCTTCCAGGGCTTTCAGTAGTTGGTCATGTGGTACGGTATCAAAAGCCGCCGATAAATCCAAGAGTATCAGGACGACTGTCTTACCCTGATCCACCTGGGCCCTGATATTATCCGTCACCGCCAAAAGTGTTGTTTCAGTACTGTTGTTCGCCCTGAAACCTGTCTGAGAGACATCCAACAGTTCATTGGCTTCCAAATAAGTGGATAGCCGTCTATTGACCAGTTTCTCCAGCACTTTTGAGAGGTACGGTAACTGGGATATTGGTCGATAGTTGGCAGGGTTGTTTACATCTAATCCTGCTTTTTTTACTAATGGGGTGACTAGGGCCTGCTTCCAAGATCTTGGAAATTTAGCAGAGCCTAAGGAAAGATTGAGTGCTTTCGTTACGGCAGGGCAAATTACAGGGGTTAGCTGAGAAAAAATGTGGTGCGGACATGGATCTAGTGAGGATCCTGACTTAACTTCGAGCATGACTTTGCCTACCTTCGCTTCTGAAAAAGGGCCAAAACTTTCCTTTCTAGACCTTGCCCCTGGGCTTTTGGGAAGTCCTTTGACCTGCAGCGCCTGGGGAGTGCTGGTCTCCCCCTCCAGAAATAGCGTGTTGCGCCGCTGGTGCGGCGATCCCTGCCTCAAGGGATTCCCCGGCATGCGGATCCCCCCTTTTTTGGGCTTATTTGTGCCTACCCTGCATTGTGCCGACTTTCTACCCCCTGTCAGGTGCCCACCCCGATTTAGTAGTTTTCCCGGGAGCCTACCCCGGATATTGCCTGAGTGAAACCACCGCCGCAGCCCGGACTACACCAGAAGTCAGGCAGCCCCGCCGCCAGCACCAACAGGAAGCAAACAGGAGCCTACCGCGTGCTCCTGTGCTGAGAAAGAGAGCCTGCCTCTGCCCTGAAGCTGAGAGCACCGGCCGCAAGAGCAGCGAGGCTCCCCGAGTCCGGCCAATGCAGAAAGCAACAGAGCCGCGAGAGGACGCCGCCACCAGAAACTGCTTAGTACAGCCGGGTGCCGGTGTTGTGTTTGTGAGCCCCCGAGCGGGACTCTGACTACGGGAGCATTTCTTGTGGGCCCCTGAGGGTCCAGGGGGCATTTTGGTATTCCGACTCCCCAGAGGCGGGACTCCAGCGTTTGGGCCATTTGGTACTTCGAGCCTGAGAGGCTCCACCAACGACTGGGGCACATTGTTGTTGAAAGCCCACGAGAGGCTCCGGGGCATTTGTTGATTCATAGTCCCCCGAGTAGGACTCCTATGATTCTGGGGGCCATTGTTCTTTGAGTCCCCCGAGCGAGATAATTTAGGGGGCAGTTTTTGGTGGTAGAGCGGCCCCGGCTGGCAGCGGGCCGCTCCCCCAACACAAAGGCATTTGTTTATTTAGAGCCACAAGGCTCCAGGGCGTACAGTTCGCTTGAGCCCGAGGCTCCCACATGTTCTTTGGCCCTATTGTTTCCTCAAAGCCCCAGAAGAGAGCCAGGAAAGAGAAAGTGCGCCAAAATGGAGCATGCTTTTAATTCCTGTGGTCTGTTTAGATACAGTATGTTAGAGTTGGTAAGGTTCTGTGAAGAGAGAGGCATAGGGGTGGGTGAGTCAGACACCCAGTCCAAACTGAGGGACAACCTAATACTATGCCAAAAGGATCAATGGGATCTTGAGCGCAGTGAGGTGGAAGAAGATGACACTGCCTGGACGCCAGTAGATACTGAAGACCCCACAGATAGGGAGTCCCTTGCTGGGTCCAGTGTCAGGAGCAGCGCCCCATTCCTTTTCTTGTCCCCAGAGGAGTGGGTAGATAGGAGGGAAGAAAGGGAGCATCAGTTGGCTTTAGAGAAACTCCAGAAGGAGAGCTATGAGCATATGAAGAATAGGAAGTTAGCCTTAGAGGAGAAAATGGCATTATGGGCTCAGGAGTTGAGTCTTAAGACGTTGGGCCTTGAACAACAAAAGCTGGCGACTGAGAGGTTCTTAGCGCAGGAGAGGATAGAGGAGGCTGACAGGGCCTTCACCAGAGAGAAATTCGCTCACGAGGGTAGACTATCCTCTGCGCGCAGTTGACGTTTTCTGGACTCCCCAGGGAGGGTTGAGTCCAGTGGTGGCAGCAATATAGACTTCAGTGCAAGAAGTCCCATTCCCAGTTCCCAGAGTATGGTACCTGTTTCCCAAGAAGGTTGAAATTCAGGGGCAGTAGGAAACTGTCTCACCAGTCTTGGGAGGAGTTTGAGGATGAATGTGAGGATGCACTGTTTGAGTGGGTAGAGGTTCACATGGAATCTGATTTTTTCACTCTGTTCAATCTGGTTCTCAGGGATCACCTGCTCAGCTGTTGTTCACCAGGGTTGCGCCAACACCTGTGCTTGCAAAGGAAGCAGGCCTCTGGGAAAGTGCTAGAGGTTCTGAAGAGTCCTTGGTGAGTGATTCCAAAAGTAGTGGTTCAGGTATCTTCTAGCCCAGCATGGTGGAAGAGGTTCAGAGTAGCCCAGCTAGGTCCCAGTATAGTGAGGGGGGTGTAGGGCCTTACGACCTGTGTCAGTGGAACGGGAGTGAGTGGGTGACCAAGAGTCCCCAGCCCTGTCTCAGAGCCTGGATGGTTTCTTCAGGGAACACCAGGTTGGGGAACTAAACTGTCTTGTTAGTCCATTTGAGGAGGATCTCCTAGTGTATAGAGGACCTGGAGCGTCTGTAAATAGAGCTCCATTGGTTCTAGTGTCCGGCAGTGCTACTCCCGAAGTGAGGAGTAATTGGGGGATCGTTCCCCAGTTGAAAAACCAGTGGACCAGGGACTAGCCAGTTGGGCTAGATTCCCGTAGGGGGACTCGGGTGACGCCACTTCTGTTCTGGGGGGTCTTCATGCACTATCAGATGGACAGGGGATGGGAGATCAGCGCCACACAGACAGTCACACAACATATGAGTCATTTTTAGCCTCAGTGGGATGGTGTGTAAGTCCCCAGAAGTCCTGGAGTGCCAGGCAAGTATTCCACCAAAGGTTTTAGACCAGAGGTTGGGAGGCCCGGTTCAGGAGCCGACTGACCTGAAGGGTAGGATGTCTGTAACCAGCGTCCTGACCAGTTCATCTACCAGGGATACCACTCCAGTTGGGAGGGTGCAGAACTCTGGAATGGGGTGCAGAGGGTGGGAGAGCCTGCCTCTGACCACTGTTCAACCTGAGGGGTTAAAAACAGGTTTGGGAGAGTGGTGTTCTAAGGGTACCCCTCGCATGAGGAGGAGGAACCCTAGAAGAAGAGGTAGAGAGAGGAGAGCCTCCCCTGTGACTCCTGGTCTGCCTGAGGGTGTAGACCCTAGGCTGGAGAACCAGTGGCAGTCTAACCCTGTCCTACAGACAGGAAGAGTGGAGAATGGCTACTATGTACCAGGGGTTACTAACCCCCACTCTGTGCATAAGCAAGGACCAGTGGCAAATGGGTGGCCCAGGGCCTGGTCCTGGCCACGGACAACTTGGAAGTAAAAGTGGGGTAGCCCAGTTGTTCCAGATAGGGGTTTTAGAAGGAATCCCATGGGTTCACCGTGGCGTAGAACAGGAGGGTGTCCCTGCAGTTGCGGGCCTGCGTTCGTGTTCTATCGCCCGAAGCAGGGAAGCCCATCACGGTGGTGATTGGTCTACCCTGCGTTTTGGCTGGAACGGGGTTGTGTTGGACTTGGCCCTTCTGGCAGGTTCACCCCTAAACTTTTTGCTTTTAATTGTGACATGGTGTTAGTGATTTTTGGCTTCTGCGCTCTTTACCACTGTGTCCCAGGGTAAAGTGCGTGCGTGTAGTGAGTTTGGCCTGCCCTCCCATAGGAATGCATGGGGAATGTATGTGTCCCTGGTAGTTCCTGATGCGTAGGGAGTGCAAGCTCGAGTTTGGCATGTGCGGACTCGTGTGATTAAATGCTGCGCGATGATGTGTGCGGCATAAATGTGTCTAGTGTGGAAGTGCCAGTTCTAGAAGTTGGCATGTCTGAGTAAATTATGTGAATTGGCTGTCTGGCTTGTGATTGGCTGGAGCCGGCTGGTGAGCCTGGCTCCAGGAGTCAGGATGGGTTTGCCCCAGTGGTGAGTGGAGAGATCTGCATGATGTGAGGGAGGAGTGCACCTGGAACCTGAATAGGGCTGGGCTTTCCCCACACAAAGCTGGCGCCGCCCCCTGTGGTGCGTCTAATGTCCCTAGCCTGGCCAGTGAATGAGAAGAGGGGCTAAGCACACCAGAGTGCTCCAAAACCAGCTGTGACTGGTTTTCCCCCACCCTGCAGACACAGACAAAATGAAAATGTGTATAAAAGAGGGGCTGTGACTCCATGAAAATGTTCTCTTTACCTGATCCTAACTTGGAGGGTGCCTACTGCTGCTGGGCGCCAGGAGGACCACCACTGGGGACTGCCTCCCTGCCTTGAGGGCCCTGTGAGCAGGCCCCTGGGCCCAGCCTTTGCCCCCCTGCCTCCATTTCCTTTCTAGACCTTGTCCTTGGGCTTTTGGGACTCCTTTGACCAGCAGCGCCTGGGGAGTGCTGGTCTCCCCCTCCAGAAATAGCGCGTTGCGCCGCTGGTGCGGGGATCCCTGCCTCAAGGGATTCCCTGGCATTGGGATCCCGCCTTTTTTGGGGTTATTTGTAAGGCAGGTGCCCACCCTGCATTTTGCCGAGCCAATCAGCCAAGTTTTGCGGCATGGGTGCCCACCCCGCTTATTTGCCGACTTTCTACCCCCTGTCGGGTGCCCACCCCGATTTAGTAGTTATCCCGGGAGCCTACCCCGGATATTGCCTGAGTGAACCCACCCCGCAGCCCGGACTATACCGGAAGTCAGGCAGCCCCGCCGAGGTCAAGGGCGTGGCCTCCAGCACCAACAGGAAGCAAACAGGAGCCTACCCCGCGCTCCTGTGCTGAGGAAGGAAGCCCGCCTCTGCCCTGGAGCTGAGAGCACCGGCCGCCAGAGCAGCGAGGCTCCCCCGAGTCCACCCGTTCAGGAAACAAAAGAGCCGCGAGAGGACGCCGCCACCAGAAACTGGTGAGTACAGCCGGGTGCCGGAGTTGTGCCTGTGAGCCCCCGAGCGGGACTCCGACGACGGGAGCATTTCTTGTGGGCCGCCGAGGGTCCAGGGGGCATTTTGGTATTCCGAGTCCCCAGAGGCAGGACTCCAGCGTTTGGGGCCATTTGGTACTTCAAGCCTGAGAGGCTCCACCAACGACCGGGGCACATTGTTGTTGAAAGCCCACAAGTGGCTCTGGGGCATTTGTTGATTCAGAGTCCCCCGAGTGGGACTCCAACGATTCTGGGGGCCATTTTTCTTTGAGCCCCCGAGTGGGACTCCCACATAATTTAGGGGGCAGTTTTTGGTGGTAGAGCAGCCCCGGCTGGCAGTGGGCCGCTCCCCCAACGTCAGGGCATTTGTTTATTTAGAGCCACGAGGCTCCAGGGCACACAGTTCGCTTGAGCCTAGAGGCTCCCACATGTTCTTTGGCCCTATTGTTTCCTCAAAGCCCCAGAAGAGAGCCAGGAGGCACACTGGTGCCAGGCTCAGGTTCTACAGCTGCCCAGCACTTAGTGGGCAGCTGCTACGTTTAGGCCCCTGAGAACCCTTGCGCATCCTTCTTTGGCTGCCTGCGCAGCCTGCCCTGACATTTTGGACACAGGCCGTTTCAGCCCCTGAGAGGCCAGGATGGCCTGGGATCAGTTCTGTGTACTTTTTGGCGCGATTGTAATTACCTGACTAAAGTGATTTCTGCATCATGTGTAATGTCTTTGTGCCTATACCTCTGAATGTATTGTTATGCTTAGGAGGTTGTTTTTCCTAGTATAGTTATGCTAGTGAGCTCATGGTTCTCTGTGTGATATTTGCCTAAGGTGTTTAGGGTTGCGTAGGTGGAACTTACCTTTTACCAGTGGTTACTGGTTGTGTGCTACATTTGTAATTTGGTGCCACAGTTTTCATTTGTGCTATGTGCTAAGCGTGATTCCTACAAGTGCTAATTCTACCAAATGCTAGTTCTAAAAGTGCTTATTCCTGACAGTGGCCCACGTGGCCCTTTCCCATGTATATAATCCCCTGTAAACTCCGCCCGTGCCTGTTGGCACATTTTGAAGTGTGTGTTTATTGACTAATGTGTTTGGTATAATACAAAGGCTATTTTTATATATAACCTTGTGTGGAGTTTCCTTTGTGGTGGGCCTTGGGTGTTGTTGCTGGGTGCGTGTGCAAATAGTTAACCTACATTGCCTCCGGGATTAGCCTTACTGCTCGTGTCACATTACCTAGAGGGTGAGCAGGGGTTATCTTTGGCGTGTAACTCCCATACCCTGACTAGAGTGGTGGTTTCTGCCTGGCTTTGGCGCAATCCTTAGCCAACCGGAAATCGCCATTTCTAACACCCAGCTTCCTATAATATCTAATTCTTTCATAACATTGAATAATATGTTAGTGCATTTTACAAACGATTACTTTGCACTCTCAATAGGTACCCCACATAGGATACAAATCTTTTCCTTTATCAACTCCCCCATCTGATGACAGTGAGTCATCACAGATTAGCCAATCTCATCAGATAAGCCTTTCAAAGATCATCTAGGAAGGTAATCAGCTAGACAAAACAATCTCAACAGATATTGTTGCCATCCTCCATTCCCTGAACTTCTCCATACACCTCAAGTTATTTTAATACCTGTCCAGCAGCCTTTCTATTGATCAATCCTTCTCTTTCTGATCTATTTCCATTTAGTTCACCCTATACCACTTGTATCCCTTCACCAATCCAATCAACACAATGACACAGATGGTAACAATCAATATGGGCTGTTGAATATATCCCATCAATCCACTTCCAAGGTTTGTAAACCATCTCCCACCTACACAAAATCCTTGTCCTACTTTATCCCAAACACCTTCAGTAGCTAGGTCCCTCAATTCCTGATGTAAGTCAGTTATATTACTAATGTCCTTCTGCAAATCCATGCTCATGTCAGGGATATAAGTGCAACACTGTTGGACCTTCAGTGTTCAACAAACTGCCTTATTTTGCGAGCAAAACATCTAAAGCAAGTCAGTTCTGCATTACCATATCCCCGATCGAAAGCATCTTGCCATCTATGAGCAACAAAGATCTGGCAGTGTCTGTAGATAGCTTATCAAATGTAGGCACCTTATACCGCCAGTGCGTTCATCTGTCTAAAATATTTCCTGCAACTGAATACTTGTAATCGAATACCTGTTTTTAAAATTTACTAAAGTGTGAAACCTATTTTTTGGAAGTTCGAAAAAACTGCATTTTACTCTGAAACATTTACTTTACATTTTAGCGATGTGTTGGGCATTAGGGTAGCAAGGGTCTCTCCGGTCCACCACGGCTCCGAATTTGCGGTTTGAGTGGAGAGAGGTAACCCCCTCCGAGTGACACGAAACTTGGGCGCCATTTTGGGCAGTTAGCGCTCTAGCGCCAGGCTGCCTTATTTGCATATAAACACTGCATTCACGAGCGCGCAGCGGACCCGCGCAGCGGGCGTGCCAAAGGTGCGCCAAAGGGAAGCCCGTCTACGCCCGTCCGCACCGGTACGTTGCCAGATGGCAGGAAATTCTGCTCCTTCTATGATGCTGCCCATGATTTACTCGCGGGAGAAGCTGTTGAAGGTAAAGATTTCCATGCACCTTTCGAGCTGTGAAGGCAGGATCTCTCTAGATAATGAAGATCTGTCTAGATGCTGCTCCCACTGTGAATGGAGTATAGGCCAAGTACGAACAATTCAAGGCCCTCCTAAAAGCTCACAGATCTGCCCAAATTCAGGGTTGGAGCCCAGATTAGGCAAAGCCCAGACTATAAACGGCCGGGACAGAACTGTTAATTGTTTTTATATTAATGCACGGTCTCTATCTAAACATGCCTCAGAAATCTGGGACCTGCTAGATGTCCACAAGCCTGATATTTGTTTATTTACTGAAACCTGGCTCTAGCCACACTCTGCGCCTTCCCTAACAATCGCCTTCCCCCTAGAATACACAGTAGTAAGGCTGGATAGAGCAGTGAAGAGGGGAGGAGGACTAGCGATAGCCACCCGCTCCACGCTGAACTTAAAAATTCTGGACACTACCTCTTCACCTAATTTGGAGTTGTTGATTTTTTCTTTGGAATTTGCTAGTTGCCAGAAGGTCACAGGGGCAGTAATGTACCATCCGCCAGGTGAAAATAAAAAGATTTTTTGCACCACACTACTGGAAACCCTTGCCTCTTATGTTCTAAATGCGGACAAGTTCTTTATGGTGGGGGACTTCAACTTTCACTTTGATATCATCACGGACCGTGACACAGAAGATCTCTTGGCATCTATGGACATGTTAGATCTTTCACCTAAAATCAGTGAGCCAACCCATATAGCAGGACATACTCTGGACAATATTTTCACCAATATGTCTACGCTTATAACCAAACCTCTTCTTATAGTAAGCTGGTCTGATCACCTGGGGCTAAGTTTCTCTTTCCCTGCCCATAGAAGTCAGTCCAAGGCCCACGGACGTAAAGTCACCCGCAGACAATGGAGGAAAATTACTCCTACTACATTTGGCCCAGTATTCTCCCCTCCATCCTTTAAGGAGTACAATGATGTAAATGAAGCCATAACTACTCTTGAGAAAGAGATGAGCAGGGTCTTCGACATTATTGCCCCTATAACCATCTATGCAAGACTTTCCCCGCCCCTCTGGTATTCTGACAGTCTGAAATCAGAGAAAGCAGCATGCAGAGTAAAAGAACGTAAATGGAGGAAAACAAAAATCAAATGAAGATAGACTGGCCTATAATGTATCACTGTAATATGGCCAGGCGTTCACATCTAGCCACCCGAATAGGGGGAGCTAAGGGCTCCTCTAAAGAACTCTTCAGAATTCTTAAGGAGTTCACTACCCCTAGTGTGAGCAATCTGGCCTGCCCCCCTTCGCACAAGACTTTTGTGAGGAGCTTGCTCTACATTTCAACAGTACAATAGATAACATCTATAACTCCTTTGCTTTAATTTCGGAGCATATGTCAGAAACCCCAGTTCCAGAGAAGTCCATGCTCCCAAAACTGGAGTATTTTGACTCCGTAACGATGGAGCAAGTCCTTGGGTTATAAAAACAAAGTAAATCAGGTTCTCCAGCTGATGTGGCGCCTCCACACATCATATCTGATTTGGGACGGGAGCTGGCTAACCCTATTTAGGAAATCTATAATCTATCTTTAACGTCTGTCTCGTTTCCGTTGAAATGGAAAAAGGCATTCATTAAACCTTTACCTAAAAAACCCTCGGCTAATCAGGGCGATCTTCAAAATTATAGGCCCATTTCTCTTCTGCCCCTTTGCTCAAAAATCATGGCGTCTATGGTGAACCAGCAACTTTCAGACTATCTGGAACAGCATAATCCTATTGACCCCTCACAGTCGGGCTTCCGTGCAGGCTTCTGCACGGAGTCTGCACTAACTGAGGTGTCAGACACGATCAGGCTGCTTTTGGATGAAGGAACACCTACGATGCTAGTTCTTTTGGACCTATCAGCGGCCTTTGACACCATCTCTCACAGGATCCTATTAGAGAAACTGCGAGGGATTGGTGTCAGGGGGAGGGCGCTGGAGTGGGTTCAGAGCTTCCTCTCTGAAAGATCTCAATGTGTTCAACTGGACACTTTCGTGTCCAGGACCAACATTGTGGATAAGGGGGTTCCTCAGGGCTCTGTGCTAAGTCCCACACTGTTAAATACCTACGTGTCGTCTTTGGCCTCCGTTATTAGATCATGCGGGTTTCATACCATCTCGTATGCCGACGACACGCAGATTGTGGTCCCTATAGAGAAGGACACAGGTGGGACCAGAGACAGATTCAAGCTATGCATGTCCAAAATTGCAGTATGGATGAAAAAGAAGTTCCTGCAATTGAACTCAAATAAAACTGAGATTCTCCTGTTCGGCAAAGCTGAGGAGATATGGACTAAGAATTGGTGGCCGGAGGAACTTGGTGAAGTTCCCGGACCCAAAAATTGGGTAAAAAATCTGGGTGTGCTAATTGACTCTAAACTATCGATGGAGGAGCACGTGAAAACCTTATCTGGCAAATGCTTTGGACTAATCCGTATGCTAAAGAAGATCTTCCCCTGGATTCCGCTCTCCATCAGAAAGGTCCTGCTACAAGCACTTTTAGTCAGCAGGCTTGACTATGGAAATGTCTTGTTGGTAGGGATGAGGGAAGATCTATTTTCTAAGCTTCAAGTCGTGCAAAATAAGGCGGCCCGCTTAGCTCTCAATAAACCTGCACGCACCCCCTCTGCCCCATTACTGAATGAGTTGCATTGGCTACCGATGAGGAAAAGAGCAGTATTTAAGCTCCTGTGTCTGGTTTTCAAAGCCTTGGTTGGGCCAGGAGCAGAATATCTAAGGAAAAAATTAAAATGGCACACTCCATCCCGTCAGCTAAGATCCAGTGGCCCTAAGCTCCTCCAAATACCCAGAATCAAAAAGGTCAGGATGGGTGGGTGTGATTTTTCTCATGTTGCCCCTAAATACTGGAACGCATTACCAGAAGACCTGCGGATCTGTCCCACATCGTGGCCTTTAAGAAAAAACTAAAAACATGGCTATATTAGTGCACTGATGCTGTATATCGTTGTCTGCTTCTTCCGGGTGCCGAGAGATCCCCTTGGGGATGATTTGTGTGCCATACCAATAATAATAATAATAATAATAATAAAAATAACTATGGTAGACAGCTTCCTAATTTTAATATCATTCAACACTTCTCCTATACGAAGTATCAAGGCTCCAAAGATGTCTCCTATAACCTCTCCAGCGCTCACTCTAGGTTTTCATCTACCATTTGTCATGCCACTCAAAGCATCCGGTTCCTACACATGGTATATCTTTTGGAATACCACAGCCAGGTAACTAGTACCATACCACTTATTAGGCAAACCCATGTATGCTTTCTTCCCACACACAAAATAGACTCCTGGAATAGGATATACATTACAATCCAAAAACATATTTTATGGACCATGAATCAAAAATGTGTGATCACACACAATCTCCCCCACAAACATAGAACTACACACTCTCAGCCTGCTTAACACACAACCTTCTTTTGTGTTGCCAGTCTACAGCTAAAGGCCCTGAGCTCCCTTTTGCACGATGATCTAACTCCTCCTTTGTACAATTACGGTATTTGTAAGGGTTATGCCCTTCCTTTACTACAACTCTAAACCTATCTCCTGGTTGTTCTATAAACTTCTTCTCTACATCTGTTAAGGTACAAGTCAATTTGTGTCTATGAGCATAAACAGTATCTAAGGCAGGAAGGAGTAAAGTATAACTCCCTTTAATCTCAACAGTCTTTGGTGTCATATTTGTTCAAATGCTTATAAACTGGCACTTCAGACAATACTACATTATAATTGGAAAAGTAATATTCATAATGGCCTTTCTTATAAAACATACTAAGAAGCAAAATACACCTTATGCCGTAAATTATGGGTAGGTGATGGTAGGTAGGCTACAGATGCGGATAGCTGCATACAAACATAGCAATTCCTAGCTTCTGTAGTGTCTATATATTCGACCAACAATCTAGCCTAAGCATTAAGGTTGAAATCGTCCTTAGATAAATCTCCTTGGAGATGTGGCTCTCCCTTAGCAGCAGAATCATTAGTTGATTCTAGACTACCTCTTTTTGAAACCTCGGCCCAGGGGTAGCCACCTTAGGGACAACATCCTTTCGTCCCTCTTCTAGAAATCTATGAGCTAATTTCGCTATTAGTACTATTATCACTACCACTATAATTATGAGTGTGCCTACAACCCATCTGCCACTACGGTTCAGATTTCCAGACTCCAATTTTAACAGTTTCAGCTTCAACTTGAGTGGAAACTCAGCAGCCACAGACCCTCTTTTCTTGGTTAGGTTCCACTGGAACAAAGCAAGAAACACTAAAGTCTCTTTAGCAGGTCTCAGACACTTTTTAACTATTCTCTTTTCTGTTTTTCTTCTTTTTCTCTTTCTTATTTTCTCTATAGATACAAGTCTGTAAGGCCACCTCAACCCTATTACGCATTCTTTTAAGTGTAATCTCTAATTTTATTCTTCATCCATTCGGATCTAGGTAATCTTCTTCTTAAATACTCTCATCAAAGTTCATAAAGTTCATCCAACATCTGCAACGAGCACTGAGCCCAAGTGTTGTTCAATCAGTTGCAATAAATCAGCTATCAACTCTGCTTCTTTCACCGATCCTGGTTCTATGCCTAGAGGAGGGGAAATAAATATCATTCAGAATAAGGGATCGTTGGCCACTCAGTCTTGGTAGATAGGGGACAAAATGGAAGGAGAGCATGCTCTTCATTCCCAGGAATCTTTAAGAGAACTTCGATTTTCAGCAATGATGTCTCTGAGCTCGCCCTCATTAGGAATGGCAGCTAAATAAATCCACTCAGGTGAAGAGTACCTTCGACAAAGCACTCTAACTCGTTTGGACCTTCTTGAACTCAGACTCTCACCCTCAGCATCACTGAGTTCAGAATAATGACAAGCCCTCTTTCAGGTGCAAGCCTCAGATTCTTTCTTCGTTCTCTTTCTGGCCAGGTCTCTATCGGGTCCGTCCTCGATTTTGACTTCACTTGCCCCGTTCATTCACTGACTCCCTCATTGGGGTCGGGTCCATCTCAGACACCTCCGTCTCGTCTTCTTCCTGGGTATTGTCAGTGCTGTGTTCAACTAGACCCCTCTCTGATCGTTCCAAATCTTGGTCAGCCCACAACAATCCCTCTACAGCTTGGCTCATCCTCTGTGGTGACCTTCCGACCACATCCATCAGTTTGATAGACAGAGGCACTGTATCTTCAGAGGGACTTGGCACTCCTTGTGTGTGAGGGGCATGGATCCAACACAGAACTCCACCACACTTTACAGCAGTCGTAGTCACCAATATAACTTGATATGGTCCACCCCAGCGGGGTTTGAGGCAGTTCTTTCTTCTCTTTACAAGTACACAGTCTCTGGAAAAGAAGTACATCAGCCAATCATTCACAGGAGTAGAGAAGCAAACCATCCGTCATGTTAACAAGTGCATTCGCAGGCACGGCAGGCAATCGTATCGCTCTCCCCATAAGAATCTCATGAGGGGACAAGCCAGTCCTCCTATCAGGGTTACTGCACAGGCTAATAAGCAGTAGGGGCAACTCATCAGGCCATTTCATGGAAGTGGAACCACACACTTTCGCCAATCTGGATTTCAGAATTCTGTTGACCTGCTCACTATTCTTAATGCCTCTGGCTTGTAACAGCAATGCATTCTTTGTTCCATCCTCAAGGCTGCATACAGGAGTTTTAAGACCTGTTAGAAGATTGCCTGGTATATTATGACCACTAATTCTAGTGAGCACCTTGTACCAGTCCAAACGACCCTTATGGTGATTGGTTGTAAGTCAACCTTATAGACCAGCTATCCTAATGGTAGCGTGGACAAAGCAGTCTTAGGCTAAACTCAAGAGGGCATGTGAAGCCAGCTGTTTTACCATATGCAATCCCTTTTAATACCAAATGAAAGGACACCACACAAGCGTTAAACAAAGGACACAGTATAACATACAATACGCTGCACTGTTATGGATAGTCCGGGTGACCACTCAAACCATATATTAAGAAAGTGGTATAAGAACCACGTCACGAACAATGAACAGGCCTAGGGCCTTGGGAATCGCTGGGCCTACACTGGACTAATGAAGGTTAGGTCGGGAGAGGCCCACAGGATACGGGTGCAGAGTCTATAGGCAACCGCGTTTACCATACAAGTCAATAGTGCGCAAAAATCAGAAAGGTATAGGTTTCAGAGACTTCCGACTGGACTAGAACTTAGCCACTTAAAACTGGGACACTAGAGGTGTAATCCCCTATTGGAGCACCAGAGTTAGCTCATTACCTCACCCACAGGAAGCGGGTGCATAGGTGCCAAAGTGTGTCGGGTTTTGTCGGTGAGTTCTATGGAGCCTGTAGATGAAGATGCTGCAGGCAGCCAGGAGAGAAGAGTCCGGTTGGATCCAAGGGTGGATCAAAGATGTAGAGTACCTGAAAGCAAAGGGGACAGAGTTCAGGTCCCTAGCCAGTGACCAGCAAGGAACCAGGAGGGAACCAGGTGATGTCGGGTTGCAATCAGGTTATGTTGAGGTGTTTGTCTCCGCTGCCACGTGGACCAGGAAAGATCGAGGATGACCAGCTGGTGAACACAAGCTGTCCCACAAAGGCTCTTGCTGTCGGCGGTGTCAGTACTCGATTCGGAGTCGCCAAGCCTTGGCAAAGGCAACCCACGCAGGATTCGAAGATGTCTTCTTGATCAGACGGGGAAGGTCAGATTGATGGCTTCTTTTCAGGGGAGCTGGGGACAGTCTGGAGCAACCAGACCAGTAGTGTAGTTTTGTAGTTTTGTCGTCACAGAGACCACTAGCCAACTGGCAAGCGACCGGACAATGCGTCGAGCAGAAAAATGCAAAAGGGCCCCACGCAGCACTCAGCGAGTGTGGAGAGGTGATCTTTGGTGCAAAAGCTGCTCGGGGCTAAGGCCTCTCATACCCCAAAGCACAGCAGCAAGGGAGCCTTGGGAGCTGCACTTGAAGCACTTTGTTGACTTTTCAAGGTGGCCAGTGCCACGTCTCTCGTCGCCTTCACGGTTCTAAGCTTTTCTAGGACTGTGGATCGAGCTGTTGGAAGTCTGGGAGTCTAAGTCTTGTTGGTCTCTGTCGTTCGAGCTCTGGCGGGAGCAACGGCAAAAAAGTCTTGCCGCGCTGATGGTGCCTGTTTGCACAGGGTGGCCACTCCTTGACCACAAGGGAGATTCTTCAGTCTTCTACGTCGAGTAGGATGTCGAAGGGTCCAGATGTATGTTTCAAAGTTTCAGTCAGGATGATCTAACTTGCATTGGCACAGCTCATACCTTTATTCCAAATCAAGGGGCTGGATCACCCGCTAGGTCCCTCCTATGGGTGGAACCTGGGAAGGGGGTGGTTACACACCTTTCCCTTTGTCCAGTTTCGCACCAGAGCTGGAGCTGGAGTGCCCCAGCACCGGTTTGAACTGGGCTATGCATGGGACGCCTTGTGCGCCGAAGGCAGTGTCCAGTTTCATTCAACCCTCCCTGTTACAATCCACTATCTCCTGTCTGGGGTGGTGTAACACCTCCCTGTGACAGGATACCATTTGTCCAGGCCTCCCCTGCCAGAGTTTCGGTCAGCAGCAGGAGGCCAGACTTGTGTCTGTGGTAGCAGCATCCATTTTGTGATGCTGGGGCTCTGGTTAGATCTAAGCGCGTTTAAGCAAAGTAACATGTCTTCTCCCTCTAGAAGGGTGGAATGCTACGGCCATCGCCAGGACTGGCGAGGGGGTAGTATTCCAAAGTGTATGACACCTTACACAACATGTTTTGATAAAGCCAAACCAAAGTTAGCAAGTAACCGCGAGGATTATAATGCACTTAAGAGTATATGGTATAGCAATATCCCAGAACAGCTTAAGGGAGTTGGTCCCGATAGCTGCAGACAGGCTCAGCTCATGCTAGAGCACCATCTCACATAAAACCAAGCACTCTGCCTCCAGGATTGATAAGGCCTGCCATAGGAGTGACTTATAGGTGTATATGTGTCCAGATATAGGTTTAGATATAGGCATACTATATCTAAGCAAGGGGTGATTACACCACCTTGCCCCAGCCGAGTGATCAGCCAGTTGTGTCAGTTTGGATAGCCAGCCAGGGGTGGCAAAAGATATGCTGCATCCCCTGGTAGGCCTTGGATACACCTATGCCCTGGGTACCTATAGTACACTGTACAGGGGCTGATAAGGTGACCCAATGTCCAATTGGGTATGTACCTAAAGTACATGGATGTGAATTTAGAGAGAGAACAGCAGGCTGTGGGTATGATTAGCAGGCCCACAGCCACCTTAAGTCGAAAACCAGTGAGGCAAAAAGCAAAAATTGGGGTGACCATAGGAAAGCAGACCCTACTCTCCTACACAACCCCCCCCCCCCCCCCCAAAACGCAGGGACAATAAACTTAACCTTGACCAGCTAAGTCTTCATGTTCTAAGTGGAAATACCTGGAGAGACCATCTGCATTACCATGGTCAGTCCCTGGTCTGTGTTCCACTGTAAAGTCCATCCCCTGTAGGGAAATGGACCACCTGAGGAGTTTGGGATTTTCACCCTTCATCTGATTTAGCCACAAGAGGGGCTTATGGTCTGTCTGAATCCGGAAGTGAGTGCCAAACAAGTATGGTCTCAACTTCTTCAGGGCCCAAACCACAGCAAAGGCCTCCCTCTCAATGGCTGACCAACTATGAGAAGTTGGCCTGATATGTGATGTTTCCAATTATGGAACCACCTTGTATCAGTCCAAACAATCCCTTATGGTGTCTGGTTGTAAGTCAACCTTATAGACAAGCTATTCTAGTGGTAGCATGGAGTAAGCAGCCTTAAAGGCTAAACTCAAGAGGTCCTGTTAAGCGAGCTGTTTTACCAATCACAATCCTGTAGTACCAAATGAAAGGACACCACACAAGTTATATATAAAAATATATGTATTTATTTCTAAAATAATCCTCTGTACTCTTTATGAGTGCAGAGGCACAAGAGTTAAAACAAAAGCACAGTTAAACATATGAAAGTTGCACAATTATGGATGAGGCCGGGGGGCCACGCAAACCATATATTAAAAAAGTGGTATAAGAGATACCAATCAAACAGTGGTTAGGCCTAGGGCCTAGGGAAGGGCTGGGAGCAGTCGGGACTAGCAATGCTGAAGTCGGGAAAAGCCTGCGGGATTCGGGTGCAGCCCTTAAAGCACAAGCATGCACAAATGCAAAGTCAATGGTGCGTAAAAGTTATAAAGTTATTGTTTAAGGAGACTTCCGCTCAACCTAGCAAGATGAAACTTTAGACACATACACTAGAGGTGTGTACCAGTGTGGTAACACAGGCGTTGATGAGTTACCTCACCCACAGGAAGCGGGTGCACAGGTGCGAAGTAGTGTCGGGTTTTGTCACGCTGGTTGATGGTGCTTGGAGCTGAAGATGCTTCAGGCGTCGAGTCGAGAAGTGTCCGGTGTGATCCAAGGGTGGATCGAAGTTAAAGATGATCTGAAAGCAGAGGGGACAGAGTCTGGGTCACTCAGCAGTTACCAGGCCGGAACCAGATGGAACCAGGCGATGTCGGGCGCTTTCAGGTCGTTGATGGTCGCTTCTCTCCACTGCCACGTGGACTCTGGGGCACCGAGGATGTCCAGGAGTGGATCACGAGCTGACCCACGCAGGTTCTCGCTGTCGGCAGTGTCGGCTTCCGGATTGGAGTCAACAACACTTGGCAAGGGCAACCCATGCAGGATTCAAAGATGGCGTTACACTCGGACCGGAAGGGTCAGAGCGAGCGCTCCTTTTCAGGGGAGCGAGTGCAAGTCTAGAGCAACCAGATTCACAAGTTGGTTTTCAAGGTTCGTCAGGGCAGGGGCCACAAGCCAACGGGCAAGTGACCGGGCCAACGCGTTGAGCCAAAAGATGCAGAAGGGCCCCACGCAGCACTCGGGGAGTGTAGAGGGGTGAGCTTTAGTTCAAGAGAGGCTCTGGGCTGGGGCTTCTCAGACCCCAATGCACAGATTTGAGGATCACTCATGGGCTTCAGGGTCAGCGTCTCGTGGTCTTTCCAAGATGGCGGGCCCCACGCTTGAGGTCGCCTCCACGGGTCTCAGCTCTGCAGGGACTGTGGATCGGGCTGTTAGAAGGCAGGATCGCTTGGTCTTGTTGAACTCTGTCGCTCGAGTTCCGGCGGGAACTGCACCAAAGCAAACGTCAAGTTGCTGGATGGTGCCTGTTTGCACAGGGTGATCACTCCTTGACCACAAGGGAGATTCTTCAGTCTTCTACGTCGAGTAGGATGTCGAAGGGTCCAGAGTTTCGTTTCATAAGTTTCAGTCAGGATAATCTGAGTGCTTTGGCACTGCTCCCATTCTTATACCAATCTAGGAGGCTGGATTACCTGCTAGGTCCCCTCCTATGGGTGGGACCCAGGAAGGGGGTGGTTACACCCCTTTCCCTTTGTCCAGGTCGCGCTGGGACTGGGGCTGGTGTGCCCCAGAACCGGTTTGACCGGATTATGCAAGGGGAAGCCTTGTGCGCCCCAGGCAGTGTCTGGTTTCTTTCAAACCTCCCTGCTACAATCCACTATCTCCTGTCTGGGGTGGTGTGACACCTCCCCGCGACAGGAAAGCCTTTGTCCAGGCCTCCTCGGCAGAGTTTCGGTCAGAAGCAGGAGGCCAGACTTGTGTCTGTGGCAGAAGCGTCCGTTTTGTGATGCTGAGGCTCTATTAAAATCAACCGCGTTTCAGTAAAGTAACATGTCTTCCCCTTCTACAAGGGTGGAATGCTATCTCCGTCAACAGAACGTATGACACCTTACACAACATGTTTTGATAAAGCCAAACCAAAGTTCACATATAACCGCGAGGATTATAATGCACTTAATAGTATATGGTATGGCATTATCCCGGAACAGCTTAGGGAGTTGTTCCCGACAGCTGCAGACAGGCTCAGCTCATGCTCGAGCTCCATCTCACATTAAACCATGCACTCTGCCTCCAGGATTGATAAGGCCTTCCATAGGAGTGACTCACAGGTTTATATGTGTCCAGATATAGGTTTAGATATAGGTATACTATATCTAAGCAAGAGGTGATTACACCAACTTACCCCAGCTGAGTGATCAGCCAGTTGTGTCAATTTAAGAATCAGCAGGGGTGGCAAAAGCTATGCTGCAGCCCCTGGTAGGCCTTGGTGGCACCTATGCCCTGAGCACCTATAGGGGCTGACAAGGAGTGCAGTTCCAATTGGGTTATGTACCTATAGTACATGTATGTGAATTTAGAGAGAGAACAGCAGGCTGGGGGTCTGATTAGCAGGCCCACAGCCTCATTAAGTCGAAAACCAGTGAAGCAAAAAGCAAAAATTGGGGTGACCATAGGATAGCCGACCCTACTCTCCTACACAACCCCCCCCCCCCCAAATGCAGGTACATTAAACTTAACCTTGACCAGATAAGTCTTCATGTTGTAAGTGGAAGTACCTGGAGAGACCATCTGTATTACCATGGTCAGTACCTGGGCGGTGCTCCACTGTAAAGTCCATCCCCTGTAGGGAAATGGACCACCTGAGTAGTTTGGGGTTTTCACCCTTCATCTGATTTAGCCACAAGAGGGGCTTATGGTCTATCTGAATTAGGAAGTGAGCTCCAAACAAGTATGGCCTCAACTTCTTCAGGGCCCAAACCACAGCAAAGGCCTCCCTCTCAATAGCTGACCAACGTTTCTCCCTGGGGGTCAGCCTTCTGCTAATAAAAGCAATGGGCTGGTCATGACCATCTGTATTCGGTTGTGAAAGCACAGCTCCCACCCCAGACTCAGAGGAGGACATAGTCCACATTATAACCATTTGCCGCGAGCTGATGCAGGAGCGCCGGCAACTAATCAGACCAATTTTCAACAAAAACCAAATACGGTCATGCAGACAAGCGGTGCTTGCAAGCTGCTCTGGCCAAGATACTCAACTAAGCTGCTGTCTGGTAAAGTTTTTAATTGCAGTTGATCTTCATTTTAAAAAAAAGTGCACACAACCATAACAGTGTGTTAAGCATACAATGTCAAGTTTCTTTCTCCACACCCAAGCCTCAAAGGAAACTATTGAAAGGCTAACTATACGACATACTTTGCACAAACCAACGGAAGCGGAGGCAGCACTATGCACTTTAAATCGGCGCATCTCGGTCTGTCATCGTTCTGAAGTCAAGATTTTAATAAGGGGGGTACTTTTATCTCACGGACTGCCACTAATATTCGCCGGCCGAAGTGAAGAAACAAGATTATGGACTACCGAGGCCGGGGGTGTGGATTTTCTTCCCAATCTTAAGGCATGTTTTTGTTTAACTATGGCTATTAGCTTTTTTATAAAGAAAATTGAGGTTTTATTGTTTATAATAGTGGGTCAATCATTGTAATGGTTTTAATTAACTGCACAATACATTTATTACTTACTTACCCACCCCCAACTCAGAAGAATCTTTCTGTACAATGAACTGTTTGGAGTAGTCAGGACGCTTCAGGATAGGTGCAGAGCACATGGCCTTCTTCATGTCATCAAATGCCTTTTGACAGCTAACTGTCCACTGAACCTTTTTTGGCATCTTCTTGGATGTCAAGTCATTTAATGGTGTCACAATGGACCCATAGTTCTTCAAAAACTTTCTGTAATGCCCAGTCAGGCCCAAGAAGGCTCTGACTTGTGTCTGGGTAGTTGGAGGAGCCCAGTCGTGTATGGTCTGGATCTTGCTCTCCAATGGTTGAACCTGACCCCCACCTACTAGGTGGCCCAGGTACACAACCTTGCTCTGCCCTATCTGGCACTTAGTAGCCTTGATAGTCAGGCCTGCCTTTTGCAGGGCCTCCAGAACCTTCTTCAGGTGGATCAGGTGATCCTCCCAGGTGGAACTAAAGACAGCAATATCATCTAGATATGCTGCACAAAAGTCATCCAACCCAGCAAGGACTTGATTCACCAACCTTTGGAAGGTGGCAGGTGCATTCTTCAAACCAAAGGGCATTACCACAAACTGATAATGTCCACTAGGGGTAGAGAATGCTGTTTTGGCTTTTGACTCTTCCGCTAACCTGATCTGCCAGTAGCCAGCTGTCAAATCAAATGTGCTCAGAAACTTGGCAGAAGCCAATTTACCAATGAGCTCATCTGCTCTTGGTATGGGATGTGCATCTGTCCTAGTGACAGCATTGAGACCTCTGTAGTCCACACAAAACCTCATTTCTCTCTTTCCATCTTTGGTATGAGGTTTTGGCACAAGGACTACAGGGCTGGCCCATGGGCTCTCAGGTGGCTCAATCACTCCAAGCTCAAGCATCTTTTGCACCTCAGCCTTTATACAATCCCTGACGTGGCCAGGTTGCCTGTAGATTTTATTCTTCACAGGCAGACTGTCACCAGTGTCCACCTCATGGGTGCACCAGTTAGTTTGACTGGGTGTGAGTGAAAACATATGCCTGTGGGCCTGCAACACCTGTCTGCAGTCCACCTGTTACTTCTCAGTGAGGCTGCCTGCCAAGGCTACTCCATCAACTGAACCATCATCAGGGTTCTGGGAAAGCAGGTCTGGGAGAGGGTCACTCTCTTCCTCCTGTTCCCCATCTGTGGCCATGAGCAGGCTCATGTCCTCCCTGTCAACAAATGCTTTCAAACGATTTACAAGGAGCACCCTGTGGGGGCTCCTAGGGGTTCCAAAGTCAACCACATAGGTGACTTCTCCCTTTTTCTCAACAATAGGGTAGGGTCCAGTCCATTTGTCCTGGAGTGCTGCTGGGGGCACTGACTCCAACACCCACACCATCTGCCCTGGCTTGTACTCAACCAGAACAGCCTTTTGATCATGCCAAGCTTTCTGTAATTCTTGACTGGCCGCCAGGTTTTTGGATGCTCTCTCCATGTATTCAGCCATCCGAGGGCGGAAAACCAAGTACATAGTCCACAACATCTAGCTTAGGCTTTTTGAGAGGTAACTCCCATCCTTCCTTCACCAAACATAGTGGACCCCTCACAGGGTGGCCAAACAAAATTTCAAAAGGGCTGTAGCCAACCCCCTTCTGTGGGACCTCTCTGTAAGCAAAGAGCAAGCAGGGTAAAAGGGTGTCCCATTTCTGCCTAAGCTTCTCTGGTAATCCTTTTATCATTCCCTTGAGGGTCTTGTTGAACCTTTCAACAAGCCCATTGCACTGTGGGTGATAGGGTGTGGTAAACTTGTAGTTTACTCCACACTCCTTCCACATTGCCTTTAAGTATCCAGATATGAAGTTGGTACCTCTGTCTGAAAGAACCTCCTTTGGAAAACCCACTCTTGAGAAAACTGCAAGAATGGCCTTTGCCACAGCAGGTGCTGTTGTGGTCCTCAGGGGAATTGCCTCTGGATACCTGGTGGCATGATCCACTACCACCAGTATAAATCTGTGCCTAGATGCTGTTTGAGGATCCATGGGACCCACAATGTCTACTCCAACTCTTTCAAAGGGTACCCCGGCCACAGGTAAGGGTATCAGGGGGGCCTTTGTTGTGCCACCTGACTTACCACTGGCTTGGCAAGTGACACAGGAGCGACAAAACTCCTTGACATTTTCTGACATATGAGGCCAGTGAAAGTGAGGGACAAGCCTGTCCCAAGTCGTGTTCTGGCCTAAGTGTCCTGCAAGGGGAATATCATGGGCCAAGGTAAGAAGGAAGCCCCTAAACTTCAAAGGTATGATCAACCTCCTGGTGGCACCAGCCTTGGGGTCTCTAGCCTCTGAATAAAGGAGCCCATCATCCCAATACACTTTATGGGTACCTTGAGCATTCCCTGCAGCCTCAGCAGCTGCTTGCTGTCTGAGGAGTTCAAGAGAAAGGCAATCTAATTGGGCCTGCCCCAGGTCTGTCCTTGAGGGTCCCCCTGTCCCTAGAAACTCAACCTGATCAGGTTCAAGCTCCTCAGAGACAGTCTCCTCTTGGACTGCAGAACCAGCTTCCTGTGAAGTCTGATCCTCAACCTGGGGCAAATGGGAAGGCACAGCCTTAACCCTTTTGCTCTTCTTTTTGGGTTGTGGTTGGTCTATTGTTCCAAGATCCACCACTGGTTCAGGAAGGCACTTCTTAGCCTGAGTCCTTGTCACTGCAAGGACATGTGCTGAAATCCCTAGCATTTCTGCATGAGTCCTGTACTCCACTTCTGACCAAACTGAGCTTTCGAGATCATTGCCTAACAGACAGTCTACTGGGAGGTCTGCACTCACAACAACGTTCTTTAGGCCACTTACCCTTCCCCAGGAGAAGTTCACAACAGCCACACTATGTGTAGTAGTGGTGTTGCTTGCATTGGTCACTAGGTAATTCTCACCTAGTACAATCTGTCCAGGGTCCACAAAGTCAGGTGTCACCATAGTGACACTGGCACAAGTGTCCCTGTAGGCCTGAGCCAGTTTCTCATTAATCAAAGGCGTCTGCCTATACTTGCCCAGGTTACTGGTACTCACAGTAGTGGACAAAGACAAGTCCACATCATAAAGCAGAACTGCCTGAGTAGGGACTCTGACTAGGCCAGATTCCATCTCAGTACCCAGGGTTAACCCTACTTTGCCCTTAGGTTGTGTACTACCACTGCTGACTGTACTAGGGGGTGCAGGTGCTTTAGGAGCTGCAGTGGTAGGAACTGGATTTTTCTTGGTGCATTCACTCCCCCAATGGGAAATGGACTTACAGGTATTACACCAAGGTTTTTTTGGGCCATCATTCTTCTTCTTTTTGTTACCATTTTGGGAACCACCCTTCTTAATAGAATTTTGTGGGCCTGAAGAAGACTTCTGGTCTTTTTCTTTATCTTTCTTATCCCCACCCTTCTGGTCTGTTTTCTTCTGGACACCACCATGGTTCTGGGGTTTCTGCTTAATCCTTGTTCTGACCCTTTTGTCCGCCTTCTTTCCCAATTCTTGGGGAGAGGTCAGATCAGAGTCAATAAGGTATTGATGCAACAGCTGGTTCTGACAGTTATTAAGGATCTTCTCTCTCATTATAAGATTGTACAATCCTGTATAGTCTGAGACTTTACTTCCCTGCAGCCAACCCTCCAGAGCCTTAGTGGCACAATCAACAAAATCAGTCAAATCCTGGGTCTGCGCTTTTTGGGTGTCTCTGAACAACAACCTGTATTGCTCAGTGGTTAGGCCAAACCCTTCAATAAGAGCACTCTTCGGGACAGAGTCGTTTTTGGCATCCTCTGGTCTAACTGTGAGGAGCCTATCCCTCCCTTTCTCACAAAAGGAGTACCATAAAATTGCAGCCCACTGATCCTGAGGAACCTGCTGCACCATGCAGGCTCTCTCAAGAGCAGTCATCCATTTGTGGATGTCATCCCCTTCCTTGTAGGGGGGCACAATTTTTGTCAGGTTTCTATTATCATAGCCCCTGTCTTTCTCTCTAGGAATTATGCTGCCGCCAGTGGAATCTAATCCACACAACCTTTGTTCTCTTGCTAAAGCAAGTTTAGCTTGAGCCAAGGCTATCTCTTCCCTCTCTATCTGAAGTTGGACAGCCCTCATTCTGGCCCTATGCTCTTTTCACTGAGGGGAAGTCATTCCCCTTTGAGATTCCCTTGAGACACTAAAAATATGAGAGTCCCCTGAGGGAGATCTCAACCTTCTATTGCCTGAGGGAACTCTGTTATAGGATCTGGGGAGGTGCTGGCCCTCTCCATTCCCATGTAGGCCTAAGTTGGTCTGGTTAAGCCTGCCAACTACGACCTGGTTACCCCTCTGATTCTGAACTGACTCCTCTACTTCTGAGTCCTCCTCCTCCTCTTCTTCCTCTTCTTATTCGTCCACCACTGGGGTGTTCTCAGTCTCAGGGGGGTTCACTCCATCTCCTGCATCTAAGGGAACTGTACTCGCCTTATCTAAGTCATCCTTTTCCAGGATGGCTATCAGGGAAGGAATGGTGGGGCTGTGACCCCTTTTTAGCCCTCTTGCAATGCATAAGGCACTCAAGTCTTTATGGCTAAGTTTGTCATAGCTGGAAGTTGCCTTGGTAAGGTCAACTGTCACAGGGGCAGAGCCTGAAGCTCCTCCTGTGCCAGACATGACTGCTAGTGAGGTGCAAGTGGTGCACTTACCTACACTAAGTGTTTTCTTACTGTACCTTGCTAGTGAGTTGTAGGCAGGGTGTGCTAATCCCTTTGATCTACAACTACTAAGTTCAGTAGAACTTAAATATGCTAAGCTTTTGTTTATATGTACGTAAGGTACTTGATGTGATCTTTCAATTTGATAAAAAGATTGCAATGGTAAAACAACAGCAAGGTCAAATCCGCACCGCTGCACACCAATGTGAGAAGTTGGCCTGATATGTGATGTTTCCAGTTCTGGAACCACCCTGTATCAGTCCAAACAATCCCTTATGGTGTCTGGTTGTAAGTCAACCTTATAGACAAGCTATCCTAGTTGTAGCATGGACTAAGCAGCCTTAAAGGCTAAACTCAAGAGGTTGTGTTAAGCGAGCTGTTTTACCAATCACAATCCTGTAATACCAAATGAAAGGACACCACACAAGTTATATATAAAAATATATTTATTTATTTCTAAAATAATCCTCTGTACTCTTTATGAGTGCAGAGGCACAAGCGTTAAAACAAAAGCACAGTTAAACATATGAAAGTTGCACAATTATGGATGAGGCCGGGGGGCCACGCAAACCATATATTAAAAAAGTGGTATAAGAGATACCAATCGAACAGTGGTTAGGCCTAGGGCCTAGGGAATTGCTGGGAGCAGTTGGGACTAGCAATGCTGAAGTCAGGAAAAGCCCGCGGGATTCGGGTGCAGCGCTTAAAGCATAAGCATGCACCAATGCAAATTCAATGGTGCGGAAAAGTTATAAAGTTATAGTTTAAGGAGACTTCCGCTTAACCTAGCAAGATGAAACTTTAGACACATACACTAGAGGTGTGTACCAGTGTGGGAACACCGGCGTTGATGAGTTACCTCACCCACAGGAAGCGGGTGCACAGGTGCGAAGTAGTGTCGGGTTTTGTCACGCTGGTTGATGGTGCTTGGAGCTGAAGATGCTTCAGGCGTCGAGTCGAGAAGTGTCCGGTGTGATCCAAGGGTGGATCGAAGTTAAAGATATAACTTCCTTATAACAGGCGACCTAAACATCCATCTCGAGGATCCCCTTGACACTGGGGCAACCGACTTTATTGACGACCTAGCGGCCTTGGGTCTGCTTCTCGCCAACTCTGACCCAACTCACACGAAAGGGCACCTTCTCGACCCGGTGTTTTCCAACATCCCCTCCCTCCTTTTCATTAATTCCCAACCCCTCCCGTGGACGGACCACTTTCTAGTCACGACCCATCTCCCTGGAGCTTTCAAAAGGCCTCAAAAACCCCCCACCTTCACCAGAGACAGAGCGTGGGCCAGACTCTCGGTGGAGGATTGGTCCACAGCCCTGGACGCTTCGACCCCCAGTCTTTCTGAGGACCCCTCCACCGCCGACTCCCAAGTCAGAGACTGGATATCCTCCACTCTCGACAATATTATCCCCATAAAAAATCGGGAGATCAAAAACAGGATAAAGGGCCAGGCCCCCTGGTATACTCCTGACCTCAGGGACCTACGCAAAGAGTGCAAAAAGGCCGAGAGGCAGTGGAGAAAGGACTGGCTCCACAGTAACAAAGACCTCTACAATAGTGCAGTTAGACGCTACAAATCAGCTCTCAAACTTGCCAAGGCAGGATTCTATGACAACAGAATACAAAACGCCACCAATTCCACAAAAGAAGCGTACCTGATTGTCAAAGAACTCCTCAACATTCCATCAGCACCCACCGTTTCCCATGCCCCCCAGACAGAAGTAATGACTTTGCCTCCTTCTTCGACTCTAAAATCTCGCGAATACTGGACTCTCTCCCCAGCATCACCCCCCACAACTCCACTGATACTGAGGTCTGTACTAACAGCCCGCGGCTGTCCTCCTTTAGAGCAACCTCCCTCATTGAGGTCTCCGCCACGTTAGCCAAAATGAAAAGCGGCTCTCCTCTTGACCCAGCCCCGGCCAGACTATTAAAAGCTGCCGCCCCTAGCATAGCCACTACCATCAGGGATCTCATTAACATCTCCTTGCGCCAAGGCACAGTGCCGCCCAACTGGAAAAATGCGGTTGTCAAAGCCCTGCTAAAAAAACCCCATCTGAATCCTGACGACATGTCTAACTATAGACCCATATCACTCCTTCCCTGCATCAGCAAGATGGCGGAGAAACTAGTTAATTCCCAACTCTCCCAATTCCTTGAGACCAACAAAATCCTGTGCCCATCTCAAACTGGCTTTCGGCCCGGCCAGGGCACGGACACAGCCCTCCTCTCCGTCATTGAGGAATCAAGGCGCATTCTGGATTCAGGAGGATCAGTGTCGGTGATCCTCCTGGACCTCAGTGCCGCCTTTGATACGGTGGATCACCGTGTCCTTCTACATCGCCTGGCCAGGGCAGGAATTGTGGGCTCAGCACACGCCTGGATTAACTCCTTCCTATCAGGCCGTTCATTTCAGGTGTGGGACGGCAACTCTCGCTCAGACCCCCTTCCACTCACATGTGGAGTCCCGCAGGGGTCCTCGCTTAGTCCCACCCTGTTTAATGTTTACATGGCCCCCCTGGAAGACGTCGTGACCCCCTATGGGATCAAAATTGTCAACTACGCTGACGACACCCAACTTGTCGTCTCCCTCTCCCAGCTGGATAAACACCCAGACAGCCTGCGGAACTGCCTCCAGGACATCTACTCCTGGATGTGCGAATCTTCCCTAAAATTGAACGGTTCTAAAACCGAAATTATGCTCCTGGGCAACAAATGGTCATCAATTCCCGCCTCGGTGTGGCCGGACACCTTTGGTGAGATACCCACTCCAAAGACAGAAGTCAAAACGCTAGGCGTTTGGCTGGAACCAAGCCTCACCATGAAGACCCAGGCAACCAAGACCGCTGGAACATGCTTTGGCCTCCTGCGGTCAACCCGCAAAATTCTCCCTCTCCTTCCTCCGCTATCCAGGAAACTGCTGGTTCAAGGGCTCATCCTAGCCAGACTTGACTATAGCAACGCCGTCTACCTCGGTGCACCGGAGTTTACCTTAGCCAAACTCCAACGGGCACAAAACGCTGCGGCAAGGCTCATAATGGACCTCCCCCCTAGAGCCTCTGCCAAATCAGCCCTCAAGGCCCTGCACTGGCTCCCTGTCCGCCAGCGAGTTGAGTTTAAAGCAATGTGCACCAGTCACAAACTCATTAATGGTGCCGGCCCGGCCGCCCTGAAAGACCTGGTCGCCCCCTACAAAGCCCCTAGGTCACTGCGCTCGGACGACGAGCATCTGGCCATCGTCCCTAAATTTAAGAAGGCTCGGACCGGTGGCCGTCGCTTTTCGGTCAAAGCCTCCTCAGGCTGGAACGCACTGCCTCGCCACTTGCGTCTGGAACCCTGCCACGCCCTCTTCCGGAAAAAACTAAAAACTTTCTTATTCCCCAAATAGTCTTCCGGTCCCCCCTCCTCTTGGATATCACAGCTCTATAGCGCGGGGATGCCTCCGGGTCACCAGGCGCTTTATAAATTTATAAATAATAATAATAATTTATAAATTTATAAATAATAATAATGATCTGAAAGCAGAGGGGACAGAGTCTGGGTCACTCAGCAGTGACCAGGCCGGAACCAGATGGAACCAGGCGATGTCGGGCGCTTTCAGGTCGTTGATGGGTTGCTTCTCTCCACTGCCACGTGGACTCTGGGGCACCGAGGATGTCCAGGAGTGGATCACGAGCTGACCCATGCAGGCTCTCGCTGTCGGCGGTGTCGGCTTCCGGATCGGAGTCAACAACACTTGGCAAGGGCAACCCATGCAGGATTCGAAGATGGCGTTACACTCGGACCAGGAGGGTCAGAGCAAGCGCTCCTTTTCAGGGGAGCGAGTGCAAGTCTGGAGCAACCAGATTCACAAGTTGGTTTGCAAGGTTCGTCGGCACAGGGGCCACAAGCCAACGGGCAAGTGACCTGGCCAACCCGTTGAGCTAAAAGATGCAGAAGGGCCCCACGCAGCACTCGGGGAGTGTAGAGGGGTGAGCTTCAGTGCAAGAGAGGCTCAGGGCTGGGGCTTCTCAGACCCCAATGCACAGCTTCGAGGATCACTCGAGGGCTGCACGGTCAGCGTCTCGTGGTCTTTCCAAGATGGCGGGCCCGACGCTTCAGGCCGTCTCCACGGGTCTCAGCTCTGCAGGGACTGTGGATCGAGCTGTTATAAGGCAGGATCGCTTGGTCTTGTCGACCTCTGTCGCTCGAGTTCCGGCAGGAACTGCAACAAAGCAAACGTCGAGGTGCTGGATGGTGCCTGTTTGCACAGGGTGATCACTCCTTGACCACAAGGGAGATTCTTCAGTCTTCTACGTCGAGTAGGATGTCGAAGGGTCCAGAGTTTTGTTTCATAAGTTTCAGTCAGGATAATCTGAGTGCGTTGGCACTGCTCCCATTCTTATACCAATCTAGGGGGCTGGATTACCTTATAGGTCCCCTCCTATGGGTGGGACCCAGGAAGGGGGTGGTGACACCCCTTCCCCTTTGTCCAGGTCGCACTGGGACTCGGGCTGGTGTGCCCCAGAACCGGTTTGACTGGATTATGCAAGGGAAAGCCTTGTGCGGCCCAGGCCGTGTCTGGTTTCTTTCAAACCTCCCTGCTACAATCCACTATCTCCTGTTTGGGGTGGTGTGACACCTCCCCGCGACAGGAAAGCCTTTGTCCAGGCCTCCTTGGCTGAGTTTCGGTCAGCAGCAGGAGGTCAGACTTGTGTCTGTGGCAGAAGCGTCTATTTTGTGATGCTGAAGCTCTTTCAAAATCAACCGCGTTTCAGTAAAGTAACATGTCTTCTCCCTCTAGAAGGGTGGAATGCTATCCCCATCGACAGAACTGTCGAGGGGATAGTATTCCAAATCGTATGACACCTTACACGACATGTTTTGATAAAGCCAAACCAAAGTTAACATATAACTTCGAGGATTATAATGCACTTAATAGTATATGGTATGGCAATATCCCGGAACAGCTTAGGGAGTTGTTCCCGACAGCTGCAGACAGGCTCAGCTCAAGCTCGAGCTCCATCTCACATTAAACCATGCACTCTGCCTCCAGGATTGATAAGGCCTTCCATAGGAGTGACTCACAGTTTTATATGTGTCCAGATATAGGTTTAGATATAGGTATACTATATCTAAGCAAGAGGTGATTACACCAACTTGCCCCAGCTGAGTGATCAGCCAGTTGTGTCAATTTAAGAACCAGCCAGAGGTGGCAAAAGCTATGCTGCAGCCCCTGGTAGGCCTTGGAGGCACCTATGCCCTGAGCACCTATAGTGCATGGTACAGGGGCTGACAAGGAGTCCAGTTCCAATTGGGTTATGTACCTATAGTACATGTATGTGAATTTAGAGAGAGAACAGCAGGCTGGGGGTCTGATTAGCAGACCCGCAGCCTCATTAAGTCGAAAACCAGTGAAGCAAAAAGCAAAAATTGGGGTGACCATAGGATAGCAGACCCTACTCTCCTACACCAACGTTTCTCTCTAGGGGTCAGCCTTCTGCTAATGAAAGCAATGGGCTGGTCTTGACCATCTACATAAAGTAGTGAAAGTGCAGCTCCCACCCCCAACTCAGAAGCATCTGTTTGGACAATGTACTCTTTTAGTAGTCAGGACTCTTTAGGATAGGTGCAGAGCACATGGCCTTCTTCAGGTCATCAAATGCCTATTGACAGCTAACTGTCCACTGAACCTTCTTTGGCATCTTTTTGGATGTCAGATCATTTAATGGTGTCACAATGGACCCATAGTGCTTTACAAATTTCCTGTAGTACCCAGTCAGGCCCAAGAAAACTCTGACCTGTGTCTGGGTGGTTGGAGGAGCCCTGTCCGGTATGATCTGTATCTTGCTCTCCAGTGGTTGAACCTGACCCCAACCTACCAGGTGGCCCAGGTACACAACCTTGCTCTGCCCTTTCTGGCACTTGGTAGCCTTGATAGTTAGGCCTGCCTTTTGCAGGGCCTCCATAACTCCCTTCAGGTGGACCAGGTGGACCAGGTGATCCTCTCAGGTGGAGCAGAAGACAGCAATATCGTCTAGATATGCTGCACAAAAGTCATCCAACCCAGTAAGGACTTGATTCACCAACCTTCGGAAAGTGGCAGGTGCATTCTTCAAACAAAAGGGCATTACCACAAACTGATAATTTTCACTGGGGGTTGAGAATGCTGTTTTTGCTTTTGACTCCTCAGCTAGCCTGATTTGCCCATAACCAGCTGTCAGATCAAATGTGCTCAGAAGCAAATTTATCTTAGAGCTCATTTGCCCTTGGAATAGGATGAGCATCTGTCCCAGTGACAGCATTGAGACCTCTATAGTCCACACAAAATCTCATTTCTCTCTTTCCATCTTTGGTATGAGGTTTTGCACAAGGACTACTGGGCTGGCCCAGGGGCTCTCTGATGGCTCAATTACTCCAAGTTCAAGCATTTTCTGCTCCTCAGCCTTTATACAATCCCTGACATGGTCAGGTTGCCTGTAGATTTTACTCTTCACAGGCAGACTGTCACCAGTGTCCACCTCATGGGTGCACCAGTTAGTTTGACTGGGTGTGAGTGAAAACATGTGTCTGAAAGACTGTAGAACCTGTCTGCAGTCTTGTTGCTGCTGGTCAGTGAGGCTGCCATCTAAGGCCACACCATCAACTGAACCATCTTCTGGGTTATGGGATAACAAGTCTGGGAGAGGGTCACTCTCTTCCTCTTGCTCCCCATCTGTAGCCATGAGCAAGCTCATGTCTTCCCTGTCAACAAATGCTTTCAATCTGTTCACATGGAGCACCCTGTGGGGGCTCCTGGGGGCGCAAAGGTCCACCAAGTAGGTGACCTCTCCCCTTTTCTCAATGATGGTGTGGGGTCCAGACCTTTTGTCTTGGAGAGCTGCTGGGGCCACTGGCTCCATCACCCACACCTTCTGTCCTGGCTGGTACTCAGTCAGCACAGCCTTTTGGTCATGCCAAGCTTTTTGGAGTTCTTAGCTAGCCTCAAGGTTTTTGAATGCTTTCTCCATGTATTCAGCCATCATGGAGCGGAGACCAAGTACATAGTCCGCCATGTCAAGTTTAGGCTTTTTGAGAGGTAACTCCCATCCTTCCTTCACAAGACACAAGGGACCCCTTACAGGATGCCCAAACAAAAGCTCAAAAGGGCTGTAGCCAACCCCCTTTTGTGGGATCTCTCTGTAAGCAAAGAGAAGGCAGGGTAAAAGGATGTCCCATCTTCGCCTAAGCTTTTCAGGTAACCCTTTTATCATCCCTTTTAGGGTCTTGTTGAATCTTTCAACAAGCCCATTGCACTGTGGATGGTAGGGTGTAGTGAATTTGTAGTTAACACCACACTCCTTCCACATTGCTTTTAGATATCCAGACATGAAGTTGGTACCTCTGTCTGAAAGAACCTCCTTTGGAAAGCCCACTCTGGAGAATACTCCAAGTAGGGCCCTTGCCACAACAGGAGCTGTTGTGGTCCTCAGGGGAATTGCCTCTGGATACCTGGTGGCATGATCCACTACCACCAGTATAAATCTGTGCCCAGATGCTGTTGGGGGGTCCATTGGTCCAACAATGTCTATCCCCACTCTTTCAAAGGGTACCCCCACCACAGGTAGTGGTATGAGGGGGGCCTTTGTGGTGCCACCTGATTTGCCACTGGCTTGGCAGGTGACACAGGAGCGACAAAACTCCTTGGTATCTTCTGACAAGCGAGGGACAAGCCTGTCCCAAGTCTTGTTCTGGCCTAAGTGTCCTGCTAAAGGAATATCATGTGCCAAGGTTAGAAGGAAGCCCCTAAATTGCAGAGGTATGACCAACCTCCTGGCAGCACCAGGCTTGGGGTCTCTAGCCTCTGAATAAAGGAGCCCATCATCCCAATACACTCTATGGGTACCTTGAGCATTCCCAGCAGCCTCAGCAGCAGCCTGCTGTCGGAGGGGTTCAAGAGAAGGGCAAGTTAATTGAGCCTGCCCCAGATCTGCCCTTGAGGGTCCCCCAGTCCCCAGAAACTCAACCTGATCAGGTTCAAGCTCTTCAGGGACAGTCTCCTCTTGGATCACAGAATAAGCCTCCTGTGAGGCCTGATCCTCAACCTGGGGCAAGTGGGAAGGCACTGCCTAAACCCTCTTGCTCTTTCTCTTGGGTTGTGCTTGGTCTATTGTTCCAAGATCCAGCATAGGTTCAGGTAAGCACGTTTTGGCCTGTGACCTGGTCACAGCAAGGGCATGTGCTGAAATACCTAGCATCTCTGCATGAGTCCTGTACTCCACTTCTGACCACATTGAATTCTCTAGATCATTGCCCAAAAGAC
Source organism: Lissotriton vulgaris (assembly GCF_964263255.1). Lineage (NCBI taxonomy): Eukaryota > Metazoa > Chordata > Amphibia > Caudata > Salamandridae > Lissotriton > Lissotriton vulgaris. The sequence goes on from NC_141697.1 coordinate 846,572,456, forward strand.
AGTCAACTGGGTGGTCTGCACTTACCACAACTCTCTTGAGGCCATCTACCCCTCCCCAGGAGAAGTTTACAACTGCCACCCTATGGGGAGTAGTGACATTGCGAGCATTGGTCACCAGGTAATTATCACCCAGTATGAATTGTCCAGGGTCCACAAAGTTAGGTGTCACCATTGTGACACTGGCACATGTGTCCCTGTAGGCCTGAGCCACTTTACCATTAATCAATGGTGTCTGCCTGTACTTTCCCAGAGAACTGGGACTCACAGTAAGGGACATATCAATGTCCCCCTCACAGATCAAGACTGCCTGAGTAGGAACTCTGACTAGGCCAGGCTCCATCTCAGTACCCATGGTTAAACCCACTATAACTTTAGTTTGGGGACCACGACTGCTGACTGTACTAGGGGGTGCAGTTGCCTTAGGGACTGCAGTGGCAGGGGCTCCACCTTTCTTAGTGCACTCACTAATCCAGTGAGAAACTGACTTACAGTAATTACACCAAGGTTTCTTTGGGCCATCATTCTTCTTCTTTTTTCCATTTTGGGACCCCCCCTCCTTAGTATTATTTTGGGGGCCTGAAGAAGACTTCTGGTCTTTTTGTTTCTGGTCTCCACCCTTCTGGTCTGCCTTTTTCTGATCACCACCTTGGTTCTGGGGCTTCTACTTAACCCTGGTTCTGACCCATTTGTCTGCCTTCTTTCCCAATTCTTGGGGAGAGGTCAGATCTGAGTCAATCGGGTGCTGATGCAACAACTGGTTCTGGAAATTATTAAGGATCTGTTCTCTCATTATTAGATTGTACACTCCTGTATAGTCTGAAACTTTACTTCCCAGCAACCAACCTTCCAGAGCCTTAGTGGCACAATCAACAAAGTCAGTCCAGTCCTTAGTCTGAGTCTTTTGGGTATCTCTGAACAACAGCCTGTATTGCTCAGTGGTTAGGTCAAACCCTTCAATCAGAGCACTCTTAAGGCCAGAGTAGTTTTTAACATCTTCAGGTCTAACAGTGAGGAGCTTATCTCTTCCTTTTTCTGAAAAGGAAAGCCACAAGATTGCTGCCCATTGGTCCTGAGGAACCTGCTGTACCATGCAGGCTCTCTCAAGAGCAGTTATCCATTTGTGGATGTCATCCCCATCTCTGTAGGGGGCACAATCTTACTCAGGTTTCTATGGTCATAGGACCTGTCTTTATCCTTGGGGATAATGTTGCTGCCACCAGTGGAATCTAATCCACTTAACTTTTGCTCCCTTGCCAAAGCAAGTTTAGCTTGGGCAAGGGCTATCTCTTCCTTCTCTATCTGGAGTTGGACAGCTCTCCTCCTAGCCTCATTTTCCTTTCTCTGAGGGGAAGTCATTCCCCTTTGAGATCCACTAGAGGCATTGGACTGGTCAGATTCCCTTGAGGGAGATCTAACCCTTCTATTCCCAGGGTTAAGTCTACTATTGGGCCTGGAAAGGTGGACACCTTCTCTAGTCCCATGTAGCCTTAAGTTGGCCTGGTTCAGTGCTCTAACTTGAATCTGGTAACCCCCCCCCTTCCTGATCATCTGACTCATTTCCATCCACATCCTCGTCTACCTCTTCAGGATCAACTTCTGGGACATTAATATCATGAGGTGAGTTTTCCTCTCCTATCTTACTTGAAGGACCTGAAGTAGATTCCTTCTTAAGAGCAGCTTTCTCTAGGATTGCTATGAGGATAGGGATGGTGGGGTTGTGACCGCTTTTCAGCCCCCTTGAAGTGCATAAGGGACTCAAGTCCTTGTGGCTGAGTTTTTCATAACTGGATGGTACTTTTTGAGAGTCACCCACAGGTAGAGAACTGGAGGGTTCACCTGTGCCAGGCATGACTAGTGAGGTGTAAGTGGTGCACTTACCTACACTATTTGTTTTCCTACTGGAACCTCTATAGAGGTTGTAGTCAGGGTGTGCTAAGCCCTTTGGTCTACAACCACTAAGTTCAGTAGAACTTAAGTATGCTGAGTTTTGTTTATATGTACCTAGGTACTTGATGTGAGCTTTCAAATGATATTGTCAAAGATTACAATTGGTAAAACAACAGCAAGCTCAAATCCCAACTGCTGCACACCAATGTGAGAAGTTGGCCTGGTATATGATGACCACTAATTCTAGTGAGCACCTTGTACCAGTCCAAACGACCCTTATGGTGATTGGTTGTAAGTCTACCTTATAGACCAGCTATCCTAATGGTAGGGTGGACAAAGCAGTCTTAGGCTAAACTCAAGAGGGCATGTGAAGCCAGCTGTTTTACCATATGCAATCCCTTTTAATACCAAATGAAAGGTGTGAGAAGTTGGCCTGATATATGATGTTTCCAATTCTGGAACCACCTTGTATCAGTCCAAACAATCCCTTATGGTGTCTGGTTGTAAGTCAACCTTATAGACAAGCTATCCTAGGGGTAGCATGGACTAAGCAGCCTGAAAGGCTAAACTCAAGAGGTCGTGTTAAGCGAGCTGTTTTACCAATCACAATCCTGTAATATCAAATGAAAGGACACCACACAAGTATATATTATAAAAATATATGTATTTATTGCTAAAATAATCCCCAGTACTCTTTATGAGCAAAGGGGCACAAGCGTTAAATCAAAAGCACAGAATAACATACAAAGTTGCACAATTATGGATGAGGGCGGGTGGCCACTCAAACCATATATTAAGAAAGTGGTATAAGAGATACCAATCGAACAGTGGTTAGGCCTAGGGCCTAGGGAATTGCTGGGAGCAGTCGGGACAAGCAATGCTGTAGTTGGGAAAAGCCTGCGGGATTCGGGTGCAGCGCTTAAAGCACACGCATGCACCAATGCAAAGTCAATGGTGCGTAAAAGTTACACAGTTAGAGTTTAAGGATACTTCAGCTCAACCTAGAAGGATAAAACTTTAGACACAGACCCTAGAGGTGTGTACCAGTGTGGGAACACCGGTGTTGCTGAGTTACCTCACCCACAGGAAGCGGGTGCATAGGGTTGAAGTGGCGTTGGGTTTCGTCACGCAGGTTGTTGGTGCTTGAAGCTGAAGATGCTGCAGGCAATGTGAAGGAGAAGTGTCCGGTGTGATCCAAGGGTGGATCAGAGTCGTAAAGTACCTGAAAGCAGAGGGGACAGAGTCTGGGTCACTCAGCAGTGACCAGGGTGGAACCAGGCAAATTCGGGCGCAATCAGGTGGTTGTCAAAGAGCTGCCACGTGGGCTCTGGGGCATCTGCGACATCCAGGAGCGGGTAACGAGCTGTCCCACGAAGGCTCTCACCATCGGCGCTGTTGGCTTCAAGATCAGAGCAAACAACACTTGGCAAGAGCAATCCACGCAGGATGGAAGATTGCTTCTCACTCGGACCAGGAGGGTCAGAGCGGGTGCTCCTGTTCAGAGAAGCGGGTGCAAGTCTGGAGCAACCAGAATCACAAGTCGGATTTCAAGTTTCGTTGGCACAGGGGCCACAAGCCAGCGGGCAATTGACCGGGCCAACGCTTTGAGCCAAAGTAAGAACAGAAGGGCCCCACGCAGCACTCGTCGAGTGTTGAGGGGTGAGCTTCAGTGCAAAAGTGGCTCAGGGCTGGGGCTTCTCAAACCCCGTTGTACAGCTTCGAGGGTCTCTCGTGGGCTGCACGGTCAGCGTCTCGTGGTCTTTTCAATATGGCGGGCCCCACGCTTCCGGTCGCCTCCACGGGTCTCAGCTCTGCAGGTACTGTGGATCGGGCTGTTAGAAGGCAGGCAAGCTTGATCTCGTCGATCTCTGTTGCTTGAGTTCCAGCGGGAACTGCAACAAAGCAGACGTCAAGGTGCTGGATGGTGCCTGTTTGCACAGGGTGGTCACTCCTTGACCACAAGGGAGTTTCTTCAGTCTTCTACGTCGAGTAGGATGTCGAAGGGTCCAGAGTTTTGTTTCAAATGTTTCATCAGGATAATCTGAGTGCATTGGCACTGCTCCCATTCTTATACCAATCTAGGGGGCTGGATCACCTGCTAGGTCCCCTCCTATGGGTGGGACCCAGGAAGGGGGTGGATACACCCCTTTCCCTTTGTCCAGGCCACGCTGGGACTGGGGCTGGTTTGCCCCTGAACCGGTTTGGCTGGATTATGCAAGGGGAAGCCTTGTGCTCCCCAGGCAGTGTCTGGTTTCTTTCAAACCTCCCTGCTACAATCCACTATCTCCTGTCTGGGGTGGTGTGACACCTCCCTGTGACAGGAAAGCCTTTGTCCAGGCCTCCTGTGCTGAGTTTCGGTCGGCAGTAGGAGGTCAGATTTGTGTCTGTGGCAGAAGCATCCATTTTGTGGATCTGAGGCTCTTTTAAAAATCAACCGCGTTTTAGCAAAGTAGCATGTTGTCTCCCTCTAGAGGGGTGGAATGCTATCCCCGTTGACAGGACTGTCGAGGGGATAGTATTCCAAATCGTATGACACCTTACATGACATGTTTTGATAAAGCCAAACCAAAGTTAGCATATAACCGCAAGGATTATAATGCACTTAATAGTATATGGTATGGCATTATCCCGGAACAGCTTAGGGAATTGGTCCCGACATCTGCAGACAGGCTAAGCTCATGCTAGAGCACCATCTCACATAAAACCAAGCACTCTGCCTCCAGGATTGTTAAGGCCTGCCATAGGAGTGACTGATAGGTGTATATGTGTCCAGATAGGTTTAGATATAGGCATACTATATCTAAGCAAGGGGTGATTACACCACCTTGCCCCAGCTGAGTGATCAGCCAGTTGTGTCAATTTTAGATAGCCAGCCAGGGGTGGCAAAAGTTATGCTGCAGCCCCTGGTAGGCCTTGGATGCACCTATGCCCTGGGCACCTATAGTGCTCTGTACAGGGGCTGATAAGGTGACCCAAACCAATCTTGTTATGCACCTAGGGTTCATGGAATCCATTTTACAGAGAGAGCAGATAGTCTGGGGCCCTGATTAGCAGGGAACCAGGCCAACTAAGTCGAAAACCAGCTAAGCACAAGGCAAAAAATCTGGGGTAACCATAGTCAGGTAGCCACCATCCTACAAAAGGACACCACACAAGTTATATATTATAAAATATATGTATTTTTTTCTAGAATAATCCCCTTAACTCTTTATGAGCACAGTAGCACAAGCGTTAAACAAAGGACACAGTATAACATACAATAAGCTGCACTATTATGGATAGGTCGGGTGGCCACTCAAACCATATATTAAGAAAGTGGTATAAGAACCACGTCACAAACAATAAACAGGCCTAGGGCCTTGGGAATCACTGGGCCTACACTGGACTAATGAAGGTTAGGTCGGGAGAGGCCCACAGGATACGGGTGCAGCTTCTATAGGCAACCGCGTTTATCATACAAGTCAATGGTGCGCAAAAATCATAAAGTTATAGGTTTCAGAGACTTCCGATTGGACTAGAACTTAGCCACTTAAAACTAGGACACTAGAGGTGTAATCCCCTATGGGAGCACCGGAGTTAGCTTGTTACCTCACCCACAGGAAGCAGGTGCATATGTGCCAAAGTGTGTCGGGTTTCGTCGTGGAGTTCTATGGAGCCTGTAGTTCAAGATGCTGCAGGCGGCTAGGAGACAAGAGTCCGGTTGAATCCAAGGGTGGATCGAAGATGTAAAGTACCTGAAAGCAGAGAGGACAGAGTTCAGGTCACTAGCCAGTGACCAGCGAGGAACCAGGAGGGAACCAGGCGATGTTGGGTTGCAATCAGGTGATGTCGAGGTGTTTGTCTCCGCTGCCACGTGGACCAGGAAAGATCGAGGATGACCAGCTGGTGAACAAGAGCTGTCCCACAAACTCTTGCTGTCGGCGGTTTCAGTACTCGATTCGGAGTCACCAAGCCTTGGCAAAGGCAACCCACGCAGGATTCGAAGATGTCTTCTTGATCGTACCGGGAAGGTCGATCGATGGCTCCTTTTCAGGGGAGCTGGGGCCAGTCTGGAGCAACCAGACCAGCAGTGTAGTTTTGTAGTTTCGTCATCACAGAGGCCACTAGCCAACGGGCAAGCGACCAACAGCGTGTCGAGCAGAAATATGAAAGAGGGCCCCACGCAGCACTCAGTGAGTGTGGAGAGGTGATCTTTGGTGCAAAAGCTGCTCGGGCTGAGGCTTCTCGTACCTCAAAGCACAGCATCGAGGGAGCCTCGGGAGCTGCACAGGAAGCACTTTGTTGACTTTTCAAAATGGCCGGTCCCACATCTCTCGTCGCCTTCAGGGGTCTAAGCTTTGCTAGGACTATGGATTGAGCTGTTGGAAGTCTAGGTCTTGTCGGTCTCTGTTGTTCGAGCTCCGACGGGAGCAACGGCAAAGAAAGTCTTGTCGCGCTGATGGTGCCTGTTTGCACAGGGTGGCCACTCCTTGACCACAAGCGAGATTTTTCAGTCTTCTACATCGAGATGGATGTCGAAGGGTCCAGATGTATGTTTTAAAGTTTCAGTCAGGATGATCTAACTTGCAATGGCACAGCTCCTACCTTTATTCCAAATAAAGGGGCTGGATCACTTGCTGGGTCCCTCCCATCTTTCATCTATTGACACCCAAATGTTGTTGACTCACCTTGTACACCATGATCTGATCCATCCTTACTGCTCCTACTCAGACACTTCCTCCTGCAAGCGTCTCACCTCATCCCAAGTATCTGCCACAGCCAACATCACATTGAAATTGGTCCCTTTCATTTTCTCATTCTTATATTCCCCATTAAAGGTACAAGCATTCAAAGCACATTAATGAACAATTTCATCTGCATAGTTATTTCCAGAAGCCACATAGTCAGCCCCAGTCCAGTGCGTAGAGACCCAGATGAGGTCATGAATACCCTTTGAGAACACAGCTGTCTGAAGTCATGAATAACTCGGAACCCATACTGGTTACAATGTAGATTGTCACACAAAGGTTCTCAGAAACCCAACATACACCAGTCGGAGCAACTAGCTCAGTCACTTGCGGAGAGTGTACTCCTTGTAACCAAGCAGCTTCCACCACACCGGTAACAGTATAAACAGCAAAAGCAGCTCTCAAATTTCATCAATTGTCCCTTAAAGATGAGCCAACAACAAATAGATCATAATCAGAATTGGGCAGTTGATTATCGACAATGTCACGATGTGGTTTGATACACAGTTCAGTGACATCAAGACAGTCAAGGTCTTCACTTTCCTGGAGTAGGTAACAAGGTAGCAGAGTTAAATACAGAGCAACGTTTCAACGTGATGTTTTCACCACCAAAATTATCTGCTCATATTTGTTCAACCAGTTGCTTGTCAAATGTTGCGACTTGGTTCTGGTTAACAAAATTTCACTTTAGTAGGGAACATATACAGTTAATGGGTGACTCATCATGATACTCTTGCATCGTTCAATACTGACACCTGTTGCAACAATGGCTTGAGACATCCAGGCAATGCTGAAGCCAAGGGATCCAAAGTAGCAGAGAAATAGTCAACTGGTGTACAGGCACTACCATGTAACTGTGTGAGGATAGAGAGTGCACACCCTTCTCGTTCATGGAAGAACAACAAAAATGCTTTGTTGCAATCAGGCATTCCTAGAGCCGGAGCGTAGCACAGGCTCTCTCTCAGCTCCATGAAAGCAAATATCCCATCAAACCGGATACATCCTTATGTGTTGGAGTCTTCAAAGGTTTAGCCAACAGGGAGACTGTTGGGAGCCACTGTCGACAGTAGCCCAACATTCCCAGGAACATCCTGACCTCCTTTTGGGTTAGCGGTGGATTCATTTGCATGTTTTCTGACACTCGCGCTGGTGACACCTTCCTCTTGCCCCTCTTGATCGGATGTCTTAAGTACTGCACTTCATTTAGACAATACTGAAGATTACTTGGGGGAAACCTTTTACCCAGCAGCAGCTCGCACAGGAAAACGCTGTGGGGCAGTGAGGCAGGGTGAGGCGGGACAGGGGGGGGGTAGTGGAATTCGACATACAATGGGAATGTGAACAGTAAATTAATAAATAAATAAAACCACTAACCTTGCATTCGCCACATCGCTGAGCTTGTACCTTATGAGCCTGTATATTTTGGGTGGGTTTTATCACCATTTTTAAATATAGGGATTATAATCGAAGTGCACCATGTAGGTGGTGGGCCTTGGGAGTCATTATGGCAAGCAGCAAATTTGAGTTCAGTTTTCAATTCTATTGAGTTGACTGATCACGGCCGTATGCAATTAAAACCATACCATATTGCAAACAGATTCTCGTGTCCTTTGTTGATCGAAGTTCCCACTTCAACTAAAAATCCCGCTTTAAAGACATGGTGTTTTCTGTAAAGTGGACAAAATGCAATTCAAGTTTGAATCAGATGTTGTGCAAAAATACAGCATGTAAATGAATCCGGCCATGGTGTGGAGAAGCTATGGAGGGCTCACGCACTACAAAATACAATGCTGTCATCTGCCATCCATTTACCCACTGTACATCAAAGTTTTAAAAAAGGCAAAGACGGGGGAATGTATGCAATTAACATCAAAAATACTGCATTAATATCAAGGAGTCACAGATACAGAACTCCAATAAAGAGTAGTGCATGAACCTGCATTGGCAATGCACCAAAAGTTATTTTGAATGTAATTAACTTGCCAGTTGAGGAAACAGAAAAGTCAGACAAAAGGAATGGGTTTATTCAGGGTTCAGAAAACTAGCAAGCTGTCTGCACAGAATCAGCCTGATACATCATTCTCCCGTTTTGCGAGGCCCTAATAGAGATTCATAGCGAATCGCTATTAAGGACTCGCAAAACGGGATTCATGTAGAAATTGCATGAAGATATGCGATTCCTACATATTCCTTATTTGCGATTAGCAAATTGCTAATCGCAAATAAGGAATAACTCGCCATTCATTCCTATGCGCCAAAAGGCCCATAGGAATGAATGGAGAGTATTCCTTATTTGCGATTAGCAATTTGCTAATCGCAAATAAGATAGCGATTTGAAGGGTGCCAGGGGTGTCCAAAGGACACTCTGTAGCACCCCTCAAATGAAATTTTACACAGGTGTTGCACACACACATGTCCAAAGGACATGTGTGTGTGTAACATGCAACTCAGAAAAATGCATTTGAATACATTTTTCTGAGTTTTCGCAATTTACCATGAGGTCTGACCTCGCGGTAAATTGCGGCTAGAAATTGCGATTTCGCAAAAATAAATTGGATGATGAATTGCATTTAAGGAATCTCAAATAGAGATTCCTTAAATGTAATTCCTCGCAAAATTGCGAGATCGCAATTAGCGATTTTTACATTTGGGATGCTGAATCCCAAATGCAAAAATCGCTCTCGCAAAGGGCCAGATTCTCAGAATCTGGCCCTTTGCATACGCTATTTTCTTTGAGGAATCGGGCGGATAGTGACCAGATTTGTTGTGTTCTAAATCCTGAGAATTGCCCTGAAAAAGACCTAGCCATAAGAAAGTATGAAAAAAACCTTACCTTAAAAAGAGGGGATTTTGAAAACCTGCTGGTTAATTGACCACAGATAATGTTTCAGGATTTTGTTATAAATATATTAATTCAACCAAGCAAAAGCTTCTTAGTTAGTTGGCTGAGTTGCACACCAGAGAGCTACTCACAGGTAGATGGAGAGCCAGCGTTTGCTCAAGAGCTACTCGGGGGGGGGGGTGTAGCAATTGAAAGAGACACCGGTATCTTCAAGTAATCCGGTTCTTTATTAAAACCCCCAATACAGGAGACATCAGAAGTACAGCAGTAAGTAATCAGGATCCTCTCATAACTGACTCCCACGAACCCCATACACAAGTCAACAATTCCAGAACACAGTAAACATTCCACTGGTACTACATAGCTCTTAAAGCGACATACTACACAATCCCCCTTCTTAATGAAACAATAAAAAAAAATAGATAGTTAAGTACAATCAAACAATTCCAAATGTTTTGGTTTTTTAACAATTCTCCCACTTGAGGTTTTAACAATGGTGTTATTAGGAACACTGGATGTACTTGGTGACGAAATTTTGTCAGTCAAATCATCAGGATACACATTGGATGTAACATTGGATGTACCAGGAATAACATGGGAAGTACCAGGTAACACATTCTCTTCAACTTGTAAATTAAACTCAGGAAAAGAATTACTGTCATGAATGTCAGAGTCCAAACACTCATCCCTAGGTTGATTAAGGTTACACGAGACATCCTTGCACTGAGAACTCTCAGCACTAATGTCCCACCAACATGGTGCACAACTTTTTTCCTCCACTTGGTTTTCCCCTTTGGCTACAGGAGCGAGACGACTAAAATGCCATACCTCTCCATTTTGCAATAAAGCTGTGTTATTCATAACTTTGACTACCAATCTGGGTTCACTGTACCTACTCTCACCCTTGATGGTTTTCCTAGCACTTTTCACATGAACCCATTGGTCCTTAGACAAATTAACCTCTTTAACTCCATGTTTAGAATCATAGTAGATTTTATTCTTCATCTGAGAATTTTTAATGTCCTCTCTCACCTTAGACAAATCACAATTAGTCATACCACCTTTATCCATCCACCCTGGATTGACCTTAGTATGTGGAATTCTGCCTCTCATTAGCGAAAATGGACTTTGATTTGTAGAACCATGAATAGTGTTCCTATAAGCCCAAAGCAACTTTTTTAACTCAAAATTCCATGACAAACTGCCTTTGTTTGCCAATTGTAGCATACCTTTAATACTGCGATTAGCCCTTTCTACAATACCATTTCCAGCCGGATGATAAAGAGCTGTAAATCTCTGTTGTATACCAGAAGACAATAAGTAATTTTTCATTTCTTGGGATTTAAATTGTACTCCATTATCCGACAAAATGTACTTAGGACAACTTTCCCTTAAGAAAATCTCATCCAAGAAATTAACCACGGTCCTGGTATTGATAACATTGACAACACTAATTTCTAACCACCTTGAAAACGTGTCAATCAACACTAAAATGTATTTCTGTACACCATCTTGCCACACAACAGGGCCCATAAAATCAATAGCTAAAACCTCCCAAGGAAGCTTTGGACAATCCGGTGATGCCAATGGTGGATTAAAAGTTGTAAAGGTCTTATCAGAAACCTCACATTGAACACAAGACCTAACACACCTCTCAACTTCAACATCCATCCTAGGCCACCAATACAGTTCCTTTACACGAAGTTTGGTACAAGTAATGCCAGAGTGACCCTCATGACACAGGTCAATAATTTTTTTCCTCAAGTCTTTAGGTGGAACAACTCTATTACCACGAACAACCAACATATCTGAGATACTAAGTTCATCCCGAACTTCCCAGAATCCTCTTAAATCATCATTTACAATCTTCTTATCCATGCCTTTCCAACCTTTAACAACTAGTTGTCTCACCACACTCAAAATCTGATCAGAGTTTTCTGCATCACGCCACTCTTCCTTGCTGAAACTACTCTGAGCATTGTCAAAAGATACATGAGCAATAGAAAAATCATTCCACTGATTTTTATCCAACTCAATCAAAGGCAAAGACATACAACTTAGAAAATCAGCAGTGAAATTCCTTGCACCAGGAACATAACGAATGTTATACATGAAATCCTGGAGTCTCATCGATAATCTAGCTATCCTAGCTGTGGCATTGATGAGACCATCAGTCGTTAACAACTTAATCAAAGGTTTATGATCACACCGAACTACAAACTTCCGTCCCCACAAGAACTTACGGAAATGTTCTAAAGCCCAGACGACAGCAAGTGTTTTCCTCTCAACAACAGAATAACGTTCTTCAGTAGGAGTAAGAGAGCGTGAGGAAAATGCAATGATAACCTCTTCATTGTGTTCATTAATCTGGGTAAGAACACTGCCTAAACCTTTGCTGCTGGCGTCAGTCGTAACAAAGGTATCAGCTGTAGGATCAAAACCTTGTAAACTAGGCGCTTGGGCAATAGCTATTTTTATCTCCTCAAAAGATTTCTGACAAACATTGCACCAATTAAATTGTACTTTGTTTTTCAAAAGAGACCTCATGGTGTGAGTTTTTTCTGAGAATTTGTCAACAAATTTTGCATAAAATTCTGCAAGACCTAAGAATGATCTCAGGTCTTCTTTTGACTTTGGTGCTGGAGCATCCCTGATAGCACTTACCAAACTAGACTTAGGCTTTATCCCTGAGGCACTAACCTCATGCCCAAGGTAAGTGACACTCTTCTACGCAAATGTATATTTTGATGGTTCTGCCGTGACACCTTTACTCTGGAGAAAACTCATAACTTTTCTCAAACGCTCATCATGCACACTCTTGTTAGACCCCATAATCAAAATGTCATCTTGAAAAAAAATCACCCCTTTGAGGTTGCCAAACAATTCATACATTAACCGCTGAAAAACTGCAGCCACGGACGCAAGTCCGAATGGCATGCAGCAAAATTGATAGCACTCAAAAGGGGTACAGAATGCAGTAAGATGTTTACTCATGGGATGTAGAGAAACCTGGTGATATGCACAGGATAAATCAATGGTTGAAAACCATTTAGCACCTCGGGTCAATGTCAGCATCTCATCAATCCTGGGAAGAGGAAATTGATCAACAAAGATGTTATCATTTAAGTACCTTAAATCTATACACATGCGGATTTTCCCATTGGAACGTCTGGCGATCACGATCGGAGAAATCCAATCGGACGCTTCGAGAGGTTCAATTATACCAGCATTTAGCAATTTGTCAATTTCCAATTTTACTTCATCACGGGCAATCAGAGCTATGTGACGCACCTTATGGATTTTTTGCAACAGAATTAGGTTTGACCCTGATCTTATGAGAAAAGCTTTGGAGATTTCCAATACTCCCATTGAAAACTTCAGGAAACTCCTTCATAACCCAAACTTTTGTATTCTCAGATTCACACATAACTAAAACTTGCTCAGGACTAATAGGGTTTAGAATTATGTCCAATGACCGCTGATCTCTCCAGCCTAAAACAGGTGGTCCATCTTCCGCTACATAAAGTTTGCATACAGATCTTCTACCTTTGAATTCAAACATCAAAGTTCTAAAACCTAACATGCCAATATTTTGCCCAGTGTAACTTGAAGGAATTACATCTGAAGGTTGAAATTGTGTTCCAATCTCACACACAAATTTATTGACCCAAATAGATTTAGGTATAATAGTAAATGGCGAGCCAGAATCAGCTTCCACCTGTACATTTATGCCACCAAAAGAAACAATACATAAAGGTTTGTTAGTGTCATCACACGTAATGCTCACAACCACGTGCCTAACTCTGCTGCTAGGGGTATTCGAATTCTCCTCACAAAAACTCTCATCATCATCAGATAAATCAAAATCATCACTTGTTACACAAGCAACTTTAGTTTTCTTTTGTGAACCCCTTCTGCATTGTTTAGAAAAATGACCAATGAGGCCACAAACTGCACATTTAGATGATACAGCAGGACATTTATCAAACCTAGCAGTGTGTGATGTATAAGCCTTCCCAATTTTTTGCTTGTTACAGGTGTGGCAACCTGTAACAAGCAAAAAATTGGGAAGGCTTATCCTGTTTCTTAAAATTCTGGCGTGGTTTCCAATTTTGATATTGTTTCGACTGCTTAAAATTAGGATTTTTATCTCTCCTTGTATCAATGATCTTATTAACAGACATTTGATCACTGGAGCTAGAACTAGAAATAGCCTTCTCACATCTGTCTGAAAGTTCTGCCTTCTTAACTAAAGTAATTATGTCCTTAAGACATGCATCCCCTTCTATTCACAATTTATCTTGAACATTCTTATTTTTGTTGCACATAACAATTTGATCCCTAATCATATCATCATGAAGTGACCCAAATTTGCATGTAATGGCTAAATTTTTAAGTGCAGATATGTAATCCTGAATGCTCTCATTCGTATCCTATTTACGTTTGTAAAAAGTAAGGGGCAGATTTATGTTAACTGGCGCATCCCGAGGGATGCGCCAGTTAACATGCGCCACAGTGCGCCACAGCTACGCCACCCATGGTGCGCCGCATTTATGATGCGGCGCACCATGGGGCAAAAACGGCACAGATACGTCACGCATCTGTGCCGTAAAAGTGACGCATTGCTGGAGTTGTGTCGCAAGCGCGACGCAGCTCCAGCAATGCTCTGGGGGGGCCTATTCTTTCAATGCTGCCTCAAGCCTTACGCCTGCTTCAAGCAGGCGCAGGGTTTTGACGCAGCATTGCCCTGAAAGTGACTGAGTGAAATCTCATAGATTTCACTCAGCCACTTTCAGGAGGCGTTCCTACGCAGGAACGCCCCCCCCCTGCGAAGGAACGCCTCCTCATGGCGCAGTGCTGTACAACGTGACGCATCTCCTAGATGCGTCACGTTGTAAATAGGGCGGATGGATGCGCCACGTTTCCGCGCCATTGCGTCACGCAACGGCGGCGTAAACGTGGCGCAAGCCCTTCATAAATCTGCCCCTAAGTCTGGAGACTGCCACACAAACAATCGGGAAATAATGTTCATCAAGGTCTGAAATAGCACTTTTAAAAACATCAACATCCCCACTCCTCTCGGCTTTCTGCATTTGTAAATATACTCTGAGACCCTCAGGTCCTAAGCAGTGCATAAGAATTCTCTTTTTCCTTTCAGGAGACATAACGTTGCCATTATCTTCAAGAGTAGCTACATAGTTCAAAAAGTACTCTTTCCAATCTAGCCACTTAATGATTGGTTCTCCTGGATTGATTAAAAATTCTTTAGGATCACACAGGTTAACACCCATGTTGCCAGAAGGAGTAGTGTTGCCAGATGGAGTAGTGCTGCCAGAAGGAGTAGAGATTGGGACTGAATTGTCACCTTGTGCAGCAGTAGTTGTTCCTGAATCACGATTCATTGTAAATGATAAGAATAGGAACACAAAAGAAAATGAATAATTAAAATCTGTAGTCTTACTTAAAATTCGATCAAGTAGTAACGCTATGCTGTTGATATTCAAGCTGATGACTTCGTAGTTAACTGCTTGTTGATCGTGCTGAATAAAGCCGATTTGGAAGACTGCACTGTTAAACGCTTGCTAATCGCGTTCAATAAAGCTGGTTTGAAAAGAGAAAAAAAAAACAATATGGCCGACACGTTGCGTGATCCCAGCGTGACCTATGACATAAATACGTAAGGTCTCTGATGAGGAGAACTGTGACGAATGACGTGGAAATCGTCCTCATAGAACTCTCAAGGAAGACTGCATGTGCTGGAGACATGCACACACGCGCTGGCAACTTCGAAAAAAAGAACATGGCACGCTCTTGCAACGGTAAACGGCTCTTTGCTCCCTCGCTGAGTTTAACAAAAGAGCGATACTATTTTAATTTTAAAGTTGAACTATAAAGATCAATTCACTTGAAATATGCTTGCGCTGTAATGTCTACGCATAAGGCTTAAGTAACAGCGAAAGAGCCTTAAAGTTTAAAGTTTAAGAGAAAAGTCGAAAGTTTTGTCTTCTCTTTTTTTAAAAACTCACGAACCACCGGGGTCCAGATACTTCTTTTTACTCCCGATAGGTCCATATAGAGGAAATCGAAACGTTCGAAACTCAATAGGTGATCGGGAGCAGAGGTGCTGGTGGAGCACTCTGTCAGAAGGTTCGAAACCCAGATCGGGGTTCGAGAGCTGAAGTGCTGGCAGAGCACTTTGTCGGAGAAATCGATAACTCTTACCGGGTTTTGGCTGTTAGCTGCAGAGAGGGAGTAACGCAGGCATTGCAAATTTAACTGCGGGTGCTGGTTTTAGCCCTTGGTGGTCCTGTCCTGATCCAGTCTGGCTTTACCTGTCCTGATTCTGATCTGCACCTGCTTGCCTTTATGGTGCCTGCACTTTCGGGGTTCTGTCCTTTAAACTGGCCCGTGGCCAGGGTGAATTCTTCACACCATTCTAGGTAAATATTAAATGTGGGTATGTCATTGTACTGTTTCCTTCTCTATTCCCATCCTCTTGTCACATGCGTAAAGACTGCTTTATAAAAACTCTGCATCTTCTCATTCTAATCGTTATTTCCCTAATGGAGAATTTTCTCTTGTTCAATGCTTGGATGTGAGAAGTTGGCCTGAT
This sequence comes from Lissotriton vulgaris, assembly GCF_964263255.1. NCBI lineage: Eukaryota > Metazoa > Chordata > Amphibia > Caudata > Salamandridae > Lissotriton > Lissotriton vulgaris. The sequence goes on from NC_141697.1 coordinate 846,588,525, forward strand.
ATATGATGTTTCCAATTCTGGAACCACCTTGTATCAGTCCAAACAATCCCTTATGGTGTCTGGTTGTAAGTCAACCTTATAGACAAGCTATCCTAGAGGTAGCATGGACTAAGCAGCCTGAAAGGCTAAACTCAAGAGGGCGTGTTAAGCGAGCTGTTTTACCAATCACAATCCTGTAATATCAAATGAAAGGACACCACACAAGTATATATTATAAAAATATATGTATTTATTGCTAAAATAATCCCCAGTACTCTTTATGAGCAAAGGGGCACAAGCGTTTAAACAAAAGCACAGTATAACATATGAAAGTTGCACAATTATGGATGAGGCGGGTGGCCACTCAAACCATATATTAAGAAAGTGGTATAAGAGATACCAATCGAACAGTGGTTAGGCCTAGGGCCTAGGGAATCGCTGGGAGCTGTCGGGACTAGCAATGCTGAAGTCGGGAAAAGCCCGCGGGATTCGGGTGCAGCGCTTAAAGCACACGCATGCACCAATGCAAAGTCAATGGTACGTAAAAGTTACACAGTTAGAGTTTAAGGATACTTCCACTCAACCTAGAAGGATAAAACTTTAGACACAGACCCTAGAGGTGTGTACCAGTGTGGGAACACCAGCGTTGCTGAGTTACCTCACCCACAGGAAGCGGTGCATAGGGTCGAAGTGGCGTCGGGTTTCGTCACGCAGGTTGTTGGTGCTTGAAGCTGAAGATGCTGCAGGCGATGTGAAGGAGAAGTGTCCGGTGTGATCCAAGGGTGGATCAGAGTCGTAAAGTACCTGAAAGCAGAGGGGACAGAGTCTGGGTCACTCAGCAGTGACCAGGGTGGAACCAGGACAGAACCGGGCAATGTCGGGCGCAATTAGGTGGTTGTCAAGGAGCTTCTCTCCGCTGCCACGTGAGCTCTGGGGCATCTGCCAAGTCCAGGAGCAGGTCACGAGCTTTCACACAAAGGCTCTCACCGTCGGCGCTGTCGACTTCAAAATCGGAGCAAACAACACTTGGCAAGAGCAATCCACGCAGGACTGGAAGATTGCTTCTCACTCGGACCAGGAGAGTCAGAGCGGGTGCTCCTTTTCAGAGGAGTGGTTGCAAGTCTGGAGCAACCAGAATCACAAGTTGGATTTCAAGTTTCGTCGGCACAGGGGCCACAAGCCAGCGGGCAAGTGACCAGTCCAACGTGTTGAGCCAAAGGAAGCAGAAGGGCCCCACGCAGCACTCGTCGAGTGTAGAGGGGTGAGCTTCGGTGCAAAAGTGGCTCAGGGCTGGGGCTTCTCAAACCCCGTTGTACAGCTTCAAGGGTCACTCGTGGGCTGCACGGTCAGCGTCGCGTTGTCTTTTCAAGATGGCGGGCCCCACGCTTCCGGTCGCCTCCACGGGTCTTAGCTCTGCAGGGACTGTGGATCGGGCTGTTAGAAGGCAGGCAAGCTTGATCTCGTCGATATCTGTTGCTCGAGTTCTGGCGGGAACTGCAACAAAGCAGATGTCGAGGTGCTGGATGGTGCCTGTTTGCACAGGGTGGTCACTCTGTCCTAATTTGACAATGACTGGGTTAGCGTTAAGCTTCTGCTACACGTATTTCCCTTATCTTGGCCTTAGTGTTAAACGCCATTTTGTATGTTGCGGCGGCCATTTTAGAGAACGAGCCGTCTCGTGGTCAGCGTGCCCTTTAGTCCTTTGTCCTTACCACTGACCACTCGAGTTTGCCCAGCAACAGGCTATTTTTAGCAACGGTCAAGCCCGCACATGCGCAGTTCTGTCTGACCAGTCACCTCTCAGGAATGTTCCGTCAAACTGACCAGTACTGTTGTAACTCCTCCCATGAGTTGGCTGTGCTCCAAAAATGACCATATATGTACATAAACTCTGTAAACCTTGTACCGCCTATCTTTTTATTACCTGTATAATGTATAAAAGAGGGACTCACACCAACGTTCGGTGTGATACTTCTTGCATTGCCGAAGGGTGCTGTAGGAATGTACCACCACCCCATGGGGTCTTAATAAACTTGTCTTTTGTACTTTTCAGTTTCCGTACCAACAGTTCTTTTGGTGTAAGTGGGTATTTCTGCGGAGCATGTAGGCCTTGGGAACCCAATACCACAAATTGGCGACCACGAAGGGACTCATCGGCGACTCGGATGCCTGAAGGAGAGGTCGTGTCGAAGGATTGGAAACTCGCCATGGACGCGTACGCTGCCTTTGAGTGACCCGAGTCTGGCACCCGTGGTGTTTTCTTCCTTTCCTTCTGATCTGACCTTCCAGGTGGCGCCGGTCTCCGACTGAGATCCTGATCGTCTGCGTTGCTGTACAGTGCCTGTTTGGCTGATTCGGTTAAAGACCTTGGCAGTTGGAATCTGGACGTTTGAAATTTGGGTAAGAATTGTGAGTGGTAAGGTAGTCTGCGGACGCTTACCGTGGTTCTATGACTGTGACTTTGATTTGAGTTAGCTAACATTTTGAACTTGTGAACTTTGAATATATATGTGTAGTGCACTTCACATAGGCAGGCATGTAGAGATGTTTCTCTAACTACTGTTTGAATTTCGAGGGCACATTTGTGTGAGGCTTGGTAAGTGCCAATTTTTACGGTATCACGCTTTCGTGGTACTCTTTGAACATGCCTGTTTTAAGCACACTCCGAGGGATGTGCTGTCTTGGAAATGGTACAATGTATAGACTAAATGAATCTCAGCCGGCTCCCCCAGAGGGGACTCCAAATAGGGAAATGTATGTGAAACATGGCCTTCCCCCTATATTATATAGCAAGTTATGGCATAAATACACAAAAACAGACCCCGAGTTGCAATGGCCACTACATGGGTCATTTGATTTACGAAAGGTTCAGTTTGTGGAGCAATGTTTGTTTCAGCGCAGATCTCGACAGGATATGTTTGATTGTGTGCGAATGTGGGAGAAAGCAGTGCGTGAACTTATGAAGCGTGAAGTTGCCTTGGCTTCAGGATTCAAGCAAGCCGGGCCGAAGAGGCTGAAATGCCAGAAACCGGTCCCCGGTAGCTTGTCTCCTTTCTGGTAAAGAATTGGCTTTGTAGTTTAGTCTGCCCTGTTCCCATGATACACTGGGCCAGGGACAGACTGATTTGCATATAGCCAGGTTCTGAGCTGGGATGGGGCAGTGAGATAAATAACGGTGATGGATCAAGCCCTGATCTTTGGACTGGGTAAGAGTGGTCTGCTCAATTCAGACACTCTGTTCATCACCACCCCCTTTTGTAAATCGATTTTGGCGGAAAAAGAGCAGCGCAAGGCTGCTCGAGATAAGGCTTTACAGCTTGAGGAGAAGGAGGCGCAGGAGAAGAAAGAGAGGGAGGCACGGGAACGTAATTTGCGAACGACCGGTCAATTTCCTATTCGTCGTCCGCTTTATCCTGTCCTTAATAATGAAATTGATGATTTTTCGTTATTAGATCGATCTCCGCCTCCGTATGTTTTGCCTACGGCTCCGACTGAGGATTCTGGCGATGAAGACCGGGATAAGTCGGAAGGGAAGGATAAATCGGGTGTCAGGTTATCTGCGGAACGAGCCGCGGAGTTGCGTAGTTATGCTAGAAAATTAAATACGAATCACGTAACTGTGGCAGATGTTGTAGCTGAAAGGAGTAAATGGACAGAAAAAGAATTGCTGTGTTTTTTGAATACTTTTGCAGATGAAGTTGTTACTCGATTTCGTAAATATTCAGACACCTTAGAACCTAAGGCTGGGTCGGTCCATCGTGAGAATTTGGATAAAGGTTTATTTGTTCTTTCAGATGTCGATGACCTTTTCAAACGACTGCTCCAGCTACGTGATGAGGCGTCCACATTACGGGAAAAAGAGAAAAAAGCTAAGGAGTCCGTGCCGGGGTCGGAGGAGCAGTCCAAACAGTGTTCTATCCTGGGTTCAGATAAGAATTCTAAAGTGCATGTTATGCCTATGCGTGAAGCTGCACCTTTGTATGTTCCACCAAAAGGGGACGGTACAGATGAGGATAAACTGTCTGCAAATTCAAAGGGGTATTTTATATATAATTGGGTGTATACGCCTTGGAATAGAACTGATGTTATGGCATTGAAAAACGCTTTACCTGATCTCCGTAAGAATCCGGCCGCATTCTATGAAGGGGTGGAGGGGGCCATTTCTTCTTGTGTTATGACTCTTGTTGATATAGATCTTTTCTTTGGATTAATTCTTCCGCCTGATATGTGGAGCTCGATTCGTAAGACTAATGATCAAGCGACGTTCGGGGCGACCTGGAAGGAGTTAGTTCAGGCTGATTTAGACAGGGAACCTGCATGCAAACCATGTGAGCTAATTTTAGAACTCCCAACGGCTATTTTGACCAAACTTAAAACGCTTGTTCCCCCTAAAAAGATCGATTGGACTATGTTAGCTTCGTGCAAACAAAAGCTAGATGAATCGGTGTCAGATTTCTTTACACGCTTCGAAGAGGCGTTCCATGACTATAGTGGGCAATCATTAACAGATGATTCGGGTAGGCATCTGTTCGTTGATAAGTATGTAGCTAATCTCCTACCGGAGATTGCAAAACGATTGAAGACTAGTGAAAGTTCCTGGACCACGGCGACCCCTACGTCTTTGTTAACTATGGCTCAGTATTATGAGCGGCAGGAATTAGAGGCTAAGGAAAGTGTTGATAAGAAAGCGAAAGAGTTGAAGACGAAGGTGATGTTGGCACAGGTTCGTGGTACACAGTTTAGAGGGAACGACAGAGGCAGGCGAGGAGGGAGTAATGCGTCGTACGGTCGTACGGATATTGCGGAGGACCAATGTGCCTATTGTAAAGAGTTTGGGCATTGGGCTGAAGATTGTCCAGTGCTCCGTGAGCAACATAGTCAGCGTGGTCGGGGAGGTGGAAGGTCGAGAAACAATTATTCAGGAGCGAGGGGTGGCGAAAGTGATCGTGGTAGGTTTGAAGCGAGGGGCCGTGGTCAGGATGAACGAAATACTTTTGATCGGCGAAATCAGTACCAGATATCGGAAAATGAGTATGTGGAAAGTCAGGATTATGTGCATGCATAGGATTGCGTAGGATGGGGTGTGGAATCGGTTGAAGTGCAGTAGATCAAAGAGGTCCATATGTATCAGCGGGCGTTTTGGGTTCTACTGATCAGTTTCTAGTTGACACAGGGGCTACTCGTAGCGCTTTGTCTAAAGACTTGGTTCCAAGGGCTCCCCTGTCTGGCGAAACAATAACGTGTATAGGGTTCGACGGCACACTCTCTCCAAGCCCATTATCACAACCTCTTGCATTTTGCATTGACAAATTTTTCAGTTTGAGTCCATTTTTGTTGTTGCCACACACTCCAGACAATATCATGGGCATAGATTTGCTCAAATACTTTCTAGCAACGATACGCTGCACTCCTGAAGGAGTGCGGGTCATTTTGAATGACAATTACCCAGATGTCAGCAGGTTTTGTACCATACAAGAAATTGAAGCATTAGCCTCTCTCCCACACACGTTATGGGCGATATCAGATACGGATGTGGGACAGATGCTTATTCCGCCTATTCGAATTACTGTCAAGGAGGGAGTATCTTTGCCACGTGTTCCACAGTACAAGATCTCCAAAGAAGGTGAAATTGCCCTGACACACATTGTCCAGGATTTGATTATTGCAGGGGTAGTGGAGGAAGTTCCCTACAATGTTTGTAACAGTCCGATACTTCCGATTCTTAAGAAAGATACTGACGACAAAGTCTATCGATTTATTATTGACTTGAGAGAAATAAACAAAATTGTCATTCCCCAGTATCCGGTGGTATCAGACATTACCACCCTACTTACTTTGGTCCCCCCCACAGCTACGACTTTTTCTGTCATTGACCTCAAGAACGCGTTCTTCTCCATTCCCATCCATCCCGATAGCAGATACCTATTTGGCTTCACGTTAAATAATAAATCGTACAGATTTTGTCGTGTTCCCCAAGGTTACACGGAGAGTCCTAGCATCTATAGTCAGGCTTTAAAAAGACAGCTTGACTCTTTTGAATTGCAGTCCGGGGTGGCACTTATACAGTATGTTGACGATCTCCTGTTGGCTGCAGATACCTATGCACAATGTGAGGAGAGTACTCTTGCCTTGCTTTCCTTTTTGGCTCAAAACAATCACAAAGTTTCTAGGAAAAAATTGCAATATTGTAGACCAAAGGTGACCTACCTCGGTCATCTTTTGTCTAAGGAGGGGCGCGCATTAACATCTGATCGAATTCAAGCAATTTTAGATACACCAGTTCCCCGCACTCAGAGAGATGTACGTGCTTTTATAGGATTAACGTCCTTTTGCAGACAGTGGATAATGGGGTTTTCGCACATCATAAAACCTTTGTTAGCGTTATTGTCCAAAACTACACCAATGCCCCTTGAATGGACAGATGAATGTCAGAATGCTTTTGAACAATTGAGACAGGCCCTTTGCTCTGCACCCGTGTTAGGTACACCAGACTACACTAAGATTTTCACGTTGTATGTGCACGAGAAGGATGGGTGTGCATTATCAGTGTTAGTGCAGACACATGGGGATAAGCAGAGACCATGTGCGTACTTCTCGGCCATTCTTGATCCTGTGGCACGAGGTTTGCCTGGGTGTTTCCGAGCAGTCGCAGCAACAGCAGTAGCTATACGGCAGAGTGAGGGAATAGTTTTGTCACATAAACTGTTGGTGTTAGTTCCCCATGCGGTAGACGCTCTGCTAAATCAAACGAAAACACAGCATCTCACGAGCGCACGTTTAACAGGATACGAGCTTACACTTCTGGCGCCACACATCACACTGAAAAGATGCGCTACTCTGAGCCCTGCCACTTTATTGCCGTATCCGACTGCTGAGGGCCAAGAGGAAGAGCACCATGATTGTGTTCTCCTGACCGAAGAACAAACAAAGGGTCGTGTCGATTTACAGGATACGCCACTTCCAGATGTGGATGGGGAACTGTGGGTCGATGGATCGTGTTTGAGGCTGCCAGATGGCACGACTTCTGCAGCATATGCGATCACGACACTTAAGACAGTGGTAGAAACAGCACGAATACCACAGAAATCGGCCCAAGCAGTGGAGCTAATAGCTTTGACAAGAGCCTGCGAATTGAGTGCTGGCTTATGTGTGAACATCTACACAGACAGCCGGTACGCTTTTGGAGTAGTGCATGGCTTCGGCCTACTCTGGAGAGAGCGTGGGTTTTTGACCTCACATGGAGTACACATTATGCACGGAGAACTAGTGCGTGATCTCCTGAATGCGTTACTTTGTCCAAAGAAAGTGGCGATAATCAAATGTAGCGCACATAAAAAGGTCACTGACAAAGTAGGACAAGGAAATGCTTTTGCAGACAGTATAGCAAGACAAACGGCTATGTCACGAAATGACTCCCCTATGTATGTAGTGCAATCGCAGGCTGAGCGATGGCATGATGTTAGAGCGGAGATAGTAGACATTCAGAAGTCAGCCACTGAAGCAGAACTCACAACCTGGGCGGAGGAGGGAGTGCTAGATGACGAGGGTTGTTGGAGGAGCAAAGACATGGAACGATGGAAATTGCCTGCAGCCTACTTGCAAGCGATGGTTCAAATGACACATGGATTGGCACATGTTGGAGCTCTGTCTATTACTCGACTGTTAACACGAGTTTGGGAGCATCCTGAGATTGCCAATACTGCTAAGAGAGTAGTGCAGACTTGTTTGATATGTTTACAGCACAATCCTGCAAAAGGGACGCATACTCCGAAAGGAGGTTTCGTTCCACCTTCTTCGCCATTTGAGGTACTTCAAATGGATTACATCCAGCTTGAGCGTTGCAATAACCTTAAGTATGTCTTAGTGGTGGTGTGTGCTTTTAGCAAATGGGTTGAGGCCTTCCCCACGAAAGATAATACAGCTTTGACAACAGCAAAGGTTCTGCTCAAAGAGTACTTCCCTCGATTTGGAGTTTGCAAATTTTTATGGAGCGATAATGGTCCTCATTTTGTTGGGAAAATTGTGGAATATGTGCTAAAGGGGCTGGGGATTCAGCAGAAGTTTCATGCTGTGTTCCACCCTCAGTCAGCAGGTCTTGTTGAGCGGTATAATGCCACGTTGAAATTGAAACTGGCTAAGATTGTGGCGTCCACGTCATTGAAGTGGCCGGATGCCTTGCCGCTAGCATTACTCTCTCTTAGATCATTGCCCCATTCTCGAACTGGCCTCACACCGTATGAAGTGGTGTTTGGAAGGCCTATGAACATCTGGGGGGTTCCTAAGCCGCGATTGTTACATGATGTGCCTTGTATAATGATGAACGATTATTTGGCACGATTAACAAATGATTTGCTTTCTATTCATCAACAGGTTCGAGAAGCGCTCCCTGACAATTCTATTGGAGAGACCCATAGTCTCCGTCCTGGAGACTATGTCATGGTGAAGTCGTTTGAGAGGACGAACAGCTTGGAACCGAGGTGGCGTGGCCCCGAGCAAGTCCTTTTGGCGACTCGAACAGCTGTGCGAGTGACCAACAGAAAGTGGTGGGTGCATTCAACTCACTGCCGTCGTGTCTCTCCGGATCTGGTGAATCCTACTGTGCTGATCGACTACAAAGAGATCTTGGATAAAGAAAAGAGCCCAGCTGTGACGTCGGCCGAAGTTGAGGGAGCCTTCCCGGACCACACTGTTTCTGGACGACATCGCTACAATTTGCGGCCAAGATAGGAAGAAGATTTTTTTTTTGTTGCGAGACTGGTTGGTTACCGCTCTGGGGTTTGTGAAACGGAAACCGGGAATCTCAAGGGGGGGGATCAGTTCTGCCAAGAGTAGCGACACTCGTCTTGACCCCGGAGAAGAAAACAGCGGCTACCTCGGAGCTCAGCACCATATTTTTCCTTTTTAGATATGTACATTTGAGACATTGTGAACTCTTCGAACTATGGCGTCTTCTGCATCACAAGACAAGAGAATTCTTGGTGCCATCTTGTTTGTACTGACAATTGTGGTGATAGCAGTGATAGCCTGGGTAGTTGAACTTGTGGTGCCTGTACGAGAACATTTGCTGCCGACTACCCCGGCTCCATCTGAACATTTTCACTTCACCTTACCCTACCATGAAGAAAGGCACTGACAGACTTACTTGAACAATAGCTTCATTCAAATTCTGCATCATACTCATAATATGACGAACACGTCTAACTGTTGGGTATGTGGGATGTTGCCTGGTCATCAGAAGAAAGGGGGTACCCCGCTCATTCCGCTCCCATTTTCCCACAATGGTTCCTGTAATGCCTGATATACTCTCTTATTCACTCTGCGATGGCCAACAAAAGGGGGAGTGCTTTTCCGGTTAAACAAAATATGTTACCATGACCGGGATGGTTATCCACGAGCTGAGGGTACTCGATTTGAATGGGAAGAGTACCGCCCGACAACTCATCTGCACCCCGAACTTATAGCAATCAAAGGAACATTAACATGTCCAGTTCACATGTCATTAATGTTATAAATACCAAGGCTGATCTATGTATACGTAATAAAGGTACAATACCGGTTGGAAAAAGTGAATGTAACACAACACTCACCTTTGACAGTCCGAATGGCATATCATTTGTGGCATCCCGAAATACATACTTCATCTGTGGTAATAAAGGCTATCATCAGCTCCCTTTAGGATGGCTAGGTACATGCTATGTCTCTTTTGTATTGCCCCCTGTATTCATTGCCCCACCAATGTACCATAATGATTATGTGCTTTATCACGATTTTGTGTTAAATCGAGTTAAACGTGCTGTGGTCTTAGATGATATGGATCAGACTGACACTGCCTTACAGCAATATGTAGACTTTAATTTGGGATTTTTTTCCTTTGTGGGGGCTGCTTTAAACAGTCGGAAAATTCAACGACTGACCCTTGTTGTGGAGGCTGTAGCTAATGACACTGCTGTTGCATTAGGCAATATAACGGAAGAACTTCAAATATCCAGAATTGTTACGCTTCAGAACCGAATGGTTCTTGATGTGGTTCTAGCTGATCGAGGGGGGGCATGTAGGATTATCGGAAGTAGTTGTTGCGTTTACGTGCCAAACAATTCACCATCTGTATATGATGCAATTTCCAAACTTCACAAAATTGCTGCTGAGATACACACGGACAATGGTACATGGACTTTATCGGGGTGGTTCTGGTCAATGCTGAGTACTTGGGGCTGGAAGCTACTGACAATCCTATGTATTGTAGTTGGGATATTATTCTTCCTATGTTTATGTATACAATGTGGCCCTGCATTATGTTCTATGTGTTTATCAGCCTGTATTCCATCTAGACGAGCTCTTGCCCAAAAAGAATTGATACTTCATAAAGAAGTGGCCCAAATCATGTCAATTGATATCGAAGATGAGTATCCCGACTATGTTCACTATGAGGTAGCTTCGGCTAAACGCTAAAAGGGTCGTCTGTCGTAATTTGACAATGACTGGGTTAGCGTTAAGCTTCTGCTACATGTATTTCCCTTATCTTGGCCTTAGTGTTAAACGCCATTTTGTATGTTGCGGCGGCCATTTTAGAGAACGAGCCGCCTCGTGGTCAGCGTGCCCTTTAGTCCTTTGTCCGTACCACTGACCACTCGAGTTTGACCAGCAACAGGCTATTTTTAGCAACGGTCAAGCCAGCACATGCGCAGTTTTGTCTGACCAGTCACCTCTCAGGAATGTTCCGTCAAACTGACCAGTACTGTTGTAACTCCTCCCATGAGTTGGCTGTGCTCCAAAAATGACCATATATGTACATAAACTCTGTAAACTTTGTACCGCCTATCTTTTTATTACCTGTATAATGTATAAAAGAGGGACTCACACCAACGTTCGGTGTGATACTTCTTGCATTGCCGAAGGGTGCTGTAGGAATGTACCACCACCCCATGGGGTCTTAATAAACTTGTCTTTTGTACTTTTCAGTTTCCGTGCCAACAGTTCTTTTGGTGTAAGTGGGTATTTCTGCGGAGCATGTAGGCCTTGGGAACCCAATACCACAACTCCTTGACCACAAGGGAGATTCTTCAGTCTTCTACGTCGAGTAGGATGTCGAAGGGTCCAGAGTTTCATTTCTTGTGTGTCATCAGGATAATCTGAGTGCGTTGGCACTGCTCCCATTCTTATACCAATCTAGGGGGCTGGATTACCTGCTAGGTCCCCTCCCATGGGTGGGACCCAGGAAGGAGGTGGATACACCCCTTTCCCTTTGACCCAGGCTGCGCTGGGACTGGGGCTAGAGTGCCCCAGAACCGGTTTGGCCGGATTATGCAAGGGGAAGCCTTGTGCTCCCCAGGCAGTGTCTGGTTTCTTTCAAACCTCCCTGCTAAAATCCACTATCTCCTGTCTGGGGTGGTGTGACACCTCCCTGCAACAGGAAAGCCTTTGTCCAGGCCTCCTCTGCTGAGTTTCGGTCAGCAGCAGGAGGTCAGACTTGTGTTTGTGGCAGATGCATCCATTTTGTGGATCTGAGGCTCTTTTAAAAATCAACCGTGTTTCAGTAAAGTAACATGTCTTCTCCCTCTAGAGGGGTGGAATGCTATCCCTGTCGACAGGACTGTCGAGGGGATAGTATTCCAAATTGAATGACACCTTACACGACATGTTTTGATAACGCCAAACCAAAGTTGCTATATAACCGCGAGGATTATAATGCACTTAATAGTATATGGTATGGCATTATCCCGGAGCAGCTTAGGGAGTTCTTCCCAACAGCTGCAGACAGGCTCAGCTCATGCTCGAGCTCCATCTCACATTAAACCACGCACTCTGCCTTCAGGATTGATAAGGCCTTCCATAGGAGTGGCTCACAGGTTTATATGTGTCCAGATATAGGTTTAGATATAGGTATACTATATCTAAGCAAGGGGTGATTACACCAACTTGCCCCATCTGAGTGATCAGCCAGTTGTGTCTATTTAAGAACCAGCCAGGGGTGGCAAAAGCTATGCTGCAGCCCCTGGTAGGCCTTGGTGGCACCTATGCCCTGAGCACCTATAGTGCATGGTACAGGGGCTGACAAGGAGTCCATTTCCAATTGGGTTATGTACCTATAGTACATGTATGTGAATTTAGAGAGAGAACAGCAGGCTGGGGTCTGATTAGCAGGCCTACAGCCTCATTAAGTCGAAAACCAGTGAAGCAAAAAGCAAAAATTGGGGTGACCATAGGATAGTAGACCCTACTCTTGTAGAATAGTAGAATCCTCCTGCTTCGACCCCCACCAGGCAGGCTTTCGGCCTGCACACTCCACTGAAGCAGTAGTCACAACAGTCTTGGACACCCTGCGTGACTGCGCCGACAGACGCTCCCCACAGGCCCTGGTGCTCCTGGACCTTTCGGCCGCTTTTGACACGGTCGATCACAACATCTTGGTCGACCGTGTCGAACAGGCCGGCGTCCGGGACCTAGCAGCCTGTTGGTTGAGATCCTTCTTGACAGACCGCAACCAAACACTACACCTTGGTGATCTAATGGGTGCCAAACAGGCCATCACCTGCGGAGTGCCACAAGGTTCCTCCCTGTCACCTCACCTATTTAATCTTTACATACTTCCCCTGATTCAGACCCTAAGAGACAAACAGGTGAGAGTCTTCAACTACGCAGACGACTTACAACTGCTCTTTACCACCGACAACACTGAAGACTCCATACTGCACTTTCAGTCCACCATGAGTTTCATTAAAACTTGGATGGACCAGAACCAGCTCAAACTAAACCCGGGGAAAACCGAGTTAGTTTTGACCGGCGACAGCACCAAGTACTGGGGCCTCCACTATTGGCCTTCTGAATTAGGCCAAGCTCCAACACCTTCCTTGTCAGCCAAAACACTTGGAGTCACTGTGGACCGCGACCTATCACTGAAAGCGCAAGTAGGTCAGGTGGTCTCCAAGTGCTTTTTCCAACTAAAAAAAATTCGGAAGGGACGCCGTCTGCTTACTTCAGAGGCAATCACCCAGGTTGTGATCTCAACTGTACTGTCCCATCTGGACTACGCGAACGCCATCTACCTAGGTCTTCCCAACTACCTAGTTAAGCGACTCCAGATGGTACAGAACCATGCCTCAAGGCTAATCCTGAACCAACCTAGGCGACACGCAGCTACCCCTCTACTAAAGAAACTACACTGGCTCCCAGTAACCCAGCGCTGTGCCTTTAAAACTGGTTGTATAATCTTCAAGTCCCTCTATTGTAAAAGCCCCTCATTCATTAACCAACTGATTTCCAGATATACTCCATCCCGCAACCTACGCTCACTCCATTTGAGCCTCCTGCAGACGCCCTCCTTCAAACTTAAGTGCGCAGGAGGCCGTAGGTTTGCTACCCTTGCTTCCTGCTTGTGGAATTCCTTCCCCCTGGAGATCCGGAATTGTCAAGACCTCCTCTCTTTCCGGAAAGCCTTGAAGACCTGGCTCTTCAGACAAGCATTTCAATAACGCAACTCCCCCCCTTTGTTCATGTTACTGCTGATCACAGCGCCAAGAAACCAATCGGTGAAAGCGCGCTTTAGAAATATTTTAATAACATAACATAACATAACATACTCTCCTACATTGGATTATGACATTTTAAAGACTTTAGATAAAGAGTTTAAACCTTTCCTGAGTTGTGGTTATTTTGTGAGTGCAAATGTTCTTATTTGACCTATTCTAACACCTTTGATCCCTTAGGACTCTAGGTACCGATGGCGGAGATTGGCACGTCAATGGTATAGGTCCTAAATGAAAATTATAAATCACTGATTAGAGTAAGTGCACAGGTTACCTGATTAAAATCTCCTCATATGTTGTTTATGGGCCCAGGTGAGTATGGTAATCTGAGTCGGGTGACCTGCGCGCTCTATCACTCGCTGCACATGAGTTACCTACCCATTTTGAAATGTTACTCAGTATGCCCAAGTTGGGCCATTAAGCACATAACTCTGAATATCTGGGATGCTCATTATTGGATCATAATCCATAGTTACTGATATTAAAGTGGGGGAGGCCTAGGAAGGTCATACCTAACTGGAAATTCCAAACAGCTGCACTGTAGGGTGCAGGATTCAGGCACACAATCAGATAAAGCATAACCACCTACTTTGTAGAAAATGAGGGGGTGATTTAAGACATAATAACAGAGTGGAAAGCCTTCAAAGTAGTCCTTAGAAGAATATGCTTTAAACATATACTTAAAGAGAGACATTAGATCTATGACAGAGCATATGTAACCTCAAAAAGGTGGTAATGGGGAAACATGGCTATACGAGGACCCAAGGAGGCAAGAGCAAAATACAAAAACCAAACTAGAAATAAAAGATGCTTAATTGTAAAGCATATGCAACAAAACAGAAGCAGAAGGAGACAGGACAGGTACATTACTCACCTGACTGCAGAAATCAACCAACTCAAGACCACCAATATTATGTCAAACTCACCATTGAAGCGACATTAGTCAACACACAAGACAAAATAAAAGTTTACTCAACTTTTCTCCCGTCTACCCTACCAACAAAATAATAATATAGACCCATACTTTCGTACAATTGAGCTCCCTACAATTTCATAGCAACATGTGAAAGACTTACATGCAAGCATAGCTCTGACAGAGATTTTAATTAGCCATAGACCAACCTGCCAGGGATGAACATCAGAGTTTATGGCATCCTTGAGGAATTCTAAGCTACGTGTACCTCACAACTGATAACTTATTGAAAGACAATGTAGGATGAAACAGAGCCCTAACTACCCTAATCAACTACGGAAGAAGTCATATTAGTCTTACCAAAACAGGCTGGCCCAGAAAAAAAGTTGAAACCTATCGGCCTGTGCCAATGTTCATCCTATATATTTACAACAAGGGGTGGTGAGGGACAGAGTCTCTGAATTAAACAGAATACTCTCACCCAGTCAAGAGATCAGGGCTAGATCCAACACCGTTTTTTAGCTCACTGCACCATCCCAGTTTCAGAACCTGGCTGTATGCAAATTAGTCTGTTCCTGTCCCAGTGCATGATGGGAACAGGGCAAACCAAACTACAAAAGCCAATTCTTACACTGGGAAGGAAACAAGCTACCGGGGACCGGTTTCTGGCATTTCAGCCTCTTCGGCCCGGCTTGCTTGAATCCTGATGGTGCAATGAGCAAGGGACTCACATCTGAGCATACCCTTCCACGCTTAGGGTGGACAAAAATATTTACAACAAGGGGTGGTGAGGGACAGAGTCTCTGAATTAAACAGAATACTCTCACCCAGTCAAGAGATCAGGGCTAGATCCAACACCGTTTTTTAGCTCACTGCACCATCCCAGTTTCAGAACCTGGCTGTATGCAAATTAGTCTGTTCCTGTCCCAGTGCATGATGGGAACAGGGCAAACCAAACTACAAAAGCCAATTCTTACACTGGGAAGGAAACAAGCTACCGGGGACCGGTTTCTGGCATTTCAGCCTCTTCGGCCCGGCTTGCTTGAATCCTGATGGTGCAATGAGCAAGGGACTCACATCTGAGCATACCCTTCCACGCATAGGGTGGACAAAAATATTTACAACAAGGGGTGGTGAGGGACAGAGTCTCTGAATTAAACAGAATACTCTCACCCAGTCAAGAGATCAGGGCTAGATCCAACACCGTTTTTTAGCTCACTGCACCATCCCAGTTTCAGAACCTGGCTGTATGCAAATTAATCTGTTCCTGTCCCAGTGCATGATGGGAACAGGGCAAACCAAACTACAAAAGCCAATTCTTACACTGGGAAGGAAACAAGCTCCCGGGGACCGGTTTCTGGCATTACAGCCGTCTTCGGCACGGTTTGCTTGAATCCTGATGGTGCAATGAGCAAGGGTCTCACATCTGAGAATACCCTTCCACGCTTAGGGTGGACAAAAATATTTACAAAAAGGGGTGGTGAGGGACAGAGTCTCTGAATTAAGCAGAAAGCTCTCACCCAGTCAAGAGATCAGGGCTAGATCCAACACCGTTTTTTAGCTCACTGCACCATCCCAGTTTCAGAACCTGGCTGTATGCAAATTAGTCTGTTCCTGTCCCAGTGCATGATGGGAACAGGGCAAACCTTGTTGTAAATCGTTTTTGGCCACTATAGGTGTGGCAGGGTATACTCAGACATGAGTCCCTTTCTCACTGCTCCATCAGGATTCAAGCAAGCCGGGCCGAAGAAGGCTGAAATGCCAGAAACCGGTCCCCGGTAGCTTGTCTCCTTTCTGGTGAAGAATTGGCTTGGTAGTTTAGTCTGCCCTGTTCCCATGATGCACTGGGCCAGGGACAGACTGATTTGCATATAGCCAGGTTCTGAGCTGGGATGGGGCAGTGAGATAAATAACGGTGATGGATCAAGCCCTGATCTTTGGACTGGGTAAGAGTGGTCTGTTTAACTCAGACACTCTGTTCATCACCACCCCCTTTTTGTAAATCGTTTTTGGCCACTATAGGTGTGGCAGGGTATACTCAGACATGAGTCCCTTTCTCACTGCTCCATCAGGATTCAAGCAAGCCGGGCCGAAGAAGGCTGAAATGCCAGAAACCGGTCCCCGGTAGCTTGTCTCCTTTCTGGTGAAGAATTGGCTTGGTAGTTTAGTCTGCCCTGTTCCCATGATGCACTGGGCCAGGGACAGACTGATTTGCATATAGCCAGGTTCTGAGCTGGGATGGGGCAGTGAGATAAATAACGGTGATGGATCAAGCCCTGATCTTTGGACTGGGTAAGAGTGGTCTGTTTAACTCAGACACTCTGTTCATCACCACCCCCTTTTTGTAAATCGTTTTTGGCCACTATAGGTGTGGCAGGGTATACTCAGACATGAGTCCCTTTCTCACTGCTCCATCAGGATTCAAGCAAGCCGGGCCGAAGAAGGCTGAAATGCCAGAAACTGGTCCCCGGTAGCTTGTCTCCTTTCTGGTGAAGAATTGGCTTGGTAGTTTAGTCTGCCCTGTTCCCATGATGCACTGGGCCAGGGACAGACTGATTTGCATATAGCCAGGTTCTGAGCTGGGATGGGGCAGTGAGATAAATAACGGTGATGGATCAAGCCCTGATCTTTGGACTGGGTAAGAGTGGTCTGTTTAACTCAGACACTCTGTTCATCACCACCCCCTTTTTGTAAATCGTTTTTGGCCACTATAGGTGTGGCAGGGTATACTCAGACATGAGTCCCTTTCTCACTGCTCCATCAGGATTCAAGCAAGCCGGGCCGAAGAAGGCTGAAATGCCAGAAACCGGTCCCCGGTAGCTTGTCTCCTTTCTGGTGAAGAATTGGCTTGGTAGTTTAGTCTGCCCTGTTCCCATGATGCACTGGGCCAGGGACAGACTGATTTGCATATAGCCAGGTTCTGAGCTGGGATGGGGCAGTGAGATAAATAACGGTGATGGATCAAGCCCTGATCTTTGGACTGGGTAAGAGTGGTCTGTTTAACTCAGACACTCTGTTCATCACCACCCCCTTTTTGTAAATCGTTTTTGGCCACTATAGGTGTGGCAGGGTATACTCAGACATGAGTCCCTTTCTCACTGCTCCATCAGGATTCAAGCAAGCCGGGCCGAAGAAGGCTGAAATGCCAGAAACCGGTCCCCGGTAGCTTGTCTCCTTTCTGGTGAAGAATTGGCTTGGTAGTTTAGTCTGCCCTGTTCCCATGATGCACTGGGCCAGGGACAGACTGATTTGCATATAGCCAGGTTCTGAGCTGGGATGGGGCAGTGAGATAAATAACGGTGATGGATCAAGCCCTGATCTTTGGACTGGGTAAGAGTGGTCTGTTTAACTCAGACACTCTGTTCATCACCACCCCCTTTTTGTAAATCGTTTTTGGCCACTATAGGTGTGGCAGGGTATACTCAGACATGAGTCCCTTTCTCACTGCTCCATCAGGATTCAAGCAAGCCGGGCCGAAGAAGGCTGAAATGCCAGAAACCGGTCCCCGGTAGCTTGTCTCCTTTCTGGTGAAGAATTGGCTTGGTAGTTTAGTCTGCCCTGTTCCCATGATGCACTGGGCCACGGACAGACTGATTTGCATATAGCCAGGTTCTGAGCTGGGATGGGGCAGTGAGATAAATAACGGTGATGGATCAAGCCCTGATCTTTGGACTGGGTAAGAGTGGTCTGTTTAACTCAGACACTCTGTTCATCACCACCCCCTTTTTGTAAATCGTTTTTGGCCACTATAGGTGTGGCAGGGTATACTCAGACATGAGTCCCTTTCTCACTGCTCCATCAGGATTCAAGCAAGCCGGGCCGAAGAAGGCTGAAATGCCAGAAACCGGTCCCCGGTAGCTTGTCTCCTTTCTGGTGAAGAATTGGCTTGGTAGTTTAGTCTGCCCTGTTCCCATGATGCACTGGGCCAGGGACAGACTGATTTGCATATAGCCAGGTTCTGAGCTGGGATGGGGCAGTGAGATAAATAACGGTGATGGATCAAGCCCTGATCTTTGGACTGGGTAAGAGTGGTCTGTTTAACTCAGACACTCTGTTCATCACCACCCCCTTTTTGTAAATCGTTTTTGGCCACTATAGGTGTGGCAGGGTATACTCAGACATGAGTCCCTTTCTCACTGCTCCATCAGGATTCAAGCAAGCCGGGCCGAAGAAGGCTGAAATGCCAGAAACCGGTCCCCGGTAGCTTGTCTCCTTTCTGGTGAAGAATTGGCTTGGTAGTTTAGTCTGCCCTGTTCCCATGATGCACTGGGCCAGGGACAGACTGATTTGCATATAGCCAGGTTCTGAGCTGGGATGGGGCAGTGAGATAAATAACGGTGATGGATCAAGCCCTGATCTTTGGACTGGGTAAGAGTGGTCTGTTTAACTCAGACACTCTGTTCATCACCACCCCCTTTTTGTAAATCGTTTTTGGCCACTATAGGTGTGGCAGGGTATACTCAGACATGAGTCCCTTTCTCACTGCTCCATCAGGATTCAAGCAAGCCGGGCCGAAGAAGGCTGAAATGCCAGAAACCGGTCCCCGGTAGCTTGTCTCCTTTCTGGTGAAGAATTGGCTTGGTAGTTTAGTCTGCCCTGTTCCCATGATGCACTGGGCCAGGGACAGACTGATTTGCATATAGCCAGGTTCTGAGCTGGGATGGGGCAGTGAGATAAATAACGGTGATGGATCAAGCCCTGATCTTTGGACTGGGTAAGAGTGGTCTGTTTAACTCAGACACTCTGTTCATCACCACCCCCTTTTTGTAAAATGTTCATCCTAGACCGACAGGTCTTAAGCCTTTGACTTCCGTGGACCCCCACTGATTCACTACTGGAATGCCTGGGACCCAGACCTCAGCAATTTCTATGATTTGAACTTCAAAACAATACACAAAACAAAAGAAACGAGCGCACATCAAGTAAACAAATTAGGGCATTTTGTATTTAACTCACAAACAGAAGCAGTCACAAATCAAACTTGTAATTTTAATCAGATGTTTGGAGCATTTCAAAATGGAATTTTATTTCTAAAAGATGAAGTGATACGCTGCATTCCAGCATATTATTTTGTAGTTTGTGGTCCAAATGCAAGCTCTCTTTTTGTCAACATTTATCTGTGCTTCAACTGGGACCACCAATTCTTCATACTAGATTCCTTTTGCTGTACTTGTGGTGTTCCCACAATTCAAGATAAGGATACCAGCTTAATTTTTATCCTCCAATTTCAAATTAATTCACACACAGGGTATTTAAATTTACAATTTTGCTTTTTTATGTATACATACTTCCTTAACCCTTTCCGTGCGTTGTCACGGTGGGCGTGTGCGGAGGACGGCCTGGGGCTGTCCTTACCACGCCCACAGGGGCGTAAAACAGGCCCCCGCAGCCCCCGCGGTGCGGGGAGGCCCCAAGCTCCAGGGGGCCCCCTTGGCACTGCACTCTGGCCCGAGAGCTCCTGAAAGAGCCCGGAGAGGGCCCCTCTAAGTACCGTGCGGGGAGGCCCCCTTACTTTTCGTTACACCAGTGCACGCCCAGTCATAAATCTCCCGCCCGCGGCGGAATTCCAGCCGTGGTCAACGGGTTAATCTGCTAGTAATATTTAGTTTTCTAAACAGTTGTTGGCCCCCTAAGTAAGCTTTGCGAACCCCCAGCTGCCAGCAGACCCCGGGTTAAGAATTACTGCTCTAGTCAATAGAATACTGGCAAAGGAGCTGGCAAATAGGATAATTCTGCTACTCCTGGAAGTGGTACATCACAACCAAAATGCACTTGTCACAGGTTGCAACACCCTCTTAAATCTAAGAAGGCTTTTCTGTTTGATGGATGCAGCTCCTAAAGAGAGGCTCACACTGGTTCCGGTGATATTGGATATTCAAAAACGTTGAAACCCTACAATGGGTAAAGGGTATTTGGTGAAATATTCAATGCTGTGTAAAAATATTAGGAACAGTAAGTATGACTGTGCATATAATCTCCTATATGATTCGTTTCTGGAACTGATGAATTCAGATCGGCAGACTGAGCAGAGTTGAGGTAATTCTTACTAATAGCTGTTAACAGTGCAGATTCAAAGCCACATGAATGTGGCAGCAAGTGTTTTGGAAAAAAAACAAGCTACTATTTATAAACGGTAGATCAGACACAAACATTTTGAAAACCTACTTTTGATTGTTATATTGCACCTCTGGCCTTTATGTGAGAACACCAAACAGATGTACCAACCCACAGCGTACAGCAGAAGGAGGTTAATTGTTCTGTGATAAACAGAAGAGAAGGAAATTGCCTCAGCTAGTGAGGAAGAAGGAAGCCAAAGCCAGGAAATTGCTTCACATTAGTTTTGCTTTGATACCTTTTAGTACAGCAAATTTGCATTTGAATTGAGCTGTCAAGGGGGGTTTATGTATGTTTCTACTGCGCACTGCAGTAATGACTTTTTGCTCATTTTTGTTGCCCACTCTTGCACAGAAGACATTTTGTATTTTTGTCAAAACACGTTGACTGTACCATCGTACATCTTCCCCAGACAATTCCAAAATACAATTTAGACGTTCCCCTTTTGTTTCTGGCTCCCCTGTGGGGTTAGGTGTTCCTTCCCTAGTAAGCACTTCAAGCCTTGATTCTAATGACTGACTGCGTATGGAACCACAGAGAGCTATACAAGCTGGCATAATCGGTTGTACCATCACTTCTCAGCCTAGAGAGGAGGCACTTAGAGCCAGATGTATCAAGATTCCGTTTTGCGAATCCTTAATAGTGATTTTTTGCGAATCGCTATTTAGAATTCGCAAAATGGAATGTATGTACAAAATCGCTATTTTTTAGCGATTCCTTATTATTCTTTATTTGCGAATTGCGAATAATTTCCAATGCATTCCTATGGGCCAGGAGGCCCATAGGAATGATAGTGCAATAATTCTCAAATTGCGAATTCGCAATTTGCTAATCGCAATTTGAGAATTATTTCAAGGGTGCAGGGGTGTCTCGAAGACACCCTGCTGCTCCCCTGAAATCTACATGTGTGTGCATGTGGCACACATACATGCCCTATGGGCATGTATGTGTGTCACATGCCACCCTCACAAATGCCAAATAAGGCATTTTTAAAGGAAATCGCAAATTACCACCAACTACAAGTTGGTGGTAATTTTCGATTTCTTCACACAAAATCGCAATTTAAAAATGTTTCATACATATCATTTAAGGAATCGCAAAATTTGCGATTCCTCAAATGCTATGGTAAAATAAGGAATCGCAAATTATTACGATTCCTTAAATTGTGATTTTTTAATACATTTGAAAAAATGCAAAAAGGCCGTTTGCGAGTCGCAAAGGCCGAAATTCTGCGAATTTCGACCTTTGCGAGTCGCAAAAGCCTTGATACATCTGGCCCTTAATTTGAGCGTTTTACCGGTAATTAATAGTCTATTGCATTCGTTGGAAGTTCCTGGGCTAATAGATTTTGATAATTCTTTGAGCCCTACTGTTCATGAAGTTAGTATAAGGGTGGATGAGGGAGCTAGCGGTATACCTAATGGTCTGTTAAATGCTACGCCTGTATTGCCCCCAGGGAGACTCTGATGACCTCCCTGTCTGTTCTGTCATGGAATATAGCTGGTTTGGATTCTAAGACTAGCTCCCCTGAATGTCAGTCTCTGAGTATGATGTGTGTCTGTTTCAGGCAACCTAGGCTATGGAACCGATGTTCTGCATAGGCTATTTGAATTTTTATGTATCTGCGATTGCAGGTGGAAAAGGTCGACCATCGGGAGGTCTATCAGTCTGGGTCCGCCAAGATATTGGTTTTATGGTGCAGGCTTTAGAGTTTCACAATAAGGATATACTAGCAGTTAGATTATCTTGGGGCAAGGGCAAAAAGCTTGATGTGTATAACATCTATGCGAGGGGTACCAAGGGAAAGAAGTTGGATGTGTTGGTAGCCCTAGATTCATTGCTTGATCACCATTCCAAGGGCAACAATGTAATATTAGCAGCTGATTTTAACCTGACTTTTGAACCTCTTTTAAACGGGAACTCAATTTTTTATGATGCTGAAGATGAGTTGTGGAGTATCCCGAAATTAGATCTAACCCCAGTAAAAAAATGGACTGAAACCATAATTCAGATGAATTCCCTCTGTATGGAGAAAGGCCTGAGAGTCACAAACGGCAGAACCCAGTCAGATAGAGATGGTGCACCCACTTTCAATAATGGCTCTACTCAAAGTCGTATTGATTATGTTTTAATTAATTGTGAGTTATGGCACACACTAAGGGACATGTGTGTTGTTGACCTTATTGAAAGTGATCACAACCCATTAGCTGTGCTTTTTGAAATTAGAGCAGAAAAAGCTATATTCCACCCTGAAGGTGATTTAATAACCCTAGATTTAATTCCATCAAATAATATGAGACGTTTGAAATGGGAAAACTTGCTAGTTAATCCTGAAGTCTTAGCAATGTTGGCAGTAGATGCAACTAATGCAACCTCAGACTTGGAGAAACTTTTGCTCAGTAGGGCCTCGTCCGAGGAGGTTATTGGATTTTATGCAGAGTTTTTTAGACAGCTTCGCACCTACTTTTTTAAGACTTTTAAAAATAAGGGAACCAACCTGAAAAAGGGAAGTGTCTGGTTTAACAAGGATTGTAAGGAGGCATGTAGCTCCCTGGGGAAAGCGATAAAGTGTGGCGACATGCCTATGGTTCGGTATGCTAGGTAGAAATATAAGAAAGCCCAGGAAGTGGCAAAGAAATCCTGGGATGATAAGAGGTGGCAGGAACTTAAAAGCGCCTGTGAAAATAAAAACCAGAAGCTATTTTGGGATGTAGTAAAATGGGGCAGATGCGGGACCCATGCAGAAACAATCAACTATGTAAGCCAAGACCAATTGGTAAGCACTTTCAATTACAATACGAGTGTAGTAACGATGAGGAGGAACAATTTGATCTCCCTTGTGTCTACTACGATGGTTCGGCCTTTAGTAAAGTGGATGTTGAAATTGCATTGGACACCCTGCAGGGAGGCAAAGAGACAGGCCCTGATGGCATCCCAGCTGATATTTTTCTCCATGATAGAACCACATGGAGTTGCTACATTTTACTTTTAATGAACAAAATTGCCAAGGGTGCACCAATCCCTGAGTCCTGGAAAGGAGCTGTGATTATCCCAATATTCAACAAGCATTTGCAATGCAATAGGTCTCGCATTAGGAAAGTGTGAGCTATTGGTATTGTAAATGACACATTTTTTAAATTTGTGATCGCTTTGAAAATATATAAATTAATAGCATTGCTATTCACAAAGCCAATAGCTTACACTTTCCTAATGCGAGTCCTATTGGCTATGGCAATGCTTGTTGGTAGCAAACAAGGACAGTGCTGTTGTGGTGCTGAGTGATGATGTGTTTGGGCTGAGTGATGTGGTGGTGCCCCTGAGTGATGTGGTGGTGCCCCTGAGTGAAGTGGTGGGTCCCTTGAGTGATGTGGTGATACCCCTGAGTGATGTGGTAGTGCCCCTGAGTGATGTGGTGGTGTTCCTGAGTGATGTGGTGGTGTTCTTGAGTGATGTGGTGGTGTTCCAGAGTGATGTGGTGGTGTTCTTGAGTGATGTGGTGGTGTCCCAGAGTGATGTGGTGGTTTCCCCGAGTGATGTGGTGGTGTCCCCGAGTGATGTGGTGGAGTCCCTGAGTGATGTGGTGGTGTCCCCGAGTGATGTGGTGATGTCCCTGAGTGATGTGGTGGTGTCCCTGAGTGATGTGGTGGTGTCCCTGAGTGATGTGGTTGTGCCCCTAAGTGATGGAGGGTGGAGTTGGAGGGTGGAGTTTGAGGGTGAAGTTGGAGTTGGATGGTGGAGTTGGAGTTGGAGGGTGGAGTTGGAGGATGGAGTTGGAGTTGGAGTTGGAGGGTGGAGTTGGAGGGTGGAGGTGGAGTTGGAGGGTGGAGTTGGAGGGTGGAGTTGGAGGGTGAAGGGTGGAGTTGGAGTTGGAGGGTGGAGGGTGGAGCTGGAGGGTGGAGTTGGAGTTGGAGGGTGGAGTTGGAGGGTGGAGTTTATTTCTTCGGTGAGAAGTGTGTATGTACCTTTAAACTAGCTGGAACAAACAAGAGGGTTAGAAATGAGGAGAGTCAGCTGGTAACGGTAAGGCAACCTTTCCAAAGTAGTGGCGAACAGATATATATTACAACAGTGAGCGGCAAGTGATTTACGTTTCTTTTATTTATGCAATGAAGTTCGGCATTTGAATCTATGTATGAACGGTACGGAAACACCCTATTGGTCAGGCATGGTCAACGCAGAACACAATGTTGATTTATAATGCCTGTATAAACTATGATTAAAAACATTGTTTGTTGGTAATGTTTTTAAGTCACTCGTGGTCAATGTCAAAAATCCCCTCGCTCTAATCTATGAAGCAAATTGTGTGGCGGTCATTTTAATCCCTGTCTATTCTATTACATGGGTTGTTAATTTTGCACAGCAAAACTCTCACGGGCATGCTAATCTGGAGCTGGTTTGGGATGAGAATGCAAGCTCCAGATAAAAGTAAATAAAGGCTCACTAGAGCGAGGCCAGCAAGTTCGGGAGCACATTCCTTTGAAGTCTGATGGGGGGCGGGGGAGCGGCTTCCTTTGAAATGTCAAAGTCTTAGAAAGGCACATCGCTAACAACTTGATGGCGGAAAATAAGCACCCAGGAAGTTGTACGAGGCGAATAATTGGGCACGAGCCCGTTTGGCGAGGGAGGAGGCTGCAAGCACGTCTGTGTGGAACGAAAGTGAAAACATCTGTAGAGCACTTCCGAGCTGAAGCAATAAGGGGGTTGAATGGAAACAGGCAGGACAGAGGCTCGTGATGGGAAGAGAAGGTGCTAACTGGGACGGGGTAGGAAAGAGGGGAATGGACGGTGGAAAAGGCAGGTAAAAAGATAGATGATGCGGAGGGCAGGCGAGAAGGGGCGGTTGAAACAAGGTCTCGGCATTGCTGTGGCAGGGGGCGGGCGGGGGAGCGGCAGCCTTTGAAGTCTGATGCCGAGGCTCAGACAAATGGTGGTGTGCGAGCGGCTTCCTTTCAAGTCTGATGGGGGGGCGGGGAGCAAATGGCGCACATGCACTGGCCATAATTCGCATTCCAAAGCCCTCTTTGTAGGATTTTCTGGTGCCCCTCTATATCTCTCGCCAGCAATGCGCAAGCACATTGGCAGACAAGACCTAATAAGTCCAATCCAGGGAACTACAGACCTATAAGTCTAATCGACTCAACTCAAAAAATCATGGGTCATCTTGTATTGGATAAAATCCAGGATTGGCTTATCGGCAGGACATCCTATCTCCCCTTCAAGCAGGCTTTCGTGCGGGCATAAGCACTATTGATCAGACATTTCGCTTCACTCTTCTGTACTTGAAAACGGTGGTCCTGGAAAAATGTAGTCTGTTTGCTGCCCTTGTAGATCTAGGGGCAGCATTAGACCTCGTTTCTCGAAGTAGATTATGGAGAGTCCTGTCTGATCTAAAAATGCCCCATGATTTGCTATCTCTTGTTGCTAGACGCCATAAGGACTACTATGCGAAGATTAGGTGGGGAAGCAAGGACCAGGTCACTCCCGCATTTAGAGTGGGCAGGGGGGTGAGACAAGGCTGCGTTATGGCCCCAACTTTGTTCTCTTTTTTTATAAATGGCGTTGCAAAATTCTTGGAGGATACCCCAACGGATGCACCTATATTGGCGGGCATAAGAATTCTGATTCTTATGTTCGCCGATGATACCCTCTTAATAGCAAAAACTCAGAGTGGTTTACAGCGAGCACTAATACTCTTTGAGGAATTTCGTCACACGAGGGGTCTTGAGATAAATGTCTCAAAAACAAAATATATGACATTCAACCCACAAAGATCCTCAGGAGGAGAAATGCTATTGAACAAGTGCCCCGTGGAGAAGATGAAAGATTTCACATACCTAGGCGTTATTATTCAGGACAACATGAATTGGGGTAAGCATCTAGACATGGCCACACTAAAACATCGCCATTTAGCAGGTACTATATTATCTGAAATTAATGCATCTTTTACCATGCCAGTGACTTCCCCTCTGACTATCTATAACATGAAAGTTGTCAGTGTAGTCCATATACGGGGCAAAACTTTGGGGCTTTAATAATTTGTCTAAACTAGCTGTAGCGGAGAATACTTTCTTCAAAAAAATTGTGAACCTCCCGCAAAGCACCCCGGTAAAGCCCCTGCTTTATAATCTAGGAAGGAAGGCATTGGCGGATTGTGCTAGACTAGGCCCCCTGTTGTACTGGCGGAGAATCTGGACAACTCCGGAACTGGTATATTATGCTGAGGGCTTTAAAGATCTGATACGATGAGATCATTCTAAAAAGATTTCTTGGTTACAGCAAGTTAGATCGCTTTTGTTAAATATTGGTCTTGTGGCCTTGTGGGAGAACCCTGAGAATGCACGGTTCCCGTCCAGAGAGCAAATGAAAGAAATGTATTGGGGATGCGTGGATGCTAATACATTTAGGAATAATGACCCTTTGACACTGACGGGTCAATTCCTCATGGCTAAACCAGTTAAAAAACTAGAACCTTATTGGGACACTATTACAAAGCAACGAGATAGAAAGCTCCTGTTTCAACCAAGAGTAGGCATGCTTCCAGTCAATTTGTTCTCTGCTAGGTGGGAGGCATCAATGGATACTCTTTGCCCCAGTTGCAATGGAAGCCCTGAGTCTTTGGCTGATTTGCTATTTGCCTGCCCCGCCTATATAGTTCTAAGGTGAATATGGCTGGCCCCTATTTGCCGAGCGCTGGGGACAAGGAAATGTGACAAGGCTTTAAGATTGATTCGCACTGAAGCGTGGTTCCCGCTTAACATCGCCGTAGCCAAGTATTTATGTTGGACATGGATTATAAGAGCTAGAGCAATCGTGGCATCATGATCAATGTATATTGTGTATATATTTCCAAATTTTGTAAATCCATGTAAATTCGTGTATATATATGAATTTATACCCGGTCATGGCCGCCTAATGAATAGCACTTTATTGCTCAATTTTTATTGCCATTATGAGCTATGATTCCATGAGTGATTACTGATTTTACTCTTGGTGTTTTTATAACTTTTTATACAGATGGTTCATAATTGAGAGATACTACTCATTCTTCTTTTATCTGTTTTACTGGGTGTTTTATGCATTGGATTATGCTTTTATGACAAAATGTTGAATAAAGCTTTATTGATGATGATGTTGACTGTACCATTCTGAGGTTATTGGAACCCCTCAGCCATTTACCCTGCACGCCTTTACAGTCGGAGTCAATACCCCGCATTCAACATTACCACATGTTACTTTACCAAGCAAGTTGGTATTACAACTTGCTTTAGGGAGCAATGGACTTTGGAATAGTATAAATTACTATTTCAGCTCCATTCGACCAACAGTAGCAAAGGTGTTGAACTTAAAAATCCAACACCAGTTCAAAAATGCACCCCCTACAGCAAGTCGCTGTAACAACGTGCATGCTTAAGTAACGTGTCGTAATGTCGCATGCGAGGTACCAACCTCGTTGTAAAGGCTGCATGATAAATTATGTTTCCCCCATCCTGACGTGCCCTAAGAAAGTCAACAGGCATTTCATTGTTCAGATGCCTGTCCTTGGCTCTCAAGTTTCGGGTGACTCTGCCTTTCAATTATAATCATTTGTGGGGGTACCACAATGACAACCTCATCCTGCAGCTCCTGTTTGCAAAAATCCATTGCAGAATCTGGCAAAGTCCCTGTGGTCTCTGCAGTGGCTAAATGTAACTCATAAAACAACGAACTAATGGTTAAATGAAAGAAATGTAAATGTATAGGAATTTATATATCGCAAATCACCGAGCGGTTTCTAAGCGCTTGCTTAGTGAACACGTCCTGGTATTCCCCTGTGAGATAACCCCAGCAGGTTATCCGCAAGGTGAAAGCCAGGCATCCCATCGCGAGGGGCCGTTGTGGAGATTAAGCAAGCTATTGCCCAGAGTCGCAGAGTGTGAACCCGTGAATCGAGTAGGCACCAGAGCGAGAATTGTCGAGTCCATGGACATTTTATGACTCAAGACCCCGCCGAGCCGGGAATTGAACCCTGGTCCCGGGCTGACCTCTGCTTCCAGGTCTGCCTCCTCTAACCAGTGAGCCACACTTCTCCACAAGGTTTCTAGGGATGGTTCTCAGTCATTGGGTTAGAGGGTTAAGTGCAGGAAGACTGTAGAAAGATTTACATCTAAAGGAGTTGATGGGTGATGATGTCTCATATTAATTACTTAAAATTAGAGCCTCTGACGTTGTTTCTGTATTAAAGAGGTACTCAGTTTAGGGAACCTATAGGGTTTGGCTTGCCCCTGCATGATGCCATCTACAGTTCCCTCTTCAGGGACTAAAAAGAGTCTCATAACTGGGATATTTCCAAGTCTTTAAAACATTTGTGTTCTTTGCTGTTTTTTTGAAGTGGGTTTCTTTCCATGCTAGGTAACTGGCAAGGCAAATACTTGTGCCCTTGGAAGATGTGGTTCCACGCACCCTGTTCAGCAGAGGGTGAGAGTTTCTGTTAAAAGCAGTTATGCATTTCAGTTTATCCTATTATTTTTCAGTCAAAGCAGAAACTTATGTCTTATGTCTCTAAATCTACTCTGAAAATATTTCGAAAAGCTGGCACCACACTAGAAACCTTGGATCATAATCGTTACCCATGATCGCACACTGCACCTTCAACTGCCAGGTGTTAAAGGAATTCTCTGGAGTGCTGGGCTAATAGCTCTGAAGGAGAATGCAGTCCCAACTCAGAACTGAACGTCTGATTCAGAAAACTCGCACCAAAACATTCTTTTTCGTGAAAGTCATTTTGAAAAACTGTTCCATTATGCGCAATTTAGAATGTGGGAGGTTAAAGATCCTCCCACCCAACTACACATAAATGACATGTATATAATTATTTAATGTGTATTTGCTCAATAATTTATTTTAATATACTAGCACCATAAAGTGATTGCAAGATGACTAATTAGCTCTACCTTAAAGCACATAAATAAATAATGTAATTGCCTGATTGCTTGGTAATGATAGAGTAGTAAATGCAGTATTGGTCAATTGTCTCCTAAAACAGTTCTTTGGCCTCCTTGGTTACTTACACCTATTACAAAAGTCTAGTATTCCTAAACACTCTAAAGAGTGTGGTGGGCCATAGATTGGTTTGCCTGGCCAGATGCATCTAACCAGAAAAAATGGCATATTCAATCCTAATTTTACTTTCTACCATCAAGAAAATTTCATCTGGCCCTATACTTCAAGAGAGTACATAGCACCAGTGTCTAACATTGTCCAGACATTAGAAGTTTCTTCAATTTGCAGCCGCAGTTCACCACTATTAATGAATGTTCCGTTATTAAATGTTATAACATTATGTAGAACCAGGCCCTACATTTTTCACCTGACGTTATCAATGTAGACATCATTCCTACACACAATAGTTGTGCTGGTTAATCCCTAGTTCTATGATTGGATGGTCATCTAGCAATGTACCAATGGGTTTTGGAGGATTTCTGGGTTCTGTGTCACATCTGGAATTGTTAAAGCTCACAAAATCATTAGAGCCCTCTTTGTTACAGTCTGAGCCAGAACCTTTATTATTTCTTGATGCATAGTAAATATCTAGGGGTATCCAGCAGTATGCCATCTTTTCACTGCCTTAATGACTAGGGATGAATGTCAAAATGTGTAATCATCTCATGTGTTCTAGGCTGTAGCTTAAATCTCTAGAGAGCTTTGTGGGCAGTTATTGGTCTTTTTCTATGATCACATTTTGGGTTTCACATGCTTCATTCTAAGTATTTGGGACCCCTCAAATGCTTTGAGTCTGATTTAGAGTAAAACACAAAAAGATAATGGACGAAGTGATGAAACTTTTCAGACACTCAACCCCAGTCACTATGAGATCTTCGTTACATCCATTATCATACTTCTGCTCACCTCGCCACCCTATTTCAGACCAGACATATACAAATTCTTGATCCTGTTCCTCTTTTGAACAGTACAGCCCTGAACTGCCAGGCAAGGTCCTTTCTGGACTGTATACAGGCATCCTAGGACCTATTTTGACGTATCGCTCCTCATCAGCCAGGCTAGTTTTAATCCAGTGGCGAAGTGAGCAAGGGACCCACGTCTCACCATACCCTGTCAACTAAGGGTAAACAAGGCAAACCCAATAAGAGGATGGAGGGAGCGCAGAAACTTTTCAGACAATCACCCAAAGTCATCAATAAATCTGAGTTAAATCCATCATTGTTCTTCTACTCACGTTGTAACCCCTGTTCAGACTCAGCCATATGCAAATTAAACTTGACCCTGTTCCTCACTCTGATTAGACAATGCAATGGCTGTCAACTTTTCTAGGTGTTATTCAGAGTATACACCCTGTTTCTAATACCCCTCTATTTTATGAACTACCTGACATCAAACTAGAGCTTGTTCATCTGGATATTACACAAGTACTGTCCTACTCTGGACTGCTCTCCTGATACCTCTTCCACCCATCAGTCCTAATTCAACACACCTATTTATGAAAAGCCTAACCTGCACACAACCCCAACCCTTTCAAGAATTGCTCAACACACATTGCTGTTAATGCATTCCTCTCCCTGAAATAGTCAGATCACATAAAACATCCATAGTTATAAGTTTGTAACATAATCAAAGATTATTCTGTCCAAAGAAGCTCAGAAGAATTTTTTTCTCTTCACCCAGTCACTAATCTCCTACACATCACATCAAAGCGGCCTTTATGAATATAGGTGTGTGGTCTTTAAGGCAAACTCAATTCTGCCCTAACTCAAAACTGTGATCTTGACCCTATGGCATTTACCGGAAACCTGTTTCTGCTCAAACTACATACAATTATTTTACCACTAAGATACAGCATCTCCACTTCAATAAAACACGAACAACAATTGGAGTTATTTATTTATTGTATTTATTTATTAATTTTATTTTATTTTTGTCCTCATTTGTGCGATCTTGTTGTGAAAAACAACAGGATCACCTCTTGCCATGGGCCCTTAGGAAGAGTTAGAAGACCAGGTCTTGATGCCATCAGATTACCATCTTTGCATGGGTTTATACATTGCTTTCCAAGCCCCTACAAACGACATGTGGCTCTTGATTGTGTTTATTTAAATCATTGCACATCCCTTCCTATCCTACCCTCTATAAGTGCCCCATAGACCCCCAATACTTTGTACGTTTGCTTTCCCCTCTGAGACTATTCAAGTTCCGAAATGTATCTACTGACCTAACCCAATCTTCTTCCTTAGGGGGAGAGGGAAGAACCCAATTTATACAGATCTCACGTCTGGCAATTAATATAAGTGTGAACAAAAGGTGTTTCTGGTTCCTTGTAAGGATAGCATTACATTCATTGATATCTAATATGCCAAAAATAACATTAAAAGTTCTTACCTTAAAAGGCGCTTTTAGACTTTCACCAATAATCTTACCAATTTCACACCAATATATGTCTAAATGATGACACGAATGAAACATATGAATATCATTGGACTCCCTCTCTCCACATCTTGGACAATTCTTGGTCACCTGGGAATTCATTTTAGATAGCCTTTCGGGGGTCCAGTAAGATCTGTGCAAAGTAAACAAATGATTTTTCCTGTGAGGTGTAGAAATTATAATGTGCCATAAAAAAGTGCAGGATACTTGCCATGCTTGTTGCGAATCTTGGGCTGGAAAGAACTTCTTTCACTTTAGAACCGGAGTGTCGTTTTCTGTTTCCATCTTTTCCACCAAATGCCAGCACCACTTTGAGACTTCTTTCTTCCCAGGGGCTTTATATAGTTTGTGGTCTAGAGACTCAACGTAGTCTGGCCATGACGCTTGCTCTTTATCCCAGCTCGCCAACTGGTAGAATTTAAACCTAGATATTCCATTGTTTGTCATTTCCACTAACTCGTCCCATGGTTTTAGTTCACCAAGTTCCAGTAACTCTCCTCACCTGGTAATTCCCACTCTTTTCAGTAGCAGCGCTAAATAGTCTCTCATAAATTCAGGGGTTCCAGGAGAGTTCCATACCGGAGCTTGGGGGCTATAGTATGGATACCGCCATAATTTCCTCACACCAGTCCAAAGTTTGAAAGCAGCTCTTGGTATCTTTAACCTATTTTTTTTTAAATACTTTTGATGGCCAAATTTATGTAAGCAGTGACCATGTTTGATCACTGCTTTCCAGTAAGGGGGGGGGGTAAGTCTCATGTCCTCCGAAAAGATGTCTTATATTCTTGAACTGAAAAGCTTTGTAGTAAGATATGAAGTCTGAGCTAGCTATCCCCCCGATTCTTCTTCTGGCTCAGTTTCCTCTAAGCTATCCTGACACTTTTGGATGCCCAAATGAACAAATTTATTTCGCCCTGAACTTATTTCAGATATCGTAAATCAAACTCCAAAGGAATCGTATTGAAAAGGAAAGTAAATTTAGGAAGGATGGCTATTTTTATGACACTGGCCCTCCCCATAAAAGTAAGTGATAAGAAATTCCAGGACTTCAGTAATTTCCTCATCTCTTTAGCTTTTATTTTTATTTTTGTCTTAGCTATGTCATCAATATTTCTCAAGACTTGGATTCCAAGATATTTGATTTTACTTTGGGATACTATTCGTGGGCTTAATATATTCCAATGCATTACCTCAGTTTTCTGATAGTTTATTTGGTAATCAGATATTACTCCAAAGCTTGTTAATATGTCAGTTATGCTATCAAATGACTCATTGAGACTGCTGGTATAAATCATCAAATCGTCTGCATATAATACCACCTTTAAATCCCAACAGTTAAAACTAAAAGGGATAATCTCATCCGAGATCCTGATCACATTGGCTAGTGGCTCTATATATAAATTAAAGAGATGTGGGGAGAGAGGAAATCCCTGCCTGGTGCCTCTTGTAATTTGAAAGACATTTGAGGTACTTCCATTAATAAGTATTTTCCCTATTGGTGCTGAATAGATATTATTAAATACTCATGAAAAATTCTGACCTAAGTTATTGTGTATAATGACTTTTTGTAGATATGCCCAATTGACGGAGTCAGAAGCTTTGGCCGCGTCAAAAGTGAAAATTGCTCGGGGTAACTTCTATTGTATGGCTATGTCAATGGCTCCAAGCAGTTGATGTGTAAGGTTGTGTAACTGTCTCGCTTTAATAAACCCTTTCTGGTCATTGTGTATACGCTTGTCAGATAGGGAGCTTAGTCTCTTTGCTAAAACTTGAGTAAAGATTTTATAATCTGCGCTAAGCAGTGGAATTGGTCTATAAGACTCACAAAGGAGGGGATATATCAGACTAATTGTCGCCTCATTCCAAGATTTTGGAATTGGAAGGCCATCCATAAAAATAGCATTAAAAAGGTCAGTTAGTCTCGGTGCAAAGCAGACTTTCAGAGTCACATAAAGCTCACTAGGTATAGAATCAGGCCCTGCAGCTTTACGTTTTTTGAGATTGGTAATTACATCCAGGACCTCTTTCAAGGTTATGTCTGCATTTAAACTTGTGCATGAGTCTGCATCTAACCTCATTACACGTGAGTTATCTAAGTATGTGTCTATTGCTGTGGGAGACGGTGATAAATCTTCCTCATATAAGGCCTGAAAGAAATGTTCAAAAGCCTCTTCAATGCCTGCCTTATCTCCTATTAATTGTCCACCTTTTCCCTCACGAAGGGGCGTTACCTTGTTTCTATTTAAATCATTTTTAAGTTTCCAGGCTAACAATTTTCCGCTGTTCTCCCCATATTCATAATTTGAGAGAGTACTAGCTTGCCATTTCTTCCTTATTCTTCTCTCAAGATCTAAAACCAGTTCCTGCTTTAGATCATTTATTTCGCTCTTTAGATTAATCTGGTCTTCTGCCACGGTTGTAATATCCATTAAGGCTTGCCTCCCAGGCTTGCCTCCCTAATATGTCAGCTTCAATTTGTGATATATTTAGCTTCTTTAATTTATTTTTACCCATCGCTATGCCTACTAATGTACCTCGGAGCATTGCTTTATAGGCATCCCAGACTGTCGTTTTAGACACATCTCTTTCACTATTTTCCTCAAATTAGTATTCCGTTATAGAACTCAACTCGCTAATAATTTCTTGCTCTAAAAAGAGTGTTCGATCTATAGTCCATCTTCTTTCGCCCTGGGGTGCATCAAGCTTAACTTTTAGAAAAACCGGGGAATGGTCCGAAAGGTGTGCAGGCAAATGTTGGACTTTTTGACATAATTACCTAGAAGATTATCTATGAAGAAAAAATCTATTCTTGAGGCATGTCCATATTTGCAGTTTCTAAAAGTAAATTTATTTATTTGGTCCCCTTTCGAGTGCCAAATATCAATTAAGCCTAAGTCTTCTTTAAGCCTAACCAAGCACTCTCGCATATTGGGTAAATTTAGGACTCTAACGGGGGGTGTCTGTCTTTTTTAGGGTCTATCAAAATATTAAAATCGCCTCCTAATATAATTGGTGTAGACTGTAGTATTAGTTGTGTATATAATGATTGAAGTGGTGCAGGGTCATCTACGTTAGGGCCATAAAATCCCACCACCGTGAGAGCTGTATCCCTGATTTTTATTTTAGCTATGGCCCACCTCCCTCTTGAGTCTACTACTTGTCCGACCAACATGTAGGACTGTGATTTTTTAATAATGATGCCTACACACTTGACATTAGATGCTTGATTCCTGCATACAGAATCCCCAATCCAAATCTCACATTTTATAGCTTCAAGCCATTCATCAAGAGATGTGTTTCTTGTAGTATAAAAACATCACAATTCTGCAATTTGAGGTATTCAAAACTTTTTGGCGCCTCCCCCTTGTTCTTAACCCATTCACATTCCAAGTCATTATACTCAACTCATCCATTAAATTTGAGATCCTTTCCGCTGCTTATAATTCCTACCCTGTCTGCTGTTCAACTTGCATATAGGACAAATATTTGTTTTACTTTTTCTCCCAAATGCTCCCCACCCAAAACCACATCTAATGTGCACAAAAAGAAAACAGAAAAACCGTGTTTACCCCCACCTTGGAAAACCCTCCCTGTTACCATTGAGCAAACCTGGTTACCCAGTGTGCGAACTGTAGTGAATGGATGATTTTTTTAGAGAACAAAGAGGCTCACTACTTATCTTTGTTTATCTGTATGTGATCAAGCAGTAGCTCTGCTTCTTTCGGGTCTCTGTAATTATAGGTTTTATTACGCCACATTATACGTAAAAGGGCTGGAAATCTCATTTGAACGGTGGCTCCTTCGGCCCTAAGGTCCTGCATGTATTTCCCTAGGGCCCACTGTCTATCGGCTGTTGCCTTGGCTATGTCTGAGCGTATTTTGTAATTATATCCATCTCTAGTAGGGGGGAGCCTGCATTTAAAGCCTTGCTCAGTATTTGCTCTTTTATTGAGTAGGTCCTAAAATTAACTAGAACTCTACGTGGTTTTTTCCTACCTCTGTTGATCTGGAATGGGTCTCTGTGGACTCTCTGTATATCTTCATCCACATTTTTAATATCGATATCAGGAATAAAATCTTTCAGGAGGTTTACTACAAAAGACCTTATATCTTGTCCTTCTTTACCTTCTGGAATATTTAATAAACGTAAATTATTTCTCCTGGAGTTGTTTTGTAAGGTCTCAATTTTGTCCTTGAGTTCTCTCTCTGATAGGGCTAACTTCTCGACTTCACTTTGGTAGAGCTTCACTTCCTCTCTGACTTGTTCTAAGGGTCTTTCAACCACTTCCACTCTTTCTACCAGAGCATTAAACTTGGTCTCAAGAAACTCACACGTAGCCTGAATTTTCCCTTGATTTATCTCTGAATTAGCAAACCCAGATTTCATTTCCATTAACAGAGAGGCCTCTAGCCCTCCTATATCTCTTCCCTTTGTAATAGCCTTATCTTGCTCGTTACCTTGACCCTTATCAGGCTGAGGAACATCCTCTATTGGAGTTATTTATTGACAATTTCCTTGAACGTCCTATGCAAAATATATGCAACATTATATAGAAGGGATCCTTCATGTTTTTCCTGAGTGTGTGCTGTGTGACTGAGCTTTCATATGAAGTGCACGGTAACCATGTGCAATGTGAATGGAGACATCTGTGAAGACACATTACGTTGCACACAAGACAGTGCACGATATACCTATTGTGTAAATGATCTAAAAACGTTTCTACCTTTTTGCAATTGAGACTACTGTAACTGGTTTTTATTCACTGCTTCTCACTATTCCAATACTGAATTGGCATTAGAGAATAGAGAGTGACCCAACGAGTGTGTCACATATTGTAAGCCTGTCACAACACAATGTGGATGAGTGGCACTGAGTGCAGTAACTTCTCCACTATTATGGCATGCACACTGCATTTAGCATGCACTATCATGGAATAGGCACTTATAGTCATATACAGAGAATGTCTATAATTATGTCCACTTGTGATTTTTTGCCCTACAGACGGAGCCTGGCAATACAGAGAAATTGCAAACAGACACGAGGAGAAGCTACTCTTCCCTCGCCACAAGAATAGGATAGGGACCCCCCTTCCTTTTAATTCCCTACACATAGAGGGGGATTTTACCTACAGCCCTAAAGAACGTTCTGGACCTTCATGACCCTTACGGACTACAACAATTCGGCACTAGGGTCTTAGGACCATTAACATCCAAAAATGACCCGTTTTTAGAAGTTTATTGACCCAACCAGACCCAAGAATAAAGGGAAACCAGGGGTCTGATTGAGGTTTTTTTATCTTTAAATCCCCCATCCTTCATCTATCTAAGAGCTACCCAACACTGTGGTTGAGCCCACCTCGCCATCTAGGGGTCAGGGTGACCCGATGATGAAGCATGACACCACTAGGGTGTGTGAGGGTAACTAAAAAGAACTCGTTTCCTTTCCCCCTGAACATAAGGACATGACTGGCATGATCCTCGCACTTTAAGTGGGTGAGTGCACAATCCTCCTTACCAAATATAGTGTAATTGTTCCTCATGTTACACACTATCTGACACCTTGTCAAGACATAGTGTTATTGGAGTATTTTGTTGTGAAACATAATTCTCAGGGAGTACATACTCCAGTTACTTTCCTCTCCAAGCCCCGCCCCCCCCCCCCCCCGGCCACTGGAAAGTATAGCAGTGGACCTTTGGTGTTATTGACAAGATGTCATCCATGCAAAACTTTGGAGAGGTAGAGTAGAGTAGAGAAGTAAGTGTGCACCTTGCAAGTATTGTACATTGCCTTTGACAGTTATCTTGGCCTATCTGTCAATTAATTATGAGAGAATTAGATGACTGTGTACAAGTGGAAAAATTGAGCTTGCCTGGATGAAATAATTTTGACACTTATGCCTGTGCAATGTGATAAATTCTGGTCCTCAATGTCAAACAAGATGACCCTGCAGATGTTAACTCACCAAAACATTGCTGATGCTTCAGGGAACTCTAAAATTCCAATTATTGCAAGTGGAAGGATTGACAATGAGAAGTTGGTGCCTGCAGAGACATATTCAAAAGGTACGAGCCATATTGTTCAAGAATTTAATAGCAAATTGGAGGAAGCTGACCTTCGTGTTGTGCTACATGTTGAGTGGGCTGTTTGAAATGGTTCTAATTGAGTCATTGTACTGTCAAATGAACCAGATGTTATTATTATGCTAATTAGATGTGTTGCTATGTTCATAAGTCCAGGATTATCAGAGTTATGGATACATTATGGAACAGGCAAGAAAACACTCTTAATCCAGCTTTATATTCTGTTCAAGAAATTTAACAAAGAGATGCCCATTGTTCTTATCAAAGCACATATTCTTAGGGGTGATGACACCTATGAGCAAAATTGGAACAAAGCTTGGCACTTTAACTGCTGAACCAGTGAAGTTTCTAAAATGATTTGCTGAGACATAAGAAGAATGTGACTTTAATGAATTAGAAAAGTACCTTGTGCCTGTGTGAAAAACGAGTTCCGACTGTTACACATTTGACGATCTTTGGTAAAGTGAGTTCAAGAGTTCAGTCATCCTAAGTGACCTTCCACTGATGTCATATTGTGTGTGTGGACACATTAAAAGAGCATTCTACTTGATTAGATGCAGTGTAAAGGTTGTGGATCATACAAATGTAGAGAAAGATTAGTGTGAATTTGGTTGGGAGGATATTGATCAAGTCCTTAAAAACCTAAGAAATTTCTAAAACCTCTACCCACAGGACTTACACATACATGTACTTGCAAAACCTGTGCTACAAAAAGATGACACTTTCAATATGCTCTTCTCAAATGTTCAATATTCTACAAAGGTACCACATGTGATTGCCGAAGGAGATAACTAAAGTGAACTATGAAAATGTGTCTAAAACAGGAGTGATAAATAATATTTATTTTACAATATTCTGATCATACACATTGTTTGGTGTATATATAAAAGGATTAAAAAACATTATTATTTGTCTCATTTCTATATAAGTCTCTTCTTCCTTTATTATAGTCACCATTTTGGATCTCACTGAGTGTGAACCCATAGCCAGAACTCAGGAGTGGCTTTAAATCTTTATTTGCTGTTTCAGACTCTATAGGAGGAAATCAGCCCAATCAATTTATCTTATGCTGTGGAAAAAACTATAGAATCCTGGAAGAAGTGCTAAATAAACACCAGATTTATTTGGAAGACAACAAATCACGAAAATTTAAAAGAGACGAGAATGACTATATTTCAGGGAGAGTTTTTACCTTTGCTCGCATGTTCGACAATATCCAACTTAACCTACAAAAAGATCAAACCAGCAT
Source organism: Lissotriton vulgaris (assembly GCF_964263255.1). Taxonomy (NCBI): domain Eukaryota; kingdom Metazoa; phylum Chordata; class Amphibia; order Caudata; family Salamandridae; genus Lissotriton; species Lissotriton vulgaris. The sequence continues at coordinate 846,627,799 of NC_141697.1, forward strand.
AGGGGACCTTAACAGTGGCGTTTCCAATAGTGAGTTGGGTATTTCAAGCATTAGAAGTGAACCGAATCAGGGGCCCAGTACTAGCACCAATACAGGCACTACCGTAGTAGCACCTACATCCACATATTTTTTAATGGAAGTGGAATGATACAGGAAAGGGGCCAAAGGGGAATACAACAAACGATGAAACTCTAGCAAAAAATAACAGGAAGTGTTACAACAGATCATTCAGAGACAGAAAAAGAGGGTTATCTGACCAGGTCCAAGACTCAGAAGAAGTAATTGCATCTAACTGTTTAAGGGATGTGGATACCAATGATGTTGCTTTGTGTAATGAGAAATTGAATGATATTGCGATTGTCAACCTATCACAACATGTTCGTAGTGATGATGAAATAAAACGAATGTCTAAAGGCTTGAATTTCTGTCCAGTTTCTAGACCCATTTTTCACTCAAATACCCATTGATGTTTTTAAATTTCTTTGCAAGATGAAACTAAAAAAGTTATTTGCTTTACATCCAAAGTTTGTTACAACTCAGGAGACACCTATAGTTGCATGTAGTAATAGGACTATTCAGGACATGCATAATGTACAAAGTCTTTTAACATTAACTGAAGAGGAACACAATATCCCCACTATGTCACAACTTTTACACAATTTGGATATCCCCACAGATTTAAGTTCAGATAATGGCCTGAAGCCAAAATCTACTTTTCAACCAGTGTTGGGAAGTGACAATACCCTAGAAACCTTTCATTGTTTAGTAACAATCGACTTATTTCAATAGGAGGACTCATATGTACAAAAAGATCTTGTCAAAATTGACAACCTCACAGGGGGCAAAAGGAGAGCTTTAAAAGAACTTAACCAACTCCCAGGTCTAATTTTGATGGAGACCGACAATGGGGGAAATTTGGTCCTTAAGGACACCAGTGACTATCTCCTGGAGATTGACAGACAATTTTCTGATGTGAAAGCGTATGCCAAATTAACATCTAATTCAATGGGGGTTTTTACCAATTTGTTGGAAGTAAACCTTAAAAAATGGAGGGGGCTTGGCATCATCAGTGATCATGAGTTCAAGTATCTATTTGTTCCATGTCCGGGGGCAGCCTGCTGTATGTCTTACCAAAAATTTACAAACCCGTTGGGTTTCCATCAGGCAGACCCATCATTTCGGGAATTGGCTCTTCCACAGAGCACATTTCCGAATATATAGATCACTTATTGCAACAATAGTAAGTAACCTACCTTCCTTTGTCTTAGATACTAAGGATTTGTTGAATCAGCTTAGTGACTTCACTCGGACAGAAGAATGCTGTTTTGTTACATTGGACATTGCCTCCCTTTCTATCTTGATACCTACTGGTTTGAGATTGGAGTCGGTCAGACATTTAATGCTAAGTAGAGATGCTTCCCTTTGGAAACATACTGAAATGTTACTTGAGATGATTGCCTTAGTTCTTGACAACAATGTGTTTTTACGTAATGGCACTTGGTACAAACAACATCAAGGTGTAGCAATTGGGTCCAAATTTTATCCTTCAATAGCAAATCTGTTTTGTGGGTTGGCTTGAAAAAATGTTTGACTGGTCCAAATGTCCCACCCCTCTGATCAATCATGTTGTATATTGGGGGCGCCACATAGATGATATTCTTATGATTTGGACAGCAGATAATGATTTGTTACATGAGTTTTGTACTTTCCTTAACTCTCATAATTGTAATATCGCCTTCACATACCAACATAGCAGAGAGGAAATGTGCTTTTTGGACTTGAAACTACATGTCAAAAATGGTTCCATTCTTTCAACGCTATTTAGGAAACCAACAGTGTGTAACGCAATACTAAGTGCAGATACTGCACATCCTAGATCACAAGTGGAATCCATACCACTTGGCGAAAAAACACGTATTAGACATAACTGCAGCGAAGATGCTGTGTTCTAGAAGGAAATGGGGTATACTATTACAAGGTTTATGACTAGGGGCTATAGTAAAAAAACACTTGAAAAGGCCAAGAACAAAGATTTGGATCTCAATCGTCAAAAATTGTTCACTAACAAAGTCAAGACGAAGAAGGGTACCAAGTTTAAAGATAAGATTTCTCTAATAACGCCATACAATTCAGCCAGCCATGTGCTCTATAACAAGCACTGACACATTTTGCATGTGGACCCAATTGGGAGCAAAATTATACCTGACAGACCAATCAATCAATCAATCAATCAATCAATCAATCAATCAATCAATCATAATACTTGTATAGCGCACTACTCACCCGGAAGGGTCTCAAGGCGCTTTGGGGGAGGGGGTCCTCTACTGCTTGAACAGCCAGGTCTTGAGTTGTCTCCTGAAGGCGAGGTGGTCCTGGGTCAGCCGAAGGTAGATGGGCAGGGAGTTCCATGTCTTGGCAGCCAGGTAGGAGAAGGACCTACCTCCGGCGTTGGCTCTTCGGATGCGTGGTATGGAGGCGAGGGCGAGGCTAGTAGATCGTAGCTGGCGGGTGGGCGTGTAGAAGGTCAGGCGGTCGTTGAGGTACTTGGGGCCCAGGTCATGGAGAGACTTGTGTGCATGGGTGAGGAGCCTGAACGTGATCCTCTTGTTGACGGGGAGCCAGTGCAGGTCCCTCAGGTGGCTGGAGATGTGGCTGCGTCAGGGGATGTTCAGGATGAGTCGGGCGGAGGCGTTCTGGATTCGTTGGAGTCTTTTCTGTAGCTTGGCTGTGGTCCAGGCATAGAGGGAGTTTCCGTAGTCCAGAAGGCTGGTGACGAGGGCCTGGGTGACCGTCTTCCTGGTTTCGGTCGGGATCCATCGGAAGATCTTGCGAAGCATGCGAAGGGTGTGAAAGCATGATGAGGAGACGGCGTTGACTTGTCTGGTCATCGAGAGGGAGGAGTCCAGGATAAAGCCCAGGTTGCGTGCGTGGTCTGTTGGCTTGGGAGCGGTGCCCAGCCTGGGGGCCACCAGGAGTCGTCCCATGCGGAGGGCGATGGTCCCAGGATGAGGACTTCCGTCTTGTCTGAGTTCAGTTTCAGGCGGCTGTTCTTCATCCATTCGGCAACGTCTTTCATCCCTTCGTGTAGGCTGGTTCTGGCGGTGTCGGGGTCTCTGGTGAGGGAGAGGATCAGCTGGGTGTCATCGGCGTAGGAGATGATGTTGAGGTTGTGTTGGCATGCGATGGCAGCAAAGGGTCTCATGTAGACGTTGAAGAAGGTGGGGCTGAGTGACGATCCTTGCGGGACGCCGCAGATGACTACGGCGGCCTCGTAGCAAAACGGGGGGAGGCCGACTCTCTGTGTTCTTCCGGCGAGGAACGAGATGATCCACTCCAATGCCTTCTCTTGGATGCCGGTGTTGCTGAGGCATTGGACTAGGGTGTGGTGGCAGACAGTGTCGAATGCTGCAGAGAGGTCCAGGAGGATGAGTGCCGCTGTTTCTCCGTTGTCGAGCAGGGCTCGGATGTCGTCGGTGGCTGCGATGAGGGAGGTCTCGGTGCTGTGGTTGGCTCTGAAACCGGACTGGGAGGGGTCGAGGGATCCGTTCGTCTCGAGGAAGGCGGTAAGCTGTCTGTTGACAATCTTCTCGATGACTTTGGCAGGAAAAGGAAGGAGCGAGATGGGGCGGACGTTTTTGAGGTCGGTGGGGTCCGCAGTAGGTTTCTTCAGTAGTGCGCTGAGCTCCGCATGCTTCCAGCTCTCCGGGAAGGTGGCGGTGTTGAAGGAGGTGTTGATGACGTCTCGGAGTTGGGGTGCGATGGTGGAGTCAGCCTTGTTGAAGACGTGGTGGGGGCATGGGTCAGTTGGAGATCCGGAGTGGATGGTGTTCATCGTGTGGGCTGTGTCTTCGGTGGTCACCGTGGTCCAGGTGCGGAGGGTGGCGGTGGGGTGCGTTGGTTCGACGGTTGGGTGCGTGGATGGTGCGCCGAAGCTGTTGTGGATGTCGGCAATCTGGTGGTGGAAGTACGAGGCAAGGGAGTCGCAGAGATCCTGTGAAGGAGTGATGTCGTTGTTGCCGGTGCTGGGGTTGGAGAACTCCTTGACGATGTTCCTTGCTGTCGTGGGCGTTGTTGTCCAGTCGTTCCTTCAGTGATTTCTTCTTGGTGGTGCGGATGAGCTGGTGGTGCTTGCGGGTGGCGTGTTTGAGGGCGGTCATGTTGTCAGCGGTCTGGTCGAGGAGCCAGGCTTTCTTGAGGGTGCGGCAGGTCTTCTTGGAGTCCTTGAGTTCGTCGGTGAACCAGGGGGCCTTCTTGCTTCTGGGTCTGTTAGGAGGGTTCTTCAGAGGTGCGAGGTCGTCGGTGCAGGCGGTCAGCCACTGCGTGAAGTTGCGGGCTGCTTCCTTGGGGTCCGTTGTGCTGGCAGGTGGGTTCTGGCTAAGGGAAGTGGTGAGCTGGTCGGCGGTGATCTTGCTCCAGCTTCTGTGAGGAACCTGTTGCGGGTGGTGGTGGGTTGTGTTTTTTCTGAAGCTGAAGTGGATGCAGCTGTGGTCGGTCCAGTGGAGTCCGGTGGAGTGGCTGAAGGTGATGTGCTTGCTGGAAGAGAAGACGGGATCAAGCGTGTGGCCGGCGTAGTGGGGGGGGGGGTGTTGACCAGTTGCTTGAGTCCGAGGTTGGCGAGGTTGTCCAGCAGGGCAGTGGTGTTGCGGTCCTTGTTGTTCTCCAGGTGAAAGTTGTTGTAGATGGGGTCAAACTCTAGGCAATACTTTATGCCCAAGTTTTTATAATCCTAAAACTCCTAACAGGAATACACATTGGATGGGGTCACCCCCAGCTAGTTTCTTTAAATGCGGGCACTGTAGTGGATGCTAATATGGCCTAGATAAAACAAAAAGTTTCAAATATAATACTCATCCGGAACACAATATTAGAACGTTCATCGTTTACTATAATATTTGTTCATGTAAGAAAATCTGTGTTTGTAGTTCTATCAGATCAGCAAAAGAAAGAATACAAGAACATATACAGGTGATTAGGAATGTGAACATTGATTATCCCTTGGCTGTGCATTTTACTTCAACACATGGATCAGCGGAATTAACTTGACCTGGATTAACAAATTGATGGCGGTTGACCTTGGTCTCAATATTGACAGGGAGCTGACAGTATTTTTGAAAGAGTGAAGTGTTGAAGGGGTGTATTGCTGTCTGTTACCTGTCTTTTAAAAAATTAAAAATTTAAAACTTACATTTAAAATGTAAAATCCAAAATCCAGTAATGAAGGATAGAAATTGGGATCCATCTGCTCCACTTCTATATCAAATTTTTGGATAGACTTTATATTGTATATATTGATTATAAATGCTACTTATGTGTAGTTTATATGACCCCAATGTTGAGTTGGGTTGACATTTCCATCATTACATGTAAACTTTTCCCCCCTTGTATCTTTTGCTGCAAAAAATATGTGTGTAATGTGAACTTGAGGTGGAGAGAATATAGGTTAACACTATGCAAGCTAGGCGTAGCTACGCAAACTGCATAGTGCACTGTGCAAAATGCTGTTCGCACTGATTGCACAGTCCAAGATGCTTGTGCAATCAGTGCAAACCGCATCTTGCACAGTGCAAGCAGTTGTTTTACACCGGGATAGGCGTATCTTAGATGCAACAGTTGAGCACGTTTAGTCAATGATTTTAAGTATGTATATTTTATCCGTTTTAAGTATTTTATGGCTCAGAAACCATATAAATGCTTAAACAGTATTATTTCATAATACTTCTTTTACTGTACGCACTTTACTTCATGATAAGTATTGCAATTGTGGCAAATCATTTCTCTTGCATGAGAAAGAAGACTGCTCAATAAATAACAACTTTTATTGAAAACGCCCGTCTCTCTATTTCTCTGCACTCCTGGTGAAACTAAGCATGCACGATTGACTGAGCGAAATAGCTGTCTATTGTTTTCACACAACTCTGGAGATATACTCCTTATTCTAGGGGGAGCAAAGTTGTCATGTTTATGCGGTTGTCAGAAACTAATCCCTTCTTGTATATTCAGGAAAGTTAAACCCTTCCTGTTCACTTGAGAAAGTTTCTAGTGACCCTGAGCTAGCTGGCATACCTAATTAAGTCTAACATATTCAGTAGAGACCTAGTCGACCTCAGTCCTACGTCTAAACTACCGTTTATGTTATTCCAATGTGCAGAGCCTATTGGGAATATAGGAACTACACTACATGTTGCTCAACGTTTGGTAAGGCAATAATCTAACGCAAGATACTAGAGTAACTCAGTCGTGCTGTTCACACAGACCCCTTCTCCCGTAAAAACTCCAATAGACGTCTGGAGTTGGTAAAAGGTTTAATATCCGCCAAAACTTAGTAGGAAAAGATTCCTATGTATTAGTTTTTGGTTTAGTCAACGTTGAAGGATACAGTGTTCCAAAATATTGTGCACCTAATCTTTGTTTCCTTGAAACATACTCTGCAAACTTTCTGTCAGTAAAAATGTCAGATAGCGAGTAAGAAAGGGAGAGAGCTAAATTAGCAGCTCATCTCTTAGCGGAAGACACAAGTCTCCAAAATGATGACCAGAATGCTATCATCATCCTGGTCAATATAAGAAAAACAATAACTATGAAACTTATAAAAAACGGAGTATCATCAAGAGGTGGTATGGTCATATTTGTGGTAGAGGCCCATGAATATCGGCAGACAGAGGTATTCTATTCCTGGATACATTTTCCAGCAGCACATGCTGCGACACGCGAGTTCCACTACTACAAAATAGAGGAACCTCCAGAGGAATACGCCCCTTTTGAGGACGTTGAAATTCCACTAACATACCAAGAGCACCAGCTCTGGTTTAATGGCGTCCTAAAACATCAAAATCACATTACCAGGCTCGGTCCACTAGGTAGACCAGGAGCCACATGGCCGGTTCTAGCCAGCTATACACCACATCCCGGCATTGAAAAAATGTCAGACCGAGAACTTTTAGTTCAACTAAAACAACTAATTAAAGTACATAGACAATTGGTCCAATGTGTCATGCAGACTTCAACAGTCCAACCAGAAATTAGAATTCCACAGCAGACCCCTCATCAGGGGAACACAAATAAAATTACACCATAGACTATACAATCAGTCATTGGTAAATTACCTGCAAAACGGGAACAATTTCCAATCTGGTTAGCTCAAAAAATAACTCAAATAGAGGCAGTATTTCCTGATACTACACCAAATGACAAACACAGAATTCTGACTATCTGTCTTCCAATGGGGATCGCACCACATGTGGAGCATTGTGCCACTTGGGGCACAGTCTTTGCTTCGATATACACAAAAACACATGGTGTTCCGTCTATGGCGGTTATACCAGACGTACTAAGACAGATTCAAAATGAATACGGTCCAGAACCTGCTTTAACTCTAGGTATGAAATTACTGAAAGACTTTAAGCAGGTCTCGGCTATATTACTAGCCAACATAAAAGGAGAAGCAGCATCTGTGGCGATCCACCAATAATTGAAAGAAACAGACATAGCAGACCAACCTTTTGAACTTGCCAGAATAATTGAAAAATCCTATAAAGAATTAGGTAGGGACAGTGTGGGTGGGAAACCACTAAAACCCCAACTAACTGAAAATCCTGAAAAAACCTTTATCAAAAATAATCTCAATACTCCAAAAAAGAGGTGGGAGGGTAATAAACAAACCACTCCCAGAGAAAAACAGTTTCAGTCCAGAGGAAAGTTGCCTCAACGAATAGATAGATCTCCAGAAAGAGGAGGCAAGTCTCCCCAAAGGGAGCCCTCTGAAAAAAGATATAACCTTAGAAATAGGGATAATTTGAGAAAACCTGACAGATATCAAGATATTGATACACGTCTCTCTCGATCTTTTCAGAATTCCTCACAGAAATTGGAAAGAAGAGGACGGTCAGAACACAAAGAAGAGCACGTCAAGTCCAAAGACAAGGAACCTGCTCATCAAAGTAAAAAATTACAATTTCCAAAAAAGAAGGTAGCTAGTATTAAAATAAAACATGCTGAGGATACTGAGGACACAACTGAAAAACGGAGAGTGGGCCCAGACAATGCTAGACAGCGCAGCAGAAGTGACCATAGCTCGCAAGATCCTGATGAATCTTCTGGAGACAGTGGACATGAATGAATACATTCAAGTGGAAACTGCAGACACCAGAGTTAGCATACCCCATAAATTATATGAAATAACATTGCATATAGAGGGGGACAAAACTAGGAAAATAAGAGGTCTCTTTTGGGATAACTTATTTAAAGGCTATGATATCCTTCTAGCTGAGAAAGACTGGCCACCAGAGTTTGTCAGGGAATGCCCACATGGCGAAGAAATGATTATGCCTGCCTCCTCAAATCACATTCCAATTCATAAAAAATACACATTTGCTAAGAAATGGGCAGTGGCCCAAGCCCCTGCATTATATAAAAATCATGTAGGATGGGATGAGGATTCTCCTCACCATAAATTCCAGTTAAAAAATCAACCTACTGTAGATTGTGCTACTAAGGCTCTGGAAGGTTGGCTACATGGCAGCAAAGTACATGACTTTACAGGATTGTATAATTTGATTATGAGGGAGCAGATCCTAAGTAATTGTCAGAACCAGCTTTTACACCAGCACCTGGTGGACTCAGATTTGACCTCTCCCCAAGAATTGGGAAAGAAGGCAAGTAAATGGGTCAGAACCAGGATTAGGCCTAAGAATCAGGGCAATGACCAGAAGAAGGAGTCTACCAAACCTCAAGATAAGGGTGGGGATAAATCCAAAGAGAAGACTTCCCCAGGGCCCCAAAACTCCAAGGATGGGGTTGGGTCCCAAGACACTTCATCTACTCAGAAAAAGCCACACTGCCATGCCTGTAAACATACTGGCCATTGGAAATCAGACAGCTGTTGTCCAAAGAAAGGCAATAAAGAAAATGTTCCTCCAAAAACAGCTCCAACACCTCCTGTCACTGTTAGCAGTGGTCCCCCAGGTGGTGGGAGCACCCCCAAGAATTTGGCTGGGTTTACTTTTGGAGCACATGTGGATTCTGGCCTAACCAGGTCCCCTGACTTAGCGACTCTTGTTTGTGATAATGGCATGGGGTTTGCCAACTTCACTGCTTGCCCAAACACTTTGAGCAAGTACAAACAGGAGCCCCTCATCAATGGTCTGAAAATTGAGGCCTTTAGAGACACAGGGGCTAGCATCACCATGGTGGCTGAATGTCTGGTCCCCTCAAGGCAACTCATACTTGGTGCCACATACCAGGTGACCAATATTGATGTAATTAAAACCAATCATCCCATGGCAGTAGTAAGTCTCAGCTGGGGAGGTGTCATTGGCCCAAAGAGAGTGGCAGTGTCACCAAACTTGCCTGTGGACTGTCTACTAGGAAATGATTTGGAAATCTCAGCCTGGGCTGAGGTTGAACAGGAAATCCATTCTGGAATGGTAAATGTCCATGGAAAGGTTAGTGGGGCTGTGTTGGCCACAACCCCAATCCAAGATGTCCTTCTTGAAAAGGTTGGTAGGGCTGTACAAAGCTCAGCCCCATCTTTAGCAGAAGCCCTTCCTGAACAAGTTAGCAGAGCTGTTATGATAACAGCCCATACCCAAACTGAGTCACCTCCTGAAAAGGTTGGTGGGGCTGTGATGTCCACAGCCCAAACTCAAACTGATTCCTGTGTTGTGAAGCCTGAAATGATAGATCAATCCACACAAACAGAGAGCATGGAGGAGGAAGGGAAATCTCCCTCCCACCAGACATTAGGACAGGATCAGCCTCCTCAGGGAACTGATCTTACCCCTGATGAAGGAACTGTCCCAGAGGTTGTTGGGCCTGACAGAGCCCCTGATGGCAGTGGACACTTCTCAGGTGGGACCCAGTCTGGACCAGGTAACCTGCCCCTCTCTGCCTTGGCTTAGTCAGCCCAGGGCTGCAGAGGACAAGAAGGACAGTGAGCCCCAAAGGGACCCCTGTCAAATAAAGCACCCCCATCAGCAGATTAGGGGCACCGAAGCTAGCAGCCCTAGCCAGGTGAAAACTTTAAAAGCTCCTGAGGGATCCCCCTTAAAATTAGTTAGGGACCTCCCACAGTTGGATTCTGTTGGGCACAGCCAAACCTGGGACCCAAAGGGCCCAAACCTGAACTGTCCCTCCAGTAAGCCAACAAAAGGGACCGAGCCTCCAGCTTTAGGTAGCCAGAGGTTGACCCTGAGAGCACAGTGCAACTCAGTTGAAGAAAGAAAGGCACACATGGTGGAAGATAATTGGAGGAAGCTGAGCCCTAAATTAGTGGAGCCTCACTTCAATTAAGCATGGGCGGAAAATCCGTTACGCTCGCGGATTTTGCGGATTTTGGGTAAATTCGCAATCCGCGAACGCTCGCGAATTTACTGAAAATCCGCAAATTCGCACGCAGTGGATTTTTTTTTCTTTGCGGTGTGAGTTCGCAATTGCGAACATGTAGGTGCGGCGGGCAACAACAATCTCGCACTCGCGAAATAACAAAAATTGCAATTCTGCACAAGAAATCTACTAGCAAGCAGCATAGACCTTCTGAAAATGATGATTTTTATCAGAATAACTCCTCAGGTTGACATTTGCCTGCACTTTTTTGGATTTGAGGCCTTTTGATTTTCTTTGGATAACTTTTGGATTAGAAATCAACTTTCTCATATAAGCTTGGTGGGGCATTACAGTTGCTGTAATGCTGTTCTACAGAAAAACGAGTTTTGCAAAAGTGAAAGCAGGTTCAAAAGTTCAAACTCATCATTAGTAACCGTTCCCTGTAGTGCTTCCTGACAAGGGCCCCTCCTGAGTTCAGTTGCTAGTTGCAACAATTGTATGAGCCTGCTCTTACCCTCACAGCAGGCTCATAGAATAGCTACAAGTAGGCCACAAAGGTCCTGGAAAAAAAATTGCACTGCAACAGAAAGCAAATTACAGACAAGGAAGCAGGTGCCAGACTGGAATTTTAAAACAGTGACACATTAATAAATCAACCCCAAATTAATTCATGTCAGTTGAAGCAGGCAGGTGTGCTTGCTTTTTCCCCCCATAATCTACAGTGATGATGAACCAGAGGGTGGCATTGATGTACCAAAGGGTGGCATGGGTGAAACAGAGGGTGGCAGGGGTGAAACAGAGGGTGCTGGGTACCTGTGATGATGAACCAGACGTAGAAACAACATAATCGTGACCGTTGCGAGCCGACATGTACGTTCGCAATTGCGAACTGTTACAAAACCCTCGCGAACTGTCAGAAATCCTTGCGAACTGGCAGAAATCCTTGCGAACACAAAAAAAAAAATTCGCGAGAATTCGCGGATTTTGCGGATTGCGAGTTCGCAAATTCGCAAAATTCGCGAACGCCAGATTCGCAAAATTCGCCCATGCTTAACTTCAATGCTCCATATCAACATCAGCCTTTTACTTTGCAAAAACACGCCCAAGGTAGTGATTCCCTATGGTGAAGACCCTCTAAAAACCAAAGGGTGAGGGATTGCTTAGTGGACCAAGAGACAGAGGGTAACCATGCTAGTGCAGGTACTTCCTTATATGGCCACTCAGGCAATATAGGCTTACCTGGTTAAGGATAGCCTTATCTCCTTTCGTTTGGGGGGGGGGTGTGTGTAGGAAGGTGGACACCTGACTATGGTTACCCCAGATTTTTTGCCTTGTGTTTAGCTTTTTTTCGACTTAGTTGGCCTGGTTCCCTGCTAATCAGGGCCCCAGGCTATCTGTTCTCTCCTTAAAATGAACTCCATGCACCCTAGGTGCCTAACCAAATTGGTACTGGACACCTTGTCAGCCCCTATATAGTGCACTATAGGTGCCAAGGGCATAGGTGCATCCAAGGCCCACCAGGGGCTGCAGCATAGCTTTTGCCACCCCTGGCTGGTTCTTAAATTGACACAACTGGCTAATCACTCAGCTGGGGCAAGTTGGTGTAATCACCTCTTGCTTAGATATAGTATACCTATATCTAAACCTATATCTGGACACATATAACCCTATAAGTCACTCCTATGGCAGGCCTTATTAATCCTGGAGGCAGAGTGCTTGGTTTAACATGAGATGGTGCTCGAGCATGAGCTGAGCCTGTCTGCAGCTGTCGGGAACAACTCTCTAAGCATTTCCGGGATAATGCCATACCATATACTCTAAAGTGCATTATAATCCATTGCGGTTATGTGCTAACTTTGGTTTGGCTTTATCAAAACATGTCGTGTAAGGTGTCATACAATTTGGACTACTATCCCCTCGACAGTCCTGTCGACGGGGATAGCATCCCACCCTTCTAGAGGGAGAAGACATGTTACTTTACTGAAACGCGGTTAATCCTAACCAGAGCCTCAGCATCACAAAATGGATGCTGCTGCCACAGACACAAGTCTGACCTCCTGCTGCTGACCGAAATTTGGCAGAGGAGGCCTCGTCAAAGGGTTTCCTGTTGCGGGGAGGTGCTACACAACCCCAGACTGGAGATAGTGTATTGGGGCAGGGAGGGCTGAAAGAAACTAGACAGTGCCTGGGGCGCACAAGGCTTCCCCTTGCATAATCCAGTCAAACCGGTTCTGGGGCACACCAACCCCAGTCCCAGCGCGACCCTGGACAAAGGGAAAGGGGTGTAACCACCCACTTCCTGGGTCCCACCCATAGGAGGGACCTAGCAGGTAATCCAGCCCCCTAGATTGGTATAAGAATGGGAGCAGTGCCAACGCACTCAGATTATCCTGACTGAAACTTATGAAATGAAACTCTGGACCCTTCGACATCCTACTCGACGTAGAAGACTGAAGAATCTCCCTTGTGGTCAAGGAGTGACCACCCTGTGCAAACAGGCACCATCCAGCACCTCGACGTTTGCTTTGTTGCAGTTCCCGCCAGAACTCGAGCAACAGAGTTCAACAAGACCCAGCTTGCCTGCCTTCTAGCAGGCCGATCCACAGTCCCTGCAGAGCTGAGACCCGTGGAGGTGACCTGAAGCGCGGGGCCCGCCATCTTGTAAAGACCACGAGGTGCTGACCGTGCAGCATCCAAGGCCCCCTTGAAGCCGTGCATTGGAGTTTGAGAAGCCCCAGCCCTGAGCCTCTCTTGCACCAAAGCTCACCCCTCTACACTCACTGAGTGCTGCGTGGGGCCCTTCTGCATCTTTTGGCTCAACGCATTGGTCCGGTCACTTGCCCGTTGGCTTGTGGCCCCTGTACCGATGAACTTTGAAATCTGACTTATGAGTCTGGTTGCTCCAGGCTTGCCCTCGCTCCCCTGAAAAGGAGCACCCGCTCTGACCCTCCTGGTCTGAGTGTTAAGCGATCTTCGAATCCTGCGTGGGTTGCGCTTGCCAAGAGTTGTTTGCTCCAATCTGGAAGCCGACACCGCCGACAGCGAGAGCCTTTGTGGGAAGCTTGTGATCCACTCCTGGACGCCCTCGGTGGCCCATATTCCACGTGGCAGCGGAGACAAGCTTCCCATCATCGACCTGATTGCGCCCGACATTACCTGGTTCCTTCCTGGTTCCACCCTGGTCACTGCTGAGTGACCCAGACTCTGTCCCCTCTGCTTTCAGATCATCTATATCTTTGATCCACCCTTGGATCACACCGGACACTTCTCTTCTCAACGCCTGCAGCATCTTCATCTTCAGGCACCATCAACCTGCGTGACGAAACCCGACACTACTTCGCACCTGTGCACCTGCTTCCTGTGGGTGAGGTAACTCAGCAACGCCGGTGTTCCTACACTGGTACGCACCTCTAGTATATGTGTCTAAAGTTTCATCCTTCTAGGTTAAGCGGAAGTCTCCTTTTGCAGTAACTTTATAACTTTTACGCACCATTGACATTGCATTGGTGCATGTGTGTGCTTTAAGCGCTGCCCCCGAATCCCGTGGGCTTTTCCCGACTTTAGCATTGCTAGTCCCGACTGCTCCCAGCGATTCCCTACGCCCTAGGCCTAACCAGTGTTCGATTGGTATCTCTTATACTACTTTTTTAATATATGGTTTGCGTGGCCCCCAGGCCTCATCCATAATTGTGCAACTTTTATATGTTTAACTGTGCTTTTGTTTAAACGCTTGTGCCTCTGCACTCATAAAGAGTACAGAGGATTATTCTAGTAATAAATACATATATTTTTATAGTATTTAACTTGTGTGGTGTCCTTTCATTTGATATTACAGGATTGTGATTGGTAAAACAGCTTGTTAACACGAGCTCTTGAGTTAAGCCTTTAAGGCTGCTTAGTCCATGCTACCCTTAGGATAGCTTGTCTATAAGGTTGACTTACAACCATCACCAGAAGGGATTGTTTGGACTGATACAAGGTGCCCCCAGAATTGGAGACATCATATATCAGGCCAACTTCTCACAGGGACTTTGAAAATATTAATAATATGATGCCAGATTTAGAAATGGCAGCAAAATTTACAGAACATGATTATTTAGAAGGTTCATCGAATTATGAAGAAATGTTTTGTTTCAATCACTTTGGAAATCATTATTTGCATAAATCTGCTAATCCTAGAAGTGTTTTCAGTTATAATCAGTGGGAACATTGTCCAACTCCGCCAAAAGGCAGTTCAAAAACATTTTATGAGAAATTCCCATACTTCTCAGGGTTTAATATCACTGATCCAGAAACGTTTTATTTTAAAATTATGAATAAGACAGGAGTGAAAAACATGTTGACAAATACTAAATTGATTTATTCTGAAAATTTTTATGAAAAAATGTCTACATTTGGTTTTGAATTTTGGAGAAACAACATTGAGACAAAAACTGTCTGGGGTACAAAAGAATGGCAGGTACAAGGTTTAGAATCATTTTTTAGAGCCTGCATGATCCCAGAACAAATAATGCTCCTGAATGACACCATTCAACAAACAACCTGTCTTGGCCTAGCCAAGATAAAAGATTTGAACAACCCATCTATACCAAAGTCTATGCCTGATAGAAATAACACTACAGATGAGGGAATAGACGAGTCCTATATTTTACAACAAAATAGAACCATTCCTGATTGGAACAAATGGTTGATCTGGCCCACAGACACTAATAACTGTCAAGATAGATTCCTGAACAAAATACAGGGGTTCAAACAGAATAGGCCAGACCCAAGATATTCCCAGAGACAACATCCAGGGATTATAACAGCATACAGTGTAGGAAAACTTTGCCTAGAATGGCTACAGAAATCCACACTACCCGAAATTAAGCAACACTTGACTTTACTTAAAGAAGGTGCTGACTTGCGAGATTTCGTACTGGGACATCGCAAACAGCGTCAAAAACGTTTCATATACGCCGGTATATACGCAGCCTACAATGAAGCTTGGAAAATAACACAAATTGAAACTGCAGAAAAAATACGAGAAGTTGATCGTATTAATTTGGAAAAATAACTTTCTGTAGTCGACAATGGGTTAACGACTCTGTCCTCCAGAATTTATTCACTGGACAGCATTGTATCATCTGCTATTGATATAATAGAACAGAATATGCTAATTTTACAACATGGTCAATCCCAATTACGTTCTATTGTACAGCTAGGCTGGATGTTACAAAACTTGCATTCAGGCAATGTGCCATGGCGTCTAAGCAACACAACGTCATTATTTTCTATCTTTAACCTTACTGATAGACAAATCTCTTTGGCACAAAGAGGGGCAGACTATACGGTTCTGAGCATTGAAAAACTAGAAAGATTGCCATTGACAATGTCAGAACGACCGGTCATTGAATGGATGATACATGGCACCATTACAATCCTGATAACAACTTTTCAGTTTCAATACTGCCAAAAGTATATACCAGCAGGCCTGTATGAAAGGTTGGGTAAAGGATACATCAAGTCAACCTGGAATTTGCCTTATACACATAGATGTTGGATTGGGGAAAAGAAAGAAGTATTTCTTAGTGGAAACAACTGTAAAAATTCCCTAAGCGGTACACTTCTGTGTCAAGGAATTAACTTGCATGGAGCCTGCGAAGGTTCATCAAACAACCTTTCATGTCACCTGCACAGCACCCCTGCTACACAGATAGAGCCTTTTTTCAGACAGCTTTCCAACGGCAGCTACGTTGTAATTAATGACCGCAGCTGTTGTGGCATGGTGCCAGGAAAAGCCTATCTTGTGAGCGTTACTTCCATGGTCACTTGTTGTATGCAAGTATTGTATCCAAACAGTAATCCAGACATGGAGGTGGCAATATGGCCTTCTTTGAATATCTCTTCTATTCGAATTGATACTTTAAGCAGAATTAAGTCTATTCTTTTACAGACAACTGTGCCTTTAACCTCGTCTAGAGAAATGTATGATCTGCAAGTTGCAAGAACAGCAGCAGAGATACATACCCTATTATCAACAAATTGCCCCATGCATTTAGTAGAAATGTTAAGTCAAATCTTAAACATGTCTGATACCAGTGGCATCGCACATGTATTTAAGACAATTTTTTCAGGACTGCTAACACCCTTCGAAGCAGTTCTTGGCATCTTCTCGAATTTTGTGAATTCTGTGTTCGGTGGCCTGCCTCTTCTTTTGGGACTTGTAGCAGGAATTTTATTTTTCTTCCTTCTGCTCCGATATGGCAAGCCAAGCCACAGACAAAACTCATGCTACGATGGAAGAAACGATCCTAGCAATACGATACCGAGAACGGATCACTAAAGTCCTCGGATTGGCCCGGCTAAGAGATCTGAATACTACCTGGTCTCTTTCATTCAGACCAATCTGGCAAGATTGCATCTTACCTGTGCTTCGATGTCTGCTATGCGGAGAAGAATGCGTGTTGGACATCTGTCTTACACTACCATCAGCAGTACCAATGGATATCAATACTTTGCTTGGTTCGGTAATGTCTCATGCAACGTGTTGTCCCCAGCGGCTACCTATTCTGATGATGGCATTCGTTGAGACTTCACCATTACGATTAGGTGGCGGTGAAGTACGAGATGAAAGTGGCACCACTCAGGTACAACCTTCTGTGAGCATTGCTGATGTAGAAATCGATGATGACAATGATTCTCACATATGCACTCTTTCAGCTTTTTCGGACCTGGTCCAACTTTCACCTACTGTTGTAGACAAATTTTATTCCAGCCTATCTGAGTTAATGTTCTCTCCTAACAACGAGAATAACTTTTGAAATAGCGAGCACACAGCGTTCCCTGAACTTTGAATTCGGCCTTCAGTTTTGATAAACAGAACTCTAAAAAACATTGGAACTATTTTTTTTTCCCTCCCGAGAGAAAAATTATTTTTCTCCAGTTCCAAAAATATTTACCCTTTTTTGGCACATGGTACTCTGCTTAAAGTAGAACTATTCTTAGAGAACAGAACTTCTATTTTTATGAACGCTAGAGATAATATTTTGACTTAGCCTCTAGCACATGTACAGTATTGCATTAATATGTGATGAAATGGTCTCGACCTTCTCTTCTGTATTAAGAGCCATTTCATAAATGTAAATTTCGTGTGATGAAATGGTCTCGACCTTCTCTTCTGTATTAAGAGCCATTTCATAAATGTAATTTTCGCAAATCATTCAGACAAAGTACCATATATGCATTATCTGAATGTTACCTCTGCTTAAAACATACAGTATGATACTCATTTTTCGTGTACATACCATTTCAAATGCATTTTATGTATTTTGGGGTGGGTTGGAAAACACATGCATCGTTATATGTTTAGTATTGCTTAGTATTTAGTAATGATGGACATTATACATGGAGTGGGTGTTGTAATCGCATCTAGGACCCTAATTAAATATTCCCGATTCATGCCCTTATGTGGTAATAACAAATCATATCCTTATAAAGGCATAAGAATCATATCCATATTTAGTCATAGCCAATTCAGTCCAAATACAGCAAGGCTACTCCCCTAGACTCCTAGAAAGTACAACGTGTTCTTTAAACAAACCAAGCCTCCAGCAGCCCGGGAATTCCCCCTGCTTTTGTTTTGATTTGTCCTGGAACTCCTGAGAGTCATGAAATAACTGCCAGTTCTTAGTGACGTCTTATGTCCAACCTTACGTCGAACTCAGCACTTTCCAGGTATAAATATACCAGCATCTGCCTTAAGCAAACACACAGTGGTTTGGAGCAGATTGGCTATCTACTTATCCAAAGCCCAGCTGATGCGAGTGCCGAAGGAAGCCGACCCTCCCATTGACGCACTGAGAGAGATGCTGTCTTTTCTCCTGCCGAGAAAACCAGCTCCAGTGTTTCCAGTCACCCTTGCGGGTTGCTGGGAGATCGAGTCCTGAGAAAGAGATACAAGACCTTCTTCATTCTATAACCAAGGTACGGAGCTGATTAGATCCTCAGAGAATTCTTGATTTAGATTCTTGGCAAAAATAACTTAACTTAAACTGCAGCTCACTTACTCCTTCCAACGTACTAGGCTTAGGTTAGGTACACCGGGGTAGGCGTATCTTAGATGCAACAGTTGAGCACGTTTAGTCAATGATTTTAAGTATGTATATATTTTATCCGTTTTAAGTATCTTATGGCTCAGAAACCATATAAATGATTTTACAGTATTATTTCATAATACTCCCTTTACTGTACGCACTTTACTTCATGATAAGTATTGCAATTGTGGCAAATCATTTCTCTTGCATGAGAAAGAAGACTGCTCAATAAATAACCACTTTTATTGAAAACGCCTGTCTCTCTATTTCTCTGCACTCCTGGTGAAACTAAGCATGCACGATTGACTGAGTGAAATAGCTGTCTATTGTTTTCACACGACTCTGGAGATATACTCCTTATTCTAGGGGGAGCAAAGTTGTCAGGTTTATGCGGTTGTCAGAAACTAATCCCTTCTTGTATATTCACGAAAGTTAACCCCTTCCTGTTCACTCGAGAAAGTTTCTAGTGACCTCTGAGCTAGCTGGCATACCAAATTAAGTCTAACATATTCAGTAGAGACCTAGTCGACCTCAGTCCTACGTCTAAACTACCGTTTATGTTATTCCAATGCGCAGAGCCTATTGGGAATATAGGAACTACACTACAGAACTGCATGCAATAACACCCAGGCTACCACTATTGATGAATAGGTAGCCATTTGCACTTCTGTGGAGGCTACTCCAAAAGGTTTGCCCAACCAACCCGTCCAGACTACGGGGGCAATTCTGAAGAGGAAGCGAGGAGGGGGTGCACTGAGGGGAAAAAAAACAAAATGCCTAAATTGAACAAGCATGGAGACCCGCCCAGTACTATACCCCTATGCCCAGGATTATCACACGTGAATATACCCTCCGTAGTCTCTCCACCAATTACCTTTCTTGTTGGCTCTTTGCCCTCAATGGATGAGGGTTTTTGGCTAAAAATTGGCTGCCTCATCACTTCTTCCTTACAACCTCTATTCGAGAGGCATTCATCGATTGAGGATAGGTTGGTGAAATTTGAACAATTGACTATAACCAACCTAGATGGTATCCAGAAGAACCACCAGCGAATGGACAGGATAAGAAAATAACAACGGATGGATGTAGAGGCTTGGGTGGCAGCAACCTGACCTCCGATATCCATGCTCCTGACCCAATAGAAAGTACACCACACGGGAACATTGTAGTAAGTCACATCGCTGACACTGGCCGAGCCCTTTTGGAAGTTCGAGACTCTGCCAGGAGAGGGAGAGAACAACCACAATTATCGGAAGTGGGCCCGGCCATAATCTTACGGGGGTACAAAGGGATCTGATAATTATGAGAATATGTTGTCACATATTGATTTGCCCCCTGAGTCAGCACCTTACGTTGTTGGGTCCCGGGTTTAGCCGAGGGAAGTTCTGAATCATATATTGAATTAAGGAATAAAATCATCCATTGGCTGAATACCAACAGACCCCTTCCTCCAAATGTACATAGCCAAATCCTGTTTGCCCTCAGAGTAAGTTGGGTAGGTCGGAAAAAGAAGGATATATCAGGCAACTGCATAGTAGTCAATTTTTGAGATAGACGGGCAGTGCGCCATATTTGTGAGGGGCCGCGCCAAAACTTGAGAACCTCTATCCAGGCACTGGATCTTAGCTACTTTTATACCACTACACCAAGTGTCGAGTTGTTTGGTTATCAGGAAAGGACTCGGGAGGAGCGACTTCTACCCAGAAATTCCAGCAACAGAACCGGGTTGGATGGTTTTGGTTTTCTCCCTAGTATCCCCCTAAGAAATAGATATAGTGTTCTTGAAATGGTTGACTGACTAGTGCCAAACCGTATATTCCTCCCCACGTCGTCTAATCATTTGGGTGATTCTACCTTGGGTATGGGGGTTGAGTTTCCGGGCCAACAGTTAGAGCGAAGGGGTGCCTTGGGGCATGAAGAGAGAAAGAGAAATAGCATACTCGGTTCACGTGAGGGTGTGGGTAATTTGGTAGTTGAGTCTAAACCCAATAGCGCAACAACTGGTGAGGAGGGCTCACATTCCCAAACTTCCATGATTATTGTAACAACCCAGGACCGATAGTAAACACAGACAGCGGAGAATTGGAGGTGAATCCCGAGGGTGAGACGGAAGTAAGTCTAAACGGTCTCAAGCTCATGTCATGAAATATAGAAGGACTAATGGGTGAACTAGAGCAGCCGAACTGGGGCAACTTCGTGGATGCTCATGAGATTAGTCTTTTCCAGGAAACCTGGGCCTTAAAACCCTTACACAGAGTAGGCTTCACTGCATATAGTGAGCCAGCAGTGAAAGGTGCAAGAGGCAGACCATCAGGGGGTTTATGCATAAGGGTGGATACACACTTAGGGGCAGATTTATGTTGGGAATGCGCCACGTTTGCGTCACGCAACTGCGGCGTAAATGTGGCGCATCCCTACGACCCATTTACAACGTGACGCATCTAGGCAGATGCGTCACGTTGTAAAGCCCTGCGCTACTTGTGAGTGTTCCGGCACAGGGTGGGCGTTCCAGGGCAGGTGCACCTCGCAAAAGTGGCTAAGTGAAATCTATAAGATGTCACTCAGTCACTTTCAGGCCAATGCTGCGTCAAAACCCTGCGCCTGCTTGAAGCAGGCGTAGGTCTTGACGCAGCATTGTAAAGATGGGGCACCCCCGAGCCTTGCTGGAGCTGCATCGCGCTTGCGACGCAACTCCAGCAATGCGCCACCTTTACGGCACAAATGCCTCACGCATCTGTGCCGTTTTTGCCCCATGGTGCGCTGCATTGTAAATGCGGCGCACCATGGGTGGCGGAGCAGCGGCTCAAAATAACTGGCGCATCCCTGGGGATGCGCCAGTTAACATAAATCTGCCCCAAAGGGTATACTGTGAAGCGAATAGATACCCACTCACCGGATATTTTATGCATCCTCCTCACCAATGTAGATTTACCCAATCTGGCCACCATCAATGTCTATTCCAGGCCACTAAAACATGGGCATACATCACCAACTTTGGATTATTTGGCGGCCCTACTTGCCACACTTTCGAGGAAAGCATCTTCCATTATAGGTGGGGACTTCAATTGTCATTTCGAACTCCTTAATGGGTTGTCATCACTGATTACTTCTGAGGAGGATGTAAGACTATCAATTCCTGCAGCTAATACTTACCCAATAAGGGGATGGACCTCCTTGGTCCTCCAAGTGGCCTCCCTAATTCTCACGCATTCGCTGAGGTCTTGCAATGGCCGGTTCCCAGACGATAACCCGGGGCATTTTACCTGTAACAAATCTGCCCAGGAATCTATAATAGACTATATTTTAATAAACACTGACATCTGGCATAAAGCAGTTAAGTTGTGTGTCCTCCCCGGGGTAGAAAGTGACCATAACCCTCTGGTCCTTACATTAGAAGCACAAGTACCAGAACTAGGGCAAGCTTTGGACCATAACCATTAAGACAATTTAACAGTACTAGAGTCCCCAGATACGATGGCGGACATGTACTCCTGCGTTGTCCCTATGCTGTAAAAGGCAAGTCTTCTCACAGGCATCGGATCCTGTAAGGATGACAACATAGAGTTGGGAAAAGTAAATCAGGATTTGGTCGCAACCCTGGTGGCCTTTTATAGTAACAAACCAATCAAGAGCAATCGCCCCAGAGAAAAAAATCTCTGGTATAACTCGGCATGCAGGGACGCTAAAAGAGTGCTCCTGACATGCCTCAAAAAGGGTGAGAATTTAAGTAAAAGGGAAAGTAGGTCTTTTAAAAAAAAAACGATTTTATATGCTAAAACAGAATGGAAAATGGAGAGATGGGAAAGGCAATAAAAATGCTTTGAATCACAAAGATACAAGAGGCTTTTGAAATTTAATCCATACTGGACGAGTTGAGGGAAAGACTACCATTGAGCCTAATATTAGTAAGGATGCCTGGCGTCTTCATTTTAAGGATTTGTATTCACTCCCAAAAGAAGATCAAAGTACGAACGGAAGCACATGTAATGCCCGAACTTCAGCCTTCTCTGGGGACTCCCTGCCTTGTACCTTGGTCGAGGTGTTTGCTGCTATTGCGAAGGTTCTACCAAACAAGGGCCCTGTGTTAGATAGAATCCCTGGGGACTTGTATAGAAGCGAACAGGCAGTGTGGGCCCCATACCTTCAATTGCTCTTTAACGCAATCCTTAACTGGTTGTCGCCTCCCCCTGGCTGTGGCAGAGATCATCTCAATCTACAAAAAGGGGTCTCCAAACGACCCTGTAAATTACAGGCCAATTAGTCTCATTGACGTGTTCCAAAAAATCTATGCTAGGGTGTTACTGGGCAGGCTTCACGAATGGGTGGAGGACCATGATATTTTAACTCCCCTCCAAGCCGGATTTAGAAGCAAAACATCGACTATAGATCAGTTGTTGAGGTTACAACTGATCTATTGAAATCACATAGTCCTCGAGGCTGGAAATTTTACCTCACGTTTGTGGATTTAAAATCGGCCTTTGATATGGTGGAACTCGATCAGCTGTGGGGCATCTTGTTTGACATGGGGGCCCCACCGTATTTATGCCACCAGTTCAGATGCCTCCATGAGGGAACTTTTGCAAGGGTGAGGTTGGTAGGAATGGGAAACTGACATCTCCCTTTCCCGTTTAAAAGGGGGTGAGACAGGGTTGTGTGCTCGCGCCTACTCTTTTCTCCTTCTTTCTCAACGGGTTAATTGAAGACATTCTTGCTGTTAAAGACATCGACCCCCCACACTGGCAAACCTCAAATTTCCTGCACTAATTTTTGCGGGCAACACTCTGCTCCTCTCGAAATCACCAAAGGGGATGCAGTGTGTTCTAGAGGAATTTAGCCAGTTCTGCAAGAGGAGGAATTGGTGGTTAACATCAAAAAGACAAAATATATGGTCTTTAACGCGGATGTCATCAACTGCCCACGCACTAGAATGGATGGTAGACCCTTGGATAGGGTCTCCATCTTCGATTACTTGGGACTTACCCTAAACGACAAAATGGGGTTGGGGCTCACAAATCAATAAGGTTAATTTAAAACTAACCCGGGCCATCGGATGGATTTTAAAACTTCACAAAACCTCTGCTCTAAAGGCCACAAGCCCGCCAATCGAAATTTTTCAAGTCCAAGCTAGGGGATCCACCTTGTATGGGGCAGAACTGTGGGGGTATTGTGCAGCGAATGTCCTCACAACAACTGAAAATAGTTTAATGAGACAGATCTTAAGTCTGCCCAAAAATACACCCCTAGTACCACTGAGAAAGGATCTGGGTATCTGCCCTATTGCGTATCTACTATCTTCGCGTCCATTGCAGTACTTGCGACGGCTGGTGAGCACCCCAGAATTAGCCCATTATAGGGACGAACTAAAAGTGTTACTGTCCACATTGGAGGTGGGTAGAATCCCCTGGCTGGCCTTCATTAGGGACTCATTCAGAGCAATGGGTAGGGAAGACTTATGGACTGCACCCGAAGTAATCTGTGCAGAAATATAAAAAAAAATCTCTATCAAGTGCCATGAAGGTATATAATGAAATGAAATGAAATGAAAAATTGCACTTATATAGCGTGTAACTACCCGGAGGCCTCGCAGCTAATCTGGCACACATTGTACAGACGGCTGACTCTTCCAGTCTAACATATGGGTTTCTCGATATTAAGTGCCAGTATAAGTTTGAGCAAGTCATAGATACCAACCAATCTGTTTTAGCTAAAAAACTGTTCCTGCAATTTAGATATGGGACGCTCCCACTCAACGCCCGAACTAATAGGTGGGCAGGTTGTATAGGCCCCCCTGTCCTGGGTGTCTAGTGGAAGAATAAACCGTGATTCATGTGTTTTTTTTCTGTTCAGCTTATAAGAGTCCCAGATCTAAGTGGGTGATCCAACTCTGCAGAAACCTGGGTATTACAAACTTTACAGAATTCTTTAGGATTTTAAAAACAGACACTGACCCGGTTTTTGCTGTTGTGATCTCAACATTTTTATTTGCAATTTGGTCTAAGCAAAGGCATCTGCTCGAAAATTGCAATGAGAATTTATAACACCTGTCGCTTACCCACTTCTTTCTGTTTAAGGATCACGCAAGACTTATGGTTATTTGTGTAGGCACTTGTTGATCAATTGACTGAAATATACTAAATGGCTGCTAGATGATGATGGGCTTCAGATATATTTTTGTATGAAAATGTTATTTGGTTTTAATATTTAGATGTTAAATTATATTTTTAAGACATTTATAGAAAACCATATTTCCCATAGTGATGTTTATTTATTGGCCAAGTTTCCTAAAAGTGAGCTCACATTTGTTTGTGTATTATTTATCTTTGTACTTGCCAATTGACTACTTTCCTGATCCTTTTTAAGAGGTTGTAAAAAATTGTGTTCTTTTTAATGTTCTTTTATGGCTGTAATAGCCGAAATAAAGTTTCAATGAATGAATGAACTACTTGTGGGATAGTTACAATGACTTTATAATCATTCATGTGCTCCGTAACAGCATGTGGATGTTTGTAAACTAGGTATTATGTCCATTCTAAGATGGTATCGAATTACGATGTAGAGGCACCTCTGCATGACGTCATCTTGCTCGATTTGAATGAGCAATGCCGCCGGGCCTATGTATGTCTGCGTTTACGATCGTCAACTCGAGGACACCTCCACACGAGGCGGGACGCGTTGATACATGCCAAGTTAGGTCCCTATGGAATCAATCTACTATCCTGTACTTAATTGGCACATAGTTCTGTGGCAGAGAGTATATATTAGACCATTAGCACAGCGTATGTGGGATATGGAGCGCATGTACTTAAAAAGTAGACTAAGATGGTGTGTACTATCCCCTCCCGTTTTAACAGTCGAGGGTACCATTTGGACCCGTTTGCGACCATCATTGCTATATTCAAAGTGGGTGCAAGTTGTCACAAATCTGAAGACGAGTGCTTGGAAATTCACGAGGCACGTGACATAAGTAATGACAACAGTTTTCTCCCTTTATCTACTGATTGGGCATTAAAACCTGGACAGACAGATTAGTTTTGGGAAACGGTGAGGTGATATTTACTTTGTTCTAATTAACTTATTGGCTTGGAAACTAATTTGGCCTGTGTTTTTTTCTACAGCTCTCGTACAGCCGTGACTATATTTGCTGTACTACTAGTTTACATTCCTTGCTCTGAGGCTTTGTTTATTATAATGAGCAGACTGGCTTTCTACAGGTTGTAAGGCCTGAATGCCATGTGTTAAGGCATTAAAGGGCCTTGCATTCGCCCACATTTCCGAAACCAGCCTTTAAAGTTGGATTATACACTAAATGGTATTCTCTGTTGCAATTATTTATAATGCATATTACCTCCTCGTTAGTCTTCCTCGCCACATGACTTACATAGTGAGCATAAGCTCCACGACAGAACCCTCCAAAGCAATAAAAGCCTCCCACCCCCTCCCAACATGGCCGACCAGTCCCACCTGACCTCTATAAGAGGCGGGCCGGCCCAACCAACAGCCTGTTTTTTTTGTTCTGCGCGATTCTCTCCAGAGGCGCTGTACAGGTAAGATGGGCCGGCGTGAGCTGGCTCTTGGGTTTTAGGGTTGAGGACCTGCTCTAGCGGTCCCTGGTGCCTTTAAACCACGAATCCCCCCCCCTCTTCCTTCCCCCGGTCCTGTGGGGCCGGTTAGGTGCTGCTCTAGCGTGCCAGGGGTTTACAGGGGGGGGGAGGCGGCCGGGGTGGTGGGGTGTTGGTGCATTCCCGTGCCTCCCCCGGTCGTTACTGTAGGGCCCTGGCCCGTTGTGGGCTTCGGGTCCGGCGCTGGAGGTTCCCCGGTGTGTGTGCTGGGGCTCCGGTTGTTTTCTGTGCGCTGGACGCATGTGTTCCCGGGTTATTCCCGGTTTTTCTATTGCTGTACGGGCGTCCCCTGAGTAGTTGTGGTTGCCGTGCATATTTGGTCCCGAAGGGTTTGCTTGTGGACTTATGGGGTTGTGCTACACCCGTTTACGGGTAGGGATGCATTCACATGCCTTTGCCCAGGGGGCGCTTCAGTGAGCACTACGTGCTAAGTGACAGGCGTGCTCGGTTAAGTTCCTTACAGCCTGATTCATCAAGGTGAGTAATTGCTATTCCCTAATAGCGATTATTAAGGAATCGCTATTAAGGAATAGCAAAATGCTATTCACCAAGAAATCGCGAAATAAATTGCGATTTCTAATTATTCCTTAATTGCGATTAGCAAATTGCTAATCGCAATTAAGGAATATCTCCCCATTCATTCCTATGGGCCCAAACGCCCATAGGAATGAATGGGAAGACATTTCAATGTGCGAATCGCAATTAGCGATTTGCATATTGAAATTGCGATTTCAAGGGTGCAGGGGTGTCCAAAGGACACCCTGTAGCACCCCTGAAATGTATGCTACATTGGTGTTGCGCACACACATGTCCCAAGGACATGTGTGTGTGTAACATGAAACTTAGAAAAATGCATTTAAATGCATTTTTCTAAGTTTCCGCTATTTACCACGAGGTTTGACCTCGCGGTAAGTAGCGGAAAATTTTAGCAAATTCGCAATTTAAAAATGTTTCAAGAATAGCATTTAAGGAATCTCTAATAGAGATTCCTTAAATGCTATTCCTCGCAAATATGCGAATTCTTAAATAGCGATTTTTGCATTTGGGATGATGAATCCCAAATGCAAAAATACCGCTCGCAAAGGGCCAGATTCTCAGAATCTGGCCCTTTGCGACCGGATTTAACAATGATGAATCAGGCTGTTAAACCCTACAGCCTGACTTCCTGAGTGCTTCTCAGTGTATGTTTTTTACTGTCTCCTGCTGCTCCATTCAATGTGTGGCGTTTACTATTGCAATCTCTTCCTTTATACAGATGGCCAGCCTTGTTTTCTGCCGGAATCCGAAACAAGCAGGCAATGGTCTGGCGAGTTTGGACCCGGGGCCTCATTCATGCAAGGCATGCGCTCTGCCACTGAGCTGCATCCCCGTGTCAACGGCGCCCTTACAGGCGGTACTTGCTCTGCGCCTGGCCGGGGTGGTGTGCCTCGGCGTGCGGCACGTTCCGGTCTGGAGGCGGGCTCGGTCCTACCTCGTTTTGCTGCATACGCTGGCCGGGTCCGGGTGCTCCTCTCCGGCCGGCCTGGGACTCAGTTACGCGGCGCTGGTCGCTGCCGCCTCCCTTCGTGTGTTTCTGACTCCCCTACGGGTCGCGGCGGTTTGCCGCGCTGGTATTGGCTCCGGTCACCTCCCGCCTCTCGGGGGCGGGGTTGGGTTGCCTCCAGGTGCGACCGATGATTCCTTCATCGGTCTTGCGCGGCATTCTCCTGCTGGCGCTGCGATTTGGACGCGGCATGCGCAGCGCGGCTGTCTCCTTCTCGGAGGGTCCGGGGTTCGATCCTCGGTGGGGGCATTTTTGAATTTGGATCGCATTGGTTGGGTTTTCATTCCCATTTCGTATATGTTTTTTATGTCGGCCAAAAACTTTTGCCTGCCCCCGGCTGGCTGTGACATGCATCTCGGGGAGAATGGATTGTGTTGTTTGATGGTCCCTATGATTAGAGCGGCTGGCCCTGCTGCAGAGGTCTAGCCTGGGACCAGGGTTCGATTCCCGGCCTCGGCGGGTCTTGGGCTCTAGAATTCCACGGACCTATTAATAATTTTTACCGCAACAGGAGACCATACGGCCTGTGACATTGTCTCGTTGCCAGCTTTACAGTGCCACACTGGCGCGCTCTATTGGTGCGCGGTGCACCGTGGGGACGGGTCCCTTGTGTCTGTATTCCCTTTCTGGCGCCCTGGGGGCCCGTGCTTTTCTCTTACGGGCCCTTGACCGTCTGGTTGCGCCGGACTCGAGTGAGTTTGTTCTGCTGGGTGGCTGTGCCTTCTGGTCTCCTCGGGCGGCCGGGGTTTCCTTCTTTCGCCGTCTGCGGGGTCTCCCTGTTTTACGGCGCTTTCCCTTCTGGGGGTCCTTACGCGGCGGGGTGCACTGGCCCTCCTCGCCTCGTCTCACTCTCGGTGGCCCCCGTGGGGGGTGTGGCCCTATGGTTGGTGCTGCGGACCCTGGGGCTGTGGTCGGGCCCGGGCCCTGGGTTCGGTTCCCCGCCTCGGCGGGTCTTGGGTTCGGGTTCATCCTCGGTCCTGGTATTTCTCGCCTCGGTGCCTGTGCCTCTCATGGTGTACCATTCTGCGGCTCGGGGCACTAGCTTGTTTTTTCTCCGCTTCGGCACCCACAATACTTCGGATGCCTGGCCTCCACCTTGGGGGGTGTCCGGGTTGGGCGCCTCAGGGAGTTGCCATGATGGGGTCCACTGCAGCTTTCGTGCGAGCGCCTGGTGCCCTGGCGGGTGTGTAGTGCGCTATTTTTGTATCGGGTTGCGCTTCTGTGAAGTGCGGCGTGGCCCCTGCGCAGAGATGTCTCGCAAGTTCGTGTTTTCTTTCCAGGTTAGGTCTCTTTTGCCGCTCTGGTGGCCGCGGGGCTGGCTCGGCCGTCTGGTCTGGCTGCGTCCTTGTCTGCGGTGACGGCTTTTTTGGCAGGACCCGGTACGGATGGCCTGCTCTGGCTGTCTCCGGTCTTTTCCTTTGGGGCCCGCTCCCCCGGGCGTGGCCTTCCTTCGGAATCCTCGTCCGCCTGTGGGTGAGGGCGTCCCGCCCTTGCATGGGTGGGGGCCTTCGGCTTTTCCACCCGGATTTCGGGTGTCAGTCTTCACGGGGTGCGTGCGGGTTTGACGTCCGGGCCCGTGTTACGGCTTTTCCCGGTCTCGTACTGGTGCTGCCGCTCCCTTTTTCGCCCTAGATCCTGCCTTTCGGCCGTCTCACTCCAGGGGGTCCCCTGGGGGGGCGGGGGGCTGTTGCCTCCGTTACGTCCCGTCTTGGGACGTGGCTGTCCCGGTTCTTGGGCTCTTCGGGCCTGCTGGCCGGTGTCCGGCCTGCGAGTGGGCTTGCCTTCTGGCCCGTGGATGGGAACTGTGCTCCTGGCTCGCCTGGTGGTTCTTCTTCGCCGGTTGGGGGTCTTGGTGTTCCCGGTCTGGTCGTGTGATTCATCTCGGCCTCGTATCTTTCGTGGGTGAGGCTTCACGTCAGGCGGTGTATCTCCTCCGTCGGCGCCCTGCTCTAGGTACGGTGGTCCCTTCGGTTCCCGTCTCGGGCTTGTCCTCCTTCGGGGGTCGTGTGCCTGGTCCCGGTACTTCCCTCTGGTTCATTCTGGGGGGGGGCGTCCTTTGGCGCCGGGTCGTTGGGGGTCGTTGTGATCTCCTGCGGTCGCGCGGCTCCTCGTGCTTCGGGTGTTGCGGGCAGTCCTCCTGGCCTGCCGTCTTTTGCACCTGTGCTTCTAGGCCCCCATGTCGGGGTCCGGTCGGTCGCCCTGGTGGTGTAGGGGTCGCCGGTCCTGTCCCTTCGGGCTGTCTTTCCCCCGGGGTCCGACTAGGTGGAGGCGGATCGACTGGTTCGGCTCTTCCTTCGTTGCCTGGTCTCGCCCTGACCCCGGTGGTGTTTCGGCACCTGGTGCCTCGACTCGGTCTGCCCCCGGTGGAGCTGTTCGCGGTCGGGGTCTCGGCCCTCCTGCCCAGGTTCTACTCTCCCCTCCCGGGTCCGGGTGGATGCCCTGTCTTTCGCTTGGCCTTTTCGGTCTGCTGTACGCAATTCCCCCGTTCCCTCGGTTGCCACGGGTCCTCTACTGGATTCGCTTGGGCAGGGCCGGGGTGCTCCTGGGTGCTCGCTTCGGCTGCGCATGTACTGGGTGTGGAGCGAGGCTGAGAAGTTTAGCTTGGCCCCCGCGCTGGGTTGTCACGCATATTCGTTAAGCGTTCCATGTTAGGGTTCCCGGCGGGGTCCACCGCCCCTGGTACCCTCTCCTTGTGCGAACGGACGGTTCAGGCATACTGGCCGATCCCGGTTCTTCCCGTTCCGTGGTTGGGTCCCCCGCTCCAGGAGTCGGTGTTGAGCCGGCTCTTTCTGCGGGCCTGACTCCTTCTGCAGGCCTGATTCTTGAGCGGGTGACGCTGCTTACTCGGGGTTGTTCTTCTGGGGTTGTGGTTTTGCTGCTGGGCTCCCGCAGGTCTTCCACTTTCTCCTCGTGTGCCCGGCACTGGGCTTCCTTCTCGCATTGGGGCGGTTGGCTTGGTGCTGACCCCGCCTCCGTGGACCCCTTGCGGGTCTTGGATGTCCTGGCTGAGGGATTTTCCTTGGGCGTGGCCCCTTCTTCCCTGTGGGCCCGGTGGGCTCCTTGCGGGCCTTCCGCAGTCCGGTGTTCGACGGGCGGGTTTCCCGGGTGGCTCGCTTGGCTCCGGAGTTGTTTTCTCCATTGCCCTCGGACGTTCGGCCAGTCTCCGCCCTTGGGTTCTCTCTCTTGTTCTACGAGCTCTTCTGGGTCCGCCCTTTGTGCCCCTGGCCTCGGTGGCTTTGCGGTTCCTCACCTTTTCGGTGGTGTTTTCCGGGGGGCAGTGGTGTCTGCTGGGCGGATGGGCGTGCGGGGGTCGTGCCTCCGCTCCCCTCCCTTCTTGCGGGTTTTGCCGGACAGGTTGTCCCTCCGGCTTGTCCCCCATTTCCTTCCCGGGGTTCCTTCCCTGGGGTCCCGGGCTCGGGTGGTGTCTTTACCGTTTTTCCCTGCCGGCAAGGTCCCTCTCTTGTCCGTGCTGGTTGTCCGGCGTGCTGTTTTGGCTTTTCTTGGCCGCACGTCTTCCCTTTCCCGGTGGGATGGCCTGTTTGTGGCTTTTGGCCCGGTTCGTTCGGGCCACTAGCCCTCTCTTTCCGCCTTGGTTCGCTGGCTTCCACAGGCTTTCATCCTTTCCTATGCTTCGCTGGGTTCGGTGGATCCGGCGGGGGTCCAGGGTCGGTCCACGGGGAGTGGCTCGGTGTCCTGGGCCCCCTTCATGGGTGTCTCCTTGGTGGAGATTTGTCGGGCGTTGACGTGGTCGTCCCCCCCCCCCCTTGTTCTTGGATCACTTTCAGTCCCGGGGGACGTTGCTGGGGCCGTTCTGAGTGCAGGTGCTGCGGCTCCTGGTTGGCCTACTTTTCCTTTTTGTCTTGATTTCAGGTTTCCTGTGTTCCCTGTTTTCTTTTCATTTATTCTAAATCAACCTTGTGTTGGTTTCTCGGCATCACCGTGTGGTGTTGTTCTTATGGTGGTCAATGAAGCCTTTTTGGCTTGGGTATTTGCTCACTATGTAAGTCATGTGGCGAGGAAGACTAACGAGGAGGTAATGCCCCGGTTACTTACCGGTAATCTTCATTACTCCGAGTATAGTCTTCCTCGCCACATGAGTTCCCTCCCCCCCTCCCTGTCTAGCTATCGGCTTCATTGTTTGCTTGGTAGTTCAGGCTGTTGGTTGGGCCGGCCCGCCTCTTATAGAGGTCAGGTGGGACTGGTCGGCCATGTTGGGAGGGGGTGGGAGGCTTTTTTTGCTTTGGAGGGTTCTGTCGTGGAGCTTATGCTCACTATGTAAGTCATGTGGCGAGGAAGACTATACTCGGAGTAATGAAGATTACCGGTAAGTAACCGGGGCATTATTAACGCACCATCCCTTTTTTAACTATACGCAATGTGTTTTCATCTTTGTATTTTCCACTTCAGATTATCTTTTACCTTTGCTCTTTGAAAATTGGATACACCGAACCGTACATTACTCACAACCCACCACCTATTAGCACTGAAAATCGCTTGAAATTGCATTGAAGGTATGAGTGAGGCATATTACAAGGTTATAGGTACATAATACCCTGTATATATGGAACATATTTGCACTTTAAAGAAAGTGAGCACTCTGGGATTGTTCAATTTTGACTAATTCTGACTATCCTGAACTTTGGATTTGATCTTGTTTTTAATAAGTTAGACTTTGATAATTTTGCCACTCACATATGTGGTCAGAGGTATTTTGTTTTTCCATATCAAATTACATATTTGGCGCCAGATTTGCCCTTCCACTTTCTCAAATTTGTCCCACTCTAGTGCATCTATTGTTTCACTGGCATAGCTCAGTGTGGGTGGGATCTTTATTTTATAGAATGATATAATATGTGAGAAATGTCTTTTCCCACAGTGTGTGTACAAACGGTTGATTGCAAAGGCTTGTGAAATTGCATATGACTACTAGCTGAGCACCTGTTTGTAAATAGTTTTCCAAAGTATGGATAACATTTTACTACTTCCAATTTCTCTTTTCCCAAAAACCAGTGCAACTTTTTTTGACCTTACATCCTTGACAACGAAAAATCATGACTTTACTCTTTAAAATATTTATTTTTAAATAGTACTCTTCTGTATACCTGATCAGCTTGGCAAGTCGTCTTTGTAGTCCAATTGGGGTTAAATCCATTATTATGGCGTTATCTGGATAGAGCAGACAGCTCAGCTCCAAATGTCCTAATTTAGGGGGTTCCCCTTTACTGAGCCCCACTCTTCTTGGTAAATCATTAATATAAATAGAAAAAACTAAAGGGTTCAAAAGTCACCCTTGCTTCAACCCATTATTAGTTACTATTTGTCTTGAGAGGCCTTGTGTTCCCTCTAATAAAACCTGAGTCCAAGTGGAGAAGTGAACAGCAATTACTAATCATAAAAGATTCCCTGGTATCCCCATGATGACCAATTTCCTCCACAGCTTCCCCCGATCTACCCTGTCTAATGCTGTGGAGAAATCTATAAAAGCTGAATATAACGGCATTCCCCGTCTTACTGGATATTTTTCAGTTAAAGTTTACAAAATGGTGATATTATCCAAGGTGCCACTATTTTTATGAAATCCTGTTTGTTCCAAAGGGGTGAAATTATTTCCAAATGCTCACTCTTGCAGATGCGTGAGAATGCTCTTTGCAAATAATTTCCCAGTCGCATCCAGGAGAGAAATCTGTCTAAAACTGGCAGGGGAGTTTTTGGGACCCTTTTTGTATAGTGGAACTATTATACTTCCCTTCCAGGGTTGTGGGATATCACCATGGGTATAACAATGGACAAACAACGGATGCAGAAATTTCACCTACTCTTCACCATCCTGTTTTATTATGGCTATTGGTACGTCATCTGGGCCCATTGCACTGGAATATCTTGCCCCTTTAATGTAACCCTCAATCTCGAAGCATGACAGTGCACCATTGTCACTCCCAGCTGGCGGGGCAATGCTAACCTCTTGATTCTGCCCAACTGCGAGATTTGAAGCATAAAGCTGGGAAAAATACGTGGCCCATTCTGCTTCTGGGATTATAATAGGTTTTGACTTCTCTCTCCCATCACAACATTTTGCAATCAGTACCCAATACTTCCTAGTGTCCCCAGAAAGAGCAACCTCTCAAAGTCAAACCCATTTTGAGTCTTCAACCCTTCAACGATCCAATGTCATTTTCCTTTTCCGTACTTGTTTCAGTCTATTAATTTCTGTTTGCCTTTGTATCGTAGACTGCCTAAATTGGTCTCTAATTAAACCGTTAATTTCCCGATTCCGTTTTTTAATTTCCCATGGTATTATTACTAATAGTGCAAATCTGATGATTTGCTTCTTTTTTTCAAAGGTTCTAATTGCAGCCAAAACTCTCTCAAACCTGTGAACCGGGGTTTCTTTTGTGAAAATAAAGGCAGTATTTTCAAAGACCCTCATAAAATTAGGAAGCAAATTATTTGACCAGCAAGTACGCCCATTATTGTGATTATGTGAGACTTTTTCATCCCTCTTATTTGAGAGTTCAGGATTCTCAGTTTCTATATCCATATTTTCAGCAAAAATACTATGGTCACTCATATTTGTGGTAAATACCTTAAATTGTGTACATACATTAAATAGTTGGTAAGATACTGCCATGTAATCAATTAGGGAGTGACCATATGCGCCCCAAAAGGTATAAGCAGCAGGGGAGTCCTCTGGAAATCTACCATTTAACGTTACAAGGTCTAAAATTCAAAGATTATGCAGAAATAACAAGCCACGTTTATCTGATCTTAGATGTAAATGTACAGGAATTTATATAGCGCAAATCACCAAACAGTTTCTAAGCACTTGCTTAGGGAACCCGTCCTGGTATTCCCCTGTGAGATAACCCCGGCAGGGTATCCGCAAGGTGAAAGCCAGGCATCTCGCCGCGAGGGGCCGTTGTGGAGATTTAGCAAGCTATTGCCCAGAGTCGCAGAGTGTGAACCCATGAATTGAGTGGGCACCGGAGCGAGAATTGTCGAGTCCATGGACATTTTTGACTCAAGATCCCGCCGAGCCGGGAATTGAACCCTGGTCCCGGGCTGATCTCTGCTTCCAGGTCTGCCTCCTCTAACCAGTGAGCCACACTTCTCCACCATAGATGGACCAGCAATACAGAATCTGGGATGGACCATGCCTCTTCCAATTCAGGGTTGGAAAAAGACATAACTGCACTATTAGATAATTTAGCAATAAAATCAACCACCATCATTATACGTGAGCATTCTTTGTTGTTACTTAACCTTTGCACAAAAGTACAGATTGAATAGACCAATGCGTTCAACACTCTCCCTGGAATAATATACACGTTTACCAATAAAAGAGAAACTGCTTGCCCCAAGTTATCTTCACCAATCCTCAACTTCACTCCAATACAGCATTTTAGGAGGTGCTTATAGATCACAGGATCCCATCTTATTGCACAGCTGAGTAAAATAGCTAAACCACCACTTGCTTGCCCTTTTACAGATTTTTTTGCTGTACAAAAATACACATAAAAGTTCTCAAACTGAAAATCCTCCCCCATCCATGTTTCCTGGAGGCAAATTATTTTGGGGTCATATTCTCATAATGATTTAAGCTTTCAACTCCTTTTCCCTACCCCCGCTACATTCCAGGATAGGATTCTTCCCAATTGGCTACCCCCGCACTTTGGGCTTTGTAGTGGATATTTTTGACCCATTCAGGGTACTAGCTACCCAGCTCCACTTAGCTACCTCATCAACTACATTGGGACTACTAAGCCTTCAGGCTTTGGGATCTAAGATGTTAATTTCTCTGTTTCCTAAATTTCTCCCTACTGTGATTTCAATGTCTTTAAGGTTTATAGGGATGTTTGCACCCCTGTTATTAGAGAACCCCTACCCTTGCATCTGAAATCATTTCTGAGCTTCCAGATGGAACTAGGCACAGGGGTACACTAGAAATGACATCTATACCTCTTTTCCTAAAGCAATCTACATTGGCTATTACTAACGCTGAAACTACCCCTGACGTGCATGTAACTCTAGTACTTGGGGTTGTGCTCCTCCAATCTAAGTAGACCACCTCAAGATCTTTACTTGTAATCGGATCCAAGACTTTTATCACTGATAACAACTGCAGCAGGGCACTTCTATTCAGTAACATTGGTTCAGTATTAAACAGCGAGACAAAAAAATAGGTCCTGCTCATATGCACGACTACTGACCCTGTATTCCTTATTGGCCTATTACCTGGCTGCCCTAAGACCGGGCCCCTCTCTAACATGCCCCTGTTACTATTACAAACTATGATCAAGTCCCCCTCCCCAACTATCCCCTGGCCAGTATCAAACCATGCTGGGAAGGTATCCCGTCCACGGGCATGGAGAGGGGCACCTCCAGTAGCTAAATCTTGATCTATTACAGTCTCATGTGAGTTTTCCTATACGTTTCCAGGTGTGGGGTTGATAGAGCGCGCAGGTCACCCAGCTAAAAAAAATGTACTAATACTCACCTGGGCCCATATTATCCACACACCTCAATATTTATTTAGGTAACTCACGCTCTACTATCAGTATAACTTGAGACACTGTGCCTATTCTCTAGTTCCCATACCTATAACCTAGCAATATAGATACTAGGAACCTAAACTCACAGGATCAGGGAGTTGAGTTATAAATTAGGTATACTAGAACATTTATAACATTTGAATAATGAAATAAGCACAGACTCCGGGTAGGTTCAAAGTTTTATCTAATCATCATCATCATATGTCATGAGCTGAAAAGTAATGAGACTATCTATAATCAAGATCATAAAATGCGTATAGCCATGCAGAAGATAGAGAATTTTAATCATTTAGAAACTTGAATTAAAGGGAAGGTAAGAACAAGGGACATGCTAATTTAAATCACTGACTTTCGCAATGCTACTAAAGGAGGGTAAAGAAAGGGTACATACTAAATCAAAACAAACTTTCACAATTCAGATGGCAGTTTTAATAGGAAATGAATTTTTAGGCAATTCAGTTATTCAGGTTTAGCTTATTCACTAAAGGGAAGGTAAGATTTGGAACATACTATTAAATTCAGCTTATTCCCTAAAGGGAAGGTAAGAAAAAGGAACATAAACTATATGGAAATGATTTAGCATTTAGCTAAAGGTGGGTAGGAAAATGGGAACACGCTAGTAATAAATGAAACATGTGAGAATTTTATCTACCAAAGGATGGGGAAAGAAAAGGGAACGTTTGCAATTTAAGCAGACTTTGCAAAATAGGGTAGGATAAGAGATAGGAACACAAGATAATATCAACACCCAGACAGACTTATATTTACCTAGGATAGAGTGAAGACCAACCCTGGCCACGGGTCAGTTGGAAAAGACGGGAAGAAACCCCAAGGACTTAGGTTCCAGTAGGCGAGCAGGTGCAGCTCATGGACGGTCAGGACAGGATAATACCAGAATTTGGATCAGGACCGGTTCATCAAAGGTTTAAGACCAACACCTGCAGCTTCGGATGCAACGCCTGCGCTACTCCCTCTCTGCAAGGAATCTGCCAAAACCCTGATTGGGTTTCCGAACCTTTCAGCAAAGTGCTTCGCCAGCACTTTCACTTCCCAAAACCCCGAATGGGTTTCTCGAACCTCCCAACAGAGTGCTCCGAAGCTCTCTGCTTAAGTCACCTATAAAGTGCGTTGGGTCAGTGACTGGTCAGCTATTCGGACAAGTCGGACAATTTCTCCAGCTAAATCTACGCTAGTTATACTGTTTTTCGTGACAGTGTACCACCCCCCAATGTTGCAAGTGTAAGGATCCCCAATTTTGATTGGACAAGGGAAGAGGACAGGTCATCACACCACCTAGAATTTAGACTTTCTCAGACTTAATTTTCAATTTCTGTACCCGCCCCTCAAATTCCATGTTCTCATGACATATGCCTTTCGTATAACAATGGTGAATATAACAGTTATTACAAATGTATCAAATCCTAGTACAGTTCAGCTTCTTCTCGCTAGGTCGCAGGTCGGTTCCCAGGAGCATCTTGGCTGTGGCTGCCAGCTGGCTGGGTTCCACTGCTGCAGAGTTCTTTTCCCTCCGCAACGTGACTTGCGCAGTAAGGACTTTCAAAATGGAGTAATAAGCACCTCCCAGGCCCAAAGAATACGATACATGAAAAGTAAGAGAAAACAATTTAGAACACAGTAATAAATGATTACACTTTATACCATGAATTTCTAT
The DNA here is from genome assembly GCF_964263255.1 of Lissotriton vulgaris. Taxonomy (NCBI): domain Eukaryota; kingdom Metazoa; phylum Chordata; class Amphibia; order Caudata; family Salamandridae; genus Lissotriton; species Lissotriton vulgaris. Next base: position 846,665,577 of record NC_141697.1, read on the forward strand.
ACTACATCCATTACTTTATAATAACTAAAGCATTATTGATTATGCAGAACAGACAGCTTTGCGAAAGCAGCAATGCAAGCTTTGAGCATGTGAGAACACAGAGCAGCCATCTTAGTTTTCATTGCACATGTGCAACCGTTTTCCCTCCAAGACATCGAATACGTCACGTCACATGGTTATGACCAACACATGCGCAGTCTAAATTCCCGCGTAGCAGCGACCATTTTAATATGCAAGTGTATTATGGTTAATAAACACATAGGCAAGCATCTCTCGGACACCCGAATGTTGGAAGAGGGGCAGATTAGTAAGACAAAACAGATTGATTTACATAGTTAGGGGTATTCGAGGTTCATGAATACAAGCAAGTCGCATAACGTGCGAATCCTTGCTCCATCAATCCCCTCTTTGATGATATTTACTATCATAACAATTAATGGAGCCAGATGCCAACTTTTCACATTTCACTCATTTCAATCTCTTCAAACTTTCTATTTAGCTTTTTCTCAGCCCCTTTATTGGGATGAGAATTTTTCACTCTTTTATAAATCTGATTATTTAATTCTTCTAATTCGAGTTCATCCACGTTTCTCTTTACTCCTCTCTTATTCACTGCATACTTCTTTTTGTGTTTTCGACATTTGCAGCAAATTATTATAATAAACACTAGTAAACCTATTACCGCTATTGGCATCAGTATTTTACTCACAAGACTTTTACCTAGATTAGACAACCAACTACCTACTGAGGAGAGACCATCAGTTAGTGTCTTCCAGGCACTATCAACCTCCAGTGGTTTGAGTCCTCTTTCCAAATTGGTGATGTTTTTCACATACCTTTTAATTTCTACACTTTTGTCTGGAATGTAAGTGCAACAATGTTGCGCTTTCAACATTCTACAGACTCCGTCCTCTTTTGCTAATAAGGTGTCAAGAGCAAGTCGATTTTGTAAAACCATAGATCTGATCGCAACCAATTCGGTATTGACCATCAGGAAACCTCCAGCAGTATCAGTTGATAACCGATCTACTACTGTTGACAATTTGCAGAATTGGTGTGTATTCAGAGCCACTCCCACTGTAGGTATCAATGCACTAAATATATCACATATTATTCCTCCAACACTTTCTCTTTTACTCCGTATTAATCCATTAGTGTTTTCATTGTTTCCAGTGACTTCATTTACATGGTTTATCTTTAAAAAGACAATACCAAAATAACAGCTTCCAGCGCATACGCCCACTGGGGCGGGATATTTAACTTTGCGCAGATAGTTCCCTTGTTGCTGCCGCTTTATTTGTTTGCCAGTGATCAAGGACGGAGACACGCCCGAAACACGTTTGGCTCTACATTCGAGCTGTGAGTGACAGGAGGACTACAATCTTCTGATTAAATGGATTCAAGCTCATCTTGTGTGGCTCCCTCATTGTTGGGCAACTCCTTCATTTGTGTGTATATATAGATATATATATTGCAAACACAGACCTGATGTTGCCAAAGCGCTGATTCCTCTGACTTCTCTCTGGACAGCGAAAACCAGGAAATGAACCACCACACAGCAATGAAGTATTTCAGTGCCTTATTCCTCCACCAAAAGCAGACATGATGTGTTTCGACAGGAAAACCCCTGTCTTGATCACATGACATGCCCCAACCTATCAAGTGACTTTATACTTCATATTAGAGCATATACTCCTCCCCCACAATCTTAAAGGTGGACAAAAGACTCAGCAACAATGTGAATATATATAAATAAATATTCCCTCATCTGAACAGAGTCATAAAAACAATGAATAGATAAATGTTGTAACAAATCAGATTATTTCAATTTGAAAATGACTTAATTGATCTGACAATGAATGTAATTGTAGAAAAACTTATGGGCAAGTGCCCTTATTATATCAAACCATTGAAAAGTCTATATTCTTATTAACAACATCATTTAGATTTGAAAAATGTTGCCAAGTGCTGTGTGCTCAGGGCAGTATAAAAAGAAAATAAATTAATTTCAAAAGTGTGTGCTAAAAAAGATAAAAGCAACTCCATCATTAAAATTCATGAATGGCTAGCCATATTTTTTGAAAAAAACTTAAATAAATACCAATGTATTCACCATGATAAAAACATGAGGATACAGTGACAGATAGCTCTAGTTCCACAACTATTGTGTACACATGAAAGTGCTAAGTGCAAAATCAGTGCAAAGCCAGCGAACATTACATGTAGATGTTAAACAATGTATATAAATCAGAATCATTGGAATTATTACATTCATAATTGACTGCTGAAATACTACATGTATATCTGAAAGCTTGGTCTCTGATTCACAATTAATTCAAAATTAACACAATCCCCAAATCTCATAATTTATAGGTTAAAGTCATGTGCAAATAGCAATCAACGGCCCCTCCACTCCACAGACACCAGATAAAACCAGTAAAAACAACCACTAGTAAAGCCGGTTAAAATCCAATAAAAGCAAAGCCAAAAGGCCGCCTAAAACCATCCACACATAACTCAAACCCAATATAAAAAATATATTTATAATAAATATTAATATTCATATTTACAAAATATATCAATATTTTCAAAGAGCATAGCAGCAGATCACCTCAACATGAATCACTAATCATGCAGGTATAGCAGCAAATAGGAACAGTTCACAGAATCACAGACAGTACATAAAAAGATATAAAAAGATTCATAAAAGACCACTTCATAGAAAATTGTATAGATCTTCCCCTGTGTTCAAACCATTAGGCCTTTTTATATCAAGCTGAACAATATACTGACTCTCCAGTCGTCTTAATTTTCTTTCTCTTTTGCCCCCTCTAATAGATTTGGGCACGGCATTAATCATAAAATAATTTAAATCATTTAGATTGTTTTGATGTACCACTTTGAAGTGCCGTGCCACCGGGTAGCTAGAGTCGGAATTAACAATTACACGCAAGGGCTGCAAAATGCGATTAAATACCTGGAGCTTTGTGCTGCCTACATATTTTAAGTGGCATGTATATTCTAAAATGTAGACAGCAAAGTCAGTTTTACATGTAAAAAATCCTTTGATTTTGCACATGTCAGGGGGAAAAGCATCTGAAAATTCTGTTTTATTAACCCCAAATTTACACGCTCTGCAGGAACTGCATTAAAAAATCCAGTCCTGTTGGACAGCCAATTCCCTTTCTCCTGCACCTCGGGACTTGATTTAACCAGGGCATCCCTCATTGAGGGAGCCCGTCTAAATGTTATAGCTGGTGCATCACCTATTTCTGTTGCTACTGTAATGTCAGATTTAAGAATAGGCCAGTTTTTATTGATAATACGTCTGACCAATTTATGGTGACAGCTATATGTTGTTATTAATCAAACCACGATACACACACTACTCTTCTGCAAATTCTATCAGGATTTGAGGAAACAGTGGCTCACTCCTATTTTAAATATTACGGGCCTACGTAGGTGTCGCCCGGCATTCCTTGCTCTTCAATTTCTAGAAGTTGAACCTTTTGCTAAACGGATAGTAAATTTCCTGAAATTGGTCATTAAGCACAGGCAGAATCTAGAGCAGCATTGACCCGTTCCTTCTGTAATAGTAAAAAGTTGATTTGCTTTCTCATTCCCTACATTCTGTTGTACCTTTGTATTAGTACAGAAACTGTGATTGTTTCCTATTTTTAACTTAAAAGCTTTTCACGTTGAGTGTATTGTTTCATTCCGTGTACACGCATTAGCAGCTTATACTCCCATGGTCGTAGCTTTCATATCAGGAGTAAAAAGCGCTTTCCTACAGGAGGAATGGAACATTGAGAAAACCTATTTTTTGCTAATCGTTTTTAATCTATTTTATTATCTGTTTTTATAATCCTTTTTAAATGTATCCTTTTTTACCAACATTTTAAATATACTGTGCTTTTATGGATGTTTTCTCTACAACCGAATAAAGCTTGATTTGATTTGATTAATCTGACTAGAGCTTTTTCTACAGTGGGCTCTCGCTATTAAAGGTGACGGGCTAGGGCTGTCTTTACTAAAAGTTACCGTTGTGTTTTGTTGATTGTGTAATTTGGTTAAAGCTGCTTTTCGATCACTCATCGTATATCCTCTAGTTAAGAATCTCTGTGCTGATTCATTTAAGCATGTAGTTAGGTAATTGACATTACTGCATATCCAGTTGATTCTAAGGAATTCCCCATAGGGAATGCTCTTGATAAGGTGTCTGGAGTAGCATGGAGAGCTGAATTACCAGCTGTTGCCTTTCTGTGAAGTTTAGTGTGTATGATGTTATTCTTAGTATATACCTCTACATTTAGGAATTCTATCCTCCCCTTGCTTACGTGGGCTGTAAACTCCAAGTTCATATTGTTCATATTGTTCATATTGATGACATCAACAAATCTCTGTGCTGAATCGGCAGATCCCTTCCAAACCACACAAACATCATCGATGAAACGCCACCACTTTACAATGTTTTCCATGAACTGGCCACCTTGGACGTGGTGAAGGACATGCTCCTCCCATGAGCCTACATGTAAACATGCATCGCTGGGGGAGAAGCATGCCCCCATCGCCACGCCCCGGAGCTGTTGGTGAACTTGTTTGTTTAACAGAAAGTAGTTGTTGGTCAGGCATAAACGAATCATGGTTAACAACATCTTATTATGTTCGTTAAATCCAACATCTCTATTGGAAAGATATTGTTGGACAGCTTTAAGACCGTCCTCATGGTTTATGCTGGTATATAAGGAGCATATATCCATTACAATGAAACAATATGTTTCATCCCATGTGATCTCCCTGAGTTTTTGCAAAAAATGACCTGTATCCTTGATATAGGAAGGAAGGCTTTCAACATATTCTCTAAGGAAAAAGTCTACATATTTCGACATGCACTCTAGTAATCCTCGCTGAGCTGATATTATAGGACGGCCAGGTACAGGGTTAATCTGCTTGTGTACTTTGGGTATAAAGTACAAGGTGGGAGTTATAGGGTGGTCAGATTTTAAAAAATTGCATTCATAAGACCCTCCCTTTTCCACTGAGCTAGTTCCTTAAAGACTAAATCTTTTGCAAGTTTTAAATCCATAAAAGAAACCTTCCTGTAACATGCTGGATCACTTAGGTGCCTGTTGGCCCCAGTCATATAAGCCTCTCGGGGCCAAAAGACAATATTACCCCCTTAATCAGCATTGTTGACAATTATGTTGTTGTGGTCATTAATTTTTCTCATTAGTTTGGAATATTGTTGTTCCTTGTAGCTCCTATGTTTGTTTTTGACTGTCACATTTCTATTCAAAGCTTTCAAATCATCAATTATATATATATATATATATATATATATATATATATATATATATATATATATATATATATATATATATATATATATATATATATATATATATATATATATATATATATATGTATATTACCTACTGGCGGTCGCCAGTAGGTAGTTATAGTTAGGATTTTTTTCAATGTTAAATCTCAAAATTCTATTTGGAATTTTTTGGCACCGGTTGACGAATCTGCCTGAAAATTTCCTGAAAATGGCCTCTTCAAGCTCCGGTCCTTCCTTGAAAGTTTGGGGGGGATACGTCAAGCGGGGGCCGAGATAAAAGGGGGGTCCCAAAACACGTTTTCCCCATGTTAATTTCCATAGGGCGGTCGATTTCACTTTTAGCCCGAACGGCTGAATGGATTTCCAGCAAACTTGGCAACATTGAAGGGACTGGTAGCCCGATGTGCCTTTGCTATGTCTCAAGATGTGTGCTGCAGTGGATTTTGAGTAATTTAGGTTAAAAAAAATATATATATCTATAGGCGCTCCTGGCGCGACACGCGACTTGTGCGCAGAAAGCTGATTGGCTCTTGGGTGTCTGTAAACATTCTAAACAGTCTGGAGCGGCCGCCATCTTGTGTCTCGGTAAAATCGAGACACAAGGGGTTTGAAAAAAAAAGGGGCAAATGACCATAAGGGGGAAGAGTAGACCCCCTCTGACCCCCTAGGTTTGATGTGGGGGCTAAAATAGGGTCCTGCGGGGCATTAAATTTGTTATTTTTTTTCGTTTTGCGCGGGGGAAGCGCATGGTACGCGCACCGGGAAGCGAAGCACGGGGAAAATCCAGGACCATATTTATGAAGGCCTTGCACTGCCAGTTTTGCGCCACCTGTGCGTCAATTTTTGTGACGCACCAGCGGTGTAAAAAAATGCGCATTGTTACGCAATATTTAAAAAGTGACGCATCTATCTAGATGCATCACTTTTTAAATATAGTGCAACGAGGCACATTTTTTTACACTGCTGGTGCGATGCGTCACTTTTCTGTGCGCACTCCTTGTGACATTCCAGATGTGTCATATTTAATGTATGACGAATCATGTTGCAAGGAGTTACAGATACGTCAGTATTTCTGACATATCTGTAAACATAAAAGTGACGCGAGGCAGGCGCAAGATTTTGACGCAACAGCATCCTAAAAGTGACGCAGAGAAATCTCATAGATTTCAGTACGTCGTTATTACCAAGCTTTTTGCGGGGGAATGCCCCCTCTGCATACATTATACCTGACGCAGATATAATGTGGCGCAGAGTTTTAAAAAGTGACCCATGTACCTAGATGCGTCACTTTTTAAAAATAGCGTCAGGTATAATGCATGCAGAGGGGGTGTTCCCCCGCAAAAAGCTTTGTAATAGCAACGCAGTGAAATCTTTGAGATTTCACTGCGTCACTTTTAGGATGCTGTTGCGTCAAAATCTTGCGCATGCTTTACAGCAGGTGTTAGACTGACGCAAGACCTTTCACATGGTGCTTTTTCCATGTGAAAGGACACATTACTGGAGTTGCGTCACTTTTGTGACGCACTCCAGCGATGCGTTACTTGGAATGTCATAAGGAGTGCGCACAGAAAAGTGACGCATCGCACCAGTGGTGTAAAAAAATGCGCCTCGTTGTGTTATATTTAAAAAGTGACGTATCTAGGTAGATGGGTCACTTTTTAAAATCAAGCGCCACATTATATATCTGCGTGGGGTATAATGCATGCAGAGGGGGTGTTCCTCCGCAAAAAGCTTTGTAATTGCGACGCAGTGAAATCTTTGAGATTTCACTGCGTCACTTTTAGGATGCTGTTGCGTCCTTTAAATATAGTGCAACGAGGCACATTTTTTTACACTGCTGGTGCGATGCGTCACTTTTCTGTGCGCACTCCTTATGACATTCCAGATGTGTCATATTTAATGTATGACGAATCATGTTGCAAGGAGTTACAGATACGTCAGTATTTCTGACATATCTGTAAACATGAAAGTGACGCGAGGCAGGCGCAAGATTTTGACGCAACAGCATCCTAAAAGTGACGCAGAGAAATCTCATAGATTTCAGTACGTCGTTATTACCAAGCTTTTTGCGGGGGATTGCCCCCTCTGCATACATTATACCTGACGCAGATATAATGTGGTGCAGAGTTTTAAAAAGTGACCCATGTACCTAGATGCGTCACTTTTTAAAAATAGCGTCAGGTATAATGCATGCAGAGGGGGTGTTCCCCCGCAAAAAGCTTGGTAATAACGACGCAGTGAAATCTTTGAGATTTCACTGCGTCACTTTTAGGATGCTGTTGCGTCAAAATCTTGCGCCTGCTTCACAGCAGACCTTTCACATGGTGCTTTTTCCATGTGAACGGACACATTACTGGAGTTGCGTCACTTTTGTGACGCACTCCAGCAATGCGTTACTTGGAATGTCATAAGGAGTGCGCACAGAAAAGTGACGCATCGCACCAGTGGTGTAAAAAAATGCGCCTCGTTGCGCTATATTTAAAAAGTGACGTATCTAGGTAGATGGGTCACTTTTTAAAATCAAGCGCCACATTATATCTGCGTGAGGTATAATGTATGCAGAGGGGGTGTTCCCCCGCAAAAAGCTTTGTAATAGCGACGCAGTGAAATCTTTGAGATTTCACTGCGTCACTTTTAGGATGCTGTTGCGTCCTTTAAATATAGTGCAACGAGGCACATTTTTTTACACTGTTGGTGCGATGCGTCACTTTTCTGTGCGCACTCCTTATGACATTCCAGATGTGTCATATTTAATGTATGACGAATCATGTTGCAAGGAGTTACAGATACGTCAGTATTTCTGACATATCTGTAAACATGAAAGTGACGCGAGGCAGGCGCAAGATTTTGACGCAACAGCATCCTAAAAGTGACGCAGAGAAATCTCATAGATTTCAGTACGTCGTTATTACCAAGCTTTTTGCGAGGGATTGCCCCCTCTGCATACATTATACCTGATGCAGATATAATGTGGCGCAGAGTTTTAAAAAGTGACCCATGTACCTAGATGCGTCACTTTTTAAAAATAGCGTCAGGTATAATGCATGCAGAGGGGGTGTTCCCCCGAAAAAGCTTGGTAATAACGACGCAGTGAAATCTTTGAGATTTCACTGCGTCACTTTTAGGATGCTGTTGCGTCAAAATCTTGCGCCTGCTTCACAGCAGACCTTTCACATGGTGCTTTTTTCATGTGAAAGGACACATTACTGGAGTTGCGTCACTTTTGTGACGCACTCCAGCAATGCGTTACTTTTGTGTTTACAGATACGTCAGAAATACTGACATATCTGTAACTCCTTGTGAATTGATTAGTCATATATTAAATATGACATATCTGGAATGTCATAAGGAGTGCGTCCAGAAAAGTGACGCATCGCTGTTTTCACGTAGCGATGCGTCACTTTTCAGAAATGAGGCATCCAGTTTATTCACTGTGTCACCTCTACGACCGTTTCTTGCGTCAATACGTCCCTTTTGCATACATTACACCTGAGGTAGGAATAATGTGGCACAGGGGTTTACAAAGTGATGTATTTACCAAGAAACACCACTTTGTAAATATGAATAAATAAGGTGCATTTTTTATTGGAATGTTGTGTCACAAAAAGTGATGCTTTGGTGGCGTTAAAGTGACGCATGGCTTCATAAATGAAGCCTTCTACCTTCAACTCCAGCAATGCATCTTTTCTTATCCTTCAACACTCCTGTTCTTTTTCAACATTTTCATTGAATATCAACATTCCCCATATTCACTCTTCTTCTCATAACTTTCTTTTCTAACACTCACCTTCTTTCATTCCTCCTACTTCACTTCCTTTCACCTCTCATACCTTTCTGTTCTTTCTCACTCATTCTCCTTTCAATTATCAATGCACTATATTTCACTTACTCTTCATTTTTTTAAGAATATAGCTCTTTGATGAGAATTGGAGGTAGTTCTGAAAAGAACTTTTGGTTTTCTTCTTTTAACTGAACAGGAACAAAAACAGGGAGTGGAAACTGCTCAACAGGAGCAAAAAGAAAACAAAAAAATTAGGGGTGGGAAGGGCAGCGATGGTTCTCCAATGCTCGAACCATGAGCTGGACACTTTGCTCCCCATAGGTGAGGAGTTGATTGCAGTATCTGCATCTGAGGACACCATGGTTAAAAGCAGGTTGTATGTTTGGCACCTGCTCCTGCGATTGCCCTCTCCCAGAAGAAGTTGCTCCTCCGGTTGATGTAGAGGCCCCATCTCTGGGAACCTCTTGTGCCAGAGCCCTGACACTTTCCCGGGCAAAATTCTGGGGGTGCCTCCTCTCCACATGTCGGATCATCGTAAAGTTCCCAAAAGAGTACTTTTTTTTTAGGTCACCCTGTGACAGGACCTGTTTGCAGATCCTGCACTCCACTTTTGGTGCATTCACCTTCTTCTGGTCAGCTGGAATCTTAAAAAATTTCCATATGAAATGTTCCTTCACCTTTGGGGTAGGAGGCTCTTCATTGATGAACTCAGGTTCATCCTCACTGCTGGATTCTCTGGCAGCCATGGTAATTCACAAAAGATCCAGGTGCAAAAAACAGGTCTTTCAGTCACAAAAGTGAAAGAAGAAGTGAAGGAAATGGGTGGGGATTTCATTCATTGTAAAAAAAACTGTTAGCAACCAATGAAAAGTGTTATTTTAGGGTCACATGACCCGACGCGTTTACGCTGCGCGCTCCGGAGCACTTCCGGGTGCGTTTACGCAGCGCGATCGTAGGCGCTTCCGGGGTGCAAACGTGGCGCGATCGAAGGCGCTTCTGGGTGCTTTTACGCGGCGCGAACGTAGGCGCTTCCGAGGGCACTTACGTTGCGCGCCGAAGTGACGTCATCAAACTTTTACAGAAATGCATAATCATTTTCCTTATAAAAAAAAACTAATTTTATTTGTATGGTACGAAATGTTTTGCATTATTATTAACTTTTCATTCATATTTTTTTTCACGAACAACAGTAGCGCTCTGGGTGCGCTTTCAGGTGAGCTCACCGAAAAGCTTACCAGAGAGCTTAGCTGAAAGCTTCTCGGAGCGCGCACCCAGAGCGCAAAAGAAAAAAATTATATAAAAAAAATGAATACTTAAAAAAAAACAGCAAATTGTAAAAAAAAAGAAAAGGTTAGAAACTCGATATACTAAGGAATTAGCATTTAAAAAACCTATGAAATTCACTGAAAAAACCATAGGTTTCACACCAGTTATAGTTAGGAATTAGCATTTAAAAAACCTATCAAATTCACTGAAAAAACCATAGGTTTAACACCAGTTATAGTTAGCTGGAAATTTTACTGATATAAAACCATTGAAATTCCCACGTTATAGTTAGTTGGACTCACTATAACTTGCACGTGTAATGCACTGCTGATGACATCACATATTACATCACTCATGACATGGTCAGTGACATCACTCATGACATCACTGATGACAGAGAGACTGACCTACTTTAACTTGTAATATATGTATTCACTAAGATACACTTAATAAGGCAGATATCCAATTATTTTTTTTTAAAAAAACATCCATTAAGACAATAATTTAAACAAATATTCTTCCATCGACCTTAACATACATATATAAAACATATTTATTTATCTGAAAGACACACATTTACTGGATGGTGTCATCAGTGCATTACACGTGCAAGTTATAGTGAGTCCAACTAACTATAACGTGGGAATTTCAATGGTTTTATATCAGTAAAATTTCCAGCTAACTATAACTGGTGTTAAACCTTTGGTTTTTTCAGTGAATATATATATATATACATATATTCACTGAAAAAACCATAGGTTATAGACCATATATAGTTATGAATTAGCATTTACAAAACCTTAATTTACTCGCCCCACACCATTGAAATTCGCATATATAGTTAGTTGCGCTAACTCTATATCACGCACCCGCAATCCACTGCTGATGATGTCACATATTACATCATTCATGACATGGTCAGTGACATTGATTACTGTATTTATTGAAGGTTCGAATTGTCGACACTTTTGGTACTTGCTCACAATGAATTATCGATATGATTTTGTTGCACTTGTCGCACTTTTTACTATGAAATCAACGACCACTAACTCTGTTATATTTTCCACAAATAAATACCCCCCCCATTTACAGTTCCAGCCTGCTCCGTGGCCGGCCCACGGGGTTGTAGGCCCGTATTTGTGCACCAACATTTTTATTAAAGGTTTTTGAAAAAGCAAACGTAGTTGTAACGCGTAGATTGGTAAGTTTCGAATAAATGGCCACTGCTTCCGATATAAAAAGACAAAAAAAAAAAAAGCAGGTGAAATGAAGCAGCTCGATTAGTTAAGGGTTAAAAAGTATAGTACGCAGAAGCATTGCAAATATGAATGGTCCAGGTTTCTTGTATGTGTTTTTCATTTTTGTACAGCATAAAGCAATCGATAAAGATCCTGGTATTTAGCCTCTACTTTATATGCTACCTGTATCAGGGAAGTTGTTTTAAATGCCCCTAAGCCACCCCGAAGGAATGTCACCTGGCCCCCCTAGTACGAACGAAAACGACCCCGTACCACTGTAGGTTATCTCTCTTCCTCAAAGGAGAGCACGAGCTCGCCCCCACTTTACACCGACTGCCCTTTGTTTTGACCCTCCCCTGCACACGATCCGTAATGCCACACTTGGGCGACCTATGCTATCCACAGGCCTCCGATAATTATCTCTCCCACATTACCGGTCCCCCCTGGGCTTAAACGCCGAGATGGTAGGGACTGCATCCCGTGGAGATAGGCCGAGTATGTAGTAAGGAAAAGCCTTTTCGGGTTTATGCTCGCTGATGTGTTTTAAACGCTGCCCCCGCCCCTTCTTTTTCCCTCTTTTCTGCAGGTCACTTCGGAACGTCCATTAAAGTACGGAAAAATGGTGACTTAACAGCCGATGGGATGGGAAAAAGGGTTTGAATATGGTGCCTATACACTTCCTGATTTCCTTCGAATCGAACGTTAACAGACGTCACGCAGCAAAAAAAAAAAAAAAAAACGCTCACGCGCAGCCGCTGGAAGACAAGTATCAACATATATGAGCATCCTCAGCCACCCTCAGAAAACATAGGGGGTCAGGATACGTCTCCCGTACCCCCTTATACCCATTTCTTGAATTATTTTTCCTCCATCTTGTAATTTAATTAAAACGAAACACAAAATGGCGAATTCCCGTTTCGCGTCCCGATTCGTTACCCAGTTCGCGAACCGGAAAGCGCTTCTTCCGCAAAAAATCAATTTTTTTTTATTTGCCCCACGGGACCCTTTAATAACCCCAACATCATTCCTAGGGGGTCAAGATGGGCCTACCTTGCCCCCTTTCATTAAATTCACCCTTCGTTTTTCTCCTCTTCTTGTCTCTCGATCCTACCGAGAGACAAGATGGCGGCCGCACCGGACTGTTTAGAATGTTGACAGACACCGGAGAGCCAATCAGCTTCGCTTCGCAAAGCTCCGTTACGCGAAAAGTACGCGATCTGGAGCGCTATCCAGGACACTGTCACAGATATATCTGTTTTTTTAAACGTTAATTTCTCAAAATCCACTGGAGCACATATATTGAGACCCAGCAAAGGCACATCGGGCTAACAGTCCCTACAATTTTGCCAAGTTTCGTGTAAATCCATTCAGCCGTTCGAGCTAAAAGTGAGGCCAAACGCCCTATGGAAAAATGAATGGGAAAAATGCGTTTTTGGACCCCCCTTTTTTCTCGGCCCCCCCTTGACGAAACCCCCCCAAATTTTCAGGGGCTGCTCAGAAACGAAATGTGCCATTTTCCTGAAAATTTCAGCCGATTCCGTTCACAAACGCCAAAGTTATTAGACATAGAATTTTCAAAAGTTCCATAGAGAAAAAATCCTAACTATATATACCTACTGGCGACCGCCAGTAGGTAATATATATATATATATATATATATATTACCTACTGGCTATCGCCAGTAGGTATATATAGTTAGAATTTTTTCTCTATGGGACTTTTGAAAATTCTATGTCTAATAACTTTGGCGTTTGTGGACGGAATCGGCTGAAATTTTCCAGAAAATGGCACATTTTGTTTCTGAGCAGCCCCTGAAAATTTGGTGGGGTTTCGTCAAGGGGGGGCTGAGAAAAAAGGGGGGTCCCAAAACGCGTTTTTTGCATTGAGTTTTCCATAGGGCGGTTGGACTCACTTTTAGCTCGAACGGCTGAATGGATTTGCACGAAACTTGGCAAAATTGTAGGGACTGTTAGCCCGATGTGCCTTTGCTAGGTCTCAATATATCTGCTCCAGTAGTTTTTGAGAAATTAACGTTCAAACCAAGATATATATCTGTAACAGCGCTCTGGTCAGCGATCCGGTCCGCTTACTTTTCGCTTATCGGAACTTTGCGCGCAGAAAGCTGATTGGCTCTCCGGTGTCTGTCAACATTCTAAACAGTCCGGAACGGACGCCATCTTGTCTCTCGGTAGGATCGAGAGAGAAGAAGAGGTGGAAAACGAAAGGGGAATGTAATGAAAGGGGGCAAGGTATCCCCCTCTTGACCCCCTAGGAATGTTGTTGGGGTTATTAAAGGGTCCCGTGGGGAAAATAAAAAAAAAATGATTTTTCACGCTAGAAGCGCGGCCGCGAACTGGTAGCGAAACGGGAATTCGCCATTTTGTGCTTCGTTAATTAAATTACTAGTTATAAGTGGGTGCGGGAGACGTATCCTAATCCCCTATGTTTCCTGAGGGTGGCTGAGGAGGCTGATATATGTTGATACATCTCTTCCAGCGGCTGTGCGTGAGCTTTTTTTTTTTTTTTGCTGCGTGACAGTCCGGAGCGGCCGCCATCTTGTCTCTCGGTAGGATCGAGAGAGTAGAAAAGGTGAAAAACTAAGGGGGAATGTAATGAAAGGGGGCAAGGTATCCCCCTCTTGACCCCCTAGGAATGTTGTTGGGGTTATTAAAGGGTCCCGTGGGGAAAATAAAAAAAAAATGATTTTTCACGGTAGAAGCGCTTCACGGGCCGCGAACTGGGCCGCAAACTGGTAGCGAAACGGGAATTCGCCATTTTGTGCTTCGTTAATTAAAGTACTAGGTATAAGGGGGTGCGGGAGACGTATCCTAATCCCCTATGTTTCCTGAGGGTGGCTGAGGAGGCTGATATATGTTGATACATCTCTTCCAGCGGCTGCGCCATCTTGCCTTTTTTCGAATGCCACAATTTTGTCGTGCACGGCAGCCATTTTAGATGCCAGGCTGGTCCCAGGCTATCACCTAACCCTGCGGATGTAGTTTATGGCCCCAGCTGTAGAGAATTCAGACATGCCAATCCTCCTGATTCAGGCGTGTGAGTACTGATTTCAGTGCTAGTCTCCCGCCTCCCGATTTCTGCAAGCAAAAACCCGGGGGCATATTACGAACAACTAGCGATAATTTTTGTCTCTAACTTGTTTAGAGACAAAAATTATCGCCGCACATCGGCGATTTTTATCGCAGATAAACCTTTCTATTATCGCAGAAAAGTCAGCGATATTCATGTATTATCGACCTAATGCTCTTAGCCATGTTATCCACCTCCCACTGGATAACATGGCTAAGAACTGCTCAGGGCAGGTGTTAGATTTTGGAGATATTCGCGCTTAGCGCGAATATCTCCAAAAGTTGGTAATAGAAGGTAGCGATGTTAGGGACTGTTTCCAGTCGCTAACATCTTGGCACGCCACTTTGCATGTCATTAGTGATAAGTATCACTGACATGCAAAGCGGGTTCCAAGATGGTCGCTATCTCCTTTTAGCTGTCACTAACTGGTGTTAGCGACAGCTTGGTAATAGGGAAATAATTTTATCTCCGCTTTCATGGCTTTTAAAGCCAAAAAGGCGGAGATAAACCCCCTTGATAATATGCCCCACGATTCCTTGGGGGTTTCAGCTGACAGGGCTTGGTATTGTGTTACATGGTAATTTTTCCATGAAACGTCAGAGGGTCGATGCAGGGGTTCTAGAAGAGGTGATAAACCATTTAAGCCTCATGAACAAGCGCATGGTCTTTTAAAGATTTGTGAAGTACTCGGGGCGGCGGTGTGTGTGTGCTCTCTTTCAGGAGCGGGCGGGGGGGCACTGCCAGCAACTTGCCAGGTCAGGTAGTGTTCAACACGTGCATCACCCTTTCTCTGCCTGCTATTGAACTCCATGCTTCGGAAAGGTAAGAAAAAGAACGTGCATTTGAGTTTGAAATGTCCGATCCTGCAGCAGCACACTTCCAAAGCCCACACATGACAATAACCCGATTCAAGGCCCCATTCACCCGTTTTTAAAAAAAATAGATAACACTCCAAGAAAGTAAGGTTATAAAACTTTATTAACTACTAACTTTAACGAACGGAACAAAAACTAAAAACATTTAAACATTTCTCAACACAAAAAGCAACAATGGTTAGAAGCTGTCTTTTGTGCGAATAGTCCCAAGGCAGCACAACGTGCAGAGTTCTGGACGGCACCCAGGTGATGTCGCCTGGGTGCCGCACTGGTTTAGGGATCCTACAATGCTGCTCCGAAAATTGGCGTGGGGCGTCCCGGGTGGGGCGGGGGGAGGCCTCGTCAGTAGCGGTCTGTTGTGCGAATAGTCCCAAGGCAGCACAACGTGCAGAGTTCTGGACGGCACCCAGGTGATGTCGCCTGGGTGCCGCACTGGTTTAGGGATCCTACAATGCAGCACAGAAAAACAGCGTGGGGCGTCCCGGGTGGTGCGGGGGGAGGCCTCGTCAGTAGCGGTCTGTGTCCAGTGTCACATGGCTGACACAACATGTACGACAGGCACCCAGGTGATGTCCAGTAAACTGCCGCACTGGTTTTGGTATCCTACAATGCTGCTCCGAAAATTGGTGTGCGGCGGCCCGGGGGGGGGCGTGGGGGAGCCGGCGTGAACGGGCCTCCCCAGGTGGCGGCCATCTAGCTGAGTTGCGCTCGCTCTTGCGGCCACAGCGTCTCGCTCACCATGTTGTTGAGTTGCTCCCACTCTTGCAGTGCAGCGATAGGCGGCTGCCACATGGCTCTTAAAATGGCGGACAGCTCCTCGGTTTTAGGCCTGGTCCACTGAAATGGCCCTGGGACACTTTGGAACTCGGACGCTTGCCTGCTAGGGCTTGGGCTCCATTCACGAAAAGCGTCCCCTCAGCCGTGAAGATTGTATAAAAGTCTTGGGGGGCCCCCGACTCCCGCAGGCTTCCGGTGGGGAGCGGCTGCCATGATTGCTCGCGGAATGACCACGACGGAGCCACGAGATGGTGGTGCTCTCATGCTGACGCCAGCTTCAGTCTGAATGATCCAGAAACAAGGTGGGGCTTTCATCGTTTGGGAAAAAAAAATGTTCTAAACCAATGAAAAGTGTTATTTTTAGGTCATATGACCAAGCCTTCCATCTTTAGGAAACCAAAAGTAAAATGAACCAATGAAAAGTTTTATAAACAAGTCACATGACCTGTTATGCGGCATAGGGCTACAAAAAGCGTAGAAAATCTGTTGGCACGTGAGGCGGCGTCAGTAGCGGACCGATGTGCGAATAGGCCGAAGGCAGCACAACGGGCCGAGATCCGGATGGTACCGAGGTGGTGTCCAGCAAATTGCCGCACTGGTGTGGCCATCCTACAATGCTGCGCCGAAAGACGGCGTGTCCAGCTGAGTTGCGGTCACTGTTGCGGTACAGTGACTCGAACGCGCCGAGATCCGGATGGCACCGAGGTGGTGTCCAGCTAATTGCCGCACTGGTGTGGCCATCCTACAATGCTGCGCCGAAAGACGGCGTGTCCAGCTGAATTGCGGTCACTGTTGCGGTACAGTGACTCGAACGCGCCGAGATCCGGATGGCACCGAGGTGGTGTCCAGCAAATTGCCGCACTGGTGTGGCCATCCTACAATGCTGCGCCGAAAGACGGCGTGTCCAGCTGAGTTGCGGTCACTGTTGCGGTACAGTGAGTCGAACGCGCCGAGATCCGGATGGCACCGAGGTGGTGTCCAGCAAATTGCCGCACTGGTGTGGCCATCCTACAATGCTGCGCCGAAAGACGGCGTGTCCAGCTGAGTTGCGGTCACTGTTGGGGTACAGTGAGTCCAACGCGCCGAGATCTGGATGGCACCGAGGTGGTGTCCAGCAAATTGCCGCACTGGTGTGGCCATCCTACAATGCTGCGCCGAAAGTCGGCGTGGGGTGCCCCGTTGGTTTATGAGGTGATGTCAGTAGTGGATCGATGTGTGAATAGGTCGGAACCAGCACAAGGCGCCCTGCACTGTTGAGCCTTTTTCAATGCCTGTTTTTTGTTGTTTCCCCTCCATCAAAAACAAAACAAAAATACAAGGCGCCAAGATCCGAATGGCAAGTCCTGGATGTTGAGTGCCTCAGTTGAGAGTTCTGAGCAGTGCTTGTAAGACTGTCTGAAGCTTATTT
This sequence comes from Lissotriton vulgaris, assembly GCF_964263255.1. Classification (NCBI taxonomy): domain Eukaryota; kingdom Metazoa; phylum Chordata; class Amphibia; order Caudata; family Salamandridae; genus Lissotriton; species Lissotriton vulgaris. The sequence continues at coordinate 846,683,350 of NC_141697.1, forward strand.
GCACCTGCTGCAGCTTCACTAGGTCCGGCGGAACTTTTTGCCTTTTCCTTTCTGCTTCTTTTCCTACAATGCGTTTCATCTGAAGACACGACCAGGTCCCTGAATGTGTGCAGGGGGACGCTATTGATTGAATGAAAATGGCGGCTTGACACAAAGCTGACTCAAGCGTTACTGTTGGTGCTATACAGACAAAAATTGGTTTTCAGTTTGTACATTCTTCAGGTTTTTTTTTTCCATCCAAGTCTTATTGAGAGTTTGTAGAAAAATGGCTTCAGATTTTCCACATACTACTCTTCAACATTCTTCCTAAATGTAACAATGTGAGACTCACTAGGAGAACGGCTGTTTATCTTTCCTTTCAAAATGCTGCCAACAATATTTTCTGAATGGAAGACACCATCTTGTAGCATAAAGGGCCGAAAGGGGTTCTGGTCTGGCCGATGGTTGGTGGAGACATTTTGACTATATCTTGGACCTGCCCGGCCTCGCCCAAAATGGCGCCGGTATAAATGGGACTCGTAACTCCTTGCCCGCAAATGTATATCTAGAAAATGTTATTGTAAGTGGCCCTGTCGTATTTTAATTACAAAATGTACGTCCACCGATTCCGCAACTGTTAGACACCTTTGTTCTTGCAACCTAATGGCCCGCTCGTTACGTTCTTCTACAGTGTAAATGTCTCCTCATCATATACGATTTCAGTTTGCTCCGTGGCCGGCCCACGTGGTTATAGGCCCGTATTTGTATACTGACATTTTCACAATAAAGGTTTTTAAAACAAAACACGGTAGTAGTATTTACATTTGTAAAGTTTTTACTTTTAGTGACTGTTTTCGAATCAGTAAAAGGCAAGTGAAATAAAGCAGTCCAATTACATGACGGATAAAAGGTATAATATGTAGGAACGCAGTAAAGATAAATGGTCAAGGGCAGTTGTGTTTTTCATGTCTGCAACATAAAGTGATCGATAAGAATCTGATAATCAGGCGTATCGGCGACTAAGACAGCAGGCCGAATCTCTTTTACTCAACGGCTCCGTCATGGAAGGAAGAAACGCCCTTTTTCTCGAAAAAGGAATATATTTTACTTGCAAGACAGTTGTAAATTTTCCGGGAAAGTACATTAGCCTGGAATATTATAACATATGTTTGAAAAAAAAATATTGTTCGAAAATAATAAAAAGCGTAATTTTTAGGTCATATGACCAAGCTTTTCATCATTAAATTAACAAAAGTAAAATGAACCAATGAAAAGTTTTATTAACAAGTCACATGACCTGTTATGCTTACGTTACGCGCTGCGCGCCGCGCCTCGGATCACTTCCGGGTGCGCTAACGCGGCGTGTCATAAAACGCATTACGCGACAACGTAGGTCAAGAATATAGTCTAAATGTCTCCACCAACCAGCGTTCAGAACACAACCCCTTTCAGCAGTCCAAAAAGTTCTGTTAAATGACAACAGAGGGGACAGGCAACAAGAACCATCAGTCAAAGAGGGGAGGGCAAGTTCTTCTCTTCCGGGTCATGTTGGGGCGCTACCGGAACTGATCGAATTGGTAGTCTACAGTGTTTCTGGATGTTTCAGACTAAAGCTGGCGTCAGCATGAGACCACTACCATCTCGTAGCTCCGTCGTGGCCATTCCACGAGCAATCATGGCAGCCGCTCCCCACCAGAAGCCTGCGGGAGTCGGAGGCCCCCAAGACTTTTGTAGAATCTTCACGGCTGAGGGGACGCTTTTCGAGAATGGGACCCAAGCCCTAGCAGACAAGCGTCCGAGTTCCAAGGTGTCCCAGGGCCATTTTAGTGGACCAGGCCCAAAACCGAAGAGCCGGCCGCCATTTTGAGAGTCCTGTGGCAGCCGCCTATCGCTGCACCGCAAGAGCGGGCGCATCTCAACTACATGGTGAGCGAGACGCTGTAGTCGCAAGAGCGGGCGGTAAACAGCTGAATGGCGGAAGAGGCACAGTGTAGCAAAAGCGGGCGGAATGGCAACTAAAACGATAAAGGGGCGCCCCACTACAGCTTGTCTTCAGGTCAAACGGATTGTGGGACAAGGTCCAGAATTGAAGAGTCATCAAAAGGCAAAAAGTTCCGCCGGACCCCGGGAGCCGGCCGCCTATGTCGGGGGCGATCTCAGGCTACACCAGTGCTATAAGACTTGGGGAGGGTGTCGGAGCCAAGCGTCTTCTCCGAGTCCATGGCCGTCACACCGCCCCTCAGGGGCCTCCGTCAAGCTGTTTAGGAAGGTAACATATCACATTGTTTTCTAATGCAGTCAGGTCCACAAACGACACTCACTTACTTTGAGAATAGTGAAGCTGCAGTAGGTGGAAATAAGCTTCAGACAGTGTTACAAGCACTGCTCAGAACTCTTAACTATGGCACCCAACATCCAGAACTTATGCTATTTGAGAATGATAGTGACATCGAAGCATCTCAGGGACCAAAACCATTAACGTACTTTCACGTATGAAAATCTTACTTGGGGAGGGGGCAGGAGCGAAGCGCCCCCTCCCAGTCAGCGCCACCACACCGTATGTTGAAAATCTGAAGCCATCGTTCTACAAAGTCAACCAAACTTGGATTGAAAAATCTAGAAAAATGTACAAACTGAAAACCAGTTTTGGTCTGCATAGCATCAGTAACAACGCTTGAGTCAGCTTTGTGTCAAGCCGCCATTTTGATTCAACAAAGCACAGGCATTGAAAAAGGCTGAAATTCAGAACTCTAAACTATGGCACCCAACATCCAGGAGCTTGCCATCCGGATCTTGGAGCCTTGTGCTGTTTTCGATCTATTCACACATCGGTCCACTACTGACATCATCTTATAAACCAACGTTATGTAAATAGTTTTTTAATAAAATGTTTTACCCTGTTTCTTTGCTGGTGTGTTGTCTATATTTTTAATATTTGCATAGGGTTTGTCGTTATTTTGTGCGGGATGGGTGATGGAGCCGAGCTGTCTTGCAGCGCTCATGGTGTGGAGCTCAGTTCATCTCACTATTTTCGTATTTCTCATGAAGGGTTGTTCCTAATATTTCTATTTTAGCGGGGTCAAAAAGAGATCCAATTAGTGGCCTACTGATTTTGCTCGATTACTTTTACTTTTTTACACGATTTTTCACTATCTGCAAAGACTAAACAGAGTATTGCGACTTTGTGTTTGTTTGTAAATAGAGAATGATCCAAAGAGAACCAATTCTAAAACAGTAAATGCTTGGACAACAATCAATCAAATGGAGAGACAAGGAGGCACGACGGATTACAACGGGGGTAAAGGCCTGCGTTAACTACCCTTCAGTATCTGCAAAGAGAGAGTACTACTAAGGCAAAAGAGGGGAGGGGGGGGGTGCAGCGTTCAAAGCACATCAGCGTGCATAAATACGAAAATGTTTTTATCTATCACGTACTTGACATTTTAAAGCTTTTCATATTTGCTATTAAAAAACCAATGAAATTCACAGAAAAAACCATAGGTTATAGTGGATATATAGTTAGGAATTTGCATTTACAAAACCTTGAAAATTCAATGAAAAAACCATAGGTTATAGGCCATATATAGTTAGGAATTCGCATTTACAAAACCTTATTTTACTCGCATAAAACCATTGAAATTCCATATATAGTTAGAAGCGCTAACTATATATCGCGCACCCGCAATCCACTGCTGATGATGTCACATATTACATCATTCATGACATGGTCAGTGACATCACTGATGACATCACTGATGACATCTCAAATGACATCACTGATGACAACTCAAATGACATCACTGATGACATCTCAAATGACATCACTGATGACAACTCAAATGACATCACTGATGACATCTCATTTGTCATCACTGATCACATCACTCATGTGATAATACAATGAACCTCTTCAGACTCTAATATAACCTTACATACACTCAGTATAAACAGACACTCACAGACTGTCACTCATCCATGGAGTTACTCACACACCTAGTCAGTCATGCAAAGAATCAATCACACCTCCATTTCCTCAACTATAAAGTTATACACATCTTACTTATTCAAACATATAATAACACATATTTATTCTCTTATATAATCCCTGATACAAGCTCACAGTGATCGATACAGCCACTCACACATTCACTGGCTCTTATGTTCAGTTATTTATATATCTCAACTCTCACATGTATTGTGTTTTACATACGTACTTACTTGCACATGTAGCAATGAGAAATCCATTCACTCACCAACACACCCATGCACAGTCAACCGCCCATATAGCTGTTTCCACATGCACTCTTGAACTCATACTCCTAGTGAATCAACTGCTTACACATCTATGCACAGAGTCACGCACCTCCCAGCCACCCACACACACACTCAGCCTCCCATTCAAATACTTGGGCAACCAATCAATAACCCATATGGCCACTCTTATAGCTACTGATCAACACATGCAGCAGCTTACACAACAACAAACATACTGATGCACAAATTAAGACAGTTTAGTCACTAACCCATGCACTCAGTGAGACACATTTAATCACTCACTCATACAGTCAGTCATGCACCTACTAAATTCTTCATCCAGACACTTATACATCCACTCATTCTTCAATATGTGAAACATATTTAAACTTTACAGACACATACAATCACTGGATGTTGTGATCAGTGATGTCATCAGTGATGTCATTTGAGATGTCATCAGTGATGTCATCAGTGATGTCACTGACCATGTCATGAATGATGTAATATGTGACATCATCAGCAGTGGATTGCGGGTGCGCGATATATAGTTAGCGCTTCTAACTATATATGGAATTTCAATGGTTTTATGCGAGTAAAATAAGGTTTTGTAAATGCGAATTCCTAACTATATATGGCCTATAACCTATGGTTTTTTCATTGAATTTTCAAGGTTTTGTAAATGCAAATTCCTAACTATATATCCACTATAACCTATGGTTTTTTCTGTGAATATATATATATATATATATATATATATATATATATATAGTTAGCTAACTATAAGCGCTAACTATATATCGCGCACACGCAATCCACTGCTGATGATGTCACATATTACATCATTCATGACATGGTCAGTGACATCACTGATGACATCACTGATCACAACATCCAGTGATTGTATGTGTCTGTAAAGTTTAAATATGTTTCACATATTGAAGAATGAGTGGATGTATAAGTGTCTGGATGAAGAATTTAGTAGGTGCATGACTGACTGTATGAGTGAGTGATTAAATGTGTCTCACTGAGTACATGGGTTAGTGACTAAACTGTCTTAATTCGTGCATCAGGATGTTTGATGTTGTGTAAGCTGCTGCATGTGTTGATCAGTAGCTATAAGAGTGGCCATATGGGTTATTGATTGGTTGCCCAAATATTTGAATGGGAGGCTGAGTGTGTGTGTGGGTGGCTGGGAGGTGCGTGACTCTGTGCATAGATGTGTAAGCAGTTGATTCACTAGGAGTATGAGTTCAAGAGTGCATGTGGAAACAGCTATATGGGCGGTTGACTGTGCATGGGTGTGTTGGTGAGTGAATGGATTTCTCATTGCTACATGTGCAAGTAAGTACGTATGTAAAACACAATACATGTGAGAGTTGAGATATATAAATAACTGAACATAAGAGCCAGTGAATGTGTGAGTGGCTGTATCGATCACTGTGAGCTTGTATCAGGGATTATATAAGAGAGTAAATATGTGTTATTATATGTTTGAATAAGTAAGATGTGTATAACTGTATAGTTGAGGAAATGGAGGTGTGATTGATTCTTTGCATGACTGACTAGGTGTGTGAGTAACTCCATGGATGAGTGACAGTCTGTGAGTGTCTGTTTATACTGAGTGTATGTAAGGTTATATTAGAGTCTGAAGAGGTTCATTGTATTATCACATGAGTGATGTGATCAGTGATGACAAATGAGATGTCATCAGTGATGTCATTTGAGTTGTCATCAGTGATGTCATTTGAGATGTCATCATTGATATCATTTGAGTTGTCATCAGTGATGTCATTTGAGATGTCATCAGTGATGTCACTGACCATGTCATGAATGATGTAATATGTGACATCATCAGCAGTGGATTGCGTGTGCGCGATATATAGTTAGCGCTTATAGTTAGCTAACTATATATGGAATTTCAATGGTTTTATGCGAGTAAAATAAGGTTTTGTAAATGCTAATTCCTAACTATATATGGCCTATAACCTATGGTTTTTTCATTGAATTTTCAAGGTTTTGTAAATGCAAATTCCTAACTATATATCCACTATAACCTATGGTTTTTTCTGTGAATTTCATTGGTTTTTTAATAGCAAATATGAAAAGCTTTAAAATGTCAAGTACGTGATAGATAAAAACATTTTCGTATTTATGCACGCTGATGTGCTTTGAACGCTGCCCCCCCCCCTCCCCTCTTTTGCCTTAGTAGTACTCTCTCTTTGCAGATACTGAAGGGTAGTTAACGCAGGCCTTTACCCCCGTTGTAATCCGTCGTGCCTCCTTGTCTCTCCATTTGATTGATTGTTGTCCAAGCATTTACTGTTTTAGAATTGGTTCTCTTTGGATCATTCTCTATTTACAAACAAGCACAAAGTCGCAATACTCTGTTTATTCTTTGCAGATAGTGAAAAATCGTGTAAAAAAATAAAAGTAATCGAGCAAAATCAGTAGGCCACTAATTGGATCTCTTTTTGACCTCGCTAAAATAGAAATATTAGGAACAACCCTTCTTGAGAAATACGAAAATAGTGAGATGAACTGAGCTCCACACCATGAGGGCTGCAAGACAGCTCGGCTCCATCACCCATCCCGCACAAAATAACGACAAACCCTATGCAAATATTAAAAATATAGACAACACACCAGCAAAGAAACAGGGTAAAACATTTTATTAAAAAACTATTTACATAACGTTGGTTTATAAGATGATGTCAGTAGTGGACCGATGTGTGAATAGATCGAAAACAGCACAAGGCTCCAAGATCCGGATAGCAAGCTCCTGGATGTTGGGTGCCATAGTTTAGAGTTCTGAATTTCAGCCTTTTTCAATGCCTGTGCTTTGTTGAATCAAAATGGCGGCTTGACACAAAGCTGACTCAAGCGTTGTTACTGATGCTATGCAGACCAAAACTGGTTTTCAGTTTGTACATTTTTCTAGATTTTTCAATCCAAGTTTGGTTGACTTTGTAGAACGATGGCTTCAGATTTTCAACATACGGTGTGGTGGCGCTGACTGGGAGGGGGCGCTTCGCTCCTGCCCCCTCCCCAAGTAAGATTTTCATACGTGAAAGTACGTTAATGGTTTTGGTCCCTGAGATGCTTCGATGTCACTACCATTCTCAAATAGCATAAGTTCTGGATGTTGGGTGCCATAGTTAAGAGTTCTGAGCAGCGCTTGTAACACTGTCTGAAGCTTATTTCCACCTACTGCAGCTTCACTATTCTCAAAGTAAGTGAGTGTCGTTTGTGGACCTGACTGCATTAGAAAACAATGTGATATGTTACCTTCCTAAACAGCTTGACGGAGGCCCCTGAGGGGCGGTGTGATGGCCATGGACTCGGAGAAGACGCTTGGCTCCGACACCCTCCCCAAGTCTTATAGCACTGGTGTAGCCTGAGATCGCCCCCGACATAGGCGGCCGGCTCCCGGGGTCCGGCGGAACTTTTTGCCTTTTGATGACTCTTCAATTCTGGACCTTGTCCCACAATCCGTTTGACCTGAAGACAAGCTGTAGTGGGGCGCCCCTTTATCGTTTTAGTAGCCATTCCGCCCGCTTTTGCTACACTGTGCCTCTTCCGCCATTCAGCTGTTTTCCGCCCGCTCTTGCGACTACAGCGTCTCGCTCACCATGTAGTTGAGATGCGCCCGCTCTTGCGGTGCAGCGATAGGCGGCTGCCACAGGACTCTCAAAATGGCGGCCGGCTCTTCGGTTTTGGGCCTGGTCCACTAAAATGGCCCTGGGACACCTTGGAACTCGGACGCTTGTCTGCTAGGGCTTGGGTCCCATTCTCGAAAAGCGTCCCCTCAGCCGTGAAGATTCTACAAAAGTCTTGGGGGCCTCCGACTCCCGCAGGCTTCTGGTGGGGAGCGGCTGCCATGATTGCTCGTGGAATGGCCACGACGGAGCTACGAGATGGTAGTGGTCTCATGCTGACGCCAGCTTTAGTCTGAAACATCCAGAAACACTGTAGACTACCAATTCGATCAGTTCCGGTAGCGCCCCAACATGACCCGGAAGAGAAGAACTTGCCCTCCCCTCTTTGACTGATGGTTCTTGTTGCCTGTCCCCTCTGTTGTCATTTAACAGAACTTTTTGGACTGCTGAAAGGGGTTGTGTTCTGAACGCTGGTTGGTGGAGACATTTAGACTATATTCTTGACCTACGTTGTCGCGTAATGCGTTTTATGACACGCCGCGTTAGCGCACCCGGAAGTGATCCGAGGCGCGGCGCGCAGCGCGTAACGTAAGCATAACAGGTCATGTGACTTGTTAATAAAACTTTTCATTGGTTCATTTTACTTTTGTTAATTTAATGATGAAAAGCTTGGCCATATGACCTAAAAATTACGCTTTTTATTATTTTCGAACAATATTTTTTTTTCAAACATATGTTATAATATTCCAGGCTAATGTACTTTCCCGGAAAATTTACAACTGTCTTGCAAGTAAAATATATTCCTTTTTCGAGAAAAAGGGCGTTTCTTCCTTCCATGACGGAGCCGTTGAGTAAAAGAGATTCGGCCTGCTGTCTTAGTCGCCGATACGCCTGATTATCAGATTCTTATCGATCACTTTATGTTGCAGACATGAAAAACACAACTGCCCTTGACCATTTATCTTTACTGCGTTCCTACATATTATACCTTTTATCCGTCATGTAATTGGACTGCTTTATTTCACTTGCCTTTTACTGATTCGAAAACAGTCACTAAAAGTAAAAACTTTACAAATGAAAATACTACTACCGTGTTTTGTTTTAAAAACCTTTATTGTGAAAATGTCAGTATACAAATACGGGCCTATAACCACGTGGGCCGGCCACGGAGCAAACTGAAATCGTATATGATGAGGAGACATTTACACTGTAGAAGAACGTAACGAGCGGGCCATTAGGTGACAAGAACAAAGGTGTCTAACAGTTGCGGAATCGGTGGACGTACATTTTGTAATTAAAATACGACAGGGCCACTTACAATAACATTTTCTAGATATACATTTGCGGGCAAAGAGTTACGAGTCCCATTTATACCGGCGCCATTTTGGGCGAGGCCGGGCAGGTCCAAGATATAGTCAAAATGTCTCCACCAACCATCGGCCAGACCAGAACCCCTTTCGGCCCTTTATGCTACAAGATGGTGTCTTCCATTCAGAAAATATTGGTGGCAGCATTTTGAAAGGAAACAGAAACAGCCGTTCTCCTAGTGAGTTTCACATTGTTACATTTAGGAAGAATATTGAAGAGTAGTATGTGGAAAATCTGAAGCCATTTTTCTACAAACTCTCAATCAGACTTGGATGGAAAAAAAAAACCTGAAGAATGTACAAACTGAAAACCAATTTTTGTCTGTATAGCACCAACAGTAACGCTTGAGTCAGCTTTGTGTCAAGCCGCCATTTTCATTCAATCAATGGCGTCCCCCTGCACACATTCAGGGACCTGGTCGTGTCTTCACATGAAACGCATTGTAGGAAAAGAAGCAGAAAGGAAAAGGAAAAAAGTTCCGCCGGACCTAGTGAAGCTGCAGCAGGTGCAAATAAGCTTCAGACAGTCTTACAAGCACTGCTCAGAACTCTCAACTGAGGCACTCAACATCCAGGACTTGCCATTCGGATCTTAGCGCCTTGTATTTTTGTTTTGTTCTTGATGGAGGGGAAACAACAAAAAACAGGCATTGAAAACGGCTCAACTGGAGCAAAAAAAAATTACTTCTTGGGTGCATTAGGGCATTTATGATTTTCGAATGCCGTATTCATCAGGTTGATGCTCATGTTGCCATAGGACAGCATAGCACCACAGTGTATACAAGTTAACTTCATATGTTCAGATGAGGCAGGTGGCATATTTAGCATTCACCTTCTTTGATCCAGGAGGGATGGAGAAAAACTGCCAGATGAAACTTGAAACTTGGCCATCCAGATCTCGGCGCGTTCGACTCACTGTACCGCAACAGTGACCGCAACTCAGCTGGACACGCCGTCTTTCGGCGCAGCATTGTAGGATGGCCACACCAGTGCGGCAATTTGCTAGACACCACCTCGGTGCCATCCGGATCTCGGCGCGTTCGAGTCACTGTACCGCAACAGTGACCGCAATTCAGCTGGACACGCCGTCTTTCAGCGCAGCATTGTAGGATGGCCACACCAGTGCGGCAATTTGCTGGACACCACCTCGGTGCCATCCGGATCTCGGTGCGTTCGAGTCACTGTACCGCAACAGTGACCGCAACTCAGCTGGACACGCCGTCTTTCGGCGCAGCATTGTAGGATGGCCACACCAGTGCGGCAATTTGCTGGACACCACCTCGGTGCCATCCGGATCTCGACGCGTTGTGCTGCCTTCGGCCTATTCGCACATCGGTCCGCTACTGACAGTGACCGCAACTCAGCTGGACACGCCGTCTTTCGGCGCAGCATTGTAGGATGGCCACACCAGTGCGGCAATTTGCTGGACACCACCTCGGTGCCATCCGGATCTCGACGCGTTGTGCTGCCTTCGGCCTATTCGCACATCGGTCCGCTACTGACGCCGCCTCACGTGCCAACGGATTTTCTACGCTTTTTGTAGCCCTATGCCGCAGAACAGGTCATGTGACTTGTTTATAAAACTTTTCATTGGTTCATTTTACTTTTGGTTTCCTAAAGATGGAAGGCTTGGTCATATGACCTAAAAATAACACTTTTCATTGGTTTAGAACATTTTTTTTCCCAAACGATGAAAGCCCCACCTTGTTTCTGGATCATTCAGACTGAAGCTGGCGTCAGCATGAGAGCACCACCATCTCGTGGCTCCGTCGTGGTCATTCCGCGAGCAATCATGGCAGCCGCTCCCCACCGGAAGCCTGCGGGAGTCGGGGGCCCCCAAGACTTTTATACAATCTTCACGGCTGAGGGGACGCTTTTCGAGAATGGAGCCCAAGCCCTAGCAGGCAAGCGTCCGACTTCCAAGGTGTCCCAGGGCCATTTCAGTGGACCAGGCCCAAAACCGAAGAGCCGTCCACCATTTTGACAGCCATGTGGCAGCCGCCTATCGCTGCACTGCAAGAGTGGGAGCAACTCCACAACATGGTGAGCGAGACGCTGTGGCCGCAAGAGCGAGCGCAACTCAGCTAGATGGCCGCCACCTGGGGAGGCCCGTTCACGCCGCCCCCCCCCCCCCCCCGGGCCGCCGCACGCCAATTTTCGGAGCAGCATTGTAGGATACCAAAACCAGTGCGGCAGTTTACTGGACATCACCTGGGTGCCTGTCGTACATGTTGTGTCAGCCATGAGACACTGGACACAGACCGCTACTGACGAGGCCTCCCCCCGCACCACCCGGGACGCCCCACGCTGTTTTTCTGTGCTGCATTGTAGGATCCCTAAACCAGTGCGGCACCCAGGCGACATCACCTGGGTGCCGTCCAGAACTCTGCACGTTGTGCTGCCTTGGGACTATTCGCACAACAGACCGCTACTGACGAGGCCTCCCCCCGCCCCACCCGGGACGCCCCACGCCAATTTTCGGAGCAGCATTGTAGGATCCCTAAACCAGTGCGGCACCCAGGCGACATCACCTGGGTGCCGTCCAGAACTCTGCACGTTGTGCTGCCTTGGGACTATTCGCACAAAAGACAGCTTCTAACCATTGTTGCTTTTTGTGTTAATAAATGTTTAAATGTTTTTAGTTTTTGTTCTGTTCATTATCGTTAAAAGTTAATAAAGTTTTATAACCTTAATTTGTTGGAGTGTTATCTATTTTTTGAAAAACGGGTGAATGGGGCCTTGAATCGGGTTATTGTCATGTGTGGGCTTTGGAAGTGTGCTGCTGCAGGATCGGACATTTCAAACTCAAATGCACGTTCTTTTTCTTACCTTTCCGAAGCATGGAGCGCAATAGCAGACAGAGAAAGGGTGATGCACGTGTTGAACACTACCTGACCTGGCAAGTTGCTGGCAGTGCCCCCCCGCCCGCTCCTGAAAGACGGCACACACACACCGCCGCCCCGAGTACTTCACAAATCTTTAAAAGACCATGCGCTTGTTCATGAGGCTTAAATGGTTTATCACCTCTTCTAGAACCCCTGCATCGACCCTCTGACGTTTCATGGAAAAATAACCATGTAACACAATACCAAGCCCTGTCAGCTGAAACCCCCAAGGAATCGTGGGGCATATTATCAAGGGGGTTTATCTCCGCTTTTTTGGCTTTAAAAGCCATGAAAGCGGAGATAAAATTATCTCCCTATTACCAAGCTGTCGCTAACACCAGTTAGTGACAGCTAAAAGGAGATAGCGACCATCTTGGGCCCCGCTTTGCATGTCAGTGATATTTATCACTAATGACATGCAAAGTGGCGTGCCAAGATGTTAGCGACTGGAAACAGTCCCTAACATCGCTACCTTCTATTACCAACTTTTGGAGATATTCGCGCTAAGCGCGAATATCTCCCAAATCTAACACCTGCCCTGAGCAGTTCTTAGCCATGTTATCCAATGGGAGGTGGATAACATGGCTAAGAGCATTAGGTCAATAATACATGAATATCGCTGACTTTTCTGCGATAATAGCAAGGTTTATCTGCGATAAAAATCGCCGATGTGCGGCGATAATTTTTGTCTCTAAACAAGTTAGAGACAAAAATTATCGCTAGTTGTTCGTAATATGCCCCCGGGTTTTTGCTTGCAGAAATCGGGAGGCGGGAGACTAGCACTGAAATCAGTAGTCACACGCCTGAATCAGGAGGGTTGGCATGTCTGAATTCTCTACAGCTGGGGCCATAAACTACATCCGCAGGGTTAGGTGATAGCCTGGGACCAGCCTGGCATCTAAAATGGCTGCCGTGCACGACAAAATTGTGGCATTCGAAAAAAAGGCCAGATGGCGCAGCCGCTGGAAGAGATGTATCAACATATATCAGCCTCCTCAGCCACCCTCAGGAAACATAGGGGATTAGGATACGTCTCCCGCACCCCCTTATACCTAGTAATTTAATTAACGAAGCACAAAATGGCGAATTCCCGTTTCGCTACCAGTTTGCGGCCCAGTTCGCGGCCCGTGAAGCGCTTCTACCGTGAAAAATCATTTTTTTTTTTATTTTCCCCACGGGACCCTTTAATAACCCCAACAACATTCCTAGGGGGTGAAGAGGGGGATACCTTGCCCCCTTTCATTGAATTCCCCCTTAGTTTTTCACCTTTTCTTCTCTCTCGATCCTACCGAGAGACAAGATGGCGGCCGCTCCGGACTGTCACGCAGCAAAAAAAAAAAAAAGCTCACGCACAGCCGCTGGAAGAGATGTATCAACATATATCAGCCTCCTCACCCACCCTCAGGAAACATAGGGGATTAGGATACGTCTCCCGCACCCACTTATAACTAGTAATTTAATTTACGAAGCACAAAATGGCGAATTCCCGTTTCGCTACCAGTTCGCGGCCGCGCTTCTACCGTGAAAAATCATTTTTTTTTTATTTTCCCCACGGGACCCTTTAATAACCCCAACAACATTCCTAGGGGGTCAAGAGGGGGATACCTTGCCCCCTTTCATTAAATTCCCCCTTCGTTTTCCACCTCTTCTTCTCTCTCGATCCTACCGAGAGACAAGATGGCGTCCGCTCCGGACTGTTTAGAATGTTGACAGACACCGGAGAGCCAATCAGCTTTCTGCGCGCAAAGTTCCGATAAGCGAAAAGTAAGCGGACCGGATCGCTGCCCAGAGCGCTGTTACAGATATATATCTTGGTTTGAACGTTAATTTCTCAAAAACTACTGGAGCACATATATTGAGACCTAGCAAAGGCACATCGGGCTAACAGTCCCTACAATTTTGCCAAGTTTCGTGCAAATCCATTCAGCCGTTCGAGCTAAAAGTGAGTCCAACCGCCCTATGGAAAACTCAATGCAAAAAACGCGTTTTGGGACCCCCCTTTTTTCTCAGCCCCCCCTTGACGAAACCCCACCAAATTTTCAGGGGCTGCTCAGAAACAAAATGTGCCATTTTCCTGAAAATTTCAGCCGATTCCGTCCACAAACGCCAAAGTTATTAGACATAGAATTTTCAAAAGTCCCATAGGGAATTTATCCTAACTATATATACCTACTGGCGATAGCCAGTAGGTAATATATATATATATATATATATATATATATATATATATACTATATCAAAGTAAGGGGTGATTACACCACCTTACCCAGGCTGGAGGTGCAGACCTGTGGTGCAATTTTGGAAGGCTAACCAGGGGTGGCATAATACATGCTTCAGCCCCTGGTAGGCCTCTGGGGTCCCTATGACCTGGGTACCTAGGGTACCATATACAAGGGTGACCCAGTAACCAATCTGGTATGTACCTAAAGTACATGGTATCAATTTAGAGAGAGAACAGCTAGGCTTTGGCCCAGATTAGCAGGGCCATAGCCATACTAAAGTTAAAAAAACAGTGAAACACAGCAAAAAGTGGGGGTAATCATAGGAAGCAGACCCTACTCTCCTACACTCATCATATGTGTCACATTGATCTGATTGTTCAGAGCTTTCCGGGATAGTTGGTGGTACTCGTCCTGTGGTCAGGCAGCTTCTCAGAATCATACCTCTTTACCTCTTTTAGGGCAAAAGTCTCCGGGTACAACTCTTCTGGTTGTGGCCCTTCAGTACCTACAGTTGACTCTCTCGGACCCCCCTCAGGCCAAATGGGTGCTGTCCTAGCAGCTTGCTGGTCCTCAATAGCTTGAATAGCCTTATCCCTCTGTCTCACTGTTACCACCAGTAGATTAGGAACACGTGCTGTTGTATCATCATGGGCACTTGGACTCTGTGGGTATGGCTTACATGCCGAATAGGTGACTAGCATCACCTGAAACTGCCCCTTCCAATACGGTTCCTGACACATTCTATGCACATGTATCTTCAATATTACCCAGTCCCCCGGACTGAGGTCATTGCATTGGTGATGTTGGCCAGGGCTTCGTTCCCAGTGTTCGGTTGGGTTTGACGCCAAGTTTCCCTCCCACCTGCCCTGCTGTCCTGGACCTGTGGCATCACCACTTTAAGCACTGGCGTACTCTTCCTGCCCTCCTCAGATTGTGGGGTGGGGTGATCATCCTCTGAGGCAGGGAGAGTGTTCCAGGCAGCTCTGTTGGTGGTGGTGGTGCTGGAGGCCCCACAGGTTTTTACAGCAGGGGTCAGCGTAGTTATTGTTGCTGAGGTGGTGGCAGGGGGACAGTGGGATCCTACGACCTGTTGCACACTAGCATGCCTGATCGGACGGCTTCTGGCTCCGAATCCAAGCAATATAGGGAGTCTGCATCAGAGAGTCCATGTTCCGGGTAGTGGAGACTGGATCTGCAGGTTGTTGTGATCATCTTCTGCTGTCAGTTCTTGGTCACCTGTGGAACAGGGGGGAAATGGTCATTGAAGTACACCGCTTAAGCTTGGTGTTAGATGTTTCTTATTTACAAGTTATACACCACACAGTTTACATTGATATCACATTGTATGTCTGCATAATACTGTGCATCATGACATGATGTAGAGGTACATACATTACTTGTCCATGGTGTGACATGTCAATAGATACCATGCACCACATGCAGATTTTGTGATTACAAGGACATGTTGTCATCTAACGACTAGCAGCACAACAACTTTATGTGAAGCATCTTTGTTGATTACTCTGCATGGAAGACGTTACATCCGAGCATGAACTAGACATTGTAATCTCATGCATGCCTTTGTCATGTCGTGCTTTGCTTTCTTTGTACTACAGATCATGCTTGTTTTGTTTTCATGTGGGCCTTGATGCTCTGCCCCCATGGCACAGTGCTGCGCATGATTGTGCACTGAATTTCTTCAACATGTGATTTGGTGAGTCACACTTTGGTTTCTGTGACAGTTACATACGCTTAGCTGTGGGATGTGAGGGCTGGTGCGGTCATATGGCCCCATGCTTTTTAAGAGAAATGGTGGGGTGCATGCACTGTCTACTTACCTTTTCTGTGGCACATGTGGGGGGGAATGTATGACACATCTTTCTGGGTGTGTGGTGGAGTGCTCCATTCTGCTGAGCTGTGGGGCAAGGCGGCCTGTTGGGAGTTGTAGTGTTGGCTTCCCACCCACAAACACTCCTCCCTATGAAGATGGCTACCTACCAGTAACTTTGATGAGTGAGATTCAATGTCTGCCACATGGTTTTGGGTGGGGGTGTGGTATTGGGTTCTCCAGGCCTACATACTCCGTAGAATACCCTCTACACCATAACAGATGTTGGCACAGAAACTAGAAAATGCAAAAGACAAGTTTATTAAGACCCCATGGGGTGGTGGTACAATTCCTACAGCACCCTTCGGCAATGCAGGAAGTATCACACCGAACATCGGTGCGAATCCTCTTTTATACAGTTTTACAGTAATAAAAATGTAGGCAGAACATATTTACAGAGTTTTAGGTACATATATGGTCATTTTTGGAACACAGCCAACTCATGGGAGGAGTTACAACACCACTGGTCAATTTGGAGGAACATTCCTAAGTGATGACTGTTCGAACTTAACTGCGCATGTGTGAGCTTGACTAATACTAAAAATAGCCTGTTGCTGGGCAAACTCGAGTGGTCAGTGGTACAGAGGAAGGACAAAAGGGCATGCTGACCACGAGGCAACGCATTCTATAAAATGGCCGCCAACACATTCAAAATGGCTTCCATCAACCATAGTAAAGATAAGGGAAATTCGTGTAGCAAAGCTTAACGCTAACCCGATCACCGTCAGATTACGACAGACGACCCTTTTAGCGTTCAGCTGAAGCTACCTCATAGTGGACATAATCAGGGTACTCATCTTCAATATCAATAGACATAATTTGTACTACCTCTTTATGCATCATTTGTTCATTTTTTGCAATAGCTCATTTAGATGAAATACAAGCAGATAGGCACATGGAACTTAGCACAGGGCCACACTGGATACAGAGGCATAGAAAGAATAATATCCCAATTATTACACATAGAATCGTCAGCAATTTCCAGCCCCATGTACTAAGTAACGTCCAAAACCACCCCGAGAATGTCCATGTACCATTATCAGGATGTATCTCAGCAGCAATTTTATGTAATTTAGATATTGCATCATACACAGAGGGTGAATTATCTGGCACGTATACACAACAACTACTTCCGATAATTCGGCATGCTCCTCCACGATCAGCTAATACTACGTCTAATACCATGCGGTTTTGGAGCGTTACAATTCTAGTAATCTGAAGTTCCTCTGTTAAGTTTCCTAAAGCGAAAGCTGTCTCATTAGCAACAGCTTCTACAACACGTGTCAACCGTCTTATTTTTCGACTGTTCAAAGCAGCTCCAACAAAGGAAAAGAGGCCTAAGTTAAAATCAACATATGGTTGTAACGCAGTGTCGGTCTGATCAATATCTTCAAGAACTAGTGCTCTCTTTACTCTATTCAATATAAAATCATGGTACAGAATGTAGTTATTATGATACATAGGTGGGGCAATAAACACAGGGGGTAATACAAAAGATATGTAACATGTTCCTAACCATCCTATAGGGAGACGATGATAGCCTTTATTTCCACATATGAAGTACGTATTTCGGGAGGCCACAAAATGTAATGCCATTTGGAGTGTCAAAGGTGAGAGTGGTGTTACATTCACTTCTTCCTACTGGGATTGTACCTTTATTACAAACACAAATATCAGCTTTTGTATCGATAACAGTAATCACATGTAAACTGGACATATTTGTATTCCTTTGATTACTATAAATTCGTGGTACTGACACGTTATCAGGGCGGTACTCCTCCCATTCAAACTTAGTTCCTTCAGCTTGTGGATAACCATCTCGATCGTTGAACCAGATTTTGTTGAGTCGAAAAAGCAGCCCACCTTTCGTTGGGCATCGCAAAGTGAATAAAAGTGTATACCAAGCATTACAAGAACCATTATGGGAAAAAGGGAGTGGGATAAGAGGTGTGCCTCCTTTCTTTTGATGTCCAGGCAACATCCCACATACCCAGCAGTTCGAAGTATTGGTCATATTGTGGGTGTGATGTAGAATCTGAATAAAGCTGTTATTCAAATAAGTCTGTCTATGTCGTTCTTCATGATAAGGCAGAGTAAAATGAAAATGTTCAGATGTAATCGGGGTAGTTGGAAATAAATGTTCTCTTACTGGCACCAAGAGTTCTACCACCCAAGCTATCACAGCTATCACAACAATTGTCAAAACAAATAGTACTGCACCAAGAATGCTCTTGTTTCGCATTGCAGAAGATGCCATTGTTCAAAGATCAAAATGTCTCTCAAAAATATCTAAAAAAATAAAAATATGAGTGCTGAGCTCCGAGGTAGCCGTTGGTTTCTTCTCCGAGATTCAAGACAGGTGTCGCTACACTTGGCAAACTGATCCCCCCCCTTGATATTCCCGGCTTCCGTTTCACAAACCTGGAGCGGTAACTCAACCAGTCTCGCACAAAACAACTGCTTGTCGTGGTCGTAGGTTGTATCTCTCTCTTCCAGAAACAGTGTGGTCCGGGAAGGCTCCCTCCGATTCAGTAGACATTACAGCTGGGCTCTTCTCTTCGTCCAAGATGTCTCGATAATCAGACAGCACAGTTGGGTTCACCAGATCCGGAGAGACGCGGCGGCAGTGAGTGGAGTGCACCCACCGCTTCCTGTTGGTGACTCGCACAGCCGTTCGAGTTGCGAGCAACACCTGCTCGGGGCCACGCCACCTCGGCTCCAAGCTGTTTGTTCTCTCAAAGGACCTGACCATCACGTGGTCACCAGGACGAAGATTGTGAGCCTCTCCAATGGAATTGTCGGGGAGCACTTCTCGAACCTGTTGATGAATGGAAAGTAAATCATTTGTTAATCGTGCCAAATAATCGTTCATCATTATACAAGACACATCATGTGACAATCGAGGCTTAGGAACTCCCCATATATTCATAGGCCTTCCAAACACCACTTCATAAGGTGTGAGGCCAGTTCGGGAATGGGGCACTGATCTGATAGATAGCAATGCCAGAGGCAGAGCATCCGGCCATTTCAAAGACGTGGATGCCACGATCTTTGCTAGTTTTAATTTCAGAGTAGCATTATATCGTTCAACAAGACCTGCTGACTGCGGATGGAATACAGCATGAAATTTCTACTGAATTCCCAATCCCTTCATCACATATTCCACAATCTTCCCAACAAAATGAGGACCATTATCGCTCCACAAAAATTTACAAACACCGTAACGAGGGAAGTACTCTTTGAGCAAAACCTTAGCTGTTGTCAGCGCTGTATTATCCTTCGTGGGGAAGGCCTCAATCCATTTACTGAAAGCACACACCACCACTAAGACATACTTAAGGTTATTGCAACGCTCAAGCTGAATGTAATCCATTTGCAGTACTTCAAACGGTGCAGTAGGTGGAACAAACCCTCCTGTCGGAGTATGCGTCCCTTTCGCAGGATTGTGCTGCAAGCATATCAGACAGGTCTGCACTACTCTTTTGGCCATATTGGCAATCTCAGGATGCTCCCAAACTCGCGTTAACAATCGAGTAATTGCAAGAGCTCCAACATGTGCCAATCCATGTGTCATTTGGACCATCGCTTGCAAGTAAGCTGCAGGCAATTTCCATCTTTCCATATCTTTGCTTCGCCAACAACCCTCATCGTCCAGCACTCCCTCTGCTGCCCAAGTTACGAGTTCTGCTTCAGACGCTGATCTCTGAATGTCTAGTATCTCCTCTCTAGCATCATGCCATCGCTCAGCCTGTGATTTCACTACATACATTGGCGAGGCATTTCGTAACATAGCAGTTTCTCTCGCTATGCTATCTGCAAAAGCGTTTCCTTGTCCCACTTTGTCAGTGACCTTTTTGTGCGCACTGCATTTGATTATCGCCACTTTCTTTGGGCAAAGTAACGCATTCAAAAGATCACGCACTAGTTCTCCGTGCATGATATGTACTCCATGCGAAGTCGAAAGCCCACGCTCTCTCCAGAGTAGGCCAAAATCATGCGCTACTCCGAAGGCGTACCGGCTGTCTGTGTAGATATTCACACATAAGCCAGCACTCAATTCGCAGGCTCTTGTCAAGGCTATTAGTTCCGCTGCTTGGGCCGATTTCTGTGGTATTCGTGCTGCTTCTACCACTGTCTTAAGTGTCGTGATCGCATATGCTGCAGAAGTTGTGCCATCTGGCAGCCTTAAACACGATCCATCAACCCACAGTTCCCCATCCACATCTGGAAGTAGCGTATCCTGTAAGTCGACACGACCCTTTGTTTGTTCTTCGGTCAAAAAAACACAATCATGGTGTTCTTCCTCTTGGCCCTCAGCAACCGGATACGGCAATAAAGTAGCAGGGTTCAGGGTAGCACATCTCTTTAGTGTGATGTGTGGCGCCAACAGTGTGAGCTCATATCCTGTTAAACGTGCACTCGTAAGATACTGGGTCTTTGTTTGATTTTGCAGTGCATCTACCGCATGGGGAACTAACACTAGCAATTTGTGTGACAAAACTATTCCCTCACTCTGCCGTATAGCCACTGCTGTTGCTGCAACTGCTCGAAAGCACCCAGGTAATCCTCGTGCCACAGGATCAAGTATTGCCGAAAAATACGTGCAGGGCCTCTGTTTATCCCCGTGTGTCTGCACTAACACTGACAATGCACACCCATCTTTCTCATGTACGTACAACGTGAAAATCTTCATGTAATCCGGTGTACCTAACACTGGTGCAGAACAAAGGGCTTGTCTCAATTGTTCAAAAGCATTCTGACATTCATCTGTCCATTCAAGAGGCATTGGTGTAGTTTTGGATAATAATGCTAACAAAGGTTTTATAATGTGCGAAAACCCCATTATCCACTGTCTACAAAAGGACGTTAAACCTATGAAGGCACGCACATCTCTCTGAGTACGGGGGACTGGTGTATCTAAAATTGCTTGAATTCGATCAGATGTTAATGCACGTCCCTCCTTAGACAAAAGATGACCGAGGTAGGTCACCTTTGGTCTACAGTATTGTAGTTTTTTCCTAGACACTTTGTGATTATTCTGAGCAAGGAAAGAGAGCAAAGCAAGAGTACTCTCCTCACACTGTGCATATGTGTCTGCGGCAAGTAAAATATCATCGACATATTGGATGAGAGCTACTCCAGACTGCAAATCAAAAGAATCGAGCTGTCTTTTTAACGCCTGGCTATAGATGCTAGGACTTTCTGTATAGCCTTGAGGAACTCGACAAAATCTATACGATTTATTATTTAATGTGAAGCCAAATAGATATCTGCTATCGGAAT
This sequence comes from Lissotriton vulgaris, assembly GCF_964263255.1. Classification (NCBI taxonomy): domain Eukaryota; kingdom Metazoa; phylum Chordata; class Amphibia; order Caudata; family Salamandridae; genus Lissotriton; species Lissotriton vulgaris. Next base: position 846,704,887 of record NC_141697.1, read on the forward strand.
GTATGGGAATGGAAAAGAAGGCATTTTTGAGATCTATTACAGAAAACGTGGTGGCAGTGGGTGGAACCAAAGTAAGTAAGGTGGTGATATCAGACACCACCGGATACTGGGGCACTACAATTTTGTTGATTTCCCTTAAATCAATAATAAATCGATAGACCTTGTCATCAGTATCTTTCTTTAAGATCGGAAGAATCGGGCTGTTACAAACATTGTAGGGAACTTCCTCTACTACTCCTGCAATAATCAAATCCTGAACAATGTGAGTTAAGGCAATTTCACCGTCCCTAGATATTTTGTATTGTGGTACACGTGGCAAAGCCACACCCTCCTTAACAGTTATTCGAATAGGTGGAATGAGCATCTGTCCCACATCCGTGTCCGATGTGGCCCATAACGTATGTGGGAGAGAGGCTAATGCTTCAATTTCTTGCATAGTGCATAGCCTTCCTACATCCGGATAATTGTCATTCAAAATAACCCGCACTCCTTCAGGAGCGCAGCGTATTGTTGCTCGGAAGTATTTAAGCAAATCTTTGCCCATAATATTGTCTGGAGTATTCGGCGACAATAAAAATGGGCACGGGCCGAAAAATCTGTCAATGTAAAACATAAGAGGTTGTGACAATGGGCTAAGAGAGGGTGTTCCATCAAACCCTATGGATGTAATCATTTCGCCAGACAGGGGAGCCCTTGGAACCAAGTTTTTAGACAGAGCACTACGAGTAGCTCCTGTATCAACCAAAAACTGATCAGTAGAACCCAAAACGCCCGCTGATACATATGAACCTCTTTGATCTACTGGCACTTCAACCGATTCCACACCCCATCCTACGCAATCCTATGCGTGTACATAGTCCTGAGACTCTGCATTTTCACCCTCCGATATCTGGTACTGATTCCGTCGATCAAAAGTATTATGATCATCCTGACCACGACCCCTCGCCTCAAACCTACCACGATCACTTGCTCCACCCCTCTCTCCCGAATAACTATTTCGTGTCCTTCCACCTCCTCGACCACGCTGATTACGTTGTTCACGAAGCACCGGACAATCTGAAGTCCAATGCCCAAACTCTTTACAGTATGCACATTGATCCTCAGCAATGTCGGTACGACCAGAAGACGTACCCTACCCTCCTCGCCAGCCTCTATCATTCCCTCTCGGCTGCGTAGCACGAACCTGAGCCAGCATCACTTTTGTCTTTAACTCCTTTGCTTTCTTATCAGTACTTTCTTTGGCCTCTAATTCCTGTCGCTCACAATACTGAGCCATAGTCAACAAAGATGTAGGGGTCGCTGTGGTCCAGGAACTTTCACTAGTTTTTAAACGTTTTGCAATTTCTGGCAGGAGATTAGCCACATACTTATCAACAAACAAATGCCTGCCCGTGTCATCTGTTAATAATTGCCCACTGTAGTCATGAAACGCTTCTTCAAAACGTGAAAAGAAGTCAGAGACCGATTCGTCCTGCTTCTGTTTACAAGATGCTAACATAGTCCAATCGATCTTTTTAGGGGGAACAAGCGTTTTTAGTTTATTCAAGATAGCTGTTGGAAGATCTAAAATTAATTGGCAAGGCTTACATGCAGGTTCCCTATCTAAATCGGCTTGGGCTAAAGCTTTCCAATCCGCTCCCAAAATCGCTTGATCGTCAAACTTACGAATCGCTCTCCACATATCAGGGGGCAATATCACCCCAAAGAAAAGATCGATATCAACTAACGTCATAACACATGAAGAAATAGCCCCTTCCACTCCTTCATAGAAGGCTGCCGGATTTTTACGGGGATCAGGTAAAGCATTTTTCAATGCCATAACATCTGCTCTATTCCAAGGCGTATAAACCCAATTATATACGAAATAACCCTTTGCATCCCCTGACAATTTATCGTCACTTGTACCTTGCCCTTTAGGAGGGACATACAAAGGTGCCGCTTCACGCATAGGCATAACATGAACTGTAGAACGCTTATCTGCTCCAAAGATAGAACACTCTTTGGATTGCTCCGTTGACCCCGGCGCAGGCACGTCTGATGCTTTTCGTGCTTCCCGTAATCTGGACGCCTCATCCCGTAGCTGGACCAACCGTCGGAAAAATTCATCTGCATCTGCAATAACAAATAAACCTTTACTCATATTCTCACGATGAACTGATATATCCTTAGGCTCTAAATCAGGCGAATGTTTCCTAAATCGTTCGACAACTTCATCTCCAAAAACACTTAAAAAATACAACTGTTCTCGTTCCGACCACTTACTCATTACATCTTTAATCTCTGACATAGTTATTTTGTTCAAATTAAGCTTACGAGCAGAACTGCGCAATTCCGCAGCTACACTAGCAGTTAACCTCATACTCTTACTCCCTTGATCATCTTCTTCCGAGTCCTCGTCCGGGGCCGTAGGCAAAACGTACGGGGGCGGGCACCGATCTAATAATGAAAAATCATCAACTTCATTAGTAAGGACAGGGTAAAGCGGACGCCGAATAGGAAATTGACCACTCGTTTGCAAATTACGTTCTCGTGCCTCCCTCTCTTTCTTCTCCTGCAACTCCTTCTCCTCCAGCTGTAAAGCCTTATCTCGAGCAGCCTTACGCTGCTCTTTTTCCGCCAAGGCTATTTCACGCTTCATTCGTTCACGCACTGCTTTCTCCCACATTCGTACACAATCAAACATATCTTGTCTAGACCTGCGCTGAAACAAACATTGCTCCACAAACTGAACCTTTCGTAAATCAAACGACCCATGTAGTGGCCATTGCAACTCGGGATCAGATCTGGTGTACTTATTCCATAATTTACTGTATAATATAGGGGGAAGACCGAATTTCACATACATCTCTCGATTGGGAGTCCCCTCTGGGGGAGCCGGCTGAGATTCATTTAATCGATAAGTGGTACCATTTCCAAGAGAGCACATTCCTCGAAGTGTGCTTAAAACAGGCATGTTCAAAAGTATCACGGAAACGTGATACCGCAAAAAGGGCACTTAATATACTCACACAAATGTTCCGTTCAAACACAAACAAATTTTAGAGAAATATCTCTACATGCCCGCCTATGTGAAGTGCTCTGCACATATAGTTCAAATCATAGAATCAAATGTTAGCTAACTCAAAACATATTCAAAGAGCCACAGTAAGCGTCCGTAGACTATCTTACCAATCACAAGCTTACCAAATTCTCAGATATCCAGGTTCCAACTGCCAAGGTCTTTCATCAAATCAGCCAAACCGGCACTGTACGGCAACTCGAACGAACAGGATCTCAGTCGAGGACCGGCACCACCTGGAAGGTCAGGTCAGAAGGAAAGGAAGAAAACACCGTGGGTGCCAAGACTCGGGTCACTCAGTGGCAGCGTACGCGTCCATGGCGAGTTTCCAATCCTTCGTCACGACCTCTCCTTCGGGCATCCGAGTCGCCGATGAGTCCCTTCGTGGTCGCCAATTTGTGGTATTGGGTTCTCCAGGCCTACATACTCCGTAGAATACCCTCTACACCATAACAGATATTGGCACGGAAACTAGAAAATGCAAAAGACAAGTTTATTAAGACCCCATGGGGTGGTGGTACAATTCCTACAGCACCCTTCGGCAATGCAAGAAATATCACACCGAACATCGGTGCGAGTCCTCTTTTATACAGTTTTACAGTAATAAAAATGTAGGCAGAACACATTTACAGAGTTTTAGGTACATATATGGTCATTTTTGGAACACAGCCAACTCATGGGAGGACTTACAACACCACTGGTCAATTTGGGGGAACATTCTTAAGTGATGACTGTTCGAACTTAACTGTGCATGTGTGAGCTTGACTAATACTAAAAATAGCCTGTTGCTGGGCAAACTCGAGTGGTCAGTGGTACAGAGGAAGGACAAAAGGGCATGCTGACCACGAGGCAACGCATTCTATAAAATGGCCGCCAACACATTCAAAATGGCTTCCATCAACCATAGTCAAGATAAGGGAAATTCGTGTAGCAAAGCTTAATGCTAACCCGATCACCGTCAAATTACGATAGGGGGAGTGCTATATCTTGCTCAGCTTTGGGACAAGGGGGCCTGGTGGGAGTTATAGTGCTAGCCTCCACCCCAAACACACCCTTCCCTGTGAAGATGGCTACCTACCTGTTAGTTTGATGAGGGTGATGTAATGGCTGTCAGATGCTTCTGGGTGGGGTGGGGGGGTGGGGTGGGTGCTCCAACTTGCCGAGCTGTGGGACAAGGGAGCTTGGTGGGAGTTAGAATGCTGGCCTCCCACCCACAGACACCCCTCCCTGTTAAGATGGCTACTTACCTGTTAGTTTGATGAGGGTAACGTAATGGCTGCCACATGCTTCTGGGTGTGATGTGTTGGGTGCTCCACCTTGCTGAGCTGTGGGACCAGGGGGCCTGGTGGGAGTTGGTGTGCTGGCTTCCCACCCACAAACACCCCTGACTGGGGAAATGTCTACCTACTTGTGAAGTTGAGCAGAGGGAGGGAATAGGTTACACGTGGCTCTTTGGGTGGGGGGAATGTTCTATCCGGCTCAGGGGTGAGGTAAAAGAGCATAATCTGGCTACTTACCTATTAGGTGAAGGTGAGCAATGCAAAAGCTGCCACATGGTTGTTCCCTCTCTCCCCAAACTCCCCTTTGGTTGTTGTTGTGTGTTTTCTATTTCTATTTACAGGTACAATGAAACCTCTCATCACTTGGAGAACCAGGTCATAAATTTACCTATTCTTTCACTTATTTCACTACTTTCACCCCCTGGTCCTGAAGAAAGCTGCATGACAAATTGTCAAACAGAGCTGAAACATGTCGACCATTTTATTAGACCACTAAAGTGTGCTAGAATCCATAACAGATTCCACAGCAGCACAAACTCCATTTTTAACAATAGCCCAAATCCAGATTTAATAAAATTTCGAGTACTGGCTATCCGGACTATATTTTAAATCACTCACCACTGTCCTGATCACTTTATTTCCACGATCACTACTGCCTTAAAACTTAAGGTATAACCTCCTGGTGGAGGGTGCACACAAATGAACTGACCCAGTGATTAGGCACGCACGTGTGATACAAGCGGGGACACATCATATACCGCTAACGAAAGCAAGCAAGAGCTAAAAACACACGTGTATGAGGGTCATTTTATTGGGAGACACCCAGTTACCAACCTGCAGACCTGAGTTTTTCGCAGGACAAGTGATCCTTTCCCCATTTGATGAAATGTAATTTAACAGGAGTTTGAAAGGATCGTATCTCCTACTCCCCCCCTACATTGATTACCTGTATCAAGCAGCGCACAGCTGTGGGAGCTCAAAATAGGGAACTGAAAACACATTCATCCCTAAATTATCCACCCCGCCTCAAGAGTCCATCATGGCGGGAAGTTTTGGACTCAGTTACACTTCTGAGGACATTGATGAAATACTTGCCAGACCACCACTGCTCATGGAAGGTGACCTCACCCAGACTCTATCTTCAACAGCGGAATGGGATGAGTTAAGTGAAGCCAAGAAAGAACAAGTACGCACGGCTGTGCATGGGATAATAATGACAGAATACCTCCGGGTTAATGCTGCACCAAGAGGACTCTGGGTAACGAATGCGCCCCGGATTTTTCTCAAAGACCTTGCTTTCAGGACAGATTGGTCCGCTATTTCCTGGAAGTGCACCAGAGACTATTTAGTCCTAATAATAAAGACAGCTACAAGACTAACAAATGAACTAACTGTAAAAATAGAAATCCTTGAGACAAAACTAAACAATACCGTCAACATAACCATCTACAAAACTCGCCTAGAGGAAATCAATAAAGAGATGAAGGAGAGTCAAGAATACTTAATCTAAACAAAATTACAGAAATTAGCGAAAGAACTCAAGAGGTTCTCACTAGAACGAATCCATCCTTACAGCAGTAAAGATTACAAACCCAATGAAAATACCACAAATTTGGATTCCAGTAGTGCCTCATCCAATGACAGTTCAGATCAAAGTGGAGATGAACAGTCAAATCGAGGCAGAGGCAATTTTCGGAATAAAAGAGGATACAGAAGAGGCTATAACACTTCAGGACGCCCTCCATATCATCAGAACAGTGGACAAGGAATGCCCTTCCACCCCTTTAATCCCTTATTCCAAGGATGGCCAAATCCCTATTTCCAACTACCTCTAAACCACCAAATGCAGGCACAAGGCGGACAAAATTACCAACAAGGGATTCCTTTTTTAGGGAATGGCCGAAACAATCGTCGACCAAAACAAAAAGGATTAACCTGGTCCGACCAGACAAGACTGGTCGAGACCAGGAGCGTAACCAAGGCGAAAACAGGTCCCAACCCAACGACCTCATCGTAAACTTGACGAACAAAACCCTCACCAAGGAACAAATAAGTGTCCTAAATAAAGGACTTGGGTACGTACCAACTCCTAAAACAGACATTTTCAGAACAAAATGTGAAATAGCTAATTTCTGTCGCACTCTCAAATTGAAAGCCTTCTTCAAGGATGAAGCACCACCACCCTAAGAAGGAGACACCACTTTGAAAAATAAATCCAATTTCTGTCCCTTGAATTCCCAAGTCCCTATCGAAATCTGTACATTTGAACAGGCCATAATGAAGGAACTAGATGACCTACATCAACAACCACAAAAGGTTTTTCAGAACATCACAAAAGCAGAACAATTGGCCCTAACAGATCTACGGAATGACAAAGAACTAGTAATCAAACCGGCTGACAAAGGGGGGGGGGATAGTACTCCTAACCCAAGAAGGATATGACAAACAATGCACTGATCTACTGGCTGATACAAAATTCTATGAAATCCTTACTTCAGATCCCACTGCACGTTTACAGAAAACAATATCACTCATGATTGAGGAAGCTGAGGCCAATAACTGGCTATCCAAAAAAGAAGCGGACTATCTGGTAACCAAGTCACCTACAACACCCTACTTCTACTCCCTCCCAAAAACGCATAAAGGGAGAATACCACCACCAGGACGACCAATTGTTTCAGGAATTAATTCAATCCTGGAACCATTGTCCGAATTTGCTGACCAGTTTCTGAGACCATTGGTTCAAAAAACCCCTACATATCTCAAAGATACGAGAGATCTTTTGAATTTACTTAACTCCTTTGAATACTCTGAAGATTCCATGCTCCTGGTGGGGCTAGATGTAGAGAGCCTCTACACGAGCCTACCGCAACAAAAAACATTAAACATTCTAGAGAGTATCCTCTTCAGTATTGAATGGCCTCACAAGACCCCTAGACACTTTGTGCTGGAATGTTGCAGACTGGCCTTGATGGAGAATTTTTTCATGTACAAAGATACCCTCTTTCTCCAACGCCATGGGACCTCGATGGGCAGTAGATTTGCCCCCAGCGTGGCTGGTTTGTATGTGAGCAATTTTGAGAACAGGTTCATCCAAAATGAAATCAACCCTTTCCTTGATAACATTGTCTTTTGGAAAAGATATATAGACAATATCATATTGATTTGGAAAGGAGATGAACAGACCCTCAATTACTTTCATCGGTGGCTAAATGACCAAGACGACTGTCTAAAATTCACGTATACTGCCAACAAAGGAACACTAGATTGTCTAGATATAACCATCTTTGCGAAGAACAACTCCCTACATACCAAAACATTTTTCAAACCAACGGCCAAAAACAGCTTACTATCCTTCAAGAGCTTCCACCCCCGGCCATTAAGGGAGAACCTTCCTTACAGTCAATTTCTCCGTCTTAGGAGAAATTGTAGTACGACAAGTGACTACAAGGACCAAGCAAATGACCTTTGTGACAAACTCACAGCACGAGAATATCCCAAGAAAATAATCCTCTCTTGCAAAAAACGTGCGCGAAATCAGCCTAGAGATGCACTGTTGGAAACACACCCTAAGATACGAGATAACAGAACAACATGTGTCACCACCTTTAGTCCAGTCTCAAATAAGGCCAAGAAGATAATCAACAAGAACTGGAAAATAATCACATCGAATAACCTTGAGTGGCCAAAACCCCGTTTTGCCAACAAAAGAAGCAGGAACCTAAAAGATCTGCTAGTTCATACCAGACCTCCACCTAAAAAGAAAAAAGAACAACAGGGTTTATGGAACACTACCCCAATAACAGGACATTATCCCTGTGGAACTTGTTCAGCCTGTGGGACTACCAAACCCACCAAAGAACTGCAATTACTCCCAGATCTGACTTGGAAATTAAAGAGACACACCAATTGCAATACCAGTCATGTAATTTACATGATAACATGTCCATGTCAGATGAGGTATATTGGCATGACCTGCCGCAAGGCCAAACAACGGATGTATGAACACCGCAGCAATGTTAACTGCAAAAGAACAACAACAAAAATGTCTACACATTTCAAAGATTTGGGACATACGGTTCAAGATCTACAGTGGGTCATTTTAGAGACCCTAGAAACTGTAGATAGAAATGCCTCAAAAATTCTGTTTGAAAAAGAAAAACGTTGGGTGCACAGACTCAAGACTGACACCCTGGGCCTCAATGATTCTATCCATTGGCTTGCCCTTAATAGATAACTGAACCTAACAAGATCAATTCTAACTTGGCTACTCTCCCTCCTTAACTCCCCGGTTCAATAACCTTCTCCCTGTAACACAGACTACTTACCAACAATTTTCCAATCAACTTGGTAATTTCATGAGACATAGTATAATAGTGTTCGAAGGTTTAGCAAATTCCACGACATTGCCTAAAATATATAATAAATACACCCGTTGTCCCCATAAAACGTTATTCTTAAAATAACAAGAAAAACTCCAATAACAACCGGCATGCAAAAGGTTTCTTCTATCTCTATACTGCACTGTTTAAAAACATCCGCCCCATCAACCACAACCATTTCCGGGTGGACGGAGGTAGAGACAGCACATGCTGCAGACGAGGACGCGAAGGCGAAAGGTAGAAGACGAAGGCTCCGCGTAACTGCCAGACGGAAAGCACAAGTAAAATCTGCCCACACTAACTAATATTTTACTTCCTCTAGCGCTACCTTCCTCTTCAGAAAACCCCCCTCCCCTGATGAAGCTACTAGCTACTAATAAGGAGGTAGGCACAATCGCTAAGACTCGAGAGAAACTCACGCCCTACCCGATATCAGTCACGGTTCCAAGACCGCCGTTCCCAAATAGAATTTCGGAGGGAAGTTAAAGGGATTCCCGCCTTCTTAAAATAAATATATATTTTTTTTTAAATACACTTTGTAAAACACGGGAAAATGAGAGGCATTTACCCTTTATATTTAGTGGCAATAACGAGAAAACAACTAGTATCTAAAACCCTTCACAAAATCACATTAAGAGCACTTTGTGCCTATAAATAAGCATGTCACATCACCATGCGAGAGAGACGTGAATACACCAATGACCGGTAACAGTTAAGAGCACTATACAACAGTTCAAAGTTCAAAGTTCAAAAGTTTATTATGATTTGGCTCTCATTGAGGGCCACATAAATAACATACATATTAACATAGCAATAATAAACACAAGCTACATACAGCAACAGGAATAACCACTAATTATCTGCAGATAATGCAATCATCAGCATCTCCCGGAAACACATTAATATATATCTAAAAATTCTTTAAAATATTTAAAAATTCTAGAACAGAGCATTTCGTTAGGGGGGCAATAAAGTGCATGGAAGAACATTTTTACATTCACAATTCCCAGTTGTAAACAAATTGGTTTTATCCATTTTTTGCGCATAAGGCGCAATACCGGACAAATAAACAGTACATGGTTAAGATCTTGAACAGCATTATTACATAGATTGCATAAAGGAGAAACTCCATACCATTTTGCTAGGAGTGTATTAAGTGGAAGCAAATTATGACGTAAAAGGTACCATATCCTACGGACACCATGAGGAATGTTCCAAATTAAGTATTGTTGGGCTAGTTTTGGTGTATAGGTTAAGACCAGGGCTTCCCTTTCTTTATACTTCTGTTGGGCGAGTATATCCAGCTTATAACAAAGTTCCCAGGACATACTTTTTAACTTTAACTTTAACTCTAGTGGAGAGAGCAAAAATAACGTGCTTTCATCCAGTTCAAGCAGCGAAAACGCTTTTCTAAAATTTTTTACCAGCTGCGAGAAATCATTAAAGTTGCCCAATAATTCCTTTTTTAAGATTTCTCGTAAGGTGCCTGGTTTACCTCTGGCCAAGCAGGCTACCCATCTTACGAGTGCAGCCAACCCCTGAGCCCAGCAACTTCGCAGTCCGAATTCCAGCCTGCATGAAGATGTAGAGCAGGCTGAATTAAATGAGGAGATTTTCCTTAATACCTTTCCCTCCATTTTTTGCATAAAATCCCATTGTTTCAGAATCACTAATTCCATTCCATAAAGGAGGGTAGCAGGAATTTTCGCTCGGAATACCTCCAAGCATAAGGAGAAATGCCTCTTCCCTGTCGCTTTATACAAAGAACATAATCCCCTACCATGGGCCATTGCTTTTCGAGAACTATGTTCGATGTGGGGCTTCTCACTAAGGTTAGCAGATATTATTTTGCCTAGAAACATGTAGGAATTAACTACCTCAAGTTTTTCTCCGCTTATTGTCCAGTTGAAGCTACTAGATCTGCACTTCTTCTTACCAAAGATGCACATGATTTTGCTTTTAGAGCTATTAATTTTCATATAATGTGCATCAGCGAATTCATTCAATGCATGGAGACGATTAGCGAGACCTTTCGGGGTCAGATCTAAAACAAGTATGTCGTCCGCATACATTAGAATTGATATAGCTGTCCCTCCAATTTTCGGGGCTAGTCCCTCACAATCTGCAACAGCGGTTGGCAAATCGGCCATATACAGGGAAAACAGTGTGGGTGCCAATATACACCCTTGTTTTAGTCCGTTCCGGGAGGGGATAGATTGAGAGAGACCCCTTTCACCGCCTTGTAACACCTTGCACCATGTGTTCCAGTGTAAGGACTTAACTAAATCCAATAAGTATCCCGGCATACCCAATGCCGACAACTTTCTCCACAGCGTCGGACGGTCCACCCTGTCGAACGCTGCGGAGAAATCTATAAATGCTACGTATACGTCACCACCACGTACACGAGCATATTTATCCATAATTACCTGTAGCAATGTTAGGTTATCTAAAGTTCCGTGCTCTTTTCGGAATCCTGTCTGTTCCTTAGGTATAATATTATTTAAATTTGCCCACTCTGTTATTGACACTAATAAAAGTTTAGCAAAAATTTTCCCTATTGCGTCTAATAAGGCAATTAGACGATAATTGGAGGGATTATCCCGATCTCCTTTTTTAAAAATTGGGATCAGGATACTTCCCCGCCAAGAGTCGGGGACTGTTCGAGTTTTAAAACACGCCAGAAATACTGGAAGAAGAATCCTGCTCCAAGTGGTTACGTCTTGCTGGATTATAGACATGGGCAATTCGTCGGGTCCCATAGCCCCGGAGGAGCGCATGCTCTTTATTGCGGTAGCTATGGATTGCTCAGTGGGGAGTTCCATTTTAAAATCGGTATTAAGACCTGGAGCCCATGAATCGCCCCCTGCATCATTAGGCGCATATAAGGTGGTCACAAATTGGGACCAGACATCTTCAGTAATAACAATAGGAGTGGACGTTTTTACAGATCCACATCCTTGCCTTATTATGGACCAAAAATCTCTAGAGTTTTTACAAGTTGATGCCTCTCTTAGCTTGATCCATAAAGTATCTTCTTTGTCTCTTTTTAACTTGGATCTCAATCTTACCCTCCTTCTTTTTAATAGAGCTAACTGTAACTCATTCTCCCCTGATCTATTAAGGTATTGCTTCCTAACAAGTTTATTGATCTCTTTATTTAACCTTAATAGAGGACTAGGAGAAAAATATTTCTTTTTGTGATTTCCGGTACTCCTAGCCATTGCGGTGACTTTTTTAATGAGGTTTTCAAGGAACATGAATTCCCTACCTTGCCAGTAGTCGAGCTCAGTTAGTAATTGGGTAAGGATGTTTTGTACACCCTTGCTATTAATAGATCCCCAATAACATCTATCTGTGTGACAATTAATAGTAAAACCTCTGTTCTTTAAGGACCAGAGGTCAGTTTCAGGGGGTATTAATGAGACAGTTAATTTGATAATTGTATGGTCACTCAAGGGGGTATGAGTGATTACCAAATCTTTAAGAAAAGAGAACGTGTCAAAGTCTGTTATTACATAGTCCAAAATAGATTCTCCCCTAATTGAACCATGTGTATAATTAGCCGGGGTATCTGAAGGCATTCTGCCATTTATAATAATTCCCTCCACGGAACTGAGTTCCCCGAGAAGAATCTTGCCTCTTTTATTAGATTTTATTTTATTGGGCAGGAGGGCTTGGGGAATATTATATACTTCTTCCTTTACTTTATTTCTAAACATGTCTAAAGAAGTATTAGACACTTTACAATTTAGGTCCCCCACCAGTAGTAAGTATGGGGGGTCATCCACCTCTATTAATTGTTTTACATAGGAAAACATACGTTTTAAAACTATCGTAAAATTATCTTCAGGAGGAATGTAGGCATTTAATATTATAAACGAGGACCGTTGAACAACGGAGTCCAGGTTAGAAATGGTTATGGATTGGAATAGATTACTCTCATCCTTGTAATGTGAGAATTGCCATTGTAATGCATTAGATAACAAACAGGCAATTCCGCCTTTAGCATGGCCTTTTTTAGATGGAGTCGCAGCGGCCTCTAGGACGAAGTAGTCATTCCCTCCATATGGAAGAGTTTCACACCATGTTTCTTGGATACATAGCACATCCGCATTCAGGGAGAGGAGATAATCAAATTTCTCAGGGCAATTAGACAAGCCAGCGGCATTCCAAGAGACAATTTTTAAACAGGGGTTAAAGATGTGAAGATGGTCGTGGGTTTCTCGAGGTGGTATATACAACAGTATAGCACAATCACCTCACGCTGACAAGGCATGGAAATGGATGAGTTGACGCCTGAAATGAGAGTGATTCTGCGCTAAGTATTGCCATTTTACAGTTTCTTTAGTCGAAATCAAGTGATTTTGAATGTGTACATATTTGTACTTTATCTAGTTCCTTTTTCCCTCTCTCCCCAATCTCCCCTTTGGTTGTTGTTGTGTGTTTTCTATTTCTATTTACAGGTACAATGAGACCTCTCATCACTTGGAGAATCAGGTTATAAATTTACCTATTCTTTCACTTATTTCACTACTTTCACCCCCTGGTCCTGAAGAAAGCTGCATGACAAATTGTCAAACAGAGCTGAAACATGTCGACCATTTTATTAGACCACTAAAGTGTGCTAGAATCCATAACAGATTCCACAGCAGCACGAACTCCATTTTTAACAATAGCCCGAATCCAGATTTAATAAAATTTCGAGTACTGGCTATCCGGACTATATTTTAAATCACTCACCACTGTCCTGATCACTTTATTTCCACGATCACTACTGCCTTAAAACTTAAGGTATAACCTCCTGGTGGAGGGTGCACACAAATGAACTGACCCAGTGATTACGCACGCACATGTGATACAAGCGGGGACACATCATATACCGCTAACGAAAGCAAGCAAGAGCTAAAAACACACGTGTATGAGGGTCATTTTATTGGGAGACACCCAGTTACCAACCTGCAGACCTGAGTTTTTCGCAGGACAAGTGATCCTTTCCCCATTTGATGAAATGTAATTTAACAGGAGTTTGAAAGGATCGTATCTCCTACTCCCCCCCTACATTGATTACTTCCATCAACCATAGTCAAGATAAGGGAAATTCGTGTAGCAAAGCTTAACGCTAACCCGATCACCGTCAAATTACGACAGGGGGAGTGCTATATCTTGCTCAGCTTTGGGACAAGGGGGCCTGGTGGGAGTTATAGTGCTAGCCTCCAACCCAAACACACCCTTCCCTGTGAAGATGGCTACCTACCTGTTAGTTTGATGAGGGTGATGTAATGGCTGTCAGATGCTTCTGGGTGGGGTGGGGTGGGGTGGTATGGGTGCTCCAACTTGCCGAGCTGTGGGACAAGGGAGCCTGGTGGGAGTTAGAATGCTGGCCTCCCACCCACAGACACCCCTCCCTGTTAAGATGGCTACTTACCTGTTAGTTTGATGAGGGTAACGTAATGGCTGCCACATGCTTCTGGGTGTGATGTGTTGGGTGCTCCACCTTGCTGAGCTGTGGGACCAGGGGGCCTGGTGGGAGTTGGTGTGCTGGCTTCCCACCCACAAACACCCCTGACTGGGGAAATGTCTACCTACTTGTGAAGTTGAGCAGAGGGAGGGAATAGGTTACACGTGGCTCTTTGGGTGGGGGGAATGTTCTATCCTGCTCAGGGGTGAGGTAAAAGAGCATAATCTGGCTACTTACCTGTTAGGTGAAGGTGAGCAATGCAAAAGCTGCCACATGGTTGTGGGTGGGGTGGTGTTCCATCATGCTGAGCTGTGGTACAATGCTGCCTGGTGGGAGTTGTAGTGTTGGGCTCCTACCCACAAACACCCCTCCCTGTTAAGATGGCTGCCTACCTATAAGTTTGGTTGTTGAGATACAATGGCTGTCACATGCTTCTGGCTGGGGGAGTGTTCCATGTTGCTGAACTATGGGACTTGGGGGCCTGTTGGGAGTTGTAGTGGTGGCCTCCCACCCACAGACACCCCTCCCTGTTAAGATGGCTACCTATCTGTTAGTTTGATGAGGGTAATGTAATGGCTGCCACATGCTTCTGGGTGGGAGCTACCTTGCTGAACTGTGGGACATGGGGGCCTGTTGGGAGTTGTGGTGCTGGATTTCCACCCACAAATACCCCTCCCTGTTAAGATAGCAATCTACCTGTAAGTTGGGTTGTGTTAGAACTGGCTATTTCTGGTAGGCTAAGGCGGACGCCAAAGCCAGGCAGAAACCACCAATCTAGTCAGGGCAAGGAAGTCACACGCCAAGATAACCCCTGCTCACCCCCTTGGTAGCTTGGCACGAGCAGTCTAGGCTAAACTCGAAGGCAATGTGTAAAGCATTTGCGTCAGCGCACAATAGCAACAACATACTAGGTACACCACAAAAGAGACTCCACACAAGGTTATTATAAAAATAACGTTTGTATTGTAAAAACACATCAGATAAAATCACACATATACATGGTGCCAATTGGCACGGGCAATATTCACATGGGATTATTCACAAGACAGGGCCACAAGGGCCACTGTCACAATCAGCACTTTAGTAGTAATGAAATACTATCAGAACTTAGACTAAAAGAGTATAAAATCACTGTAGCACAAAGTAACAGTTATGAATCACATCCAGTAACTACTGGGAACAGGTAAGTACACACTACGCAACCCTAAACACCTTAGGAGCATGTCACGCAGGTAACCAGGACCTCACTAGGACCACCTGTACTAGAAAGAACAACCACCTAAGGATAAAATCCACTTAGGGGTATAAATCAGAACACATTACCCATGATGCATGAATATACATTCAGAGGAGTAGCAAAGAAAGAAAACACATGATGTATAGACCTACACATTCAGCGGTGTTAAGGACAGAGCACATGATGTAATCACAATACATTCAGGGGTGCAGCGCAAGGAGACACATGATGACTAAACATTCAGAGGTGCAGCGCGTGGAAAGAAAGACACATAATGCATCAAACATTCAGAGGTGTCAAGAGTAAAGCAATAGCGCAAAAATCACATGAGGCCTAAAAACCTTCAGAGGTGCAGGAATAACACATGATGCAAAAGATCACATTCAGAGGTGCAATAACCATACCATTGCGCAAACTCACATAAGCCGCCACCTGTGGCAGTCCCTAGGCCAACGGCCTTGTTGGGGCTCAGACGCCCTGAGTCTCAGTGTCAGGGTGCGCTGCCATGCAGCGCCAGTCTCAAAGTACCAAAAAGCCTAAACGTAGCAGGTGCCCACTAAGTGCTGGGCACCTGGGGAACAATAAAATTGCGCCAGGGCCCTCACTGGCCCTCAGGCGCCAACTGCGCCACTGCTGGAGCCACACAGGCTCTGGGCATAGCACATGCCCCAGACGTTGGAGCCACAGAGGCTCTTAAACAATGATGCCAACCGTTGGAGCCATACAGGCTCTTAAAACCATGATGCCCCCATGAGCCTCACCGGACTCTAGCCCTCACACTCGGGGGCAAGAAGGGACAAGCACCGAAAATATGCCCCGAAGTCCCCTTCTCGAATATGGCCCTCTCTGGAGCCAACCGGGCTTGTAAACATCACGCGGCCCCTCTGAGCCTCTCTAGGCTCATGCGCGTTGGGGCGACCCACTGCCAACTGGGGCCGCCCTTGAAGGCTTTGTAATGCGTTGAGGCGACCCACTGCCAACTGGGGCCGCCCTTGAAGCCCTCGTGGCTTCGTAATAACAACAGGCGCGCTCTCGCGCCAGGGGGGGGGCGGACACCGGCAACGTGTCCCGGCGCCCCTCCTCCCTTCTGTCCCCCTCTGCCCGGCCCTCAGTCCCGACTCACCGGGTCTCCTGTGCGGCGGGGGCGGGGCTCGGCGGCCACGGAGGAGCTCCTGCTCCTCCCAGACTCTCCTCGCTTGGCCCGGTCCCCCGTCTCGGGACCGGGACGCAGAGTGGAACCAGCCAGGCTCCCGGGGGCAGTCTCTTCTCTCGCGGCAGGACGGGGGCGGTCGAACTTCTCTCTTCCTGCAGGGCTCCCTCGGTACACGGGAGCCCTGCCAACCGGCCGCCTCGTCTCCTCGGGGCCCCCTCAGCCGAGAGGAGCCCCTCGAACGGCCGCCATCTCCAGCGCCTCCTCCTTTCTTCCTCCCGCCTCACAGGCTGAGGGGCGGGACTTCCGGCCGTCCGCGAAGAGATTGGCTGGCCGGCCAGGTACTTCCGGGTCGCCGCGGGCAGCGCGGCGGCCCTCGCTAGGCAGGCAGGCGTGCAGGTAATCAAACTATCGGTGTGGGCAGCCGATCCAAAAGCGCCACATAAGCGAGGTGGGCACTCGTAGATCCAACAAAGATCCAGCGGGGCAAATCCACGCCGGGTGGACACCGGCTCCCAGCAATAAAGCGCTCCTAGCGCTAAACACGATCCACAGCGCTACGGAGCAGGAAAAGCGCTCCTAAGCGCTACAAAGTCCAGAGAAGGCGCTCTCAAGCGCTTGGGGGAAATAAAGCGCCCCAGAGCTCTAGACAGCAGGCAGAGCGCTCCCAGGCGCTCAGGGGGAAGCACAGCGCCTCCAGGCGCTCGAAATCAACTCCAGCGCTCTCCCCAGGAAAAGGCAGCTTCTCCATGCTGCCAAGGTCCCAGAGCTTCCCCAGGGGCAAAGCCAAGTCCCCCCTTCAGCCCAGGCAGGGCAGAAGGGTCCCCCAGGAGTCCAGGAATCCAGGCACCCAGGGGCTGGGCAGCGCCCACCCCTGGTAGATCCAAGTCAGCCACAAGAGCTAGAACAAGAACAACTTGGAAGGAGACTCATCCCCTTCTTATAGCCAGAAATGCCTTTGAAGTACTTCGTGCAAGGGACCCTGAGTGCTGGAATGTTTCTGGTTTTCGTCTTCCTGACAGCTTCAGGGCCAGAGGTGACAGTGGGCCATCAGGAAGGAGAGCTAGCAGGGTGGGTGACAGGCACGGCCCGGCACCACCAGACGCTCTTTCCTCCCATCCCTGACAGCAGAGGGGCCTTTCATCCACGGCTGACTCAGACCCCCTCCTCTGGGGCCTTGCAGACCCTGCAGACCCTGTCCTACTCAAACCGGACAGTCCATCCACCAGCAGGTCCAGGCACTCCTGGGCAGACTCACCAACCAATCACACGCTAGCACCAACTTACACAATTATGCCAACTTCCAAAAGTGGTACTTCTAGACTAGACACAGTCATGCTGCATACATCATTTTGCAGCATTCATTCTCACGAGTTCACACATATCAAACTCGACCCCTGCACTCCCCACACAACAGGAACTACCATGGGCATACATATTCCCCATTCATTCCTATGGGAGGGCAGGTCACTCACTCTTCATACAGAGAGCTCAAGCACTTTACACTGTACCACAGTGAAAAAAGTGCGCAGAGGCCTAGAATCACCAACACCAGGTTCCAGAAACAGGCTAGGAAAAAGCAAAAAGTCTAGGGGTGAACCTGCCCAAAGGGCCGGGTCCAACAGGTTGGTGGGATACAAAGGCTGCCACATGTTTCTGGGTGGGGTGTGAGACAAGGGTGCCTGGTGGGAGTTATAGTGCTGGCTCCCTGTATACATGCCCCCATGGTAATGTTGCTAGCTACCTTTGGGGTGAATCAGAGGGAGTGAAAATTGGATCTGTGAGACATGTGTTGGGGAGAGTATGTTGCAGATGAATGGAATTGGGCCTAGGAGGTGTAGCTTTGTAGTTGTGCAAGACAGTACATAGCAGTGTGATGGTGGACTTTTGTTTGTACTTACCAGCCTCCACTCCCCCAGCTTCTCCTGTGAGACTCTCTGGATGCAGTATGGCAAGCACCTTCTCCTCCCATGCAGTGAATGTTCTTGATGGAATGGGAGGGCCACCGCAACTCATCTGAGCCAGCTGACGGTTCTTGTAGTTCTTTGCTTTCACCTGCCTCTTCAGGTCATGCCACCGCTTCATGATCTCCTTCTTGGTGTGCAGGGTGTTTCCTACTGCATTGACCTTGTTGACTGTCCTTCCCCACATTTGTGCTCTGGTGGCTAATGGTGTCTGTTGGAGCAGCTTATCAAACAATTGTGGTTCTACTCTGATTATCTCATCTGCCATGACTGACAACTCATTGTCAGGGAATGTGGGCATTTTCTTTTGTGCCATGGTGTGTGATGTGCAAATGGTTTGAGGTGCAGGTGTGAGTGTCGTGGGGTGGGGTAGGTGGGTGTGTGTGTGTGTGGGTTGGTGTGCTGGTGAGATGTGTGGTGGTTTGCCTTTCCAGTGTGCTGTAGGGTTTAGTCCCTTCAGGGCTGGAGTAGTGCAATGGATTCTGGTCAAGAAAGGGGCAGGTTTTATACTCACCTATGTGGGTGTGTCAAAATGGTGTATTGCTGTCAGGAGTGTTGTGTGAGTTGTCATGGGATTTATATATTTTTTTAGTTGCCATTGGGGTGTGTCCTTGAGGTGTTTTAGGTGCTTTTGGGGGCTGAGCTAGTTTGATGTGTGCACTTGGTGGCCTTGTGGTGTGTTTATTTTTGTCGACCGCCACAATAGGTCCGGTGCAGCTGCGGAGTTGGGTATGCAACAGCCCTTCCGCCTGCTCTCCTATTCATCACTGTTAACGATCGGGTAGTCGTAAACAGCGGATCATTCCTCTGTCACCTCAATAGTATCCTAATTGTGCGTGCAGTCACTCCGCTGGCCTTGCAACAGATTTGGGTTTTTCCGCCGCTAATCCGACTGCTGCGGATGGATTTTTACCTGCTCCGCTCGCTACCGGCGGTCTTTTGTGACATTGTTCCACCGCGGTCGGATTTTTCTGGCGATTGATCCTAATTGACCACCGGTTTTCCCGCAGTACCTGTGGACGGTTCATTTCTGCTACCATGGCGGTCGGAATGGTTTTCCGACCACCATCCTAAACATATATAATTTACTATTCCCACCCCAAACTGTATTAACTCAGGGAAGGTACTACACCCTAAACATAATATCTTACTCATCCCACTCCAAATTACATTAACTCAGGAAAGATGCTGGACACTAAACATATATAATTTACTATTCCCACTCCAAACTAGAAAAAGTCAGGGATGATGCTGGACACTAAAGATATATAATTTACTATTCCCACTCCAAACTACATTAACTCAGGGAAGATGCTGGACAATAAGCATATATAATTTACTAAAGGAAGTTTCTGGACACTAAACATATATAATATACTATTCTTATACCAAACGGTTTTAACTCTGGGAAAGTGCTAGACACTAAACATATATAATTTACTGTTCCCACTTCAAAATTTATTAACTCAGGGAAAGCGCTGGACACTAAACATATATAATTTACTATTCCCTCTCCAAACTGCATTAACTCATGGAAGGTGCTGTACACTAAACATATATAATTTACTATTCCCACTCCAAACTGTATTCACTCAAGGAAGGTGCTGGACACTAAACATATATAATTTACTATTCCCACAGCAAACTAAAAAAAAGTCAGGGAGGGTGCTGGACACTAAACATAATAATTTACTATTCCCACTTCGAACTGCATTAACTCAGGGAAGATGCTAGACACTAAACATATATAATGCACTATTCCCACTCCAAACTGTATTAACTCAGGGAAGTAGCTGGACACTAAACATATATAATTTAATATTCCCACAGCAAACTAAAAAAAGTCAGGGAAGGTGCTGGACACTAAACATATATCATTTACTATTCTCACCCCAAACTATATTAACTCAAGGGAAATGTACAAAAATACACTCATAAAATTAGAAAAATACATATAAAATAATACACTGTATACATATACATAAACATTTTCCCAATTATAAAAACGTATCCCCCAATAAATATGACTTTTTTTTATAAATGAGATTATAATAAATATTTAAAAAGTACTTAAAAATTAAAAAGATTGTTATTAATTTTATATAGAAATATTAAACATAAGAAATGTACATAATTTGTTTCAAAATCAAACATTAAACATCTTTAAAATTTACTATTTAAAAAAATGTCATTAAGTGTTTTTAATTATTAATCAAAATTTACATTTTTTTAAATACACAATAATACCAGCTTAACACTAAACAACTCTACATTAAATAGGAAATTGTTCTTTTTTTAAATTAATATTTCACTGCTATAGTACCAAATCAAAACAAAAGTTAATATATATGTTAATTTTTATTTCAACTTTTCACAAATTATTTGCAAATTTCACAAAATATCACAAAAAATAATATTTTTTAAATAAATGTATAATTTATTTTTAATATATTTAAAGGTATTATACCCCCTCATCACCTATAACCAAAGCATTCCACTCTTAAATCTTAATAATCTATTTATATCAAATATAATATTTTTTATGAATTTCACTTTTTTTTAAAAACCCTCTCCACCCTTATCCCCTATAATGCCGAAAAAAACTACTATGGTTTTAAATATAACTTTATACATTTTTTTAATATATATTTTTTTAAAACACTCCCCACCCTTATTCCTCATAACCCCAACATCCCGCTCCTAAAACACAAATTTACATTTTTTAAATATTAATGATAAAGAAATGTAATTACATTTTTAATTAAAAAAAATGTAAACACTCCTCACCCTTATCCTCCTACAACACAATTTTTAATATTAATATTAATTTAAAAAAAATTTAATGTAAAATTATATATTTTTTAAATATTCCCCACCATATAACCTATAAAGCCAACATCCCGGCTTAATAGGGGATACAAATTATTAATACATACAAAATATATACTATAATAAAAATTTCACATTTACAAAATCGATATTTTTCAATAACAATATTTTCAAAATTAATATTTTTAACAACAATATTTCATACAACACACTGGCCCATGCATCAAACAAAATACTCCTCGCTAAATTTGCGAATCGTTAAAATAGGACGTTAGCGAGCGCAAAACAATATATTCCAATGCATCAACCCCAATAGCGAAAAAACAACATAATCGCAAAAAAATCCCCTGGTAATTAACCGAATCGCTAATTAGAGATTCGAAAATAGCAAATACATCAATTGAGCGTGCGATTTGCAAATAAAGAATCGCAAAGGAATGCATCAAAAATTTCAAATACCGAATCTCATCAAAATCGCAATTTAGCATGAGCAGAATAAGGGGAATCTCAACCAGGAGGTAAAGTTGATGAAACACAAAAAAAAAATGAAATTTACAGGTGTAAACTATCTGGAACCCTTCAAAAATGGCACTGGAGACCCCGTAAGTTTTTCAAAAAGGCAGCCCTCTACGTGCTTGCAAGGAGGATGAAAATAAATGCAGCAATACAGCGCAGGAGGGGGATCCAGGAGAGGGTATTCAGAGTGCACATTGCATTGCTGGGCCAAAATGACGAGGAAGTATATGACAAGTACCGTCTGAATCGTGCCATGATAATGCGCCTAATTGCTGACCTGGAACCACTACTGCAGCACCAGACCCGTAGGACCAATGCCATTCCAGCGCACGTCCAGGTCCTTTGCAGTCTGCACCTACTGGCATCTGGAAGTTCCCAGGGGACCGTAGCGGTAGCCGGATGAGTCTCACAAAGCGCACTTTCACGCTTCTTCCGTAAATTCATTGATGTCATGCTGACAATGATACATACCCACATCACCTTCCCCACAACCCCACAGCAGTTGAACCAGACCAAACTGGAGTTCTACCAGGTGGCCCAATTCCCCCATGTCATAGGATGCTTTGACTGCATGCATGTCCCCATTTGTCCCCCCTCAGCCAACGAGTACATCTTCCGTAACAGGAAGTCCTATCACTCAATCAACGTCCAGGTCATGTGCAATGCCAAGCACATAATTACGGATATAGTGGAACAATTTCCAGGGAGCACACACGACTCATATATATTCTGGCACAGTGGCATCCACAGGCGTCTGCTCAACAGTGAATTTGGAGATGGACACCTACTTGGTACATACATATACCTATTTCTTACATCATTATCCCATTTGTAATTGCATTCTTGCGGCTAACCCTTTGCTTCCCACCATGTAGGCGACAGCGCATATGCCTTGCTGGAATATATCCTGACCCCCTACCTCAACCCAGCAACACCACAGGACCAGCGCTACAACGCGGCACATATTAGCACGGGAAATGTGGTCAAGAGAACATTCAGGATCCTGAAAAGTCACTTCCAGGTCCTACATAACACTGGTGGTGCATTGCACTACAACCCCGAGACCTGCTGCAGGATTGTAGCAGTATGTGCCATGCTGCACAACATTGCAACCAGAAGGGGGATACCCATTGAGATGGACGGAAATGACAACGATCGAGATGACCAACCACCTGCACAACACCAACAGCCACACATGCCAAACACAGCTGAAGGTCAGAGGAGACGGACATACATCACACAACATCACTTCTGAGCGTGGTAAGAATGAGCCATCACAAAATATCTTTGAATGCAAACGTTTTATTCACATGAGCACAGGTACAAAGTACATTTTCATGTTTAGGAAACATGACGGGCATTGGTTGATTAAATGAAATATAATTGTTAACAGCACGGGAGTGTAATCACAATATTAAAGTGGAACATGGTTACACCACCATGAACAAAGAGGCAGAAATGCATGTCTAGCGCCTCTTACCACGTTACCCCCAGACTCCTGTTGCATGACTCCTCGACATCACCCTGATGTGTGCCTGTGGCTGTTGAGCTGCGCGAACTGCTCCTCCTGCTAGTGGTCTCCGGCACGGACACGCTACTCATGCTCAATGCCTCCTTACTACCCTCCTCTCCTTCCAAGTTGATGGCACTCACTGTCCAAGACTGTAGATGTTCCACAGCAGTGGTCACTTGGCCTAAGGCCTTAGCAACATCCCCGCAGTAATGTCCTAGGTCAATCTGCAGTGACACAGAGCGGCGTGAAAAGACAGCAGTGCTGTTGCAGAGCTTGGTGATAGCCCTAGTATTCGCAAAAAGATGAAGCAAGCTCTGCCGATGCCTCCTGCGCTTAGTGCGTTGTCCTGCTATGACGGCATGGGTGAGCTCCTGTAGGCTCTTGTTTATTTACTGATTCCCCTCTGCAACAACTGTTGTTAGGGCACGGACAGAGTCTGACATCGTGCTCATGTTTTTGGCCAGCTTGGAGATCTGCAGGTTGATTGTGCCCATTTGTCTCCCCTGCAGGCGCTGAACACATAGCATCTGCGACTCAACCCCAGCATAGACATTTGGAACCAGTAATGATTCTAACGCAATCCTGTTCCTGGACCTGCGCCGTTGCCTGACTCGGCAACGTGCTGGTGTTGGAGCTGGTGAAGGAACACGTGTCTGGCTGGGGACTGTTGTGGGTGCCGGGGTCAGCTCAGTTTCCATTTCCTGCGGTGTGGGTACATGTGCCCTGCATTTTGGTGGTCGTGGTGGTGTGGATTGAAGGTCCAGCGGAGTCTCTCCATCCATCACTGCCGGTGTCTCTTAAATGATGAGGCACTCACTGTCATCTAAGTTCACCGGAGATGTGTGTGAAACAGTGCATTGTTATTTTAGTGTGTTCATCTATCTGTTTATCATTTAGCCTATTTCTCACATATTGAATCACAGATTTAAACACACTGTTGGGCATGTACTGTTGATATCTTTTCTTGCGCATTGGTGATTATCCATGCACACTTGGTTAACATGACTACAACTCCCATGATGCTATTCGTATGTGAAGGTATATTTGTAATGGACTTCTTCCTGCACACTGTGATTTGCCTGGGGGGATGTGTATGGGTATACAATATGCAGCGTAGTAGTGCAGACCTGCATCTTACCTTGTTGTGTGGTTGCTGTGCCGGAAGTGTCCATTTGGGTGTCTCCCATGACTGCCTCAGGCTCAATCGTCCCCTCAACGAGGTCCTCCAGGGCCGTGTTGTCGGGTACTTTGGATGGTCCCCCTCCTGTGCCAGCTGCTTCCTTCACCCTTTCTGCTATGCGCTCCTTGGTACGTTTCCTGAGGTCTTACCACCTTTTCTTCAGCTCGTCAATGCTGCGGTGTGTGACTACCAGAGCATTTACCTTCTCCTTAATGCGCAGCCATATTTAGCACTTCTCAGCTTCTGGCACCTTCAGGGACATCTTGCCAAACAGTTTTTCGTGGCTGCTGCTCATCCCCTCTATCAGGTGTTCCAGTTCCCTCTCTGAGAATGTTCTCTTCCTCTTCCTGGGCGTGGCAGTTGTCTTTGCAGCATTGTATTTCCTCCTGGCTAGGTGTAGTGTAGCTGGATTGTGAGGGTGAAGTCTCTCAGGTCAGCTTCAGTCCTCTGCCTCCTCCTCTGACCTCCTCAGGGCACTAAATGAAGCATGAGCTGGATGACTTCCTGGTTGTTATGTCATCAGCCTGCTTTTAGAGCAACCCGTTTTTAGCGAATTCGCTATTACCGATTTTGCTAATACCGATTTCGCTATTACCGATTTCACTATTAGCTAATTTGTTTTTTGCGAATCGCAATCGTGTATTCGGTCTTTTTTAGCGATTTGTAGCGATTCACTAGAAATTACTGAATCTGTACATGCATCCCGATAAGCGATTCCTTATTTTTCACTAATAAAGAATCGCTTTACCGAATTTTGATGCATGTGCCCCACAGTAAATCAATATTCTTGACCGATATGATACACAATATTTTTTACTTTTGACATTTTAAACTCGATATTATAGCAAAACGATATTTGAAACGCAATATTTTATCTACTTACCGTGTGCAAAATGTATTTTCATCCTTTTGTGCCTTTTAATCGGTAATTGTGTCTTGTATTATAATTTTAAAAATCTTGAATCATCAACCCACAACTCTACTGTACTCAACTCTCTCTATGCCACTCCACTGCACCCGAATCCCGTCTATGCCGTTACACTCAACTCTATGCCACTCCACGCTATGACACTCTACTCTACTCTCTGCTACATCAATAACTTTTAGCCATGTTGAACAGCAGCCATGCTGGTGTACAGCATGGCTAAAACACATTGGCAAAGCCAATAGCTCTTTCATTTGCAAGACCTATTGTGTTTGCAAATACTTGCTAGCCCTGGCTCTCCAGTTTCTTTATGTATCAGAAATAACTTGCCTCACAGGCTTTGGCTTTGAAGTGCTGTTCACACAGCATTCCTATTACCAGGAACTGATTACTTTCTGTGCAGCGCTGCCTGATAAATCGGAGCATTAAATGCTCTTCCCGGTGTGAACATTCAGCTCACTTTCAAACGTTTGATTTCCACAGAGTACCAGTAATATTGTAAAACTGCAAATATTCATGCTTGATGACGTTTATGATGCTGTCTGAGGAATATATAGTGAACTGCTGCAAATCTGCTTAATTGTTTGTGTTCTAACTCTACAAAAACTGACACGAGGTCTTAAGCTTTGAGTAGTGCCTTCACTTCGTGGCAGCTGCTAAATGAACTTAATACTTTCCTCATAAGCTTAACGCAGAAGCAGCAAAAAACTGGAGACACGTGATGACACTAGAAACCCCATGGGGTATATTCACAAGAACATGTGATAACTACCGTCAGAGTAGCGTAACGCAACTTTCAACAATGCATCCCATCGCGGGAAAATAACCCTGTGTCAACATGGAATTCACAACAAAGCGGAAGCATGCGATAGTCATCATATAACACGTCATAAATAAGCGAGAAAATCAACACCACGCCGCAAAAATGTGACATGCGAATGCAAAAAAACCTGCGATTAGGCCAATCGCTGTACAAAAATCTGAGAAAACCAGCCACAGGCTTGCAAATGCCACGCCTCTGGTGGGAAAATGCACTATAAAAGAAAGACATACCTTTTAAACTGCATAGCACCATGGATGCACCCGGACCGAGTGCAGAGGACAAGCCGAACCCCAAAGCCCCACGGAGGACCAGCATGGAACCCAGTGTTCGGGCAAAGGCAAGGACGAGAGGAAGAGGAAGACAGGGTTCAGTCCACAGGAAGACCGGATCATCATCACGGAGGTCATAGGACACTACCAACAACTGTCCGCCACCTCCACTGCGGCACTAGAAACCCAAACGGAAATATGGCAGGCCATCGTCAACAATGTCAATGCAGTCGGAGGGGCGAGGAGGTCAAAGGAGGAGGTCAAGAGGCGTTGGCATGAAGTGCACAGCCAAACCAAAGAGAAGCTCTCCGCCAACAGGAAGGCAGCAAGGGGGACTGGAGGTGGGAGTCCTGCAACACAGGAGGAGCTGGATGATCGTGAGGAAATGGTGGCCACAGTCAGCAGTGTGGAGACGGTGGAAGGAATTGGGGGCCTGGACACACCACAATATGACCTGACCCAACCGCAACAAGGTGAGTAACGACCAGAGACAGGGGGGCCGTGGGGAAATTATGTGTAGCACACTGCACACCCACAATGAACCTGGATCATGTCACTGAGAGGCTTGGCACACTGCAGCATATATAGAAACGCCAAGTAGGCCCCCATCCACAATGTGCACAAACGATCACCAATAACACAACTGACCCATGCACATGTGCTGAATCCAGCAAAGCAGCGGCTCTGTGACCCACACTGACTATGCAAGTAACACTGCATGGCCGATGGCATGGCAGCAGCCCAAAAACATGAGATGGCCCACAAATTGACATGGAGGTAGCCCAGTACGGATCACATCCGTAAAGGAGCAGGACACACTTCGACATGTCCACGTGCACACACAACCCCATGCCGTAAAAAAACACGCAGCAGACGAACAATGCCCCGGGCCGCAAAATCTGTCCGAGAGCGCATATAACCCAAGTCAAAGACAAAACAGGCCCGAAAAGCACACAATTCAAAGGCACTCCGCCCCAAAAGAAAAAGGTTACACAAAATCAGAGCTGCAGGGGCAACTCCCCCACAATGCAGCACACACACGTAGCAATCACAGAACATCAGCAATGACAGCAATGAGGTACAAAGTGCAACAGCAGCATCATAGGACACAGCTCACAACAGGTCCTGTACGTGCGTATTAACTGTCAACTCAGATCAGGCATTCCCTGACACTGTGTGATGACAATGCACGGGTACTACCACACATCAGTCATGTAGTCAAAAAACACACTGACTGCCATCAAATAGCCAGCTACACCAAAACAGTCCCAATGTACATTGGCATGCAGTCTGAACGTAAACATCTGCAAATCTCCAACATACATGAACAACTCTGTTAACCTGCATCTCCCCTTTCACATTGCAGAGGAGCAAACAACACTCCAGCAGAGCCGGCCAGACATATCTTCAGTGACGATGAAGAGGACCCCCTGGTCATCTACACCGACACTCTCCAACGGATAGTAGATAGCCTCCGCACCCCATCCCCAGAAGCAGAGCAGGCCACCTGCCCCAAAGGTGAGCCTACCACCTGCACAGAACACACAGCAGGAAACACACATCACCGCGGCTGTTCCCTAGCACCCCCGACTAGTTCATGGAGTTCCAACAACATATGTGGCATTGCCAGGTGGAGTTGGCTGACCAGCTGTGGGTGGGCTTCAAACTCATGGCAGCCAAACTCGATGCCATACGTGGGTGTCTGAGTCCCATCAGGGACCACGTACAGTCCATATCAGACCCCCCCTGTACGCACCATGCTCCACCACAGACCTTGGCTGACCTTGCTGGGGTAATTAATCGAATACAAGAAATGTGTGGTCAGACAGGCACCAGCGATCAGAGCACAGAGTTGGCACAGATGCAGAGGTCAATGGAGACCATGGAGCAGATGCAGGATGGAAGTCTGTCTGCCACGGCTGGGCACCAGCGAGTAGTAACTGGGAACCTCAATGCCCTTCAGTACTTCATCTTGCCATTGCAGACACTGAGCAGGTCCCAGATGACTGCAGCGGGAACATCGACACACACATCTCAGAGCCCTGATATGTCTGTGGCCAACAGTGATGCTGCACCATCACCTTCACAGTCTGTTGTGTCAGTAGCACACAGTGATGCAGCCATCCCCCCACCACACACACCGGACACAGAACCTGTATCAGGTGAGTAAGAAGGGGATGGGAATTACTTTGTGAGGATGGAGGCAGTAGAATCTATCACCGCCATATTCCCGGTCCCTGCCTGGTTATGACCTATGCATCATGCCCTGGGAAACACCTCTTACTGTCCCCCAGAACACTCTGTGGCATGCACCCGGACCCCGACACAAACTGATATTTCATCACTGATGGCCAATTACACACCAATCCTGCTGCGGACTGCACTTTCCCACTTCATAATCAGTTCTCAATCCCCAAAGGACTCTGGTTGGCCCACCACTGGGCTTCCATGTGATGTGGGCTTGGATGGCCACGTATAGCACCAGCTCTGTCACTCACCTGAATGTGAATAAAACATTCTAAATCACACAGATTTGTCATTACTATGTTCACTCACGTATGGAAGTATGGCTGGATGTAGGGACAATGATTGCACATGAAGGTACATTATGGTAACTTCCACCTCTACGCATGTGTATCCATATGACTGACCAAATCGGTAGCAGGCCAGGAGTGGTGGCCTACATCAGATGTGACAACAGAAACAGCATGTCGCACACCCACTTACACACATCTGTGTGGACACATTCTGTTATGATGTATGACATTGCTCCACATGGTCAGAGGTTGCACCCCATACTCACATTGCTGAATTTCCGTAAGTGCACATGTTGGCCAGCACCTAACCCATAACAATGTCTGGCTCACAGAGGTGGAGCTTGCAAAAGGTACACACCACCATTGCACATGTGTCAGTCAGTCCCTCCCTGTGTAGGACGTCCACCGGTTGCCGGATGAGAAACGAACAGGAACCCTGACCGCACTGTCCGTATTGTGACGGCACCTCATGGTGAAATCGCTGCTCGAGTTGTGCCTCCAAGAGAACGCGGATGCGGAGTACGAGCTACCCATTACCTTGTTTTACAGAGGATTATAAGCCATGGTATCATTCAAACTATAAAACGCTATCTAAAAGGCAGAAGGCGACTACCGACTCAAACCTGTCTATATTCCCCGCCTCTCACCCTCCTAAAACACAGATTTAGGAACTTAGGAAGGCGTTGTAAACGTGCCATCTATTGAAAAGGATTGGTCCTCGTTTTCCTGCAGCACATGATACGTTGAGGTGTTTTTGAATTCAAGAGTGCCTGGATATCAGAATTAACTATTTTACTGTTGAGTACAACCCCTCCCTCCCATTCCCTGCCCTGACGAAGGTGAGGCCTATCTTGGAGCCTGGCACCGAAACGCGCGTCGGCGTTGAAACCATCTACCCTGAATTTATCATCTTCTATCCCCGGCCTATGGCTGAGAGGAATATTCAGGATGTTCTCAGAGCAATTTACCTCAAATTCCATCTGAGTTGAATGTTTGAATGAGTTTTGTATGAGTATGATTGGCTGCGATGTATGAAGTTTGTTGAAGTTTGAATGCTGGAAGGTTGATGGGTTGTGTATGCACATATATGTTTTTATCTTATTATTATGAAATTTTTCAAAAAAACGATTTTGTATAATTGTGTTATATATAAAACTATATGAATTAATTACGAATAAAAATTATATATTTTCTATAAAAGTGCCTCTGTCTAAAGTGTATATGACCTTGATTAATTGGTGAGCGCTAAAATGGGTGACTTTTGAAGAATTTGGACTCTGACTGAGCCTAGACTTGATCAAATACGGGGCAGATCTACTCTCCTCTCTATGTAATTTATCCCTCCCTGTGTAGGGACAGTGCTCAATGTGGCACATGAGTGGACAATCAAATCAACACACCTCACAGTTAGACATCAGTGGGGTAACATAGTCTTTATTGGCATGTGTATGTCAGTACGGATGAGGCAATGGACACAACAGGCAGGGACATGCTTAAGACACTTGCACGCAGCATGGGTATATGTTGAGGTTCATACATTGTTGTTGCAACAATGGATAAGAATCATCACGTATGGCAACGCTCCCAGCCCACCTTGCCTTGCTGGATGAGTCAGGTGTTGTTTGGCATCTGCCCATTGCCCCGTGTGAGGGGGCACGACTCACTGCCCGTTGGATCTGCAAAGTGCTCTGCCACCAGAGTGCGCCTATTGTCTGCTCTGCTGACAGTGGTCAGGTGAAAGTGTCCGACAGGTTCACATGTCGTCACACAGTGCTGTGTGTGTGCTGCACCTCAGCAGTGTGTCTGATTTGGCAACATTGCCAAACAAAACTGTGTTGCTACGACCATGGACCTGCCTCGCCTTGCACAGGTGTGTGTACACACACGTTGTTTCACGCACATGCATCCAGAGTTCGGACGATGGCAGACGTGTCCTCTGTTGTGGTGTAATATGTGAGAAATCCCCACGATGCAACATGTTGTTGGGACCTGTGTTGTGGATAACAATCAGATGTGGCTGCAGGAACCTAGTTACTCGTCCATGAATGCCTGTGCAGCTTCATATGCAATGTGTTCCAATAGTACGTCGTTGTCGTGTTCAAGGAACACCAGGGTAAGCCAATCCATTAACTGGTCCGGGCAGGTGTGCTCAGCCCACGCCGTTTCACCAATCTGCAATACAGACCAATAGGGTAGCACCTCTATGTGGTCACTGCACACGAGGAATTGTGCAATCTCCCATGCACAACTGACAATACATACATAGTATGTCAAGGCATCCCATGCACAGCTGTCTCGGTTACACTCCTGTTCGTGATCCAACTGGGAGCGCAGACACAAGTCATAGTCCAATTCATCTACGGTTGTGTTGGATAGACAGACATCCAAGGGACACTCGAATGTGCATGTTCAGCAGCGGAACCAGGGCTGGACGTAGGTGACGTAGGCAATGCGAAAGCTGAGCCGGTAACTGATCCGCAGCACTGCCAGTGGCACTGCGCCTGGTGAATGCAGCATGCGTGCACAGTACTGTTCCACGTGATGGGGGTTGTGCATGTGCCCGGTATGGCCTGCCATTGCCTTGGGGCGTCTCGTGGAACCAGAACTCTTCTATACTGCTGCAGTTGTGAGGAGGATATGCCACAGCTCTGAGCAATGATTCAAATGTGTATGCAACATTGGGCTGAATGGGTTGCTGTTTTCGTGACAGTCAAGGCCATCCCATGCAGGAGTACCTCAGGCAGGGGCTTCAGTGTGTGGTTAGTTCTTTTGCGCAATGCGTGGTGTGGGACTCATCCACATCTGCCATGGTATCTCTCTCAGGGTGTTCAAGGCGCGTTCACGACCAAGGTCTGAGGTGCAGGTGTCCTCCCACCTTCTGCATTGGAACAATGGAGCTTTCATCCCTGAGGTTTGTCTGACTACTACTTGCGGTTTTGGAATGTGATATGGCTTTGTGGCTGAGATTGGGACACAGCCTTGGGCTCATGGTGTACGGATGGTGATACACACACACATGTTGGCATGTGGTGCCAGGTCCCCTGCAAGGCCTTGCGCTGCTTGTGCAATCTCACTCCGTCTCTCTCCCTCGCTCTCTCCCTCTCTTTCTTTTATGGGTGCATGGCACACCTTCTTCTGTTGGATTTCGTCTTCCAGGCTCTGTCCTACGGATTGCCCAGTGTGGACACGATAGAACTCATCCGAATGGTTGTTTTGTCTTTTGTTCTTTTGTTTGTATGGTGTTTTGTGTTGGTGATTGCATTGTTGTATGACTGGTTCTCCATTTTCTGGTGATGCCTGTATGTTGATTTTCCTGCTTTTACGACCTCAGGCAACTTATTTGTTTTGTGATTTGTGGTGTTGGGGTGCAGTTTCTTGGTCTGAGTTCAGGGGGGTCCAGGTGGGGGACAGGCCTCGGTGTATTATTGGTGGGTTTTGTGGACCTCTTGAGTGTCTGTGCTGCATGTTCAGTTGCTCCATGGCATCTGTTTGTCTTCAGGTGTGGCTGTGGGCTGTGCTCCCTTTTGTGGTGCAGACTGTGGTCCAACTTTACACCAGGTCAGAGCAGGTGTAGATTTCCTGCTGCTAACGCGGCTTATCGCATGTTTTGTGTCTTTTTCGCCATTCTCTCTGGTCTTTGTGAATGCTGTGGTGTGGTGTTTTTGCTGCTTTTGGCACGGGAACGCCTACTCTGCATCTCATTAGCGATAGTTGGGGTGGTCCTCTGTTGCGATGTTTTTTGCAGCTGCTATCTCGGGAAAACTGATGCTGTGGGCTGTTAGCACCATGTTGTAAATGATGAGGTAAATTTATCACGACATTGGCTGCGATAAAGTGTCGTTAATTCGGCAATAGCTCCTTGTGAATATACCCCCATATTTTAAGAAAAGTGCAAGGAAAGCTTAGCTTAATGCAGTATTACTTTTGACCATTAGAAACACTAAAGTTGATGCTGGCAGTATATAATATTGAAAGGTAGCTGACTGTTTTTAGGTCTCGCTCGCGTTGCAGCATGAATGTGCTGCCATCGCTTTGCGAGGTATGCAGTATGGAAGCTTCGTGGAAGCTCCGCTCACTCTCTGGCCCATCTTCTTCATTGGCTTAGGTTATAAATGCTGCCTTCCGATTGGTTTTAAGCTTGTTAGTCCCTCCCCATGCCATCCATGTAGGTCATTTGTATCCTTCCATGGCTACTGCCCCTTCACAGCACTGACTTTTCTTCCTGTGCCCCCCCACCCCAGCAGTCCGATTTCTTCTCGCCACCGCCCCCCCGTAGTTTTGTGAGGGTGCAGCGTCTCTGCCATGTGTATGTGCTGTGACTACAGCAGTTTACTTTCGCTTTCAGAAAAGTTCTAGTTCTCTTCGGAAATTCAGCCCCATGATTTGCGGTGTTAAAAACCCAGGTTTTTGCTTCTCTGTGCAGCGCAAGGCACTGCTGGATGGACATTGCCCGTACCCTGCCTGACTCGGCCGGTACAGCGCTCTGTTGTGGCATGGCTGACACAGAGCCCTGCCTTCTCCACCGGATCAGCTGTTTGTTGCCGCTGCAGCGCCAGGACCTCTCATCCGTCCTGCACACAAAGCTTCACATTTCGCTGGAAGGCAGCCACCAGAATCGCTCCCTGGATGACTGAAGTCAATGCCTGGGGCCATGTCAGCCAGCCCTAAGCAATTTTAACCTTACTGGGGAGCGCCCCCGTCTCCCTTACGCCACCACGTCCCAGCCCAGTCTCCGGACGTCCTACCTGCCACGTTGCCCCTGTGCACTGATGCGTTAGATTTTAACGAGGACAATTACCTGCAGGGGTTCAGCAAGGTACAGGGTGAAAGAAGAGATGCTGAATCTCTCTGGGGATGCTAACGGTCCAAGGTTATGCTCGGGAGGCAACTTGCCCTGTTTCCCGCCTATCTGAAGCTTCTCGGCACTGCGTCAGAAGCCACCTGGAAAGTGTTGCACCAGAATTCAGGGGGTCCCTTGGAGCAGCGAGTGCACGCAAACACCAGCCTCCTCCCTGTAAGGGTGCATCGCACAAGGGCTAGCATGTGGAAAACAACTAAATCCTCAGATAACAGGGTTGGTCCTTTAAAAGAGGAGATTCGTCGACTGGCACTCCTTGTAAACACAGCCCTGTGCTTTAAATGGAAATACAGAAGTGCTGGTAAGCACTGTCGGAAACCCTGTTTGCTCCTACAAAAGTGCGATTAACTCCTCCCTCACACTGATCCCATATGAGATGTCTAGTATGCGTGATTTGGGAGATGTGCAGTTGTTATGTATGGAAAATGAAGACCTCTATTAGTGGGGGGAGGGGTAATTAGTAACTCCTAATAATTAATTCAGGGCTTGCCTTTCTGTGAGCCGAATTAATAGGAATGGTCATTGTGCAAGCAGGGTCCAGGCAGCCTCGGAGCCTCACAAGTAGAACTTTGCCTCCTATCTCCCTATGTTGGTAAGTAGCCCAGTGGGGTTTTACTCCCACTTTGGAGTGTCTCAAAAATGCAAAAATCATCATACCCACATGTGTTTCCAACTATGAGATCATATATATTAAGTACACAGTGCTGGCCATTGGTAAAATATATGGGATTTGGGTGCATGGAAGTTCAAGGGTGTAAGTGCTAACTTAAAGCATTGATATGTTCATCTCTGAAGTAACTATTAAAAATTGTGTTATTTTTTACCCTTTTCAGTTCAAGTTCAGCTAGCCAGTTACCTTGCAGCACCATAAGCAGGAGTGAGATTAGTAGTGTGTGTAGAAGTAGTACATTGTCAGCGCACTGTAATTTCAGGCAGCCCGGCCCATCACAGACGCTGAATCTTGGTGGCCTGGACATATTTCCAGGTGAAAACAGCACCACTCTGCTTGCCTGCAACATATCCCAATCTGGCATTCACTCAGAAATTGATCATGAATAAGTGCACGTGAGAAAGTCACAATCAAAACGTAGACTGTGGGAACATTAGGAAACAAGCATTTGCAATGCAATAGGTCTCGCATTAGGAAAGTTTGAGATATTGGTATTGTAAATGACAAATTTTGTATTTATGTGTTGGTTTTGAAAATAGCTAAATTAATAGCTTTGTTATTTACAATGCAAATACTTTTACCTTTCGCAAATGTGACACCTACAGCATTTGTAATGCAATATGTGTTGTATTTACGTGACTTAGATGTATCGATATTACAAATAACAATTGCTTTAAAAAATGTTTAATAATTAATACTTAAATAAAAGTTATTGTAATATTTAAATGGCAATAGCTTAAACTTTTGTAAATAACTTTTGTGAAGATTATGTTCAGTGTATTTTATTGTGACGAAAATCCAATAACAGAAGTGAAATATTAACATCTTTTTGTGACAATTGTAATAAAACTTGAAACATTGAGAGAACATATTTGAACCAGTTGTTGTTGAATGGTTGCACAAAATGATGCTGTTGTGGTGCTGAGTGAAGCTGTGGCGTTCAGTGATGCTGTGGTAGCGCATAGTGATGTTGTGGTGCCCCTGAGTGAAACTGTGGTACCCCTGAGTGATACTGTGGTGGTGCTGAGTGATGCTGTTGTGATGCGATAGATACAGTGAGGGTGAAAGATAGATAGAGGGAGGGTGAAAGAGAGATAGAGGGAGGGAGGGCGAGAGATAGAGGGAGGGAGGGCGAGAGATAGAGGGAGAGAGGGCGAGAGATAGAGGGAGGGCGAGAGATAGAGGAAGGGAGGTCGAGGGATAGAGGGAGGGCGAGGGATAGAGGGAGGACGAGGGATGGAGTGTGGGCGAAGGATGGAGTGTGGGCGAGGGATGGAGTGTGGGGCGAGGGATGGAGTGTGGGGCAAGGGATGAAGTGTGGGGCGAGGGATGGAGTGTGGGGCAGGAGAGGGAGTGGGGGGATGGATGGATGGAGTGGGGGATGGATGGATGGAGTGGGGGGATGGATGGATGGAGTGGGGGGATGGATGGATGGAGTGGTGGGATGGATGGATGGAGTAGGGGGATGGATGGATGGAGTGGGGGACATGGATGGATGGAGTGTGGGGATGGATGGATGGAGTGGGAGTGATGGATGGATGGAGTGGGGGGATGGATGGATGGAGTGGGGGGATGGATGGATGGATGGAGTGGGGGATGGATGGATGGATGGATGGATGGATGGATGGATGGATGGAGTGTGGGGATGGATGGATGGAGTGGGATGGATGGAGTGGGGGGATGAATGGATGGATGGATGGATGGAGTGGGGGTTAATGGATGGATGGAGTGGGGGTGGATGGATGGATGGAGTGGGGGGTGGATGGATGGAGTGGGGAGATGGATTGGGGGGATGAGTGGTGGGATGGATGGATGGAGTTGGATGGATGGATGGAGCGGGATGGATGGATGGAGTGGGGGATGGATGGAGTGGGGGATGGATGGATGGAGTGGGGGGATGGATGGATGAGGGGATGAATGGATGGATGGGGGGATGAATGGATGGATGAGAGGATGAATGGATGGATGGAGTGGGGGGATGGATGGATGGATGGAGTGGGGGGGTGGATGGATGGAGTGGGGGGATGGATGGATGGATGGATGGATGCAGTGGGGGGATGGATGGATGGAGTGGGGGATGGATGGATGGATGGAGTGGGGAATGGATGGATGGAGTGGGGGGATGGATGGAGTGGGATGGATGGATGGAGTGGGATGGATGGATGGAGTGAGGTGGATGGATGGATGGATGGAGTGGGGGGATGAATGGATGGATGGAGTGGGGGTGGATGGATGGAGTGGGGAGTGAATGGATGGGGTGGATGGATGGAGGGAGTGGAGGGTGGATGGATGGTGTGGGGGGATGGATGGATGGAGTGGGGGGATGGAGTGGGGGGATGGATGGATGGAGTGGGATGGATGGATGCAGTGGAGGGGATGAATGGATGGATGGATGGAGTGGGATGGATGGATGAGTGAGGTGGATGGATGGATGGACGGAGTGGGGGGATGGATGGAGTCGGGGGGATGGATGGAGTGGAAGGGTGAATGGATGGATGGATGGAGTGGGGGATGGATGGATGGGGTGATGGAGTGGGGAGATGGATGGATGGAGTGGAGGGGATGAACTACTAGAAGCAAATTTATTTTCGGAAAAGCAATGATTATGGGGGTTACATTTTAAATTACGGGTGTAGTGTGCTGTAACATACACTTTACATGCACCCAGGATAACCATTTAAAGACAACCGTTCATCAATGGCCTAACAAAGGAGAGTTGAATAGACTGTTTTTGGTGGTAGGAGGGAGGGCACCCTACGGGGAGATGGAGCTTTGGAGCTGAATGCTCGGAGCTCGTGAAATGTCCGCCGCGCTGAATTGTTCAAAGCCCTGCAAAAGAAAATAAGCATGTTGTGTACACAGCGGGGGTGGAAGGACAGTTAAATAGACACTGTTTTTGGTGGCAGGAGGGAGGTTGCAAAAGATGGTATTTTCACCATAACGCAAGCAGATTCTGCTTACAAAATAAATAATAAGGCAGCCCCTTCCTCCCGCCCCCGGCACACACACAGACCCTATTCTTAAAACTGGTTTCAAGTCTTGGCGGGACAACATCCTTTGATTCTGGACAAATCACTTATCTTCTCCGTATGTGCCCATCTGTAATGCAACTCGATCCTCATGTAAAACACTCCGAAACCTTCAGGTCGAGTTCGCACCATATTAAAGTGCAAAATAAAACATAAAATACATGAGACTGAATTTAAAAGCACACACTCATATGGAGTGTGTGGACAAAGTTAAAGGATGTGGCGTAACCGCTGGAGTAGTCCTCTTTAAAGGCTGGGGAACTGGGTTTGAGTTTCGGTGGGAGGCTCAACATACACAGCTCCCAGTGTACGAACAAGCGCAT
Organism: Lissotriton vulgaris; assembly: GCF_964263255.1. Taxonomy (NCBI): domain Eukaryota; kingdom Metazoa; phylum Chordata; class Amphibia; order Caudata; family Salamandridae; genus Lissotriton; species Lissotriton vulgaris. The sequence continues at coordinate 846,742,891 of NC_141697.1, forward strand.
GAATAAACTGAATTTGCAGCCCCCCCCGCAAAAAAAAGTATGTGCTATAACAGGACGTGGTGAAAAGTACAGAGCTGCCGACTTTCGTACTTGGAAACAGGTTTCGAGTCTTGCCACTGCCATGCCTACAAAAAAAGATATCGATCAGCAAAATTAAATAAACAGTGGAAATCAAAAAGAAAAAGAAAATTACAAAGGCAATCATTACAACTACCTAATCCGGCAGCGGGGTGGGGGGCGTGTTAGGAGAGTTAAATAGGCAGACTGTTTTTTGGTGGTAGGAGGGAGCAGGGAGGGCACCCTATGGGGAGATGGAGGAGCTTTGGAGCTGAATGCTCGGAGCTCTTGAAATGTCCGCCGCGCTGAATTGTTCAAAGTTATTTAAACGCCCTGCAAAAGAAAATAAGCATGTTGTGCACACAGCGGGGGTGAAAGGACAGTTAAATAGACACTGTTTTTGGTGGTAGGAGGGAGGTTGCAAAAGATGGTATTTTCACCATAACGCAAGCAGATTCTGCTTACAAAATAAACAATGAGGCAGCCCCTTCCTACCGGCCCCGGCACACACACAGACTCTATTCTTCAAACTGGTTTAAAGTCTTGGCGGGCCGACATCCTTTGATTCAGGACAAATCACTTATCTTCTCTGTATGTGCCCATCTGTAATGCAACTCGATCCTCATGTAAAACACTCCGAAACCTTCAGGTCGAGTTCGCACCATATTAAAGTGCAAAATAAAACATAAAATACATGAGACTGAATTTAAAAGCACGCACTCATATGGAGTGTGTGGACAAAGTTAAAGGATGTGGTGTAACAGCTGGAGTAGTCCTCTTTAAAGGCTGGGGAACCGGGTTTGAGTTTTGGTGGGAGGCTCAACATACAGAGCTCCTAGTGTACAAACAAGCGCATGAATAAACTGAATTTGCAGCCCCCCCCCCAAAAAAAGAAGTACGCGCTATAACAGGACGTGGTGAAAAGTACAGAGCTGCCGACTTTCATACTTCGAAACAGGTTTCGAGTCTTGCCACTGCCAAGCCTACAAAAAAAAGATATCGATCAGCACAAATTAAATAAACAGTGGGAATCAAAAATAAAAATAAAATTACAAAGGCAATCGTTAGAACTACTTAAGCCGGCAGCGGGGTAGGGGTGGGGGCGTGTTAGGAGAGTTAAATAGACAGACTGTTGGAGCAGGGAGGGCACCCTACGGGAAGATGGAGGCGCTTTGGAGCTGAATGCTCGGAGCTCGTGAAATGTCCGCCGCGCTGAATTGTTCAAAATTATTTCAGCGCCCTGCAAAAGAAAATAAGCATGTTGTGTACACAGCGGGGGTGGAAGGACAGTTAAACAGACACTGTGTGTGGTGGTAGGAGGGAGGTTGAAAAAGATGGTATTTTCACAATATAACTCAAGCAGATTCTGCTTACAAAATAAACAATGAGGCAGTCCCTTCCTCCCGCCCCCGGCACACACACAGACCCTATTCTTCAAACTGGTTTCAAGTCTTGGAGGGACAACATCCTTTGATTCTGCACAAATCACTTATCTTCTCCGTATGTGCCCATCTGTAATGCAACTCGATCCTCATGTAAAACACTCCGAAACCTTCAAGTCGAGTTCGCACCATATTAAAGTGCAAAATAAAACATAAAAAACAGGAGACAGAGTTTAAAAGCACGCACTCATATGGAGTGTGTGGACAAAGTTAAAGGATGTGGCGTAACAGCTGGAGTAGTCCTCTTTAAAGGCTGGAGAATCGGGTTTGAGTTTCGGTGGGAGGCTCAACATACACAGCTCCCAGTGTACAAACAAGCGCATGAATAGACTGAATTTGCAGCCCCCCCCCCCCAAAAAAAGAAGTACGCGCTATAACAGGACGTGGTGAAAAGTACAGAGCTGCCGACTTTCGTACTTGAAAACAGGTTGCGAGTCTTGCCCCTGCCATGCCTACAAAAAAAGATAGCGATCAGCACAAATTAAATAAACAGTGGGAATCAAAAAGAAAAATAAAATTACAAAGGCAATCGTTAGAACTACTTACGCCGGCAGCGGGGGGGCGTGTAAGGAGAGTTAAATAGACAGACTGTTTTTTTGGTAGTAGGAGGGAGGGCACCCTACGGGGAGATGGAGGCGCTTTGGTGCTGAATGCTCGGAGCTCGTGAAATGTCTGCCACGCTGAATAGTTCAAAGTTATTTAAACGGCCTGCAAAAGTAAATAAGCATGTCGTGTACACAGCAGGGGTGAAAGGACAGTTAAATAGACACTGTTTTTAGTGGTAGGAGGGAGGTTGCAAAGGATGGTATTTTCACCATAACGCAAGCAGATTCTGCTTACAAAATAAACAATGAGGCAGCCCCTTCCTCCCGCCCCCGGCACACACACAGACCCTAATCTTCAAACTGGTTTCAAGTCTTGGCGGGCCGACATCCTTTGATTCAGGACAAATCACTTATCTTCTCTGTATGTGCCCATCTGTAATGCAACTCGATCCTCATGTAAAACACTCCGAAACCTTCAAGTCGAGTTCGCACCATATTAAAGTGCAAAATAAAACATAAAAAACAAGAGACAGAGTTTAAAAGCACGCACTCATATGGAGTGTGTGGACAAAGTTAAAGGATGTGGCGTAACAGCTGGAGTAGTCCTCTTTAAAGGCTGGGGAATCGGGTTTGAGTTTCGGTGGGAGGCTCAACATACACAGCTCCCAGTGTACAAACAAGCGCATGAATAGACTGAATTTGCAGCCCCCCCCCCAAAAAAAAAGTACGCGCTATAACAGGACGTGGTGAAAAGTACAGAGCTGCCGACTTTCATACTTGGAAACAGGTTGCGAGTCTTGCCACTGCCATGCCTACAAAAAAAGATAGCGATCAGCACAAATTAAATAAACAGTGGGAATCAAAAAGAAAAAGAAAATTACAAAGGCAATCGTTAGAACTACTTACGCCGGCAGCGGGGGGCGTGTAAGGAGAGTTAAATAGAAAGACTGTTTTTTTGGTAGTAGGAGGGAGGGCACCCTACGGGGAGATGGAGGCGCTTTGGTGCTGAATGCTCGGAGCTCGTGAAATGTCTGCCGCGCTGAATAGTTCAAAGTTATTTAAACAGCCTGCAAAAGAAAATAAGCATGTTGTGTACACAGCGGGGGTGGAAGGACAGTTAAATAGACTGTTTGTGGGGATAGGAGGGAGGGCACCCTACGGGGAGATGGAGCTTTGGAACTGAATGCTCGGAGCTCGTGAAATGTCCGCCGCGCTTAATTGTTCAAAGGTATTTTTACGCCCTGCAAAAGAAAATAAGCATGTGTTATATTCTTGTTCATTATACTTCTCCTTTAAGTGCATTGCTGTGGTCGCATGCCTGTGCATGTGACATGTTTATCTTTAAAAGTGTTCTCAGTTCTAGAGTTTACTAGCTAGAGTTGAGGTCTGTTAGAAATCAGTACAGGCTGAACTTATTGATTGATGGATGCCATTCGTGCTGCTAATAAATCAAGACTATTTTACCATAAATTTGACTGGATTAATATTACAATTTTGGCGACTAAGGAAATCACAACCTGCAGCACGGATTTAAGTGGTGTTTAGAACCCATTTTTACAATTTTCTCCTGACTGAGAAATTCGTCTGGTATGTACAAAACCTATTTTTAAGCATTTTGATTGTGCCAGCGGCTGTACTTTATCTATGTGGCTTGATAGCACCTGCGGCAGTGTTTTTCATTTATTTTAACCAATTTTTATCCTCTGCTTATTGAATTGAATACGGAGCAAACAATACGGAGCAAACAAAGTGCATTTGTTCGCTGTATTTTCTCTACTGCCTTTGTTTCCGATATTTTCCCTGCTTATTTTATCGACCTCGATATTTAAAATTGAAGTTTCAGCGCATCTTTGGAGTTGAGAGTTCTACGCGACCTTGTTTAATTTTAAAAATTGAAGCTCGGGTCTTACCTGGTCCTGGAACTTTCCTACGCGGCTCTCAATGATGTCAGCAGAGCTAGTTTGTAATGCGCATGTGTGAAGACGTTTATCACGCACCACGCAATACGTCCGGCGGCCATTTTGCAGTTACCATAGTTACACAACGAAACTTCACGGAGACATCGTTTTGAACATCAACATCATTTCGATTCCACATATTTATCTATTTTTCTACGGAAGTAAGCATTTTATTTAATTTCCAACGTTTGATGCATTTAAACCTTTATGTTCCTCTAAAAGTTAATATTTTCAGTGATTTGGTTACTGGTGCTCATTGGGGAAGTTTTTTTTTTGTACATTCATATCCCAGCTTCTCTATGCAATACAATTCAAGGGAAAGCTTATTTATTGGTTCTTTTAAAATTCTTTAGTACATTTTATCATATTTACAAGCAAGATGAATTTTGACCCTCCCACCAAATTTTACAAACAAAAGGTGATCCACCCATGCCATGGACAAGGTGGAAAGAAGAGTTTGTGGCACAAACAAAATACTGGCTTCTCCACAGAGCCTACTGGACCCCATCAAGACTCCACAAAAGCGGAATAGCAGATTCAGGCGAGTGCTGGAACTGTCAGAAAGAGGAGGGCACACTTGAACACCTTATCTTTGGGTGCGTCAAAGTCAAGAGGTTCTGGGCCCAAATAAACGCATTCATAAATGACATGCTCCAAACAGACTTAGTACTAAACTATGTGACACTGGCGACAGGGCATGTAACAGCAAACCTGAACGGCAGGGAAGAAAGAGACCTCCTAGACCTGCTCCTGACAGCAGCCCTGAAGATAATCTTAACGAACTGGAAGAACACGGCGAAAGCAAACTTCAAAACATGGATCAACTGGGTCACCTTCCTAAGAGGAGCAGACAACATCACGGGCAACCTCTCGAAAGAACACACGCCCCAAGAGCACATGTGGAAACAACTCGACGAACATTTAAAGAAGCCACACTAACTCCCCCCCCCCCTCTCTCTTTTTTTCTTCCTCTCTCTCTTCAGCACTGTTGTAAAACTGCCAATGTATATGCCACTTTATTTTTTTCAATAAAAATCCTTAAATCAAAAAAAAAAAGTAAATTACATGAAAGCTATTGATGGTGAGAGGATGGGTGCGGAAGGAAAAAAAGTATCCTTCTTCATTGTATGGGCTCAGAAGGACAAGAAATGTTTAGATCTTTGCCCCAAATTACTTCTAGCAACGAAGGTGGTGGAGATAATTTAAATCCTTATACTGAAGCTCTTGCTAGACTTGAAAAAAGATTTAAACCCAATTTAAGCATTGCACTTAAACGTTTCACGTTCTATACTAGAAAACAGAAAGAAGATTAATCTTTTGAAGATTGTTTAACTTCTCTAAGATCTTTAAGTCTTCATTGTATATTTGGTAACATCACAGATGAAATGATACGGGATCAGATTATTGTTCATGCCAAGTGTAAAAAAAACCCTGGATCAACTGTGGGTTATGGGTGATCGAATTTAGCCGAAACCATTGCTGTAGCTAAGTCACAAGAACAGTCTGATTTATGGATGAACACTGTAAAAAACAACACAGAGAAGAAACAAATTGAGGAGGAAGTTTGTATTGTTAAACATAAACAAGGAAATAAACATGAATCTTCTTTCAACAAAATAAAACAATTTTCTTCTCAAAGGTCTTTCAACCAGAACTTTCAAGGAATGTGTTTCAGATGTGGTAATAAATTTCACATTGCTTCCTTTACAGGTTGTCCTGCTTTAAAGAGAGAATGCAATTTTTGCAAAAGAATTGGACATTTTAGTAACATGTGCAGGGACAGACGATCTCCTGTACAAAATAAAGGGGCTGTATCTTTGATTGCTGAGGGAAGTGTAAACAATTGTATGAGTAGTAAGTTTAGTAGTGAGTCTAATGAATCTAGCAATGAATCGGGTTTTGTGGTATCGATTGTAAATAGTCAATCCGATTTACAACGTAATTCACCAAAATGTATATTTACAGTTTGTGAAATTGATTTATATCTTATGGTGGATTCAGGATCTCCATGGACTATAATTACTCAGGATTATTTTAAGAGTACTATTTCTCATTCAAAAAAGTTAGGCAATATGAATGTACCTGATATTTCTCCCGTTAATTTTTCTGGTACAAGGATTGAAATGATTGGATTTTTCCAAGTTAAAATTCAATTCAAGAACAGGAAAGCCACTATAAAGCTATACATCTCCGTTAAAGGCATCAATGTATTGGGATGGTTTGATCAATGGAAGTTAGGTATCATCTTAAATCCCAGGGCAAAAGAACCTGTCTCTCTGTGTGATGATAGCCTAATGGCTATAGTTGAACTATAGTCTGTAGTTGAACTATCCAATAACTCCCTATTGAGTGGTAAGGGATGTGATATTATCAAACATTTTGATTCAGTTTTCTGTGAAAAGCTAGGGAAACTTAAGAACTTTTCACACAATATTATACTAAAAAAAATCATACACCTGTCATTCAAAAACTCAGAGGAGTTCCTATTAACATTAGAGAAGAACTCAAGGTCATGTTAGATGACTTATTGAAGGAGGGGATTATTGAACCTATAGAGTCCTCAGAGTGGGTATCTCCCATAGTTTTGGGAAGAAAACCGGATCAAAAGTTAAGATTGTGTGTTGACCTGAGAGCGTTAAATTCCAATATAGTTATTGATTGCCATCCGTTACCAAACATAAATGAGTTCGTGTCACTTTTTGATGGTGCAAACATTTTCTCCATATTAGACTTAAGATCTGCCTACCATCAGATCGAATTAACAGAAGAGTCTAGAAAGCTTACAGCATTTATAACGCCACAGGGTCTTTTTCAATATGTACGCATGCCATTTGGACTAGCGTCCGCTGCATTTCTCTTTGAAAGGGTCATGTTTCATATTTTTAGAGATATAGATACAAATGTAAAATGTTTTCAGGACGATATACTGGTTTTTACTAAAGATACAAAAGAACATGAACATCATTTGCGGGAAGTTATGTAAGAGACTACAGAATAATGGTTTAACAGTTAAAGCACATAAGTGCAAACTTTTTCAAGATTCAGTAGAATATTTGGGACATATGTTATCAGGTAAGGGTGTGTTTCCGAAAAAATCCAATGTGGAAGCTATTACTCAAGCTCCAGTTCCAAAAAACAAGGATCAGTTGTTATCATTTGCTGGTATGTGCGAATACTACAGCAAGTTTGTGGTGAACCTTGCCAATAAGATGGAACCGTTGAGAAAGTTGTTGAGACAAGGAGTTGAATATATTTGGTCTGATGTACAACAACAAGCATTTGATGAAATAAAGATAGACATAGTTAAAGCTCCCAATTTAAAACCTTTTAGAATTAACAAAGAATGTATCATCACAGTTGATGCCAGCTTGTATGGTTTGGGTGGAGTGTTGTCTCAAAGGGAAGGTAGTGAGGAATGGAATGTGGCATTTGCGTCGAGAACATTGAATGAGTGTGAGCGTAAGTATTCTGTAATATTGAGCATTTTAGACTTTATGTTTGGGGATCCAAATTTACTTTAAGGACGGATCATAAGCCTTTAGTTAATATTTTATCTGTGGGAGGTGGATGGAATTCCACAGCCAGAATCGCGAGACTAACTTCTAGGTTACAGGAGTATCATTTTGTCACTATTTATGTACCTGGAAAAAAAAATGTTACAGCCGATTGTTTGTCACGCTTGCCGTGTAAGGTGGATGATGTCTGTGTAGTTAATGAATGTGATTTTGTATTAGCTATCCAAGACGTGTTACAAGGGAAATTTAAGATCATCACAGAATCTGATTGGAAAGAAGGTGTTAATAAAGATTCAAGATGGGAAGATTTGGTGAATTATATTCAGAATGGTTGGCCAAATAAAAATCATATCAAGTCGGAGTTGGTGCCATTTTATAGTGTGTCGGATGAGTTGGAATTTGATTGTGGTTTCATTTTCAAGTCTGGCAAATGTATACCGCCAGAGGGCATGCAGGAGATCATTTTACAAGTTGCGCATGACACTCATCCTGGTATTTCGTCCATGAAACGGTTAGTGCGTTCATTTTTCTGGTGGCCAGGTATTGATAGATTTGTTGATAGGACAGTTAGAGAGTGTCAAGAGTGTGTGTGCAAGGAAAGGATGTTAAAGGTATATACTCCACCACTCAAAATAGTGAAATGGCCTTCGGAGCCATGGCAAAAAATTGCTTTTGATATATCGGGTCCTTTTAATATTCTACCAGAATCTTCACGTTATGCCTTGGTGATAGTGATTATAATTCCAAGTGGCCTGAGATGAAGTTTGTTCCTAAGGCTATCACTGAGGCCGTAATTAGTTTTTTTAAAGAAGTTTTCACTAGAGAAGGGTGTCCTTCGATTATGGTTTCTGACAATGGTGTTCAGTTGACTTCTAGTGAAATAGCCAAATTTCTTAAGGACTGTAACATTGTTCACAGGTTAACCTCGTTATACGAACCGCATGAGAATGGTGAAAGGTTTAATCGAGTTTTGAAAAATTTTGTGGTGGAATCAGTCAAATCTGGAGTGAATTGGGTAAGTGCTTTCAGGGGACGTTTGTGGACTTACCGCATTAAACCCCACATTACCACTGAGGTGAGTCCTTTTAAGTTGTTCAAAGGCCGTAATCCAGCATCAGTTTTACTGTCAGTTTTTAGTGAATAAGGATAATATGGATGATGTAGCCAGACGTGTAAGTAGGAGAGTGGGTGAGAATCCTTAGACCAGGTTTGTTATCCAAAGGTTCTAAAAAATTTAGTGATCCCATTCAGATCAGGAAAGTATTCTCCAATAGTGTTATGACACAAGATGGTAAATTTTGGAACATTAAGAAATTAGCAAAATGTACTGCTATGAGTAATGAGAGAAATCAATCTGATAAGCAAAATGAGTTGTTTGGTAATGATTCCATTGCTCATAGAGTGAAAGATACCAAATGTGTCATCTACATGCCTAAAAGATTTGTTAATTGATTTCATGTCTAAAAGACTTCATCTATATACCTAAAGACATGTTAATTGGCTTATGCTTTAACTTTTGTTTTTCTTTGTTATATTGTTTTTTTGTAATAAGGGAGATGTGTTATATTCTTGTTCATTATACTTCTCCTTTAAGTGCATTGCTGCGGTTGCATGCCTGTGCATGTGACATGTTTATCTTTAAGAGTGTTCTCAGTTCTAGAGTTTACTAGCTAGAGTTGAGGTCTGTTAGAAATCAGTACAGGCTGACTTATTGATTGATGGATGCCATTAGTGCTGCTAATAAATCAAGACTCTTTTACCATAAATTTGACTGGATTATAACTACAGCATGTCATGCATAAATACAAAAGCGGGCACCGTACTGTAAAGAAGCATGTCATGTGTATAAATAAACAATGAACAACAAGGGAAACAAGTTTTTAAAAAAGTACACTGGGAGGGGGAGGAGAAATGCGAGACACGGCCTGTCGGCCGTGAAGTGTGAAGCAGTGGAGGGGAGAAATGGGAGACACCGCCTGGCGGCCGCGCAGTGTGGAGCAGTGGGCGGGGGAGCCCTTTGCAGTGAAGCTCTCCGAGGGAAAAGCGCATGCTTGTGTTCAAGTGAACTGTCGGAAATCCGCCTGATGGTTTGAGGACTTATTTTGCCCACTAACATTCTCCCCTATCCATTCCGCGAGCCCTAAAAAATGAGGTCGACACTAGCCCCGGAGACATTTTTAAGCACAGGACCGCCATCTTCCAAGTGGCCTCTGGGCAAGCAAACTTTTCCTCTGTTATAATTCTATTTCCCTATTGCATCCTTTAACATGGAATTCAATAATGCTTGGCTACATTCATGGTGCTTGAATTAGCAGAAGATGCATAGTAAAATTCTAAGTTATTCAGATATATTTTGTGACATTATGTCTTGTGTTACATTTTCAGTTACCACAGTAACTGGAGGAGGTGCGTGGGCAATTATGACTGAAGTTGTTCTCGTTGTACTACCCCAAGAACGCAAGGTTTTGCATACCTATAGTAGTTTATTCCGTTATTAAATGTGTTCCAAAATGCAAGCAAGCAAATGGGGCAACGCAATTCTTGTACAGAAAATGGTCTCTTTTATACTCCTAAGTTTAGGTACGTGTGCATCATTTAGACTGGGTGGAGTGTTGTGCCATCCTGCAGGAATCCATCTTTGGTTCTCCACTGCCTGTGCCACATCAAGTCGCCTCCGGGCGCTTGAAATGTAAATGTAAATGTATAGGCATTTATATAGCTCACTAGTTACCCGTAGGGTCCCAAGGCGCTTCGACCGCTGCGAAACCCTTCCTGGCTTCCCTGAGAGATGGTCCCTTAATGGGTATCTCCAGGGTGAGACCAGGCATCCCCGGCGGTCTGGTGGGGCCGTTAGTGAAGATGAGGCAAGCTAATGCCCAGAGTTGCCGAGTGTGATCGCTGATCAGAGTGGGCACCGAGGCGAGAGAATTATCGAGTCCGCTGACCCTGGTCCAGAAACCTGCCGCGCGGGAATCGAACCCTGGTCCCGGTGAGGTTCCGTGACGATTTGAACCCGTGTTTTCAATATTGTCGGAAATACATAATATTGGTATCAGCGAACCGCAAATGATCCATTTAGCATATCCTGATGTTTTCGCTATGCTACGAGCAAGAGCACTCCTGTTATGAACACATCTCTGATCTACCCACGGCATCCATCTTAGATCATGGCAGCCATTTCGTGTTTCTTGCCCTCACATACGCAATAACCTCTGATCACTTCATTTCGATTAAGGACACGTAGCCTTAGCCGGGGATTCACCTTTTTCATGACACGTGCACCTTAAACCAGATCACGCTGTAGCTGCATGACTCGACAAAGGCTGCCTCCTCTGCCCGAGGCCAGTCCTGCTAAACTGGTCTTCGTGTCCATTGTCCTGATCATGATTAGGCAGCCGAAGCCGGTAGCCTTGCCCATTTACAACCCACAAACATCTCTTATCCCGCTTTCCTATCTTCCACACCTGGCTCCGTTCCTTTCTTTCTGAATCTTTATTAGGGGGAGGTAACGAAATTTACGATGAGGCGGTCCGGCTCTTGAATGCAATATTGACAAGGGATGGTGATGAACTAGTGGGAACCCCTCTTCGTAATGTTTGGCCTCAGATATTATCGACGGTTCCTGTGTAACGCCAAATATTTATTGTTTTAGACACAAAGGTTTTGAGAATGTATTACATGTAAAGAATTCGCCCCCAGCTTAAAATTCAGTATATAAGGAGCAACCCTCTTTGTACAAATTGAACAGGCTCCTAGACACTGCCCATGCGTGGTTTCTGTGACTTCTGTGTCCCTGCAGTAATAAACCTTTGGTCTTTGACGCCATCATCGAGAAGCCCGTGTTTCTGTTCATTTGCGCACCAAGGCAGGTGGAACTCCGGGGTCTTTGGGTGTTGTTCCCTGACACCTCTGGACGGAACCAAAAAGTCCAGAACTCCAATTGGCGCCCAACGTTGGGCGACGTCATTCGGTACCGGTCCAAAAGCCTGAAGAGTTCGAGAAGCTTCGTGTGAAGATTCCTGAGGGAGGCGCCCCACTTCATCGATCCCGGCATATCGCAAAAGTGGCCCGAAGTTCTCTTCCACGAGGGTTCCCGTTCAGGACGGCTGCAGTGGGCCGTTGCCTTGACCGTCGCCCTGTCTTGGACCCGAGGTGCAGTCCTTAGTACAGCGAAACGTGACGGGTTTCTCCTTGGTGACGTCTTCAGTGCCTCAGTTAAGTATTTAGTGGTTGCTAGCTGGTTACTTCGTGAGGGTTGTTAAAATCCTTTTTGGTTCTTGGTTTGGTTTGGTTTTGTAAGATTATCACTGGTTGTTCTGGTTACGATAATCTATTTGGTTTAGTTTGGGTATCGATACATCAGTTCGCTTTTGGTAGGCCTAAGTTCTTGGTTCAGGTGCACATATCTGTTTCGTGTTTCGTTTGTTTTGTGTTCCGGATTGCAAAATGGTAAGTCGGAGAAATTGTATGTTGTCTTGTTTTAGTTGCAACAGTGATTCACGATTGGAGGACTCATGTCTGGTTCCTCCGATTGGGACTCCCCTATATGACTTGTATTGTAAACATGGTGTGGGTCCTATATCTTATAATGAGGTGTGGGTCCGCTACACTAAGAAAGATGGTGTCCTTAGTTGGCCACTGCATGGTAGTTTTGAACCCGAAATTCTTGACAATTTAGAAGCGAAATTGTTTAGGAAGAAAGCCCGGCCGGCAATGTTTGATTCTTTCCGTTACTGGCGAAAAGAATCTAAACAGAGAGAAATGAAAAGATTGAAGAAAGAACAGAAAGAGCAAGAAGAGTTGACTCTAGAGCAAGCGGCTAAGCAGCTGCAAGTTAACGAGTCTGAGAAGGCCATAGAGGTGGCCATCAGAGAGCATAATTTAGCGATCGACAAGTGCTATCCTGCCTTGCCATCGAGAACAGCTAAGATACTGGAGGACCCCGAAAACGATCCTCTGTTATCTTATTTGTTACGGTCACCTCCACCGTATGCACAAGGTACTACGGTTCCACCTTTACCGAATGTTCAATTGCCGGTTGCTGGACAACTTGGTATTCCTGTCCCTCAGAATCAAGCTCCTGTACCTCCTGTGGTCAATGTGAATGTTCCTACGGCTCCTCCTCCTCCTGGGTTGCCGACTTCTATACCTGTATCTGTATCGCTTACACCTACTGTTCCACAAACTATCTTCCTCGATACTCCTACTGTTCCGCTATCTGTTCCTACCTCTACTGTGTTCTCTGCGTCTGCGAGTGTGTTGACTCCACTTTCTGTTCGTCGAAGAATCACTGATTCTGTTTCTAACATTCTGTCTCCTTTCTATAACACTTTAATCAAGACTCCTACTTCTGACTCTGTTCAAAGACGTAGTCAGCTTCTGAGTACTGAAGAACGGGGAATTTTAGATTCCACGGCTCTCAGATGGATTTCGAAGAGTAGGAGATATAGTACGAGAGATGTGCTAGATACATTTATGCAGTGGAAGGAACCAACGCAACGGTATGTTTTTGATGAGATGTGCTCGCTGTTACGTGAGGAAATAGAAGAAGATGATGTTGAATCAAATTTAGAAGATTTAATTAAGGTTCAGAAAGAGTTTGCTGCAGGAATGATAGTAGGCCAAAATATAGAAGAAGCGATGGAACTGATTTTAAGTTATAGAAATGACCCATCACTTCGTTCACCAAGAGATTTAGAGAAAAGTAAGACGAAGCTAAGTCGCCAATATCCAATGAGGGAGGTTCCTCCAATTTGGCGCGAAGCTGTACAAGCTGATGTACCGAATGGTGTTCTTGCCGCTCCGGCCCAATTCCAAAGAGTGTGGATACACATTCCGTGGAAGCGAGCCGAAGTACTAGCAGTGAAGCAGGCCTTGCCAGACCCGCGTAAGAATCCTGCTGGATACTATAAGGAACTAGCGCAGACAGTTGAGGCTTGTATAATGAACTTAGCAGACATCGATATGTTATTTGGTAATGTAGTTCCGCAACCAATTTGGGCTAAAATTCGTAAAGAGAATCATCCAGTTGCCCTAGGTGGTGATTGGGCAGCTATCATTGCAGCGGATGGTGAGCAAGTAGGTGGTGCAAAACCCGAACCCCTAATTGCTAATCTTCCAGGTAGAATAATCGACTTAATGAAGACTCTGATGCCCGCATTGCGTGTTAATTGGGACAAGTTGTCCGCATGCAGGCAAAAGAAAGACGAAAGTGTCTCCGACTTTTTCACAAGGTTCGAAGAGACTTTTGTAGATCATAGTGGTCAGGATATGAGCACAGAAGGAGGACAGAGACTGTTTGTGGATAAGTTTGTGCATAATTTGTTACCTGAGTTATGCAATAAATTAAAGGATTCAGAGAGTGCGTGGGCTGTCTCTACAACTGCGCAAATACTTGCAACTGCACAGTATTATGAAAATAGGGATAAAGAGGAGAAAGAGAAATCAGATAAGAAAACGAAAGACTTAAAGACTAAAGTTCTCTTGCAACAGGCGTATCCGCCTCGCATGAATCAGACTAATACGCAACAAGGGTCGTATCAAAGAACAGATTATAGCTCACCAAGGCCTCAATATCAGTGGAACCAGTGTGCGTACTGTAAGAAAGAGGGTCACTACAAAAATGAGTGTCCAATCTTAGCGCAAAATAATGCAGCAGCAGCTCAGAGAGGTCGTGGTGGTTTTGTGCAAAATTCTAGAGGTCGAGGGCGAGGTGCTATGCCTCCACAGACGAATGATCGTCCTTCCAATCACTTGGATCAACGAAATGGACAATCTGCCCAGCAAAATAGATCTCAACAGTATCTTGTTGAAGACTATTGTGAAGTGGATGAGGGATTTCAGCAAAATGGGTACTAGGACAGCCATGGACAGAGAGAGGGAGTAGTATCCGTTCCAGTAGATCAGAGTGGGCCTTATGTCGCAGTAGCAACATCAGGTGTAGTCGAACCGTTTCTGTTGGATACTGGTGCAGCAAAAAGTTCTATCATTCATGCGAAACTCCCTGGCGCACCTTTGTCTGGCTCAACAAATGTTTCTGTAGGTTTTTCAGGCGCCCCTGTTTACAACCCCATATCTGGTCTTTTGTCTATTTCTGTTGGACCGTGTCAATTAAAAGCCCCTCTTATTTTGACGACGGGTTGTAATGAAAATCTGCTTGGTTTAGACTTGTTAAAACGACTATATGCGACATTGTACTGTTCTCCGGAAGGAGTACAGCTTACATTGGGTAAAAGAATCACCTCTCCGATGTACTTGTCAATGGATGCACTCCCGCCAGAGCTGCGTTCTCTCCCTGATACTCTTTGGGCGACTGGTCCTAACGATGTAGGCCTTTTGGAAATACCACCATATGTAGTCACTTTAAAAGCAAACGTAAAATTTCCACGAATTCCTCAATATAAAATATCTAGTGAAGGTGAGCGTGCACTTCTATTGATTGTACAAGATTTGATTAAGAAAGGTGTGGTTGAAGAAACTAGAGGAAATGTCTGCAACAGTCCTGTATTACCGATTTTGAAACGAACTGATCCTACAAAGCCTCCAGTGTATAGGTTTGTCATCGACCTCAGAGAAGTTAATAAGATTGTGGTCCCGCAGTTTCCTGTGGTTCCAGACATTACTGCCTTGTTAACATTGATTCCTGCTACAGCCACATGGTATTCAGTCATCGACTTGAAGAATGCCTTTTTCAGCATTCCGATAGCCGAAGAAAGCAGGGATATTTTCGGCTTCTGTCTAGGAGGTCGAAGTTTCAGATTTAAACGCGCTCCACAAGGCTATTGTGAGAGCCCATCCATTTACAGTCAGGCACTAAAAAGTCAGTTAGATACCTTTGTCCTTCCTCCAGGTTCTGCCCTAGTACAGTATGTAGACGATCTTCTAGTGGCTGCCGATGACAAGGAAACTTGCAAAGCAGCTACAATTTCGTTATTGCATCATCTGTACAATTTGAATCATAAGGTGTCACCTTCGAAAATGCAATACTGCTGCCAAGAAGTGACCTACCTAGGTCATCTCTTGTCAAAGGAGGGAAGGAAGTTGACCCCAGAGAGAATAAAAGCAATTACGCAGATGAGTGTTCCTCGCACGCAGAGAGAAGTACGTGCCTTTCTAGGTATTACCTCTTACTGTAGACAGTGGATCCCAAATTTTTCTCTTTTAGCAAAACCGTTGGTAGATTTGACTGGGAAAAATGTTCCGAGTCCGGTGCCATGGTCTGATGAATGTCAGGAGAGTTTTACTGAGTTACGAAATGCACTATGTTCAGCTCCTGTATTGGGTACACCCGATTACAGCAAGCCATTCACGCTCTATGTTCACGAGAGAGAAGGTTGCGCGTTGAGTGTTCTGACACAGACATTTGGTAATAAACAACGCCCTTGTGCGTATTTTTCATCAACATTAGATCCGGTAGCTAGAGCGTTACCTAGTTGTTTGAGAGCTACAGCGGTAGCTGCGGCTTCCATTCGACAATCTGCTGGTTTGGTGATGAACAACATGCTAGTGGTCATGGTTCCTCATGCAGTGGATACACTCATGAACCGAACCAAGACACAACACCTTACCAGTGCGAGATTATCTGGTTATGAGCTGACGTTACTAGCGAGTCATATTCAGATCAAAAGATGTAATGTATTGAATCCAGCAACGCTGTTGCCGGCTAATCAAGAGTCGAGTGATTCAGAGCCACATGATTGTGGTTTTAGAACGGAGGAAGAGACAAAAGGACGTATTGATCTGAAAGATACTCCATTATCAGATCCAGATGGCACGCTGTATGTGGATGGGTCATGTTTTAAATTGGAGAATGGTGATGTGACTGCTGCCTATGCGGTAACGACTTTGAAGACGATTGTGGAGACTGCGAGAGTGAGTCAGAATTCTGCCCAAGCTGCAGAAGTAATAGCTCTAACAAGAGCATGTGTTTTAGCTAAGGGAAAGAGAGTGAATGTGTTTACAGATAGTCAGTACGCATTTGGCGTGGCCCATAGTTTTGGCCGTTTGTGGAAAGAAAGAGGTTTCATTACGTCCCATGGGACTAAGATCCAACATGGTCAGCTAGTTAACGATCTGTTGGAATCTCTAACCTTGCCGACTGAAGTTGCGATTGTGAAATGCAGTGCTCATAAAGCAATCACGGATGATGTTGGTCGAGGGAATGCTTTTGCTGACGAAACTGCTAAAAAGACCGCTAGAGACATGATGAGCAGAATGTATGTTGCTACGTCTGCAAGATGGATTGCTGAGTCTGGAATGTGTGAGGATACAATGGAAAGTGTGAAAGAGATTCAGAAAGAGGCAACTGAGGAGGAAAAACGTGTATGGAGAGAAAGTACGGGCAAGTTGGATTCGAATGGGTGTTGGATTGATTTGTCAGAACAGCAGCGTTGGATGTTGCCTGATGCGTATGTGCTTGCAGTGGTGACAATGGCGCATGGAGTAGCGCACATAAGTTCTAAAGGAATCTGTAAGATGTTGGCTCCAGTCTGGAAGAATGATGGGATCAGTAAATGCACAGAGAGAGTGGTGAAAAATTGTATGGTATGCCTGATGCATAATCCTGGTAAGGGAACTCCAACTCCTGCTGGTCACTTCGCTCCTCCTTCCTGCCCCTTTGAAGTGATTCAGTTAGACTTCATTCACATGGATCGCTGTAATAATCTGAAATACGTTCTGGTGGTAGTCTGTGCTTTTTCCAGATGGATCGAAGCATACCCACTAAAGGACAATACTGCCCTATCAACTGCCAAAATTCTTCTCAAAGAATACTTCCCTAGATATGGTATGCCACGGATTGTATGGTCAGATAACGGAAGTGAGTTTATAGGGAAAGTTATGCAGAGTGTGTGTGCTGGTCTGAACATAAAACAAAAGTTCCACAGTGCGAACCATCCCCAGTCTGGTGGTTTAGTTGAGGGTTACAATGGCACCCTCAAACTAAAACTAGCCAAAATACAAGCATCCACGGGTTTGTCCTGGCCAGACGCACTTCCTTTGGCTTTGTTATCAACGAGAGCAACTGTACATTCTAGAGTGGGGCTTAGCCCCTATGAGATTGTCTTTGGCCGCCCGGCAAATATTTGGGGTGTGCCGAGGCCTAAAGAGTTTTGTTCTCTAGAATATCCTATGTTGATCGACTACCTTTACGACTTGACTGCTAAATTGAGTCTTATTCACCAACAGGTTTTCGATGCATTGCCAAAGCCTCCGGAGAGTCCAGGGCATCAGCTGAAACCCGGCGATCAAGTCGTGATCAGAAACTTCGCGAGGACGAAGAACCTTCAGCCCAGATACGTCGGCCCCTTCCAGGTCCTGCTTGCAACGAGAACAGCAGTTCGTGTAGCTGGTCGCAAGCACTGGGTGCACGCGTCCCATGTCAAGCGTGTACCTTTGCCACTTCCTTACGACGATTGGGTGAAGAAGGGAATTGGTGCCTCCGAATTTGAAAAAACGCCAAAGTTTATCCCTTTCAGCGATGCCGAATTGATTACCGACACTCCAAACTCTGACTCTCCTCCTGAAAAGACTCCTTTGAACTCTGAACATTTGTCCTCTGCACCAGAAAAAACTCTGTCATCTGCGAACTTGAACACTGCAACAACTGCTAGTAATACGCTATTTGCCGATCAAACAGTTCCTGCAAAGCAAAGATACAATTTACGACCTCGTAATATGGACAAATAAAGCAAATAAAGCATTGTGATATTTTGAAATTTTGAACTTTTGCCTTCAGCCAGGAAGTTTGCTATTGTTTTATTGTTTTTAAAATTGCCTTGCCGTCTGGGTAGCCGTAGGGTCGTGGCTGTGTGCCTAGTTGAATCTGCGGGGGTCTGACACAAGGTCGATCTTTCTGTTGGTTCTGGGAACTCCCAGGGCTGATAGAGGCATTTTCATCTACGTACACATCATCAGTGGTCGCGAGCGGATTGTAGAAGATGTTAAGTATTTAGTGGTTGCTAGCTGGTTACTTCGTGAGGGTTGTTAAAATCCTTTTTGGTTCTTGGTTTGGTTTGGTTTTGTAAGATTATCACTGGTTGTTCTGGTTACGATAATCTATTTGGTTTAGTTTGGGTATCGATACATCAGTTCGCTTTTGGTAGGCCTAAGTTCTTGGTTCAGGTGCACATATCTGTTTCGTGTTTCGTTTGTTTTGTGTTCCGGATTGCAAAATGGTAAGTCGGAGAAATTGTATGTTGTCTTGTTTTAGTTGCAACAGTGATTCACGATTGGAGGACTCATGTCTGGTTCCTCCGATTGGGACTCCCCTATATGACTTGTATTGTAAACATGGTGTGGGTCCTATATCTTATAATGAGGTGTGGGTCCGCTACACTAAGAAAGATGGTGTCCTTAGTTGGCCACTGCATGGTAGTTTTGAACCCGAAATTCTTGACAATTTAGAAGCGAAATTGTTTAGGAAGAAAGCCCGGCCGGCAATGTTTGATTCTTTCCGTTACTGGCGAAAAGAATCTAAACAGAGAGAAATGAAAAGATTGAAGAAAGAACAGAAAGAGCAAGAAGAGTTGACTCTAGAGCAAGCGGCTAAGCAGCTGCAAGTTAACGAGTCTGAGAAGGCCATAGAGGTGGCCATCAGAGAGCATAATTTAGCGATCGACAAGTGCTATCCTACCTTGCCATCGAGAACAGCTAAGATACTGGAGGACCCCGAAAACGATCCTCTGTTATCTTATTTGTTACGGTCACCTCCACCGTATGCACAAGGTACTACGGTTCCACCTTTACCGAATTTTCAATTGCCGGTTGCTGGACAACTTGGTATTCCTGTCCCTCAGAATCAAGCTCCTGTACCTCCTGTGGTCAATGTGAATGTTCCTACGGCTCCTCCTCCTCCTGGGTTGCCGACTTCTATACCTGTATCTGTATCGCTTACACCTACTGTTCCACAAACTATCTTCCTCGATACTCCTACTGTTCCGCTATCTGTTCCTACCTCTACTGTGTTCTCTGCGTCTGCGAGTGTGTTGACTCCACTTTCTGTTCGTCGAAGAATCACTGATTCTGTTTCTAACATTCTGTCTCCTTTCTATAACACTTTAATCAAGACTCCTACTTCTGACTCTGTTCAAAGACGTAGTCAGCTTCTGAGTACTGAAGAACGGGGAATTTTAGATTCCACGGCTCTCAGATGGATTTCGAAGAGTAGGAGATATAGTACGAGAGATGTGCTAGATACATTTATGCAGTGGAAGGAACCAACGCAACGGTATGTTTTTGATGAGATGTGCTCGCTGTTACGTGAGGAAATAGAAGAAGATGATGTTGAATCAAATTTAGAAGACTTAATTAAGGTTCAGAAAGAGTTTGCTGCAGGAATGATAGTAGGCCAAAATATAGAAGAAGCGATGGAACTGATTTTAAGTTATAGAAATGACCCATCACTTCGTTCACCAAGAGATTTAGAGAAAAGTAAGACGAAGCTAAGTCGCCAATATCCAATGAGGG
Source organism: Lissotriton vulgaris (assembly GCF_964263255.1). Classification (NCBI taxonomy): domain Eukaryota; kingdom Metazoa; phylum Chordata; class Amphibia; order Caudata; family Salamandridae; genus Lissotriton; species Lissotriton vulgaris. Next base: position 846,762,873 of record NC_141697.1, read on the forward strand.
AGGTTCCTCCAATTTGGCGCGAAGCTGTACAAGCTGATGTACCGAATGGTGTTCTTGCCGCTCCGGCCCAATTCCAAAGAGTGTGGATACACATTCCGTGGAAGCGAGCCGAAGTACTAGCAGTGAAGCAGGCCTTGCCAGACCCGCGTAAGAATCCTGCTGGATACTATAAGGAACTAGCGCAGACAGTTGAGGCTTGTATAATAAACTTAGCAGACATCGATATGTTATTTGGTAATGTAGTTCCGCAACCAATTTGGGCTAAAATTCGTAAAGAGAATCATCCAGTTGCCCTAGGTGGTGATTGGGCAGCTATCATTGCAGCGGATGGTGAGCAAGTAGGTGGTGCAAAACCCGAACCCCTAATTGCTAATCTTCCAGGTAGAATAATCGACTTAATGAAGACTCTGATGCCCGCATTGCGTGTTAATTGGGACAAGTTGTCCGCATGCAGGCAAAAGAAAGACGAAAGTGTCTCCGACTTTTTCACAAGGTTCGAAGAGACTTTTGTAGATCATAGTGGTCAGGATATGAGCACAGAAGGAGGACAGAGACTGTTTGTGGATAAGTTTGTGCATAATTTGTTACCTGAGTTATGCAATAAATTAAAGGATTCAGAGAGTGCGTGGGCTGTCTCTACAACTGCGCAAATACTTGCAACTGCACAGTATTATGAAAATAGGGATAAAGAGGAGAAAGAGAAATCAGATAAGAAAACGAAAGACTTAAAGACTAAAGTTCTCTTGCAACAGGCGTATCTGCCTCGCATGAATCAGACTAATACGCAACAAGGGTCGTATCAAAGAACAGATTATAGCTCACCAAGGCCTCAATATCAGTGGAACCAGTGTGCGTACTGTAAGAAAGAGGGTCACTACAAAAATGAGTGTCCAATCTTAGCGCAAAATAATGCAGCAGCAGCTCAGAGAGGTCGTGGTGGTTTTGTGCAAAATTCTAGAGGTCGAGGGCGAGGTGCTATGCCTCCACAGACGAATGATCGTCCTTCCAATCACTTTGATCAACGAAATGGACAATCTGCCCAGCAAAATAGATCTCAACAGTATCTTGTTGAAGACTATTGTGAAGTGGATGAGGGATTTCAGCAAAATGGGTACTAGGACAGCCATGGACAGAGAGAGGGAGTAGTATCCGTTCCAGTAGATCAGAGTGGGCCTTATGTCGCAGTAGCAACATCAGGTGTAGTCGAACCGTTTCTGTTGGATACTGGTGCAGCAAAAAGTTCTATCATTCATGCGAAACTCCCTGGCGCACCTTTGTCTGGCTCAACAAATGTTTCTGTAGGTTTTTCAGGCGCCCCTGTTTACAACCCCATATCTGGTCTTTTGTCTATTTCTGTTGGACCGTGTCAATTAAAAGCCCCTCTTATTTTGACGACGGGTTGTAATGAAAATCTGCTTGGTTTAGACTTGTTAAAACGACTATATGCGACATTGTACTGTTCTCCGGAAGGAGTACAGCTTACATTGGGTAAAAGAATCACCTCTCCGATGTACTTGTCAATGGATGCACTCCCGCCAGAGCTGCGTTCTCTCCCTGATACTCTTTGGGCGACTGGTCCTAACGATGTAGGCCTTTTGGAAATACCACCATATGTAGTCACTTTAAAAGCAAATGTAAAATTTCCACGAATTCCTCAATATAAAATATCTAGTGAAGGTGAGTGTGCACTTCTATTGATTGTACAAGATTTGATTAAGAAAGGTGTGGTTGAAGAAACTAGAGGAAATGTCTGCAACAGTCCTGTATTACCGATTTTGAAACGAACTGATCCTACAAAGCCTCCAGTGTATAGGTTTGTCATCGACCTCAGAGAAGTTAATAAGATTGTGGTCCCGCAGTTTCCTGTGGTTCCAGACATTACTGCCTTGTTAACATTGATTCCTGCTACAGCCACATGGTTTTCAGTCATCGACTTGAAGAATGCCTTTTTCAGCATTCCGATAGCCGAAGAAAGCAGGGATATTTTCGGCTTCTGTCTAGGAGGTTGAAGTTTCAGATTTAAACGCGCTCCACAAGGCTATTGTGAGAGCCCATCCATTTACAGTCAGGCACTAAAAAGTCAGTTAGATACCTTTGTCCTTCCTCCAGGTTCTGCCCTAGTACAGTATGTAGACGATCTTCTAGTGGCTGCCGATGACAAGGAAACTTGCAAAGCAGCTACAATTTCGTTATTGCATCATCTGTCCAATTTGAATCATAAGGTGTCACCTTCGAAAATGCAATACTGCTGCCAAGAAGTGACCTACCTAGGTCATCTCTTGTCAAAGGAGGGAAGGAAGTTGACCCCAGAGAGAATAAAAGCAATTACGCAGATGAGTGTTCCTCGCACGCAGAGAGAAGTACGTGCCTTTCTAGGTATTACCTCTTACTGTAGACAGTGGATCCCAAATTTTTCTCTTTTAGCAAAACCGTTGGTAGATTTGACTGGGAAAAATGTTCCGAGTCCGGTGCCATGGTCTGATGAATGTCAGGAGAGTTTTACTGAGTTACGAAATGCACTATGTTCAGCTCCTGTATTGGGTACACCCGATTACAGCAAGCCATTCACGCTCTATGTTCACGAGAGAGAAGGTTGCGCGTTGAGTGTTCTGACACAGATATTTGGTAATAAACAACGCCCTTGTGCGTATTTTTCATCAACATTAGATCCGGTAGCTAGAGCGTTACCTAGTTGTTTGAGAGCTACAGCGGCAGCTGCGGCTTCCATTCGACAATCTGCTGGTTTGGTGATGAACAACATGCTAGTGGTCATGGTTCCTCATGCAGTGGATACACTCATGAACCGAACCAAGACACAACACCTTACCAGTGCGAGATTATCTGGTTATGAGCTGACGTTACTAGCGAGTCATATTCAGATCAAAAGATGTAATGTATTGAATCCAGCAACGCTGTTGCCGGCTAATCAAGAGTCGAGTGATTCAGAGCCACATGATTGTGGTTTTAGAACGGAGGAAGAGACAAAAGGACGTATTGATCTGAAAGATACTCCATTATCAGATCCAGATGGCACGCTGTATGTGGATGGGTCATGTTTTAAATTGGAGAATGGTGATGTGACTGCTGCCTATGCGGTAACGACTTTGAAGACGATTGTGGAGACTGCGAGAGTGAGTCAGAATTCTGCCCAAGCTGCAGAAGTAATAGCTCTAACAAGAGCATGTGTTTTAGCTAAGGGAAAGAGAGTGAATGTGTTTACAGATAGTCAGTACGCATTTGGCGTGGCCCATAGTTTTGGCCGTTTGTGGAAAGAAAGAGGTTTCATTACGTCCCATGGGACTAAGATCCAACATGGTCAGCTAGTTAACGATCTGTTGGAATCTCTAACCTTGCCGACTGAAGTTGCGATTGTGAAATGCAGTGCTCATAAAGCAATCACGGATGATGTTGGTCGAGGGAATGCTTTTGCTGACGAAACTGCTAAAAAGACCGCTAGAGACATGATGAGCAGAATGTATGTTGCTACGTCTGCAAGATGGATTGCTGAGTCTGGAATGTGTGAGGATACAATGGAAAGTGTGAGTGAGATTCAGAAAGAGGCAACTGAGGAGGAAAAACGTGTATGGAGAGAAAGTACGGGCAAGTTGGATTCAAATGGGTGTTGGATTGATTTGTCAGAACAGCAGCGTTGGATGTTGCCTGATGCGTATGTGCTTGCAGTGGTGACAATGGCGCATGGAGTAGCGCACATAAGTTCTAAAGGAATCTGTAAGATGTTGGCTCCAGTCTGGAAGAATGATGGGATCAGTAAATGCACAGAGAGAGTGGTGAAAAATTGTATGGTATGCCTGATGCATAATCCTGGTAAGGGAACTCCAACTCCTGCTGGTCACTTCGCTCCTCCTTCCTGCCCCTTTGAAGTGATTCAGTTAGACTTCATTCACATGGATCGCTGTAATAATCTGAAATACGTTCTGGTGGTAGTCTGTGCTTTTTCCAGATGGATCGAAGCATACCCACTAAAGGACAATACTGCCCTATCAACTGCCAAAATTCTTCTCAAAGAATACTTCCCTAGATATGGTATGCCACGGATTGTATGGTCAGATAACGGAAGTGAGTTTATAGGGAAAGTTATGCAGAGTGTGTGTGCTGGTCTGAACATAAAACAAAAGTTCCACAGTGCGAACCATCCCCAGTCTGGTGGTTTAGTTGAGGGTTACAATGGCACCCTCAAACTAAAACTAGCCAAAATACAAGCATCCACGGGTTTGTCCTGGCCAGACGCACTTCCTTTGGCTTTGTTATCAACGAGAGCAACTGTACATTCTAGAGTGGGGCTTAGCCCCTATGAGATTGTCTTTGGCCGCCCGGCAAATATTTGGGGTGTGCCGAGGCCTAAAGAGTTTTGTTCTCTAGAATATCCTATGTTGATCGACTACCTTTACGACTTGACTGCTAAATTGAGTCTTATTCACCAACAGGTTTTCGATGCATTGCCAAAGCCTCCGGAGAGTCCAGGGCATCAGCTGAAACCCGGCGATCAAGTCGTGATCAGAAACTTCGCGAGGACGAAGAACCTTCAGCCCAGATACGTCGGCCCCTTCCAGGTCCTGCTTGCAACGAGAACAGCAGTTCGTGTAGCTGGTCACAAGCACTGGGTGCACGCGTCCCATGTCAAGCGTGTACCTTTGCCACTTCCTTACGACGATTGGGTGAAGAAGGGAATTGGTGCCTTCGAATTTGAAAAAACGCCAAAGTTTATCCCTTTCAGCGATGCCGAATTGATTCCAATTGATTCCAAAGACTCCTTTGAACTCTGAACATTTGTCCTCTGCACCAGAAAAAACTCTGTCATCTGCGAACTTGAACACTGCAACAACTGCTAGTAATACGCTATTTGCCGATCAAACAGTTCCTGCAAAGCAAAGATACAATTTACGACCTCGTAATATGGACAAATAAAGCAGGCAACTGCCCATTGTGATATTTTGAAATTTTGAACTTTTGCCTTCAGCCAGGAAGTTTGCTATTGTTTTATTGTTTTTAAAATTGCCTTGCCGTCTGGGTAGCCGTAGGGTCGTGGCTGTGTGCCTAGTTGAATCTGCGGGGGTCTGACACAAGGTCGATCTTTCTGTTGGTTCTGGGAACTCCCAGAGCTGATAGAGGCATTTTCATCTACGTACACATCATCAGTGGTCGCGAGCGGATTGTAGAAGATGGAACTTCCTGCGCTGCAACGAGAAAATGTGATTTATGTTCACAGAAACAGACTTTACAGAATTCTTCACAGCAAATGCTTTTTGATACAATGTGCCATTACATTTTTGATTGTTTTGATAACATTGGTGGGTGGAATCGTCTTCGGTATGAGTTTAATTTTTGTGCCAGTAGTCACAGTACCTCCCCTTGATCCTGCTACTTCTACTGTTTCTTCTATACACTCTTTTCATTCGTTTCCTGAACATGAGCAAGCTCGACGCTCAGAATTCATTAATAACACTTTTGTACAGCTCTTGCATCAACACCAACTGGTAGTTAACACTACAGACTGCTGGGTGTGTGGTTTGATACCCCACACTATGGATAAAGGTATTCCCTATCTGGTTTTGCCTTTCAGCTACAATGGATCATTTCAGGCCCTTCAAACCATCTTTGCTTATGCCCTTGAAACCTATCCTCCACGTCCACCACGTTCCACTAAATATAACTCTGCTAACAAAGCTTTAGTCCAGGGAATTATTGACATGATCAAGGACGTCAATAATACTCCATCTTACCCTAGAGACGAATTACGAGTATATTTAAGTTGGAATTCTTCAGAGTATCGCCTTAGTTTGGGAGAAAGCAAGCGTAAAAGCTCAACTCCAATCTGGGTCGTACCTCACCGAGGTCAGGTCTGTTTGCAAGGTAATGGGAGAAATCCGAGAGCTCAGCTAGGGAGGAGTGAGTGCGTAGAGACTTATGTGTTTCCGGCTAACTCTTCCCCTGCCTTTCTTACCGCTAGGGGTACTTATTTCATCTGCCGAGACAGAGCTTATACATGGTTGCCTGCCGACTTTTCAGTATCATGTTATATTGCTCGATTGTTGCCCCCAACATACACTGCTTCATCTGACTATCACAGGACCAGAGTAGCGAGAGGTGTCTTCAGCAAGGAAGATACTGCTGGTCAGGAAGCTGGAGACTTCTTCAAAGGCTTCCTTCCGTTCTGGGGGCCTATGGCCAATAGTAGAAACATACGTCAGCTAACACGGGTAGTTGAATCTACTATTACCGAAACTGCTGGTGCCCTTAGCAATTTGACAGCTGAGCTTCAGGCGGATAGACTCATGACGTTGCAGAACCGTATGGTTCTAGACGTAATACTTGCAGATCGAGGTGGGGTATGCAGAATGATCCAATCGAGCTGCTGTGTCTTTATTCCTAATAATGCTCCAACAGTCTATGAGGCGATCTCTAAGCTACACAAGATTTCCGACTCTATTCATGTAGACAAGGGAAACTGGTCCTTCATGGAGTGGTTTTGGACTCTGATATCAGCGTGGGGATGGAAGGTTCTAATGGTCATTGGTGTCATCTTAGTATTCCTATTCTCATGCTGCCTGATTATCCATTGTGGTCCTGCTCTGTGTAGTCTTTGTGCTGCAACCTGCTTTAGGAAACCACCTGCGTTTGGAGAAAAGGCACGAGAAAGGATGATGATACAACAGCATGTCACTGACCTGATGAGCATAGAATTAGACTCTGACATAGACTGAGTAATTGCCTATGTAAGGGCAAAAGGAGGGTCTGAGGTTCCGTGACGATTTGAACCCGTGTTTTCAATATTGTCGGAAATACATAATATTGGTATCAGCGAACCGCAAATGATCCATTTAGCATATCCTGATGTTTTCGCTATGCTACGAGCAAGAGCACTCCTGTTATGAACACATCTCTGATCTACCCACGGCATCCATCTTAGATCATGGCAGCCATTTCGTGTTTCTTGCCCTCACATACGCAATAACCTCTGATCACTTCATTTCGATTAAGGACACGTAGCCTTAGCCGGAGATTCACCTTTTTCATGACACGTGCACCTTAAACTAGATCACGCTGTAGCTGCATGACTCGACAAAGGCTGCCTCCTCTGCCCGAGGCCAGTCCTGCTAAACTGGTCTTCGTGTCCATTGTCCTGATCATGATTAGGCGGCCGAAGCCGGTAGCCTTGCCCATTTACAACCCACAAACATCTCTTATCCCGCTTTCCTATCTTCCACACCTGGCTCCGTTCCTTTCTTTCTGAATCTTTATTAGGGGGAGGTAACGAAATTTACGATGAGGCGGTCCTGCTCTTGAATGCAATATTGACAAGGGATTGTGATGAACTAGTGGGAACCCCTCTTCGTAATGTTTGGCCTCAGATATTATTGACGGTTCCTGTGTAACGTCAAATATTTATTGTTTTAGACACAAAGGTTTTGAGAATGTATTACATGTAAAGAATTCGCCCCCAGCTTAAAATTCAGTATATAAGGAGCAACCCTCTTTGTACAAATTGAACAGGCTCCTAGACACTGCCCATGCGTGGTTTCTGTGACTTCTGTGTCCCTGCAGTAATAAACCTTTGGTCTTTGACGCCACCATCGAGAAGCCCGTGTTTCTGTTCATTTGGGCACCAAGGCAGGTGGAACTCCGGGGTCTTTGGGTGTTGTTCCCTGACACCTCTGGACGGAACCAAAAAGTCCAGAACTCCACCGGGCCGTCCTCTGCTCTCGGGTCTGCCGCCTCTAACCAGTGAGCCACACTACTTCACATGTATGGAGTGCCTCTGTGGCTCCTCTAACACACACACCAGAGTTTTTACCCCCGCTGCTCTCGTCTTTATTTGCCCCAAGCAGTAACTTGCTCCCCGTTTGCACCCTGTCATTGTGATTGTGGGTTCAGATGTCCCCTGGCACATGGGACTGTGCACATCGCATGCATGCTCCTGTGACAGAGTAAATGATTGTTGCGGTACCGTTTGCCATCCACAAGGCTCTTCATATTTTGTAACTTGATTCTGAGGCCTCGTTCTGATCAGATTTCACTCTGGTCCGGACCAAGAGAGTCTGAGAACAAAGCTGGCAAGACTGCGCCAGTGAGTGAAATACGGGCAGGAGACGAAGGGGGCGCTCGCCGCAGATACCAGACCCCATAGCCCACAGCTTGTTATAAAAGTATTTTACTTGCCCCTTTTTTGGTCGAGCATTCAAGACCTATTGTATATACTTTAGTATATACTTATAGGTGTATGTACTTTGTAGGCTCTGGAGATTAGCCCTAGGACTTGTCTGCTTCCACTTAGGGACTTTTTTCTGTTCAGCTGCCTCTATTTAACTGTCTTAATAGAAAACGACCTGCAGATGTCAGTAAAATGCCAGAATTGCTTTCTACTGAGGGACTTTCTTTTTTCTTTTTTTCTGTCAACTGCCTCTTGATAGAAAACTACCAGCAGAGGTCAGTAAAATACCAGAATCACTTTAGCATTCTCTAGATTCTAGTCCATAGAAATTGTCTTCCATAAGCACCCTTAGGCAAAAATATTTTTTTCAAATCTTGTATTTTTAGTGATATGACTGCAAAAGGCCCTGATTTTTATTAAAAACAGAGCTTTGGACTATATCTTTTCCCACTGAAAGGCAATATATTTCTCTCCATGTGTTCCCATACCTGGCTTGTCACGCAGTTTGGTGCCTACTTTCCTCATGTTAAAGATCAGTAGATGTTTCAGCACCCAGGCTAATGTGCTGCATAGCTAAATGCATATAAGGTCCCAAAGGCGAGACCAATTGCATTGCAAATGCTTGTTTCATGCACAACCTCCGTCGTGCTGATGAATGTAATCTCTTCCATCAGAACTTACCAGCCTCCCCCTCAAAGGGCACCCTCATTCAAGAATCTAATCCCTATCCCCCTCATCAGTACAGACACTCACATCACCAAAACAGTTGCGTCAGACCTACACTGTATGCTCCATAACTGCAGATCTGCAACCAAACACAAACTGGAAATCTCCGACACCATCACTCACCACAACCTCGACATGCTCTTTCTCACTGAGACCTGGTTTAATACTCCTCTTACACTTCATTTGATCTTTTGTTACCTACTGACTACTCTATTCTCAGAAACGACAGACCAGGCCAGATCGGAGGAGGTGTTGCGATTATCTTCAGAAACACCCTCCAAATCAAAGCCTCTCCCACTACCCTCTTTTGCATATTTGAATGCCTCTCCCTAGAATTCCAAGTTCATCATGGCACACCCTTCAGGTTCCATACCATCTACCACCCGCCTGGAAATTGCTCTTCCTTCATGGAGGAATTCATTTACTTAATTAGTGACCAATATTAACAGAGCGACAAGCAGATCTTCAAGGTGATTTCATTCTCCACTGGGGCTCTTTGGAAGACTCGGCTGCCAACAAGCTTGCAACCTTTCTTTCCACAAACGATCTTGCACAACACTGCTCGGAAATTACACATGCCAAGGGCTCAATTCTGGACCTTGTGATTTCCAAATCAGACCAGATTACCACTGCTCCACCCATCCTTGTGGACTGGTCTGACCATTTCCTCATTCCCTTCTGTTTTCACCTCTCTCACATTTTAACTCTTGCCCAACCCAAAAGAGCCTCTACGTGGTTCCGCAACACAAAAAACATTGATCTTGAGACTCTATGTGATTCTGCTATGCAGTCTCTTCCTAGTCTAGACCCCAATACGGATGTCAACGATCTCACTCCCCTTTGCCTCTCAATCATCGCAGTCTAAATCGACAAGGTTGCTCCAATCCAAAGCAAAAGGAAAAGACCCACCCCATCAGCTCCTTGGTTCAACAAAGCTCTTTATGACGAAAGGAAAAACCTCAGAATCTTAGAGAAGCACTGGAGACATTCTCCATTCAACCCCAACCTCTCTCTTTTACGTTCAGCAAGATCCATATACCACAAACACATCTTCCAGGAAAAAACATCACACTTCAGATCTCTCCTCGATTCAGCTAAAAACAGACCCAAAAAACTTTTCAACCGCATCAAAAACGCAAATTGTTCTCCCCAAACCATCAAGCCTGAGGATGCATCAAAGAAAGCAACTGAGTTCGCCATATTCTTCGACCAAAAGGTAACATCTCTGGTGGAACAGGTCACCCACCCCACCCCCATCGAGGAGCGAAAATCCTTAGTCACTTGGCAGAACTTTACCGCCATCTCAGAGGTTGATCTCAAATGCATCCGTGAAACCAAACCCTCCAACCATTCCTCCGACCCCATTCGCAGTGGCATCGCCATTGATTTCTATACTATAGGTCTCTCCTACTGGACCAGGCTAGTCAATCTCTTCCTCAGTCAAGGATCCCTCCCAAGTGTCCTCAAAACAGGACAGGTTACCCCCTTCTAAAAAAAACCTCTGCAGATGCAAATGACCTCAATAACTTCTGCCCCATCACCAATCCCCCTTTTCTTTCAAAGATCACAGAAGAATGTGTTGCAAAACAACAGTCCCAACACATTATGGACAATAATCTCCTCGACATGTTCCAGTCGGGCTTTATTCAAAACTGCAGCATTGAAACAACCCTGCTACAAGTGATCGATGATGCGCTGCATATTCTCGATTCAGGGTGTAGGAAGGTGGATACCTGACTATGGTTACCCCAGATTTTTTACCTTGTGTTTAGCTGGTTTTCGACTTAGTTGGCCTGGTTCCCTGCTAATCAGGGCCCCAGGCTATCTGCTCTCTCTGTAAAATGGATTCCATGTACCCTAGGTGTATAACTAAACTGGCTTGGGTCACCTTATCAGCCCCTGTACAGAGCACTATAGGTGCCCAGGGCATAGGTGCATCCAAGGCCTACCAGGGGCTGCAGCATATCTTTTGCCACCCCTGGCTGGCTATCCAAAATTGACACAACTGGCTGATCACTCAGCTGGGGCAATTTGGTGTAATCACCCCTTGCTTAGATATAGTATACCTATATCTAAACCTATATCTTGACACATATATGCCTATAAGTCACTCCTATGGCATGCCTTAACAATCCTGGAGTTAGAGTGCTTGGTTTTATGTGAGATGGTGCTCTAGCATGAGCTGAGCCTGTCTGCAGCTGTCGGGAACAACTCCCTAAGCTGTTCCGGGATAATGCCATACCATATACTATTAAGTGCATTATAATCCATCGCGGTTATATGTTAACTTTGGTTTGGCTTTATCAAAACATGTCATGTAAGGTGTCATACGATTTGAAATACTATCCCCTCGACAGCCCTGTCGATGGGGATAGCATTCCACCCCTCTAGAGGGAGAAGACATGTTACTTTGCTAAAACGCGGTTGATTTTAAAAGAGCCTTAGCATCACAAAATGGACGCTTCTGCCACAGACACGAGTCTGACCTCCTGCTGCTGACCGAAACTCAGCCGAGGAGGCCTGGACAAAGGCTTTCCTGTCGCGGCGAGGTGTCAAACCACCCCAGACAGGAGATAGTGGATTGTAGCAGGGAGGTTTGAAAGAAACCAGACAGTGCCTGGGGAGCACAAGGCTTCCCCTTGCATAATCCGGTCAAACCGATTCTGGGGCACACCAGCCCCAGTCCCAGCGTGACCCTGGACAAAGGGAAAGGGGTGTAACCACCCCCTTCCTGGGTCCCACCCATAGGAGGGGACCTAGCAGGTAATCCAGCCCCCTAGATTGGTATAAGAATGGGAGCAGTGCCAACGCACTCAGATTATCCTGACTGTAGGAAGGTGGCTACCTGACTATGGTTACCCCAGATTTTTTGCCTTGTGTTTAGCTGGTTTTTGACTTAGTTGGCCTGGTTCCCTGCTAATCAGGGCCCCAGGATATCTGCTCTCTCTGTAAAATGGATTCCATGTACCTTAGGTGCACAACTAGATTGGCTTGGGTCAGCTTATCAGCCCCTGTACAGAGCACTATAGGTGCCCAGGGCATAGGTGCATCCAAGGTCTACCAGGGGCTGCAGCATATCTTTTGCCACCCCTGGCTGGCTATCTAAAATTGACACAACTGGCTGATCACTCAGCTGGGGCAAGGTGGTGTAATCACCCCTTGCTTAGATATAGTATGCCTATATCTAAACCTATCTGGACACATATATACCTATCAGTCACTCCTATGGCAGGCCTTAACAATCCTGGAGGCAGAGTGCTTTGTTTTATGTGAGATGGTGCTCTAGCATCAGCTGAGCCTGTCTGCAGCTGTCGGGACAATTCCCTAAGCTGTTCCAGGATAATGCCATACCATATACTATTAAGTGCATTATAATCCTCGCGGTTATATGTCAACTTTGGTTTGGCTTTATCAAAACATGTCGTGTAAGGTGTCATACGATTTGGAATACTACCCCCTCGCCAGTCCTGGTGACGGGGGTAGCATTCCACCCCTCTAGAGGGAGACGACATGTTACTTTACTAAAACGCGGTTGATTTTAAAAGAGCCTCAGATCCACAAAATGGATGCTTCTGCCACACACACAAGTCTGACCTCCTGCTGCCGACCGAAACTCAGCACAGGAGGCCTGGACAAAGGCTTTCCTGTCACCGGGAGGTGTCACACCACCCCGGACAGGAGATAGTGGATTGTAGCAGGGAGGTTTGAAAGAAACCCCCTTTTCTGAATCGTTTTTGGCCACTATAGGTGTGGCAGGGTATACTCAGACATGAGTCCCTTTCTCACTGCACCATCAGGATTCAAGCAAGCCGGGCCGAAGACGGCTGAAATGCCAGAAACCAGTCCCCGGTAGCTTGTCTCCTTTCTGGTGAAGAATTGGCTTGGTAGTTTAGTCTGCCCTGTTCCCATGATGCACTGGGCCAGGGACAGACTGATTTGCATATAGCCAGGTTCTGAGCTGGGATGATGCAGTGAGATAAATAACGGTGATGGATCAAGCTCTGATCTTTGGACTGGGTAAGAGTGGTCTGCTTAATTCAGACACTCTGTTCATCACCACCCCCTTTTCTGAATCGTAGATGCCACTGGTGGCAGCAATATTCCTAGAGAGAAAGACAGGGGCTATGACAATAGAAACCTGACAAAAATTGTGCCCCCCTACACAGAAGGGGATGACATCCACACGTGGATAACTGCTCTTGAGAGAGCCTGCATGGTACAGCAGGTTCCTGAGGAACAGTGGGCAGCAATCTTATGGTACTCCTTTTCAGAGAAAGGGAGAGACAAGCTTCTCACTGTCAGACATGAGGATGCTAAAAACTATAAAGTTCTGAAGAGTGCTCTAATAGATGGGTTTGGCTTAACCACTGAACAGTACAGGTTGAAGTTCAGAGACACCCAGAAGGCACAGACACAGGACTGGACTGATTTTGTAGATTGTGCTACTAAGGCTTTGGAGGGTTGGCTACATGGCAGCAAAGTACATGACTTCACAGGATTGTATAATTTGATTATGAGGGAGCCGATCCTAAGTAATTGTCAGAACCAGCTCTTATACCAGCACCTGGTGGACTCAGATTTGACCTCTCCCTAAGAATTGGGAAAGAGGGCAGATAAATGGGTCAGAACCAGGATTAGGCCTAAGAATCAGGACCATAACCAGAAGAAGGAGTCTACCAAGCCTCAAGATAAGGGTGGGAATAAAAGTAAAGAAAAGACTTCCCCAGGGCCCCAAAACTCCAAGGATGGGGGTGGGTCCCAAGACACTTCATTTACCCAGAAAAAGCCATACTGTCATGTCTGTAAACAGACTGGCCATAGGAAATCAGACAGCTGTTGTCCAAAGAATGGCAATAAAGAGAATACACCTCAAAAGCCAGCTCCAACACCTCCTGTTACTGTCAGCAGTAGTCCCCCAGGAAGTGGGAGCACACCCAGGAATCTGGGTGGGTTTTGTTTTGGAGCACAGGTGGACCCTGGCCTATCCAGGTCCCCATCCCCAAATGATCTTGTTTATGAGACTGGCATGGGGTGTGCCAACTTCTCTGATTGCCCAAATACCTTGAGCAAATATAGACAAGAACCCATCATCAATGGTTTGAAAGTTGAAGCCTTTAGAGACACAGGGGCTAGCATCACTATGGTGGCTGACTGTATAGTCCCCTCTAAGCAACTTTTACCAGGTGCCACATACCAGGTAACAAACATTGATGGAATTCAAGCAAATCATCCTATGGCAGTAGTAAGTCTCAGCTGGGGAGGTGTCACTGGCCCAAAGAGAGTGGCAGTGTCACCAAACTTGCCTGTAGACTGCCTACTATGTAACGATTTGGAAATCTCAGCCTGGGCTGAGGTTGAACAGGAAACCCATTCTAGGATGGTAAATGCCAATGGAAAGGTTAGTGGGGCTGTACTGGCTACAGCCCCAACCAATGTTCCCTCTAATTTTTTTCTTCTGTGTGCGGCAGTTTAGGGTCTCTGTGCGCTGCAGCCATGGCTATGTGCGCCAGAAACCAGACTGCGCGTGTGTGCAGCGCCAAATATCCCTCCAAACTTTTGTTGAAAATACTGTGCTTTTCAACACCAACGGCGCCACATTAAGGGTCTTAAGGCAGATTTGCAATTTGGATACACAGAGGCTTATGCTTGTTTAAATCCGCTGAGTGACGTTAACCATGGTTATGGAATGAGGATATGTCATCTAGAAGTGCGTTCACACTTTGGTTTTCTTTCGAGGCAGCTATCATTTTGCCCGGCTGTTGCTCTGCTGCTTTTATACGTCAGTGTGGTTACGTCTTTCTGGGTCCCTTGATTTCTGGGCGTGCACCGGCGCTGAAATGTTGCTCATGCACATTCGGTATAGCTGCGGTTTCTCTCCGTTGTCGCCTCCTATGGCCTGCCAGCTGCTGTGAGGCATACTGTGGGAGGGGTGGCACCATGCCACCAGAGCTCAGCTACTACCGAAAACGGCGCAGTTCCTCTTCGTCCCACCTTCACCCTCGGTTCTTTTTTTGGCACTTATTCCCTAATCGGCCTGCCTCCGCCCTGGCTTCTGTCTCATTGTCACCTGTCCCACAATTCTCTCTGATGCCCAACCTCTTCTGGTGTGCTAATAATAATAGCAGGAACAATAATGTGTTTTTGTATAGCCCTTTATATACCACGCCTCATTTATAAGGACTGGAAATAGCAAGCAATATTATGCAATCATATAAACTCCAAATGCACGTGGATGTGGGCAGTGAGCATTTTATTAACTTCGGGGTGATGCATGGCTACACTGTTCCAGGCCCTCCGTGCCCCATCATCACAGCTATTCCAAGATATCAGCATACTCTTTCTTTCACATAAAGAAAACTTTGACATTCTAAAAGTATTACTTTTTGTACGTGTGCAAATTTCTGAATATTAAAACAGATATTATATACAGTATTTTATATCAGAGAGACCCCCCTGGGGCCAAATTCTGAAACATTTTCAGGCCCACAGGAGTACAGGGGACGCATTGACTCCCGCAAGACTCCAGCAGGATGGGAAAAACATTATAAAACAAGAATTTGCAGTGCAATAGGTCACACATTTACGACGAGTTTGAGCTACTGGTATTGTAAAGGACAATGCCTTTTATTTATGTGTTGACTTTTTCTTCAGGCATTTGCCAGTTGTCTGGTGCTCATTGGATGCTGGGCGGGAGGTGTGTATTCAAGCTGGTTTGCTAATAAGAAAGATAACACGGGCATCTGGGTACTGGAAGGTGTCCCGCTAATTGCACAGTGTGTGATATGGCTTCTGTCTCAGTGATCGCGGCGTGGCTATGGCTACCTGTGAGTGGGGGAACTCACTGTCCATCCTTAAAAACACTGGAGGCAGGCTGGGGCCACCGGGCGGTAAACTCCTATTCCAGTGGCCCACTGTGGTTCGTGCCCTGATCTTGCCAGTGCCTGCAGCCTCCTGGGTGGCCTTGGCAGAGTCTGTATCGCTGCCGCCAATGGCAATGGAGAGGGATAACCACCGCAATCGGACTCCCATCTGCAGCTGAAATATGTTAAATTTACCAGCCTGTGTCTCGCACCGTGCGATCAGGTGCTAGCTGGTAGTAATGCTCAGAAGGTGTAATAGGTGGCCGGACCGGCGCCGTGTGAGGTATCTAACTGCATGTTTCATGTTGTAGGGCCTCTCTGACATCGGTTCCCTCTTGGGCCGGGTCACTCACATGACATCAGAGAGAGGCCCAGACCCTATGTTTTCCTGATTTTTATGGGAAGGAGGGGCCCACGACAAAGGCTGGCAACCTGTGTTTGGCAAAGGCTGGTAGCAAAAGCCTCCAAACAACAGTACAACCAAAAAAAACAGCCCCTAGGCAATGTACAGAGTCTTGATTTAATATATTGCAAATGAGGTTTCTGATATTGGTATGACTCCAAGTGTATGACTTAGACATGAGTAGCAGGCAGTCTATGTAAGTAGGCGCTTGGGTACCCCACATTGGGGGGGTGAGGGGACTACGTGCTATACAAATACTACAGTGCAATGCGAAATCCCATATGCAAATGGCATAATTATTTTTAGAATTTAACATCTTCTGATTGCATGCTCTCAAAAGGCCTCCTCTGTATTCCTAAAACTATGCATCCCTATAGCTTTTACCGAGGGGCAGCGGTAGTCCGTCACGTCCTGCTGGCTGACACTGCCAGAGCGGGTAGTTTGGTTGTGAGGAACTTAGGCCGTCCAGAATCATGCTGCAGCTCGGTCTACAATGCTACTGTTTCCATATGACCAGCCTGTCCACCGGTGCTCTGCTTTATTTATGATCAGCGGCATTCAATTATAATTTCCGAGCCGGCCGAGGACAGCCAGCAACCTGGACCAAAGTCTAAGACCAAGGCAGATTTCCGCAGGGTGTGTGGCTTGCGGCCTGAGTACACAGCTGCATTGTTGCAGTGTGACTCGCTGACGGGCCAATCTGACTAAAGATCCATTAGTAGACAGTGTTTTACCAGTTGCCAGCCCTGAGTTTTTGTCATTGTTAACACAAATGTACGGAGAGGGCAGGGACTGAAATCTGAGGTCCTTGTGCTGGTGGTACCATCATCTTTGCCTGCAGTGTCGGCCCGGATCCAACAGCAACTCCAGAGCTGAGCCGGAGGTCACTGTCCGAACTGCCTGTAGCTCAGTGTCAGGCTGCCTGCAGCAGCTGATGTGATCTGGTGCCTGCTGCTGGGCAGGTAGGGGCACCGCTCACCGATTGGGGTCGGCCACCCAGCTCGGGTAATGATGTTTATTGGAATTGAGGCTCCTAAACTAGTCTTTACATAATGAAATACAGCCTGTTATCTGTGCGTGCCTCACTCAGCCTCACTCTCCTTTGTAATTTCTAATATTTTAATGTTTCCCGTGTCTTCATTGGTTGATTTTCCTCACGAGAAATTGTCAGTCATAGTCCTTGAAATGTCACTCATAATAGCAAATTATGAAACTGTCACACATGGGAATCTTAAACCTTGGCAGCTATGCCCCTCCCGCTCCGGCCTCTCTTCCCCTGCTCGATCCGCCACCCTCTTCCTCTCCGAGCCCCTGTCTGACAGGCGCCTCCTCCCTTTCTCTTCAGCGTCTGTATTCATATTAATTGCAGCGCACTTGGGCTGCAATTAATCTGAATACTACCTCAATGGCCCTCAATCAGCCCCGCATCTGTGCACTGTTAAGAAAAGAAAAAACAGTGTCAAACACCGCGTGTGCTAAAGCACACGTCGTGTTTGAAACTCAGTTTTTCTTTTCTTAACAGTGCACAGATGCGGGGCTGATTGAGGGCCATTGAGGTAGTATTCAGATTAATTGCAGCCCGTGTGCGCTGTAATTAATATGAATACTAACTCAATGGCCCTCAATCAGCCCCGCAGCGGTGCCCTGACAGGAAAGGAATCGTGCAAGTGCTAGGGCCATTTGCACGTTAACGCGAACTGAAAATGACGGGTTTTCGCGCCGCTCGCACGTTAATAGCGGCGGTGCGAACAGTCTCAGAATGTGCGCGCTAAATAATGAGCACTGCGCGCTTGGGGTGCCTTCAATGCGCGCGAGCGCAGGCGCGCAGGTTATTGGGAACAGTGGCCCCAACCCAAGATGTCCTTCCTGAAAAGGTTGGTAGTGCTGTGCAAGACTCAGCCCCATCGTTAGCAGAAGCTCTTCCTAAACAGAATAGCAAAGCTGTTATGATAACAGCAGAAACCCAAACTGAGTCTCCTCCTGAAAAGGTTGGTGGGGCTGTGATGGCCACAGCCCAAACTCAAACAGATATGTGTGTTGTGAAGCCTGAAATGATGGATCACTCCACCCAAACTGAGAGCATGGAGGAGGAAGAGAAATCTCCCCCTCACCAGACATTAGGACAGGATCAGCCTCCTCAGGGAACTGATCCTACCCCTGATGAAGGAACTGCCCCAGAGGTTGTTAGGCCTGGCCTGACAGAGCCTCTGATGGCAGTGGACCCTTCTCAGGTGGGACCCAGTCTGGAGCAGGTAACCTGCCCCTCTCTACCTTGCCTTAGTCAGCCCAGGGCTGCAGAGGACAAGAAGGACAGTGAGACGCAGAGGGCCCCCTGTCAAATAAAGCACCCCCATCAACAGATTAGGGGCACCAAAACTAGTAGCTCTAGTAAGGTGAAAACTTTAAAAACTCCTGAGGGAGCCCCCTTAAAAATAGTTAGGGACCTCCCACGGATGGATTCTGTTGGGCACAGCTAAACCTGGGACCCAAAGGGCCCAAACCTGAACTGTCCCTACAGCAAGCCAAACAGAGGGACCCAGCCTCCAGCTTTAGGTAGGCAGAGGTTGACCCTGAGAGCACAGTGCAACTCAGTTGAAGAAAGAAAGGCCCACATGGTGGAAGATAATTGGAGGAAGCTGAGCCCTAAATTAGCGGAGCCTGACTTCAATACTCCATATCCAAACCAGCCTTTAACTTTGCATAAACACACCCAAGGTAGTGATTCCCTATGGTGGAGACCCTCTAATACCCCAAGGGTGAGGGGCTGCTTAGTGGACCATGATACAGGGGGTACCCATGCTAGTGCAGGTACTTCCTTATATGGCCACTCAGGCAATACAGGCTTACCTGGACAAGGATAGCCTTATCTCCTTTCGTTTGGGGGGGGGTTGTGTAGGAAGGTGGCTACCTGACTATGGTTACCCCAGATTTTTTGCCTTGTGTTTAGCTGGTTTTCGACTTAGTTGGCCTGGTTCCCTGCTAATCAGGGCCCCAGGCTATCTACTCTCTCTGTAAAATGGATTCCATGCACCCTAGGTGCATAACTAGATTGGCTTGAGTGGGCTTATCAGCCCCTGTACAGAGCACTATAGGTGCCCAGGGCATAGGTGCATCCAAGGTCTACCAGGGGCTGCAGCATATCTTTTGCCACCCCTGGCTGGCTATCTAAAATTGATACAACTGGCTGATCACTCAGCTGGGGCAAGGTGGTGTAATCACCCCTTGCTTAGATATAGTATGCCTATATCTAAACCTATCTGGACACATATATACCTATCAGTCACTTCTATGGCAGGCCTTAACAATCCTGGAGGCAGAGTGCTTGGTTTTATGTGAGATGGTGCTCTAGCATGAGCTGAGCCTGTCTGTAGCTGTCGGGACCAATTCCCTAAGCTGTTCCGGGATAATGCCATACTATATACTATCAAGTGCATCATAATCCTCGCGGTTATATGTCAACTTTGGTTTGGCTTTATCAAAACATGTCGTGTAAGGTGTCATACGATTTGGAATACTACCCCCTCACCAGTCCTGGCGACGGGGGTAGCATTCCACCCCTCTAGAGGGGGACGACATGTTACATTGCTAAAACGCGGTTGATTTTAAAAGAGCCTCAGATCCACAAAATGGATGCTTCTGCTACAGACACAAGTCTGACCTCCTACTGCCGACCAAAACTCAGCACAGGAGGCCTGGACAAAGGCTTTCCTGTCACAGGGAGGTGTCACACCATCCCAGACAGGAGATAGTGGATTGTAGCAGGGAGGTTTGAAAGAAACCAGACACTGCCTGGGGAGCACAAGGCTGCCCTTGTATAATCCGGCCAAACCGGTTCTGGGGCACACCAGCCCCAGTCCCAGCACGGCCTGGATCAAAGGGAAAGGGGTGTATCCACCCTCTTCCTGGGTCCCACCCAAAGGAGGAGACCTAGCAGGTAATCCAGCCCCCAAGATTGGTATAAGAATGGGAGCAGTGCCAACGCACTCAGATTATCCTGATGAAACATAAGAAACAAAACTCTAAACCCTTCGACATCCTACTCGACGTAGAAGACTGAAGAATCTCCCTTGTGGTCAAGGAGTGACCACCCTGTGCAAACAGGCACCATCCAGCACCTCAACGTCTGCTTTGTTGCAGTTCCTGCCGGAACTCGAGCAACAGAGATCGACGAGATCAAGCTTGCCTGCCTTCTTACAGCCCGATCCACAGTCCCTGCAGAGCTGAGACCCGTGGAGGCGACCGGAAGTGTGGGGCACGCCATCTTGAAAAGACCATGAGACGCTGACCGTGCAGCCCACGAGTGACCCTTGAAGCTGTACACCGGGGTTTGAGAAGCCCTAGCTCTGAGCCACTTTTGCACCGAAGCTCACCTCTCCACACTTGACGAGTGCTGCGTGGGGCCCTTCTGCTTTCTTTGGCTCAATGCGTTGGCCCGGTCACTTGCCAGCTGGCTTGTGGCCCCTGTGCCGGCGAAAATCTAAAACCGACTTGCGATTCTGGTTGCTCCAGACTTGCACCAGCTCCTCTGAAAAGGAACCCCCGCTCTGACCCTGCTGGTCCGAGTGAGAAGCAATCTTCAATTCCTGCGTGGATTGCTCTTGCCAAGTGTTGTTGACTCCGATCTTGAAGCCGACAGTGCCGACGGTGAGAGCCTGCATGGGACAGCCAGTGATCCGCTCCTGGACGTCGCAGATGCCCCAGAGCCCACGTGGCAGCGGAGAGAAGCTCCTCGACAACCACCTGATTGCGCCCGACATTGCCTGGTTCCATCCTGGTTCCACCCTGGTCACTGCTGAGTGACATAGACTCTGTCCCCTCTGCTTTCAGGTACTTTTCTACTCTGATCCACCCTTGGGTCACACCGGACACTTCTCCTTCACATCGCCTGCAGCATCTTCAGCTCCAAGCACCAGGAACCTGCGTGACAAAACCCGACGCCACTTCAACCTATGCACCCGCTTCCTGTGGGTGAGGTAACATTGCAACGCCGGTGTTCCCACACTGGTATACACCTCTAGGGCCTGTGTCTAAAGTTTTGTCCTTCTAGGTTCAGCGGAAGTGTCCTTAAACTCTATTTGTGTAACTTTTACGCACCATTGACTTAACATTGGTGCATGCGTGTGCTTTAAGCGCTGCACCCGAATCCCGCTGGCTTTTCCCGACTTCAGCATTGCTTGTCCCGACTGCTCCCAGCGATTCCCTAGGCCCTAGGCCTAACCACTGTTCGATTGGTATCTCTTATACCACTTTTTTAATATATGGTTTGAGTGGCCACCCGCCCTCATCCATAATTGTGCAACTTTGTATGTTATACTGTGCTTTTGATTTAACGCTTGTGCCCCATTGCTCATAAAGAGTACTGGGGATTATTTTTAGTAATAAACACATAGATTTTTTAATATATACTTGTGTGGTGTCCTTTCATTTGATATTACAGGATTGTGATTGGTAAAACAGCTCGCTTAACACAACCTCTTGAGTTTAGCCTTTAAGGCTGCTTAGTCTATGCTACCATTAAGATAGCTCGTCTATACGGTTGACTTACAACCAGACACCATAAGGGATTGTTTGGACTGATACAAGGTGGTTCCAGAATTGGAAACATCATATATCAGGCCAACTTCTCAAACTGACTGAAACTTATGAAACGAAACTCTGGACCCTTCGACATCCTACTCGACGTAGAAGACTGAAGAATCTCCCTTGTGGTCAAGGAGTGACCACCCTGTGCAAACAGGCACCATCCAGCACCTCGACGTTTGCTTTGTTGCAGTTCCCGCCGGAACTCGAGCGACAGAGTTCGACAAGACCAAGCGTGCCTGCCTTCTAACAGCCCGATCCACAGTCCCTGCAGAGCTGAGACCCGTGGAGGCATGGGGCTCGCCATCTTGGAAAGACCACGAGACGCTGACTGTGCAGCCCACAAGTGACCCTCGAAGCTGTACATTGGGGTTTGAGAAGCCCCAGCCCTGAGCCTCTCTTGCACCGAAGCTCACCCCTCTACACTCACCGAGTACTGCGTGGGGCCCTTCTGCATCTTTTGGCTCAACGATTTGGCCCGGTCCCTTGCCCGTTGGCTTGTGGCCCCTGTGCCGACTAACCTTGACATCTAACTTGCGAATCTGGTTGCTCCAGACTTGCACTTGCTCCTCTGAAAAGGAGCACCCGCTCTGACTCTCCTGATCCGAGTAGTAAGCCATCTTCGAGTCCTGCATGGGTTGCGCTTGCCAAGGGTTGTTTGCTCCAATCCGGAAGCCGACACCCCCGCCAGCGAGAGCCTTTGTGGGACAGCTTGTGATCCACTTCTGGACATCCTCGGTGCCCCAGAGTCCACGTGGCAGCGGAGAGAAGCTTCCCAACAGTGACCTGAAAGCACCCGACATTGCCTGGTTCCGTCCTGGTTCCACCCTGGTCACTCCTGAGTGACCCAGACTCTGTCCCCTCTGCTTTCAGTTTATCTTTAACTCTGATACACCCTTGGATCACACCGGACACTTCTCGACTCGACGCCTGCAGCATCTTCAGCTCCAAGCACCATCAACCAGCGTGACAAAACCCGACACTACTTCGCACCTGTGCACTCGCTTCCTGTGGGTGAGGTAACTCAGCAACGCCGGTGTTCCTTCACTGGTACACACCTCTAGTGTATGTGTCTAAAGTTTCATCTTGCTAGGTTAAGCGGAAATCTCCTTTAACTATAACTTTATAACTTTTACGCACCATTGCATTGCATTGGTGCATGTGTGTGCTTTAAGCGCTGCACCCGAATCCTGAGGGCTTTTCCCGACTTCAGCATTGCTAGTCCCGACTGCTCCCAGTGATTCCCTAGGCCCTAGGCCTAACCACTGTTTGATTGGTATCTCTTATAACACTTTTTTAATATATGGTTTGCGTGGCCCCCCGGCCTCATCCATAATTGTGCAACTTTCATATGTTTAACTGTGCTTTTGTTTAAACGCTTGTGCCTCTGCACTCATAAAGAGTACAGAGGATTATTCTAGTAATAAATACATATATTTTATAATATATAACTTGTGTGGTGTCCTTTCATTTGCTATTACAGGATTGTGATTGGTAAAACAGCTCGCTTAACACGACTTCTTGAGTTAAGCCTTTAAGGCTGCTTAGTCCATGCTACCATTAAGGTAGCTTGTCTATAAGGTTGACTTACAACCAGACACCATAAGGGATTGTTTGGACTGATACAAGGTGGTTCCAGAATTGGAAACATCATATATCAGGCCAACTTCTCACACAGGGGAATCGTGCCTTCTGATTCTTCTTGACCTCTCTGCAGCTTTTGACACTGTTAATCACACCACCCTCCTTAACATTCTTCAACAGAGAATAGGCGTGGAAGGCACAGTACTCACATGATTTACCTCTTTCCTCACAAACAGATCCCAAATGATCAAGATTGCAAATAGTCTCTCGTCTCCACTGGTGGTTGGTCAAGGCTCCCTCAAGGCTCTATCCTTGCTCCCACTCTGTTCAATCTCTATCTGGAACCATTAGGGAACTTTCTAAGCAAATCTGGAATCCTCTACCATCTCTACGCGGATGACACCCAAATCTACCTCAAGGTGTCTTCCCCTCATGATCTCTCACTACTCAGCTCTACTCTCAACACTATTCACAACTGGATGCTAGTTCACCAACTCATTCTCAATCCCTCCAAAACGTAATTCCTCCTCATATCTAGCTCTCTCTCTCCGCCTCCAGTTCAAGCCTGGATGGATCAATCAAATCTACTCAACAGTAAACCCATCATTGTGGACTGCGCTAAATCCTTAGGTGTCATACTTGACAAAAGACTCAACCTAATCTCACACATCAACTCCATGGCCAAGAGCGCACGTTATCAACTGCGACTCTTATGGGGGATTTGTCGGTTCTTCCCGTAGAATGACCTAAAAACCTTGGTCCTATCGCTAGTTCTCTCTAGACTTGACTATTGTAATTCTCTTCTGACAGGCCTTCCCAAATCTCACCTCTCCCCCCTCAAATCCGTCCTCCATTCAGCAGCTCGCTTCATTTCAGGGTCCAAACTAAGTGACCACATCACTCCTATCCTGTCTTCTCTCCGATGGCTTCTCATTGAGGCTAGAGCTATCTACAAAACAGCGTGCATCACCCACAAAGCTTTGCACTCTTCCTCCCCTCGCTATCTGGCGAATAAACTCAAACTGTCTGGAGGCTCAAAACCTTCTCGGAATGCGGAAAAGTTCCTTCTTGAACCCCCCTCCTTCAAACTAGAAAAACTGTTGGCACAATCGTTCTCAGGTAATGCGGTGAGAACCTGGAACTCGCTTCCTCCTTCGCTCCGTGCCATCACCTCCATCCAGATCTTCAAAGCGGACCTCAAATCTCTTTTATTCCAAAGACACTTTCAGAACTAATTCCCTCCTTCTCAGACCCTGCCAGAAAGTTCTTTAGTCTTTGTAAATTTGTCACATATGTTTATATTTTTGCTGTACATCCTGTGCTTGCTGTGTTTGAAATTGTTTTCCTTTTGTCTCCGTTGTTTTGATTCTATTGCCTGCTATTGTTCGCCAGGAAGTTCTTTAGTCATTGTAAAATTTGTCATATTTCTTCTTACTTTTGATTGTACACTCTGTTCATGCTATTTTCTTTTGCTCAATGCCTGCAACAGTTCTCTCATGTAACGTAACTGGTTCTATTGTACAGTGCTCTGACACCTTCGGGTAAAGTCCGCGCTTTATAAAAATGCATTAAATAAATAAATAAACATTTCAGTTCAGTTTTCGGAAAAGCGCCACCTAGCGGTAACTTTGAGGTCTCTGCGCTATACAAAGAAATGATAATGCAACACTGCGCCTTAGCTCACTCCTGCTCCAAAAACATGCATTTATGTGCTGCGTGCAAGAACTGTACAGTTATACTGACAGTGGATTTTTTTTTCTTTTGTGCTCTTGAGATAGGTTAAAGCTAAAGTGCAGTTTTAAATACCAGTTTTAAATAACATCCTTTCTTCTTCACTAAAGTCTGGGATTGCTCCCTGCTGTGATCAAACTGGACCTATTGTCTCTGAAAAGTATCGCTGAGTGGCATCGTGGCTGTAATGCCAAGTTCCGATTCCAGTTAACGCTGTTGGGTGTTTCCAGGAGAATTTGCATGCGCACTATTTCTGCCTATATCGTATTTGGGGTGAAAAGTGGCCATCCTAATAAAAGGCTACAGACTGCTGTATACTTTAAAGTAGGGAATGTATATTTTCTACTGCCTACTGCCATAAAAGGGGAAGTCCTTGCTACGGCCCATCCCCCGGATTTGTTTTTATCGCCGCGGGCTGCTTCCAGTTAGAAAGACAGTGTGTGTGCCTCAGAGGAAATAGCACCGCTCAGAAGGCGGAAGGAAGGAGAGAAGGAGTGAGTGAGACTAGAGACAAGTAACGAGCGAGCGCCCGGCCTCCCTCCCCTGCACATCTGGAGACTCTCGGTCTCCTCGGCGCCTCAACCTTCTTTCTTGTCGCGAGCCGGTATCTCTTCGTGGGCCCTCAGTCGTCTTCCCTGCCGGCTTGTGTACGTCCCTCTTTCACGGACTGCTCTGGTATCCCGTCTCGCTTCTCCTCCGAGATGGGGGGTGGCTGCTGCTGGCCGCTGCTGAGAGCCCTGCTGCTGATGGCCGCCCTCAAGGGCCAGGGGTGGCCCCTGCTAGCCGAGGAGCCCTCGTGCCAAGGTGCCTTCGACCTCTACTTCGTGCTCGACAAGTAAGTATAGGCTGCACTTCAGGCACTGGAAAGGGAGCCTTTTTCATCTACGAGAGTTCGATTTTCAGAGCACCGTAATGAAATGCAAGGATTTGTAAGAGTGGCAAGTAGAAAAATAGGTGCAAATAGAACCAATATCCGTGTTTCAGGCTGCTTGCTAGTCGGGAGGGAGGCTATGGATTCCTATTTCTCCCACTGAATATGCCATGAGGAGCGTGAGAGGCAAAAAGAGACAATTGAGTACGGCGATACACTTTTGGGGCGAGGTGGACTTATGAACAAAAATAAGACACTAGCTAGCGATTGCGAAAATTCATAATAAACCGGGACACAAATTTTGAAAAGGACAGAGTTTAAATTGTAATACCCCAATTGTTTAAGCTTTTTGGCTCTCCTGCCATTTAAAGCACAATTGTACTGGAATACCGTGGGAGATATGACTGATTATTATGGAATTAAGTGTATTATTGAGTGTATATCGCTTAGTGGAGACTAATAAAATGATAATATGGCGCCCTGCTGACTAATTGGAGGCGAGCATGGAGAGTATTTTCTCGTTGTTTATGTGTTTACTATTTGATCCCGCTTCACTGTCTATGATTGTGTTATAATAACGGAATCACAGCTCGCGAGCAAAGCGCTGGTCAAAACTAGCAGTCCTGGTTTCTTTCTTTCTCTTGTCAGAGTGATGGGTTGAAGTGTGGACTTTACTTGCTGAAGGTAGGGGCGTAGCTGCCACTGCGGTACATGCGGACTCCCAACCATTCAAGGGGGCCCATTCAGCCCAAGGCCAATGAATATCGGTGAGATATGAATGACTGGGCGGGGGATGAGAGACGGGCTCCTCATCACATTATCAGGGGTGCCACATCATTTTGTGTTAGCCACTGGCTGAAGGAGGACCTCTTCTATCACTTTTGACATAGTGAAAGGTTTTCCTTGTATTTTGCCTTCCTGTTAGCGTTGCTTAAACATATGATAGTTCTTCTCTGAGAGAATTAATCAGGCACATCCTTGATGCAAGCAACTACCAGTGAATCCTCCCGTGTTTGAAAATAAACATTTTAGATGCAGAACCTGAAGCAGAAAATTACACTGTTGCACATTATACTTTATTGTTGTTAAACCTTCTCTTTTACTTAAGAAAAGTATATTTTAGAATGAATGCGTTTTAGTTTCTTACAATGCACTTTATATTTAAAATGTAACTTATGATAATATACATTGTTGCATAAAGAGATTTTAAATATTAGCACTTTATCCCCAGTGGCGGCTGGTGACATTTGAAAGTGGTATGGCGTAAATGTTGGGTATGAGTCCCAAACATTTACGTCATACCACTTTCAAATGACTATGTAGCGTACGACTACTATGTAGCGAGTGAAGTGAAGAAGCTTAATGGACAAACGTGGGATCCAGAGTGGTTCCTCCTGACCAAGAAAAATATTGAAAAAAGATTTACAAATGGTGCATTTGAAAGCAAATGAATTTAGTGAGAAAGCAACGTTTATAAAGCAGTGGGAACGTATAATGTTGAAAAAGTAAATATTAAAAACTGTCCTTTATCTTACTGCATTAATATGTTCAACAGTTACTTTAATGTGAAAATTATTCATCATGACAACTTCAGGCCCTTTAAAGTGTATGCTTTCCCAGTGTCTTGGCTGCATGGGGCATCAGCCTTAGAAGAAAATGCTCTAACCAGGCTTCGGGAAGCACCCACAGCTGCAGGCTGCAATCAGTCATATAGAAGTATATACTGACAGGGCTTTACATCAGATGAAAAAAGTGGGGGCTGTCTAAAAAGGAACATGTAAAATAAAGAGAAACCACCCCTGCCAGTGTAAACAACCTGGGTAGTGACCCATACGCCACTGCACAGTATTCATTTTAGTCGCTCATCCAAAGTGAGACATTCCATGACAACAATGAGAGTGGGCAAGGCTTAGCGCTGCATAGCGCGGGCCGCCATTATGGCGGTTGCGCCGGTCCCCGGTGACCTGGGGGAGGTGGGGGTGTCGCTGAGCCAGTCGATGACACATTTCCCCCACTTCCGCCACGCAGCCAAAGGGGGCATGTTATGGGCATGAACCGGAAGCACTTTAGTGCTTCCGGTTCTAACGATCCTGCAACGTAGGGGCAGACCTGTTTAGACCGACCTGCCCAGTGCCCCCCCTTTAAAAAGGGGGTACGGGGAGCGGGAACAATCTCGTGTTCCTTCGCTCCCCTGCAGGTGCGAAGTCCATATAACATTGTGACTGTCCAAACAGATTTGGTTATGTCACATCTCTACGTGCTATCATGACATGCGTCTCCGCAGCACATACAGAACAAAAAAAAGAAAAAAAAGATTGTAGAAAATACCAGTACACCAATTTGATTTAAAAATATAAGCAGCCTCTTCATTGGGAATAGAAATTTGCACCCTTGCAGCCCCGGGAAAGGAACAGACGAGGAGCGCTGTTTCGATTTGATTTAGAGTTCTCCTGTGAAACCTATTAATAATACGTTTTTTATGACTTTTGTCCACTCTGTGGATACTGTAGTTTGCTATTTGCCATCTTGTGAATTGCTTTAAAAGGCCTCTGAAAGCCCAGACATTAGCACCTATTGCACCTCCTTGTTTGTACCTGAAATATTAATGATATGACTGTCACTCATGGATGACACTAGGGTATACTGCCTGGCGATGAATGAGAGAGCTCCAGTAGCATGCACGTGCAAGCCTTATTGAGAACGAGTATGGCAGCAATTGATTTTATAAACCAAAGAGCAAAAAACATTAGGCATCTGTAGAAGCGTCTTTTAACCCCTTCGATGCTGATGACGAGCTCAGCTCGTCATCAGCCACGGGGGGCGTGTGCGGATGACGAGCTGAGCTCGTCATCTAACGCGGCTTTTAGAAAAAAGCCGCGTAGTGCGAAAATAACCGCCGCAGCGATGCGGTTAAATGTCCTGAAACGGCATTCATTAGGGGCACGACTTTCCAGCAGCAAGCAAAAGAAAGAAATGCATGGGTCATATCTGCACTGGATAGCTCAGTCTGGCGTGGTCTGTGAGTAAATATGAGATTAAAATATGCAGCAGCTCTGGGTAAAGCATGGGAAAACTGTGCTGGTACTTATCTAGATTTAGATCTCTGCATACCTAACATATAAAAGGCCCAACCCTGTGTGGCAGCACAATGTGCCAAATGAACACAACAGCTGACAATGCTTGCCCAAGTGATCATTGGTGAAACAGAGGACCTTGGGATGTTGGCCAGCGATTACAGGGGAGCCCTTTTCTAATATCTACACCCTTTGCCAACATTGACCCACGTCAGTTAGAGTGCTATAATAGAAGGATACCATGTGGCTATAAGGGAGTGTATTAAACAAACAGACAAGATGTATTATATAAAAACATACCAAAAATCAACTTACCTTAGCACCAGAGTCGATATTCTACACTCGAGGCCCGACTCTATCCACATCCCGTGAAGAGCTGAGCAGTTCATGCTGGGTGGGCAAGGTGAAAATAAAACCCCATGCAACTCAGCCAATATGAGCTTTTTATATTAGTAAACAGCATTAGAGCAGTGCAAGGATTGACAAGTGACCATAGCGCTCCATCTGAGAACGATGAGGCTGCGTTGCTTGTCCAGCTCCCTGGCAGATATGTCTAGAGGGAAACCATAAACTGCGCATGTCATGTTGGCCATAAGCAAAATACCGGCCAACCTGATATGACCAGTTCAGTGAAACAGTCCTAGCTGCCAGTCATCAATAAAGCCACTCCCACTACTGTTTGCCAGGAGAGGGCAAGTGTTGTAGCGCCACTTGGTCCATTTTCTTAACTAACCCGTTATTTCCTAGCACTACACTTCAGGTCCATTTAGTTGGTCCTATAATGGATCTTGCTTCGTGCCGAGAGGGCTCAGACATAGAGAATCCAATCCAGTTATCCAGTGAGGACCAGGAATTGGTTAACTGACGTACAAACTCGTATTTAGATTAATAAATTTAACTCTCAAAACTAAGCTATGCAAATGAAGTATTATCACCGGTAGACCAAATCTCCTGAAGATATTCAGTCGAACTAAGATCATGCAAACCAATAATTCAGTTAAAACTATGCAGAATTACAACATTAGTATCTGCTGTCCAGAGATCTCCCAAAATAACCAGTTGAAATGCACAATCAATTATTGGAGACAAATCATGGAAAGACAAAAACAGAATTTAGTTAAAGTTAGATTTTATCAAAATTATTAAAGGAGTGAATACATCAATCTCAGGCATTTAAGATTTAAGAGTGCAGGATCATCAAATCAATTTCTTTGACTGCCTATAAATACCAAAGATTCTAGAAAAGTTCAGGAACGGCCATGAACCGTATTTGCTCAAAGGTACTCTCTCATGGGGGAAAGATGTCGGGGAATAGCGCGCATAGCATATGCATCAGCCAAAAGAAAAACCAATAGAGTTTGCAAGGAAGTTCCAAAAAGTAGGAAGAAGCTAATAATGTGTCTCTGCCTCGCCTCTTTCCATCACATCAATGTATAATATAATCCTCAAGTTCTGAGGTGACACCTCCTGGGTCACCTCATCTGGTCAGACCACTCAGTCCATTGGTCAGTTTGTATTGGGTTATTGGCATGCAGCATAATAAAGACACATATTATAGCAAAAAGGTGGTAACTATCACGTAAGCTGTCAAACCATCTGGTATGTATAACTTCCAAGCAATATTCCTTTTGCAAAAGCACATGAGTGAGTTCAAGAGGACAGTTTCTTATGGCAGATGTTCCCAAAGTAGTGGCATTGATACAACTAATCCTCGTATGTAAATGGGCACTCTCGCAACGAGACATAGTTTCACTTCATATTGAACGTTTACGGAGCTTTTCCATGATAACAGACTCAAGCAAGTAAGGAAAACTTAGGCCTGAATTGATTTTGACTCATAAGACACAGAATGAAAAGTAATACAAATATAAACTTTATTCATAACCATGGGATTCTGTGTATTTCTTTCAACTTATTTGCACTCATAAAGCATTTTAGTTTAATTGCAATTAACATATGTAATTAGGACATATTACTGCATTTCCAAAATACGAACGTGTAAAATTATTTCAAAATATAAATTATTAATATAGTTTCTAGTAATTCACATTAGTACATTTATGACGATTATTCATTAAAAGTTTCAGAGCATTTGGTTTTTAGTATAGAAGTACTGCACCTTTCTCTCCTTTCTCACTTGATGCACAGTTTCACATATACAAAATATGGAGTTAAGAATGAGGCTCCTCAATGACACACATAATATCCTCTAGATTACATTAGTTTCATTAGTGCTTGATAAGTGTTTAGACCACAGGAATTTATCTCTTAATATTTTTTCTATTACGTTTTGAAAATATTCACCAATACTAGTTAAGGGAGTTCAAACTTTGTTATTCATTTGACCAAATCTCATCTAATTTACTCTAGTCAGCATGCTTTAACTATGAAGTAACCGAGTCTTCAAGATTTTGTCATGTTTTCTGTAACGTAAAGTTAGCACAATTGGTGCATGTTTTTCCTCTTTTATTTCAAATGTGTCATAATTGTTTTTTCTGCTTCATCAATCCCCCATTGGATGGTGAATTAAGCCAACCACCATCACCATATCTGATGTCGCATATTACAACTCTGTAGCCTTCATTCATTTTAGTCTAGATTGTTCTAAAGACTTCATTTCTTCATAGTACCCACTTTGTCTGTCTTCCAGTTCTCTTTCAGCTCTTTTCCTTTTTATTCCTCTATTTTTTTTCAGGGTTTTTAAACATCTATAGAACTTAAAGATGATAATCAAAGTCAATATACAGATAGGAATTGTCAAAATGGCTTCAAGATTTTTCCCGACAATCTACTTCCTAAATTTACAAACCATTCATCTATAGAGGGAAAATCCTTTCTCAATTGATTCCCAAGCACCATCAACTTTTAAGTCATTCAAGTCATTTTCAAGACCTGTGATGTTCTTAATGTATCAAATCCATACTTTTATCTGGTTCATAAGTGCAACAATGTTGTACCTTTAGCATTCGGCAGACTCCACTTTGTTTTGCAAGCAGGACATCTAAAGCAAGACAGTTTTGAAGAACCATGGATCTCATAGCAATCATTTCAGTATATATTGCTAGGAATACTCCAGCAGTGTCAGTTGACAGTTTGTCTACTACAATAGAGAGGTTTCGTATATTGTGAGAATTTAGTATCACCCCAACAGATGGCATTATGGCTCCAAAAATGTCCCCAACTATCTCTTCAATACTTGCACCTCTTTTAAGTCTTTGGTGTGTCACTTTGTTGGTTTCATCAGATTGACCCACATGATACATTTTCAGAAAGACTATTCCCATGTAACAAGATCCATACCATTATTTAGGCATCCTATATTAGGCATTTTTTCCCACAGATGTAATAGATTCCACATGTTAGATTGGGGGTCTCTAGTTGTCAGAGGTAGGTACCTTTGACCAAATAGGGACCCTTGTGTCTAGTCAGGGTAAGGGGGTACACTCCTAAAATAACCCCTGCTCACCCCCTTGGTAGGTTGGCACGAGCAGGCAGGCTTATCTCAGAGGCAGTATGTAAAGCATTTGTGAACACATACAGTAACCCAGCGACAACACTACAGATGGACACCACATATGTTGTAGTATGAAAATAAGTATTTTTAAATAGACTTAACACAAGACCACAAATGATAAAAATCCACAATACTGTACTTTAACAAAATGGTGGAAATAGCTTAGTTCTCTTTAGATGATAAGTGCGACACTTTATACTCAATGTACCTTTGGATGCGTAAAACTATACAACGAAAGTGTTGCAGGGAAGGTGTTGTGGCGGTTCCTTACACGCAAGAACGGTAATGCGTTGGTTCCCTACTGCTGCGTAGGGGACGGTGATGCATCGGTTCTTCTCGGCATGGGGAGGTGATGCATTGGTTTCTTACTATGCTTCTGTGGTGATGCGACCAGCAGCGCCGTGATGCGATGAAGATCCGGTGTAATGAAACAAAATGGCATCTTCTTCTTGATGCGACAAAGGTGCGTGCATGCCCGTCGGCTGTGCTGCTATTCGATTAATCTTCTGAGCCGCGACAGGCCCTGCGACACGCTTCTTTGGTGCTGCGACGGCATCTGCTGCGACACTTCTCCAGGAATGATGGGCGCCTCGGTGATGCAGTGCGACAACGGCAGCAGTGGCACACTTTCTCAGCGATGCGACGACAGCGGCTGCTGCAGCGACACGCTTCTCCGGTGATGCGACGGCGTCTGCTGCGAAGGCGACACTCTTCTCCGGTGGTGCAAGGCGCTTCAGGTGATGCAATGGCGGCAGCGGCAGTACGCTTCTCCGGTAATGCAACGGCGTCTCCTGCGACAGCGACACTCTTTTCCGGTGATGCGACGACAAAGGTTGTGGCTGCAGCGGTGACACGCTTCTTCGTCGCGCTTCCAGCTCCCAGCGACACGCAGTCTCTCAGAAGGCCCAGCTCAACAGCAGTCACTTCAATTCCCAGCAAGGGAAGGCAGGGGAGCTGGTTGGTGAAGTCTGTTGTCCCTGAGACTTCAGCAGGAGGCAACTGTGAGAAGTTGGCCCGATATGCAACGTTCGCTATTCTAGCGACCGCTATGTATCGTTCCAACGACCCTTATGGTGTTTGGTTGTAAGTCAACCTATAGACCAGCTATCCTAGTAGCGTGGATACGAGCAGTCTAAGGCTAAAGACTCGAGAGGGCGCGTTAAGCCAGCTGTTTACCACACATGTACCCCTTGAACACCCAGTGAAAGGACACCACACAAGTGTTATGAAAATAAACAGTATATTTATTAAGAATCACAACAGCCCTGTACTCTTTATGAGGACAGGGTACTAAGCACAAACCAAATCTCTTTAGCAAATACTTCAAGTGCACAGTTTAAAGACAAGTGTCCGAGGACACGGAAAGGTTAAGGCAAGTCGGAAGCGAGGGACTCGGGACCCTAGAGTAAGGAGGCTATGCAGGCACCGAAATGCCGAGTTACCTAGCCACGAGGGCTGCGGCTGCACAAGTCTTACAGGCGTCGGGGTCTTCGCTGACGAGCCAGGAGCCGGAAGAAAAGGAGTTGCTGGCCGGCGACCAGTGATGAATAGTTCGTAGAGATCCAAGCCTGGATCGGAGATTGATGAAACCTGAAAGCAGAGGGGACCAAGTTCGTACTACTAGCCAGTAGTCAGAGGGTACCAGGAAGGCACCAGTTGGCCGTCACCTCGACCAGGTGAGTGGGCGACGCTAGGCTCTGCAGTCTCACGGACCAGGGGGCGTTGTCGGCGACCACGGTGGAGGTGCGAGCTGTCCCACGACGGATGTCGCTGTCGGCGTCTTGAGTGGACCAGGAGGGTCCGGGGTGCTTCTCAAAAGATGGAAGCAAGGGCCAGTCTGGAGCAACCAGACCGGCAGTGTTGATTCTTGGTCGTCGTCACAGAAGGGCACAAGCCAGCGGCTAGTGACCAGACAACGTGCTGAGCAGCGAGCAGAAGGGCCCCACGCAGATCGTGGAGATACTGGGAGGCTGCACTTCGGTGCTAGAGCGGCTCAGGGTCGGGGCTTCTCGGACCCCAGAGCACTCACCAGAGAGTTATCTCGATGGTCGTGCTGGTTTTTAAGAGCGTGCAGGTTCTGATGATGGCCGGTCCCTCGAGGTCTCGTCGCACCCACAGATCACAGCTGAGCTGATGACGTGGGTAGAGGTCAGAGGTGCCAGGGAAGCCGGTTCTCGTCGAGCTGGGCCGTCGGATTCCTTGAGGAAGGACTTACAGCAAACCGCAGAGTTCTTAGATGGTGCCCGCTGATGCAGGGTGACTACTCCTTAGTCACAAGGGAGAAATCTTAAGAAGAGTCTTGAAGTCCTTTCGTAGAAAGTATTCTTGATTCAAAGATGATCTAATTTGGAAGGGTCCCCGCTCCGGCCTTTATCCTAAAGAAAGGGGTGGGTACATGACTAGGTCCTGCCCTAAGGGTGGGACCAGGAAGGGGGGTAGTTACACCCCTCTCCCCTGCCGGACTTTCCCCAGGCCAGGGTTGTCGCCCCTGGAACTGGTTCTAACCGGCAGATGCGTAGTGAGCACCGGGGTGCCACTCCGCAGTCACCTTCTCGCAAAAGCCCTACCTACCCAGAATACACAAACCCTGTCTGGGACGGTGCGAACACCGCCCTCGACAGGAAACCCTTTGTCCAAGTGCTCCTCGCTGGAAGGACTCCCAGCAGCAGGAGGTCAGACTTGTGTCTGTGGTGGCAGCATCCATTTTGTGGAACTGAGGCCTTCGTTAACTTTAACCGGGGTTCACAGTTACGTACATGTCGTGTCCCTCTAGAAGGGCGGAATGCTAACCTCGTCGCCAGAGTTGGTGAGAGGACAGCATCCCGATTCGTATGACACCTTACTCGACATGTCTTGATAACGCGACACCGAAGTTACCGATATGGTACGCGTTATCATGGAACAGCCATTGGGTCTTGATTCCGCAAGCTGCAACCGGGCTCGGCTCGGGCCAGAGCTTAGTTCACGCGAGCCCATGCACTCTGCCTTCAGGATTGTCAAGGCCTGCCATAGGAGTGACTGATAGGGACTCGGGTGTTCATTGGAGGGTTAGATATAGGGCTACTATATCTAAAGCAAAGGGTGATTACACGACTTTGCCCCAGCTGTCATGCAGCCAGTTGTGTCAAATTTAGGAGGCCAGTCAGGGGTGGCATAATACATGCTGCAGCCCCTGGCGGCCCTGGATACACCTATGCCCTGGGTTACAGGGTCTGATAAGGTGGCCCAGTACCAATTGGTATATGCACCTAGGGTACATCTTGTAATTTAGAAAGAGAACAGCCAGGCTGTGGGTCTGATTGGCAGGCCCACAGCCAGAGAAAGTCGTAAACCAGTGAAACAAAAGCGAAAAATCTGGGTGATCATGGGATTGCAGACCCTACTCTCCTACATGACCCCCCCCCCAAACGTCGGAACAACTAACTAACCTTGACCAGGTAAGTCTTCTTGTTCTAAGTGGAAATATCTGGAGAGCCCATCGGCATTGCCGTGATCAGTACCAGGTCTATGTTCCACTGTGAAGTCCATCCCCTGTAGGGAAATGGACCACCTAAGCAGTTTGGGGTTTTCACCCTTCATCTGATTTAGCCACAAGAGGGGCTTATGGTCGGTCTGAATCTTGAAGTGAGTGCCAAACAAGTATGGCCTCAGCTTCTTCAGGGCCCAAACCACAGCAAAGGCCTCCCTCTCAATAGCTGACCAATTCTTCTCTCTAGGGGTCAGCCGTCTACTTATAAAAGCAATGGGCTGGTCTTGACCATCAAAATTCAGTTGAGAAAGAACAGCTCCCACACCCAACTCAGAAGCATCTGTTTGGACAATGAATGGTTTGGAGTAGTCCGGACTCTTGAGGATAGGCGCCGTGCACATGGCCTGCTTTAGGTCATCGAAGGCTTTTTGACAGCTCGCTGTCCACTGAACCTTTTTTGGCATTTTCTTACTTGTCAGTTCATTTAATGGTGTCACAATGGACCCATAGTTCCTGACAAACTTCCTGTAGTATCCAGTCAGGCCCAAGAAAGCTCGAACCTGAGTCTGGGTGGTTGGAGGAGCCCAGTCCCTGATTGACTGTATCTTGCTCTCCAGTGGCTGAACCTGACCTCCACCGACAAGGTGGCCCAGGTACACAACCTGTGTCTGCCCTATCTGGCACTTGGTGGCCTTGATAGTGAGACCTGCTGTTTGCAGTGCCTCTAACGTCTTCCGCAGGTGGACCAGGTGATCCTCCCAGGTGGAGCTAAAGACAGCGATATCGTCAAGATACGCCGCACAGAAGTCATCCAGCCCAGTAAGGACATGATTCACCAACCGTTGGAAGGTGGCAGGTGCATTTTTCAGACCAAAGGGCATCACCACGAACTGATAATGCCCACCAGGGGTTGAAAATGCTGTTTTAGGTTTGGCGTCCTCAGCTAACCTGATTTGCCAATACCCAGCTGTCAGGTCAAACGTACTTAAGTAGTTGGCCGAAGCCAGCCTATCAATAAGCTCGTCTGCCCTTGGTATTGGGTGGGCGTCAGTCTTAGTGACTGCATTGAGACCCCTGTAGTCTACGCAAAACCTCATCTCTCTCTTACCACCCTGGGTGTGAGGTTTCGGCACTAGAACTACGGGACTAGCCCAAGGGCTATCCGAGGGTTCAATGACTCCCAGCTCCAACATTTTCTGCACCTCACTTTTGATGCAGTCTCTGACGTGATCAGGCTGCCTGTAGATTTTACTCTTTACGGGCAGGCTGTCACCAGTGTCGACCTCGTGGGTGCACCAATCGGTCTGACTGGGTGTCAGAGAAAACAGATGTCGGAACGACTGAAGAACCTGTTTACAGTCGCTCTGTTGATGGTCGGAGAGGCTGCCGCAAAAGACAACACCATCTACCGAGCCATCGTCAGGATTCTGAGAGAGCAGGTCGGGGAGAGGGTCACTCTCCTCCTCCTGTCCCTCATCTATGGCCATGAGCAAACTCATGTCCTTCCTGTCGACATATGCTTTCAGCCTGTTGACATGAAGCACCCTGTGGGGGCTCCGGGGAGTTCCTAGGTCGACCAGGTAGGTGACCTCTCCCTTTTTCTCCAGGATTGTGTGGGGCCCGGACCATTTGTCCTTGAGTGCTGCTGGGGCCACTGGCTCCAACACCCACACCTTCTGTCCGGGCTGGTAAACAGTCAAGACAGCCTTTTGGTCATGCCAAGCTTTTTGGAGTTCTTGGCTGGCCTTAAGGTTTTCAGATGCCTTTTCCATGTACTCAGCCATCCGCGAGCGGAGGCCAAGCACATAGTCCACTATGTTGGTTGCAGGCTTTTTGAGAGGTCTCTCCCATCCTTCCTTCACCAAACACAGGGGTCCTCTTACAGGATGCCCGTACAAAAGTTCAAAAGGGCTGTAGCCAACCCCCTTCTGTGGGACTTCTCTGTAGGCGAACAAGAGGCAGGGGATCAGGACGTCCCATCTACGCCGAAGCTTTTCCGGTAGTCCATGAATCATCCCTTTTAGGGTCCTGTTGAATCTCTCAACAAGCCCATTGCATTGTGGATGATAGGGTGTGGTGAACTTGTAGTTGACACCACATTCCTTCCACATAGCAGTTAAATAGCTCGACATAAAGTTTGCACCTCTGTCGGAGACGACCTCCTTAGGGAAGCCCACTCTGGAGAATACTCCAACTAGGGCTCTTGCCACAACAGGTGCTGTAGTGGTCCTAAGGGGAATAGCTTCAGGATACCTGGTGGCATGATCCACTACCACCAGTATAAACTTGTGCCCTGATGCTGTCGGTGGTTCCATGGGACCGACGATGTCGATCCCCACCCGTTCAAAGGGCACCCCCACCACAGGCATTGGTATAAGGGGGGCCTTTGTCGTGCCACCTGACTTACCACTGGCTTGGCAAGTGACACAGGAGCGGCAAAATTCCTTGGTATCTTCGTTCATGTGCGGCCAGTGAAAGTGCGAGACAAGCCTGTCCCACGTTTTCGTCTGGCCTAAGTGACCTGCTAAGGGAATCTCGTGGGCCAAGGTAAGTAGGAAACCACGCTGAGACAAGGGGACGACCAGCCTCCTGGTCATGCCAGGCTTGGGGTCTCTTGCCTCAGTGTACAGGAGTCCATCTTCCCAGTATACCTTGTGGGTACCTGTGGCGTTCCCAGCAGCCTCAGCAGCAGCCTGCTGTCTGAGGGGTTCAAGAGAAGGGCAGTCTAATTGGTCCTTCCCCAGATCTTCCCTTGAGGGTCCCCCTGAGCCCAAGAATTCAACTTGATCAAGTTCGAACTCTCTCGGCTCAGTTTCCCTCAATTCCTGTAGGTCAGCCTCCTCTGAGACTTGATCCTCGACCTGGGGCAAGGGGGAAGGCGCAGCCTTAACCCTACTGCTCTTTTTCTTGGGAGGTGTCTGGTCCGTTGTTCCAGGATCCA
Organism: Lissotriton vulgaris; assembly: GCF_964263255.1. Taxonomy (NCBI): domain Eukaryota; kingdom Metazoa; phylum Chordata; class Amphibia; order Caudata; family Salamandridae; genus Lissotriton; species Lissotriton vulgaris. Next base: position 846,801,796 of record NC_141697.1, read on the forward strand.
GCACCTGTTCAGTGGGGCATTTCCTGACCTGTGACCTAGTCACAGCGAACACATGTGCTGGCAAACCTAACATTTCCATGTGAGTCCGGTGCTCCACTTCTGACCATTGTGACGACTCCAAATCATTGCCCAACAAACAATCCACTGGGAGGTCTGGACTAACTACAACCTTCTTTTGGCCAGTTACCCCTCCCCAGGAGAAAGCTACAATTGCCATACTGTGATTGGTAGTGACATTGCTTGCATTGGTCACCAGGAATTCGGTACCTGGCATGATCTGTCCAGGGTCCACGAAGTTAGGCGTCACCATGGTGACGCTGGCACAAGTGTCCCTATAGGCCTGAGCCATCTTTCCATTGATAAAAGGCGTCTGTCTGTATTTGCCCAACGTATTGGGGCTTACGTCAGGGGACACGTCCGCGTCCCCGGTACTGACAAGGACAGCCTGAGTGAGTGTGCCAACTAAGTTGTCACGCCCCTCAGAACCCAGGGTTAACCCTACTAAACCCTTGGGAGGCGCACTACCACTGCTGACTGTACTAGGGGGCACAGGTGCCTTAGGGGCTGCAGTGGCAGGAGTCTGCCCTCCTCCTTTCTTGGTGCACTCACTAAACCAGTGAGACTTACTTTTACAGTACTGGCACCATCGTTTGGATTGGCCTTCTTTCTTCTTTTGGGGAGCCTGACCCCCACCCTCTTTGGGTTGTTGGGGACCTGTCGAAGACTTCTGGTCATTTTGTTCCCCCTTAGAATCTTTACCCTTCTGGTCTGCTTTCTTCTGACCACCTTGATTCTGGCCCTGGTTCTGTTTAACTCTCGTGCGAACCCATTTGTCTGCCTTCTGCCCCAATTCTTGAGGAGAGGTCAGATCCGAGTCGACAAGATGCTGATGCAACAACTGGTTCTGACAATTGTTTAAAATTTGTTCTCTCATCATCAAATTATACAATCCTTTGTAATCAGTAACCTTACTGCCCAGCAACCAGCCCTCAAAAGCCTTAGTGGCACAATCGACAAAATCAGACCAATCTTGAGACTGCGTTTTCTGGGTATCCCTGAACAGCACCCTGTACTGTTCAGTGGTTAGGCCGAACCCTTCAACGAGTGTATTCTTCAAGACTTGGTAATTGTTGGCGTCCTCTACCCTTGTGGTGAGGAGCTTGTCTCTTCCTTTACCTTCAAAGGAGAGCCACAAGATAGCTGCCCACTGACTCTGGGGAACGCCTTGCACAGTGCAGGCCCTCTCCAAAGCAGTAATCCATTTGTGGATGTCGTCCCCTTGTTTAAAGGGGGGCACTATCTTCCCAAGGTGTTTCGTATCGAAACTCTTTTCCCTATTACTAGGTACATTGCTGCCACCAGTGGGGACTGTCCCACTTAACTGTTGCTCTCTAGCGAAAGCAAGCTTTTCCTTGGCCAGGGCAAGTTCTTCCCTTTCGATCCGCAGATTAGCTGCCCTTTCTTTCGCTTCGTACACTCTCCTCTGAGGGGACGTCATCCCTCTTTGAGAAGAGTTGTGAGAGCCGTTGGTATGAAGGGATCTGCCAGAGCCTCTTGATAGAGATCTGGCTCGTCCATTCCCCATGTTAAGCTGACCTGATAGTGGCCCCAGGAGTCCCCCAGTACCGCTATCATGTTTGCTTAAGTTGGACCTGCTTAGTCTGCCGACTTCTACCTGTCCCTTATCTGCCTCGTCCCCTGAGAGATCCTCATCCTCATCCTCCTCCACATCCTCGTTCTCGGTTGCGAGGTGAATGAGGTCAGGATCGTCCCGGGTTCCCTCGAGGGGAGGCATGTCTCCTTCTGGATTAGAAGAGCTACGAAGTTTCTCAGCTCTCCTGGCATCATAAGTCTCCAAGAGACCAATCAGAAAGGACGTTGTGGGGTTAGACCCCTGCTGAATCTTCCGGGAGTGACACAATCGTCTTAACTCCTTGAAGCTCAGCACAGTAAATCCTGAAGGGATGACCTGTGGAGGGTCAACTGACACAAGGGGAGACCCAGAGTTTCCTCCTTTGTCCGACATACTGTTTCTAGTGTGGTGTGAGTGATGCACCTACCTACACTACGTGTTTACCTACTGTACCCTTGCTAAGAGTTGTAGCCAAGGTGTGCTAAGCCTTGAGGAGCTACAACAGCTGGTTCAGTAGAACTCAGAGTATTCTAAGCTTTCGTTATATGTACTAACAGTACTTGTGCGATCTTTCAACAAGATATTCTTAGGATACGTGTGGTAAAACAACAGCAAGCTCAAATCCCAACCGCTGCTCACCAATGTGAGAAGTTGGCCCGATATGCAACGTTCGCTATTCTAGCGACCGCTATGTATCGTTCCAACGACCCTTATGGTGTTTGGTTGTAAGTCAACCTATAGACCAGCTATCCTAGTAGCGTGGATACGAGCAGTCTAAGGCTAAAGACTCGAGAGGGCGCGTTAAGCCAGCTGTTTACCACACATGTACCCCTTGAACACCCAGTGAAAGGACACCACACAAGTGTTATGAAAATAAACAGTATATTTATTAAGAATCACAACAGCCCTGTACTCTTTATGAGGACAGGGTACTAAGCACAAACCAAATCTCTTTAGCAAATACTTCAAGTGCACAGTTTAAAGACAAGTGTCCGAGGACACGGAAAGGTTAAGGCAAGTCGGAAGCGAGGGACTCGGGACCCTAGAGTAAGGAGGCTATGCAGGCACCGAAATGCCGAGTTACCTAGCCACGAGGGCTGCGGCTGCACAAGTCTTACAGGCGTCGGGGTCTTCGCTGACGAGCCAGGAGCCGGAAGAAAAGGAGTTGCTGGCCGGCGACCAGTGATGAATAGTTCGTAGAGATCCAAGCCTGGATCGGAGATTGATGAAACCTGAAAGCAGAGGGGACCAAGTTCGTACTACTAGCCAGTAGTCAGAGGGTACCAGGAAGGCACCAGTTGGCCGTCACCTCGACCAGGTGAGTGGGCGACGCTAGGCTCTGCAGTCTCACGGACCAGGGGGCGTTGTCGGCGACCACGGTGGAGGTGCGAGCTGTCCCACGACGGATGTCGCTGTCGGTGTCTTGAGTGGACCAGGAGGGTCCGGGGTGCTTCTCAAAAGATGGAAGCAAGGGCCAGTCTGGAGCAACCAGACCGGCAGTGTTGATTCTTGGTCGTCGTCACAGAAGGGCACAAGCCAGCGGCTAGTGACCAGACAACGTGCTGAGCAGCGAGCAGAAGGGCCCCACGCAGATCGTGGAGATACTGGGAGGCTGCACTTCGGTGCTAGAGCGGCTCAGGGTCGGGGCTTCTCGGACCCCAGAGCACTCACCAGAGAGTTATCTCGATGGTCGTGCTGGTTTTTAAGAGCGTGCAGGTTCTGATGATGGCCGGTCCCTCGAGGTCTCGTCGCACCCACAGATCACAGCTGAGCTGATGACGTGGGTAGAGGTCAGAGGTGCCAGGGAAGCCGGTTCTCGTCGAGCTGGGCCGTCGGATTCCTTGAGGAAGGACTTACAGCAAACCGCAGAGTTCTTAGATGGTGCCCGCTGATGCAGGGTGACTACTCCTTAGTCACAAGGGAGAAATCTTAAGAAGAGTCTTGAAGTCCTTTCGTAGAAAGTATTCTTGATTCAAAGATGATCTAATTTGGAAGGGTCCCCGCTCCGGCCTTTATCCTAAAGAAAGGGGTGGGTACATGACTAGGTCCTGCCCTAAGGGTGGGACCAGGAAGGGGGGTAGTTACACCCCTCTCCCCTGCCGGACTTTCCCCAGGCCAGGGTTGTCGCCCCTGGAACTGGTTCTAACCGGCAGATGCGTAGTGAGCACCGGGGTGCCACTCCGCAGTCACCTTCTCGCAAAAGCCCTACCTACCCAGAATACACAAACCCTGTCTGGGACGGTGCGAACACCGCCCTCGACAGGAAACCCTTTGTCCAAGTGCTCCTCGCTGGAAGGACTCCCAGCAGCAGGAGGTCAGACTTGTGTCTGTGGTGGCAGCATCCATTTTGTGGAACTGAGGCCTTCGTTAACTTTAACCGGGGTTCACAGTTACGTACATGTCGTGTCCCTCTAGAAGGGCGGAATGCTAACCTCGTCGCCAGAGTTGGTGAGAGGACAGCATCCCGATTCGTATGACACCTTACTCGACATGTCTTGATAACGCGACACCGAAGTTACCGATATGGTACGCGTTATCATGGAACAGCCATTGGGTCTTGATTCCGCAAGCTGCAACCGGGCTCGGCTCGGGCCAGAGCTTAGTTCACGCGAGCCCATGCACTCTGCCTTCAGGATTGTCAAGGCCTGCCATAGGAGTGACTGATAGGGACTCGGGTGTCCATTGGAGGGTTAGATATAGGGCTACTATATCTAAAGCAAAGGGTGATTACACGACTTTGCCCCAGCTGTCATGCAGCCAGTTGTGTCAAATTTAGGAGGCCAGTCAGGGGTGGCATAATACATGCTGCAGCCCCTGGCGGCCCTGGATACACCTATGCCCTGGGTTACAGGGTCTGATAAGGTGGCCCAGTACCAATTGGTATATGCACCTAGGGTACATCTTGTAATTTAGAAAGAGAACAGCCAGGCTGTGGGTCTGATTGGCAGGCCCACAGCCAGAGAAAGTCGTAAACCAGTGAAACAAAAGCGAAAAATCTGGGTGATCATGGGATTGCAGACCCTACTCTCCTACAGCAACCTCTATCTCAAGCCCTTGGAGATCCTTTACAATTTGATTTGAAAGTAGCACAACGTTTCTTTCTCCTTTCTTTGGCAGTCAGGCAACCACTGCAGGCCAATCCCCCAAACAGCACTCAGCTTAGGGATCGTCTCCTCCTCAGTTTCTCTGGTTACTCTCCTCAGGAAAGGTTCTTCTTGTTTCCCAAAGTGATCTAAATTTCTGGGGTTTGAGTCCCCTCTTTTATACTCATTTTCTCTTTGTTCTTTGAAGGCAGAGAGGCCTTTGCCTAGTCCAAACCAGTTCTGGTCAGTCCTGGAGCACTCTGTTTACATGACTCCTTCTTCTCTTTCACAGTGTAGGCCAGGTACATCAGACACACCACAGGAGGTGGAGCCAGCATTGTGGAGGGAAGGCACAGCCCTATTCAGGTCCCAGGTGCAACTCCTCCCACCAATCTACATGTAGATCTCTCTCTTCATCCCTGGGATGGCTCACCCTGTCTCCTGCAATCACCTAGTCCCTGTCACTCAAACTCCAGACAAGGAATACACAATCTAGCAGAGGCAGGCTTGGATAGTTGGGCAAGAAAATACCTACTTACTAAAAGTTATATTTTCAAACACAGAATATTAAAACCAACTTCACTAAAAGATGTATTATATCATTCTGAGTTCAGGCATACTAAACTCAAATTTCTACCTAGTCCCTTGAGTCAGTTAGGATTATAAGATGTTATAATCAAACAGCCTATTCTGGCCTTTGGGAAACAGGTAGTCTTGCAATACTGAAAAATCAAAATGGTTTGTAATTCACTATTAGGACATGCCACACACATCAGGGCGTGTCCTACCTTTTATCTACAATGCACCCTGCCCTTGGGCCTGCCATGGGGTGACTAATATGCAGAAAAGGGAAGGCTTAGGGACTGGCAAGTGGGTGCACTTGCCTAGTCAGCATGGCAGTACCAGACTGCCCACAGGCTCTGCAATGGCAGACCTGAGACACATTTTACAGGCTGCTTCTGTGGGTGGCCCAACCAGTGCTGCAAGCCCACCAGCAGCATTTGGTTTACAAGCCCTAGGCACACGCAGTGCACTGTACTAGGGTCTGACAAGTAAACCAAATCAGCCAATCATTGAGTCACTACTCCATACATAAATTTTACCATGGGGAGCACTTGCACAGTGTCACTGGACAGCAGTGGCACAGTGCCCAAAGCATCTCTAACAAGCAAAAACCAATACAGGATAAACAGCTCCCAGAAACAATCCACAATTTCACAGAACTTGGAAGGTATGTTCACATTCACTGGAACCTGCAAAGTTTGTATCAGCTTCAGTCTTACACCTTAATATACATAGCTTTTCTCTATGTTACCAAGGTAAAGTACTACAGCAGCTCAGTTTCTGATTGTTTTGAGATCGGGTTCCTTAAGTGCTCATGATGGTATCCTTGTATGGTTTGCAGCTTTCATCATGATCTCTCTTCGTTTATCCTCTATAGATCCTACAAATTCCCTTTCTATGTTATACAAGAGGTAGGTTTAGTTTTGTCGTTGTGCATAAGTAGTGTCTAAACTTTGCATAGACTTAAAGAATTCTCCCATCATTTCAGCTGTTTTGGTATCAGGCACAGGATTTAAATGTTTTCTCACAGGCACTTGTGAAAAGATTCAATCATAGTTAGAATAGTAATACTGAAATTGTCCTTTGCCATAAAATAAACTCATTAATACACTACAAAAATCACATGTGTTACAGGCACATGATGATAGGTCACTCCCTCAGAAACGGTTATAGGCAATTGCAAGCACACATAACAGTCTCTAGCATCCATGGTGTCAACATATTCGTACAAAAGGTTTGGACATACATTCATTGAAAAATCACCAATAGACAGATCTCCATGTGATATCTTATCATCTGAAATGCTTAATCAGATTTTGTCATATATTTGATGGGGGAAATGCTAAAGTATAAGGAATACTAAAAGGGCTACAGGAAACATAGCAAGTATACATGCACATATACATTTGTGTTTTGATGATATCGCATTAGGATCCATTGTCTTCCCTGGAACCAGACCTTATGACTTTGATAACAATTTGATTAGATGTTAATAGCATTAGCAGTACAAGTAATATTCTGAAGCTTGTTTTTTCAAGACTTCAGCTATGTTTCTTTACAGTCTTGTAAATGCAGATCCTCAGTAAAGGCACAGTTTGCTTATTTAGAAATGTATTTCAAGACTTTCAGTTGGAACACGGAGTTTCCTCAAGGTGACTCATGCAAACTTGGATTGCTGTAGCAAAAGGCGTGATATTCCTTTTCCCAGTCATACAGTGCCAAGTAAGTCCATTCTGGTGCCACGTATTTTTGACTTGGTATCTTAGCTCTTTTGGACCATCTCACTGATGGTCCTTCTTCATCATGTCGCTTTGTTCAGACTGACTGGAGACTTTTGCAGTTGTTTGTGGTACTCTTCCTTCTGTCACAATGTGTCTCAATCTGTCTTGTCTTCTGGGCTAACGGTCTCCTGGTGCTACTCGCATTTCAGGTGTACTGCTCCCTTCAATGAAGTCAAAATCATGCCTAGTTATCCCTTCTTCTTGTTACCCTTTGGTATCCACAAAAGCTAACTCTCTTGGAGCTCCTCAGGACCAGTGCATGCAGTCCCAGTAATCGGAGCCCCCTCAACAGCATGGTTAGCCTGGGTCATTTGTTTCTCTGTTACCACTGGCACATCTGAAACAGGCACTGTATCTTCAAGAGAACATGGAACCCTGTGAGTATGGGCAGCATGCACCCAATTTGGAAGACCACCACACTTAACAGCAGTTGTAGTTACCAGGATCACCTGGAACGGCTCACGCCAAAGAGGTTCCAATCACGACTTGCGTACATGTTTTTTCACCAGGGCCCAGTCACCAGGAATGAGGTTGTGGCACTGCTCCTGTTGAGGTGCAGTATCTGCTTTCTCAACCCGCTGAGACACACAACATACCATGTCAGCCAGACCTTTCATTTATTGAGTACCAGATCATCTGGAATATTCACCAATGCATTAGAAGGAACTGCAGGCTGTTTCATAGACCTCCCCATCATCTCTTCATGAGGAGATAATCCTGTTCTTCTGTCTGGGGTACCTCTAAAACTCATAAACACCAGAGGCATTGCATCAGGCCATTTTAGAGAAGTTGAATCACACACTTTTGCCGACCTAGATTTCAGTGTTTTGTTTATCTGCTCAACGGTTCCAGAGGCTTCTGGATGATAAGCACAATGGAGCCTTTGGTCAGTTTATAATGCTGCACATAACATCTTTACAACCTCATTGTTAAAATGTGCCAGTCGGTCTGACTCCAAAGAAGTCAAGAATCCAAAAGACAGTATCAACTTCCTCAACAGTAACTTGGCTACAGCTACACTGCCATTTAGTCTTGCAGATGGTCTGATTCAGGCAAATGGGTGTCAAGCATAACTAGCCTTGGTTTTGTACACAACTTAGTCACATCCAAGCAATCATGATTAGCCTCATCAATCCCAATCTCATTCCCAGGAAAGAGCATCAAAGTAGCAGGATTCAGACTCATGCATCTTATCAAAGGCCCATTCACAGCTCCCAAGATTACCGGCTCATACCTCGTAAGGTGGCTGTTTGGGAGGTGTTGCATTCGAGTAAGAGTAAGCAATACCTTAATTGAGTGTGGCACATATACCTTGAGTGGATGTCCCATCACAATGCCCTCACTCTGCTCCAAACCCACACATGTTGCTGCAACAGATTATAAACCTCCAGGCAATGTGGCAGCAACAGGGTCAAGAGTTGCAGAAAAATATGCTACAGGTGTGTGTGCAGTACCATGCATCTGAGCTAGTACTGATAATGCACAGCTCTCGCGCTCACTGCAAAACAGAGTAAAACTCTTGTTGAAATCAGGCATTCCCAAAGCTGGAGCTCGACAAAGACTCTCTCGCAGTTCTGTAAAAGAGATAATGCAATCATCAGTCCAGGGTACCTGCTATGAAACATCTTTGTGTGTCAGCCTCTGGAGAGGTTTTGCTATTAGAGAAAAATTGTCAATCCATTGTCAACAGTAGCCAACCATTCCCAGATGCATGCAAACTTAGTTTTGAGGACTTGGTGAACTCATATTCAGAATCGCAGTGATCCTGTCTTGAGACACGCTCCTTGCTCCTTTCTAAATATGATGTTCAAGATACAGAACATCTCTCTTGCAAAATTGCAATTTGGATGGTGACATCTTATGTCCATTCACAGCCAAATGATTCAGTAAAGTGATGGTATCATGTGTGCAAGCCTCCTGAGTACTTGACGCTACCAGCAAATCGTCAATTAACTTGCTGAGAACAAAATGATTAGACATTTCCATAGACTCACATAGTTTCTTTAAAATCTGATTCAATATTGAGGGGCTTTCTGTTTACCCTCGTGGAACTCACAACCATGCCAAAATACGACTTCTGAACCGAAAAGTAAAAAGATATTGACTGTCCTTGTGCAATGGAATGGAAAAGAAGGCTTGACACAAATCAAGTGACAGAGAACCACTCAGCTTCACATGGAATCTGGAACAAAATCACAGCTGGATTCAGTACCACAGGACAACATTGGACTGCAATCTGATTAATTTTGTGCGAATCTTGAACAATACTATATTTACCTTTGGGTTTCCGCAAACCCATAATAGCAGAGTTACATGGACTTCTCATTAAGTCTTTCAGGATTCTTTGCTCAATCTTCAAATCAATCAAAGAAGCAATCCCTGCAGTTGTTTATGGACTCAAAATGTACTGCGGGATTCGTGGGAATTCAGAATTACGACTCATAGTAATTTTTACTGGAGCCACACCTTTGATCAGACCAATATCTTTTCCTTTAAAGTCCCAAACTTCCGGAAATGTGGTGTCTCTCAATCTAAAGGCAGATCATCTCTAGTTAGCAAGGGGAACAATGCTTAAATTTCTGAATTCTGTTTAGCCAACTTAAAAACAACACCCTCCTCAATAGTGCAACATTCGATTACCTATGGAGTACAGCAATTGAGTTTGCAAAACAAGTCCCTTCCCAGTAAGTTTACTGGACTTGAATCACAGAATACATTTGTGTAAATCCTCAAAAGACCCTATTTTCACATGTTAAGGTTTTGTTACTGGGTTTGATAATTGTCGGTTTGTGACTCCTACAACTTGGTTTCTTTCTCCCGAGAGGGGTAGGTTTGGAACTTCTGCTGTTCTTACAGTGGAATGGGTAGCACCATTGTTAACAAGAAATGAGATAGAAGACCCATTTACTTTGGTGCCCACATAGGGACCACTCTGGTGTACCTCTAAGGATGCGCCAAGCACGCATTCCTCCTCTCCTCTCGGACATCGTAATTGTGACAGGTCTGAATCTGCATTATCTATTTGGATCAAAGAGTATTGCTGAGACCAATTCTGATTTGCATGGGATTCTGCATCTGCATGAAATAATTTATTCAAACTGTATTTCTGGATCTGACCAATCATTTGGGGCATAAGGCCCCCGGGCCCATGTGAATTTGATTTCTTTGCCTGTGAACCTGTTGAGTCGGTACCATTCCATCTGCCCGTGACTGTGCATTTCCAGTATTTTAAATCTGCCCCCATTTCCTTGATGAATTGGATTAAGTTGACATTTGCACTTCCAATGCATTAACTTCCGCAAATTTGTACTGGATTTGTCCTCTTCAATACATCAATTGAAACACCTCGACTTCTACCGTGGGGCTGTATAGCCTGCTGTTGTCCCCCACTTACCCCTAACATCGTTGTAGGTTGCTGTACAACAGGCTTTGAATCAACACCTGCTCCACCTTGACCCTTCTGAATTGCTTTATTTTGGGCAATAATTAATTTCTCCATGAGCTTCTTGTGTTTTGATTTAATATCATCTCCGTAGTATTTTGCATAACAGAGAATTTCTTCTACATGCTGACTCTGCCAACAAATTAAATGTTGCTGGAACCTGCTTCTAATCTCTGGTCTGAGTACATACACAAACCGATAAATAATATGTCCCATATTCTTTTCGGACACATTGTCCATTCCACTGTACTAATTGAATGCCTGCAATAACCTCTCATGTTTCTTTCAATTCTTGAGTCATCCTGTCAATTTTTACCCAATCAATTTCTTTAGGAGAAATGTTCCCTTTAATATAGGTAATGGCTTTGTTATATTTCTCCAACACCTCAGGAGATGGTGCAAGTGTGTGAGCATTCCTTGCTGGTTCTGTTTCGGGCCAATCTACAGCAATTTTAAACTCTGCCCATGTTAGACCTGGCACCATTGGCGTGGGTCTCCCTTCCATTTTTTCTGTTGCCTCGTGTGTTTTCGCTGGTGTTAGATGCTTTGGGCACTGTGCCACTGCTATCCAGTGCCACAGTGCAAGTGCTCCCTATTGTAAATTGATGTATGAATCAGTGGTTCCATGTTTGGCTATTTGGTTTACTTGTCAGACCCTAGTCTAGTGCACTGAGTGTGCCCAGGGTGTGTAAATCCAAATGCTGTGAGTGGGCCTGCAGCACTGGTTGTGCCACCCACAGAAGCAGCCTTGTAAAATGTGTCTAAGGTCTGCCATTGCAGAGCCTGCGTGCCGTCTGGTACTGTCATGCGGACAGGGCTAGTGCACCCACTTGCCAGTTCCTAAACCTTCCCTTTTCTTCATATCAGTCACCCCTATGGTAGGCCCAAGGGCAGGGTGCATTGTAAGTATAAGGTAGCACAAGCCCTGATGTGTGTGGCATGTCCTAATAGGGAATTACAGTCATTTTCGTTTTTCACTATTGCAAGGCTACCTGTTCTCCATACGCCAGAATAGGCTGTTGGATTGTTACATGTTTATAATCCTAACAAACTCAAAGAACATGGTAGAAATTCGAGTTTAGTATGCCTGGACTCAGAATAATAAAATACATCTTTTAGTAAAGTTTATTTTAATATTCTGTGTTTGCAGATACCACTTTTGGAAAGTAGGTATTTGCTTGTCTAACCATTCAAACCTGCCTCTGCTAGGTTGTGTATTCCTTTGTCTGGTTTTGTGAGTGACAGGGCTGGGGAATTCCAAGAGATAGGCTGAGTCACCCAGTGGTGAATAGAGAGATCTGCATCTAGATGGGAGGGAGGAGTTGCACCTGAACCTTGAATAGGGCTGTGCCTGCCTTCCTCAATGCTGGCTCCACCTCCTGGGGAGCGGCTGATGTCTGTGCCTTGCACACTGAAAGGAGAGAAGGAGTCCGGTAAACAAAGTTCTCCAAGACTGTACTTGCCTTCCACAATGCTGGCTCCACCTCCTGTGGGGCGTCTGATGTTTTTGGCCTGCACTGTGAAAGGAAAGAAGAAGTCTGGTAAACAGAGTGCTTAACTGGTTTGGACTGGGCAAAGGCCCCTCTCCCCACAGAGAACAAAGGATTTTACGGTATAAATATTGGGACCCTGATCCCATGAACCTAGATCACTTTTGGACTACAAGAAGAAATCTTTAATGAGGAGAGGAACCTGAAGAAACTGAGGAGAGACTATTCCCAAGCTGAAGTGCTGCTTGGGGGATTGGCCTGCAGTGGTTGCCTTTCTGCCAAAGGAAGGAGAAAGGAACTTTGTGTACTTTGCTTTCAACTTGTGAAGGATCTCCAAGGGTTTGGAAAAGAGCTTGCCGCCTGCTGAAGTCTCAGGGACAACAGACTTCAACCCCCAGCTCCCCAGAGTTCTTGTGAAAGTACCTGATGCTGTTTTGGGCCTTCTGAGCAACTGCGTGTCGCAAGGAGCTGGAAGCGCGAATCAACGAGAAGAAGCGTGTCGCCATCACTGGGCCTGCCGTTGCAACTCCGAAGGTGGGTGTTGCCTCTGGAACTGTCGCACTGCATCGCATCGAAGAGAAGCGTTCCTCAACGAAGAGGAAGCGTGTCGCTGCTGCTGCCGTCGCAACTCCGAAGGAGGGTGTCGCCGCTGTCGTTGTCGCACTGCACCGCATCAGGAGAAGAATCTCACAACGAGGTCGGAGCGTGTCACTGTCGCTGTGCCTGCCGCCGCAACTCCGAAGGAGGGTGTAGCCGCTGGAACTATCGCGCTGCACCGCATCGAAGAAGAGCACCTCGCATCCCCGAGAAGTACGCCGCTGTTGGAGCTGCTGCCGTCGCATCTTGGATGTCGCTGCTATAGTTGTCGCAACATGCGGAAGCTTCACGCATTGTGGGAGAAGAGCGTCGCCGCTGGAGCTTCTGCCGTCGCATCTTGGATGTCGCCGCTGTAGTCCACATATCGAACCGAGAACTTCTCGCATCCCCGAGAAGAGTGCCGCATCTGGAAGATCTTCACGTCTTTATTTCTTTGTATCTGAACTTTGACGCATTTCCCATCGCTGCGACATTGCTTGTCGTGGAAGCGCAACTCAACCTAAGGTACATTGACGCAGAGTGTTGCATCTAAGAACTGAACTGAACTAAGCTTAAATCTACCATCTTAAAGTAATCATAGTGTGTATTTTTGTCGTTTATGGTCTTGTGGTAACTCTATATAAAGTCTACTTATTTTTTATATAAAACCTGTGTGGTGTCCATTTGTAGTGTTTTCACTGGGTTACTGTATGTGGTCACAAATGCTTAACTTACAACGTTTCCGAAGTAAAGCCTTTCTGCTCGTGCCAAGCTACCAAGGGGGTGAGCAGGGGGTATTTTAGGATGTAATCCCCTTATCCTGACTAGAGGAGAGGGTCTCTATTTGTCACAAGTACCTACCTGTGCCAACTAGAGGCCCCCAAATCTAACAGCCCACAAATCAATTGGGACCACAATATCAAATAAGGTATCTAATTCCTTCAGCAAAACTTTGGAAACCTTAACCAACCATTCAACTTATTTGTACCATTCAACAGGATTTTCTCTTAATTTTGGAAAGTCATTTGGAAAGGACAATATGCCTGGTTTAGTCCAGGGGACATGTACATATCTTCCTCCATGTACCTCTCTCACAGGGAGCATCCTCACTTCCTCAACCTCATCATCTTCGATGACTGGGAACATTTGTCCAAACCTTTTTTGTTTCCTTCTTCTTGGCCGATCGACCTTCTAATTTTTTCAGCTCTCCACATTTCTTAAGGATAGATAGTAATGTTTTAATCTGCATCCTCATTCCCAAAGGTCTAATGTTTTCACTGAAGTCTATTCTAGAGAATTGTTGCAATGTTTCTGAATTTTGTACATTCACTCCATATATCTGTACCAATTCAGATAACTTTTCATGTGTGTTTCAAGTACATCTGGTAATGTCCTGGCAGGTGAACAATAATTCATCATCCTGATAAGCAACAATCCTAGCAGGGCTTATCTTCTCTCTATATATAGTCCTTTATGCATTACTACACCATTCATCCGATCAGCATGAAACTTTGGCAAGTTGTGGAGTACACTCCCGCGAAGGTTTCTGGGAAAAAAACCACAAAAAAAACAATTTGTTAAAAGTTGTTGAGTACACTCCCGCGAAGGTTTCTGGCAAAAAAATAAATAAAAAGAAAGACAAATTTGTTAAATATCGGCTCCCCGGCCCCCCAGGGCCCTCATAATCTTTCCAATACTGAACGTTTACAGTTTCCGGTGCGACTCGATTTTGCAATGACCATCAACAAAACACAAGGACAATCGCTGCAAGTGTGTGGACTAGATTTGGAGAATCCGTGCTTCTCACATGGACAACTGTATGTGGCCAGCTAACGCGTTGGAAAACCTTCTGATTTATTCGTGTACGCACCAGACGGAAAAACAAAAAATACCGTGTATCCACTAGCACTCGAATAAATAAACAGAATTAAAACAACACTTTAAAATGTTTTCCATATTAAAATAAATAAGTTTCAATAAAAATGACACAATGTAAATTAAATGTTATCATAACAAGTTTCCTTTCTTCTGAGATCGCAGTAACGCGCGACGGGTAAGCTAGTGGTTCATAGAATCATTTCTTCCAATTCCACTTTGAGTCTCATGACATCAAGGGACCTATCTTTCTTCATTCCCAGGTCCTTTGTTCCATCAATTGCAACATCTGTATCATTCACAGCAGTAACTATGCCTTTAAGCCAATTATCAGATTCTTGAGAGGTTGGACCAGTCTGTCCTTCTGTTGTATTCCCTAATAAATCCTCATGTGGACCTTCTGTTCTTGCAATAGGTGTAGAATGTAAAAGGGACATGTCAGACTCTGGTGTTACCTTCAAAATAATGTTTCTTGTAGTATTTTGAGTTACCTGTGGTGGAGTAACCATAACATTCTCAGGTAAATAGAAAGTTTGGGACTGTTTGGCCTTCCACTGGAAGAATGTAATCTAGTGGAATGTACACTCAAACCAGCGCTAGATCCATAGGAGATATCAGCTGGATTTGGAATTAAAGGTATCTAAGTAGGCTATCTCAATCTCAAATCAGCAGGAGTAGAAGGTGAACCATTTATCCCAGTAGGGACAGACAACATATGTACATGCTTCCTCTACTCCCAAGCTGATATAAAGAAACTACAGGGCCTATAGTCACTGGGACAGCCAAGGCATCTGGCGGATTCTAAACAGTCTGATTATTCACATCAGGTATCCCTATGTTTACACCCACTGGCATGAACGTTGTGTGAGGAACTGGGTCTACAGGCACAGCAGGAATTTCCCCAAATAAGAATTGGTTAAATTCTGAGGTTTACCTTCATTATGAGGTAGATGGACTGTTCAGTATTTACTCATGATAAGAATTCTACACGAACGAGGTGATTATACAAGATCTTGCTCTTAAGCCATTTGCTCCTAGTGGACACCATCAGTGACCAACTACAATACACCTGACTGTATGAACCTTGTATAAGGTTTCACAATAACATGGCTACCTGATGAAGGCACAAGGCCGAAAGAAGCGTAGAATGTATTATTAGCCGTGAGACTGTATTAATAACCAAGAGAGATATATGAATGTATTATTAGCCATGAGAATGTATTAATAATCAAGAGAAATATATGAATATACATCAAATCTTATCCCCCTTCCATCCCTTTTCCCCTGTTTTCTCATATTTAGTGTATAGTGCATTATGAATATGTATATTTAATTGAAAAGATTGTTTGTGTAGATCAATGACTATACTGTATATAGGCAGGTACATCAATTGAGAAATTGCCTTCACAAGTGAATGATATACAATGTTTGATCTTATTAATGAATGTATAAACTTTTCTTCTCCATTCTTTTTAATATAAAAAACTTGATAGAATAAATAATAAAAAAATTGAAAAATAATTTTGACTTGTATACATCTGTGGGTGTTTACATGTTTATGTAATTAGCCAGTCCACTATCTATTGTGTTTCCTATATGTTTTTTTCACATATGTCATGTAGACCCTGATATAGGAAACGTAATTAGCAGTACCCCTTTTAGTTACATATTTATGACTTTTCAAGATGCTTTTTTTCCCCCTATGCTTCCATCCTCCCTCTTTCTCTGTAACTATTATGGGATACATTCTAGTTCTCTCTGCTATATCTGTTCTCCAAGGCTTCTGCTTAGCATCCCATCTAACCTCAACATACCAGTTTGGAGCATTCTTGTACCTCTCCTGAAATTTCAGTTTCTCTTTTTGATTAGCTATATGTTCCCATTCACTAAGGGCCCGATGTAGATAATTCCTATTTACCTACTCTTAAATACCGAATCATACCGATTCGGTATTTAAGAGTAGGTAAATAGGAAGGGGCAGATGTAGGTAATTCTTATTTTAGAATTACCAAATCTGTAAGTCACTTTGACACTCTGTAGCACCCCAATTCCAGGCTTGTGTGCCATGTGGCACACATACATGCCCTAAGGGCATGTCTGTGTGTCACATGGCACAGGTGTACATGCACAGATGTGCATGTACACCTGAATTCGGTATTTTACCCCCCAATTGTATTGGGTGATAAAATACCGAATTCTGAAGGCCTGTAGCACTGTAAACAGTGCTACCTACATCTGGGATTTACCGAATCGGTATAATTACCGATTCGGTATTTTACAGAATCGGTATTTTACAGAATCGGTATTTTACAGAATCGGTATATTTACTGATTCGGTAAATTTACAGATTCTGTAAAATAATGGCCCCTACATTTCAATCACCAAATACCGGTCAGTAACGGCCGAATTCGGCCGTTACCGACCGGTATTTGGTGATCTACATCGGGCCCTTTGTGCCTTAAATTTCATAGGCCTAGGAGGCATTTTAATCTCATATAGTTGTCTCCTCAAATGTTTCAAGAATTCTTATATTAAATGTTCCATATTGGGGGAAAGCTAATGGTCCATCATTTTTGGTGTATTTCATCCAATTTTCAAGCCATATACACATATGATATTCTCTCTCTTGGGACATATACAACACTGGTGTACGCTCAGGCGGGACTGGTACCCCTCCTCCAGTGGGTGCGGGTACATCCTCCGCATTAAGCTCCTACATATTTTCAAAACTTTCATTATTCACCACATTTTAAATGTTGTCCTTTACCAATAACTCACCTCAATCAATTTCTCTTATACTTCCTTGTTTAGATCCTTCACAGCCAATACCAGTGTGTTGCACTGTGATGTAGTCGCCCTATCCCAGCATGACGTTACGCCAACCAGCCAATACCAGCATGCCACACTTTGACATCAATCTCACTCCTCACAGTGGCTAGCACTCCGTTACAATCCTTCATGCATGTTTTCTCAAAGCAAAAATCTTCATATAATGCAAGCTTTTCCAGAAACTCTGTTTGCTGCACTAAAGAAATAATAGGTCCTTTCACACAAGAAATTTAACCAAATCAGGCCCGGACTGGCCGTTGCGGGCACCGGGCAATCCCCCGGTCGGCCGCATGGGTGGGGGCCGGTTTTGGGCCCCCGGGGGCCGTTTTTGTTACAGGGCCGTTTTTTGCGAAATCGGCCCTGTAACAAAAACGGCCAAAAACCGGCCCTGGCAATGAGTGCGGTCGCACCCCCAACCCCCCCGGCCGAGCACTTTGCCAGGGCCGGTTTCGGTTCCCAGTCCGGCCCTGAACCAAATACAATGATCTGATCTACTTTGCATACACTTAAATTGAGACCTTGGCCAGCGCAATCTCACTCAGGCTGATGCAATATGTTTCCCGTGCACTAAAACAATTGTACCAACAGTACCCTCAATCTTACAAAGAAATGGTCCCTTCTCTTGGTGGTAATGCCAATGACATCTCAAGAATAGCACCATTGAAATACAGCAGACAACTTACTCAGCATATGCCACACTTAGACATACCCATAGGTGTATATCCCTGGATCTTAGGTCACAATGGACCCAATAACAATTTAATCTTTTTTGCATAAAGAGCCTCACTCAAGCGTGGACTCCAACTACTTTGCATAACCTCATACAGCCATTTCACATTAACGCATTCTAAGCTCAAGCATTTGAAAAGTGCAACCCTATTGATACTCACACCAATGCTTTAAACAGTCTTTGTCATACTCCTCCATCAGTACCTGCACTTGGTCTCCTTCAACCGAACATAAACTTTGAGTGTGAGCTGGGGTGGACACTCTTTTGACAGGGAATTGCAACGGGGATCTCAGTAGGGACTCCCCTATATCCTAACTTCCTAGCTTCATGGGACAGAAAAAACATACGACATGCTACCGGACAAGTAATGTAAAGGCTATGTCTGCAGTCAGGGGGTCAATGCCCCTGCGCACCATGTGGAACCGCTGCTGACTATCCCTATTATGTGGGTGGGGCATGGGGGAAAAAGGGAGATGTCAAAAACTAGACTTTTCGCATTTTAACTCACAGAGGCTCTTTGCTTTTACTACAGAAAATACCACTGAGCACAATTACTCCAAACTTGCCATGAAAGTAGAAAGTGCCTTTGCCTAGTTTGGTGTAAACCTGTTTTGTAGTCTTTAAGAAATTAGCAGTAAATTGGTTTGGAGTGGGCTTGAAAGGGTTTAAATAGTTAGAAATACCTGGTCCATTAATCTGTGGTTGATTCTTAAGCCCATATTCGCAGACCATCAATGGACTAAATTTAAAGAACTCAAAAGATCTGATTGCATGAGCGACCTTTTTCTCCTATCATGCATTTAGGGTAAGTTGGGGCCAAAGCTGTCTGATTGACTAGTTGCACAAGAGAACATTTATTAGGGGCTTGGAATTGATTTAAGAACCAAGGAATGACCCAGCAAGGTTCAGACAGCTTCTAAGAGGTTGATAATCCCTACAGAATCTGCAAAACCTCCAAACAATAAAAATAAAATAAAAAGCAAAAAATAAAAAATAAAAAAAAGTGGATAGTGGGAGTTGGCTGCCTGCAGTGGGTTCTCTGCAGGTTCAGCCAGTGGCTCTGTGGCCTACACCTGAGCGTCTGTCTTTTGACCGTGTACAGCTGAGGATTGACACCTCCAATGAGTTGGTGTGGCGGGTTGGTACCCGTGTGCCACTGGGAAAAGAATAATTTCAAAGAAGATGGATGAACAGTATGCCATCAAACAACCTTGAAAATCACTGAAAAACGTACAATGAAATTGAAATTATGGTTAGCATGTTTCACGCTCTTAATGGTCTCAGCAGGAGATCCCCAGCACTTCTTTAGGACCAAAGAAAAGGTAAGATACAGTGTATGCATATTAGAGTTTGCCTCATCAAATGAAGTAGTGCCGCCAGTGAGACCCTGGTGGCGCCATCTATTTTGCCAAAAATCTTTGTCCCTGCATATATTTTAAAAAAACAACATTAAGGTAAATCATACTCCTCCTTAAGGTCCAAAAATGTACGAAGTACCCCCTCAGAGAAAGACAAAAGCTGCCCAGCAATGGTTATACTCTTATGTGCCCAAATTTGGCAAACAGTATAGCAAAGTATGTTGTTAAAAGATGTTGGTCCTCTTAATGGAGGCTTTTGCCTTTGGTAATAATAAACACTTTGCACCAGTCAAGCCAGATTTGTCTTGCTGCCTCACTCATCTTGAAGCGCTCACATTTATAATAATTGGGGGTCTGTAAATGTTATAAGGCAACCAATTTGCATCAGGTTCAAGGCCCATCTGTAGTAATCTGTTTTCACAAGCATCGGATTGGTGGCCACACAAGTATTGTCCCAATGGTGCTCAAGAATATAATTTGGAATTAGAGCAGACAGATCTACCTTTATGTAAGGGTAAGTTTATGAAACAAGAACAGGAGCAAGAAACAGAATGGAAAAGAATAAACCCAAGCATTTGAGGATATTCATTGTTACTACTTTACAGTGGCCAACAACAAATTGATAATCAACGACAGAGATGCTTTTTAATGATGTATTGTTTAAAAAAAGCTTCATAGGAGTTTCATAATTTAAACTAACAATCTGCCCGACACCACTGCATTTTATTACCTAAATAGGTTGCTACTGAAACGATCGAAATAGTGAGCTTTTCACACTTTTGATTAATAATTACATGGGATTTAGCAGACTTAGATTTGTACCTAGAATCTTCCACAAAGCACACTGCTTCCTCCTGTTGTACTAGAGGAATAGCTTGTCTGATAGTAGAAGATCAAACGAGTATATCATCTGCATAAGCAGTAATTTTAGTCTTAAATCCATTAATTTCTACATATGATGTACATTCATACTTTATCATAAATTAAAGATAGGGTTCTAGATATATTGCAAATTACATTGGGGTAATGAGGCTCCCGTAACATATTCCACAAGTTATCTGTAGCATGTCGGAAGTTGTCCCAACAATAACCCTTGCAGTAGGACTAGTGCATAGGGTTTGCACTGGATGAAGAAATGATTTGCTAAAACTTATCACACCCATGACTACCCAGGAGGATCATACCAACCTGTCCATGTAGAGTAGGCAGCATCAAATAGGGAGAAAGCACTGTTGCAGATGTATCAAACATTTATTAACCTAAGATAAGTGCAATGCAAGAATCTTCTAACATATTTTAGCATCTGCCTTAATTAAAGAAATAGAGCGAAATATGCTTGCTCTTCAGCAGGTTTCTTCCTTTAAAAAAAATATATCAGTATTAATAATGTTTCATGGGGGGTGGAATTCCCGGGCGCAGATAAACCCCTATAACAATATGTAATATAGTGGGACTAGCAAATTCTAGAAACATTTGTAAAATTTGAGGGGAATGGCATCTTTACTAAAGGCCTTACCAAATGATAAAGATCATATAGCTTGTTTAACATCTGGAGTGTAATAGCATTCAGTGTTGATTTCTTAGTAGAGAACTTAGTTGAGGGACATTAACCTAACCTGTATGAAATAGCTCTCGGATTCTTCAAGAAGAGAGTTTGTATCCTCTGCATATAACTCTTGAAAAATCTGAAATCTAAGACTATCTTGGGATGAATGACAATATTAGTGTCCTCATCCTCAACACTTTTAATAATGGCCACATTAGATCTTTCTGTAGTTTTTGTAAGCCAAAACTCGGCCAAAGGATTTTCCATATTCTTATTCCTGTCCTTTTGAGCAAAATGTGCAGTGTCCGACTTTTCTCTAAGATGCAGAAGAAGTTGAGATCTGCATTCTATCATTGTATATAAATGTCCCTTTTATTAAGAGTACAGAACTAGAAAGCATTAGTGTGTTTTATTTCTAATAAAGCAAACACAAGGAGATGATGGATGGAGTGCTGAAACCTTTCTGACACTCACCCCCAGTCATGGATCAGGTTTGCATCCATCACCGTTCTTTAGCTCTCTTCGCCACGCCAGTTCAGACCCAGCCATATGCAAATCAGCCTTGACCCGGCTCCTTGTGGGAACAGTCCATCCCGAACTGCCAAGCCAGGTCTTCCCTGAATCTGAAACAAGCATCCTGGGACCGGTTTCGTGCTAACACCCCTCATCAACCATGCTAGCTTGAATCCAGTGGCAACGTGAGCAAAGGACCTATGTCTGGGCATACCCTGACAACTTAGGGCGAACAAAGCAAACACAAGGAGATAATGGATGGATGCTGAAACTTTTCAGACACTCACCCCCAGTCACAGATCTGGGTTGAATCCATCATCTTTCTTTAGCTCACTGCGCCACCCCAGTTCAGACTCAGCCATATGCAAATCAGTCTTAACCCTGCTCCTTGTGGGACCAGTCCAGCCCGAACTGCCAAGCCAGGACTTCCCTGGACCGGAAACAAGCATCCGTGGACCAGTTTCAGGGTAACACCCTTCATCAGCCAGGCCAGCTTGAAATCAGTGGCAAAGGGGACCCACGTCTTGGCATACCCTGCCAACTTAGGGTGAACAAAGCAAACACAAGGAGATGATGGATGGAGTGCTGAAACTTTTCAGACTCTCACCCCCAGTCACAGATCTGGGTTGAATCCATCATCGTTCTTTAGCTCACTTCGCCACCCCAGTTCAGACCCAGTCATATGCAAATCAGTCTTGACCCTGTTCCTTGTGGGAACAGTCCAGCCCGAACTGCCAAGCCAGATTTTCCCTGGATCGTCAACAAGCATCCTAGGAACGATTTTGTAGTAATACCCTTCCTCAGCCAGGCTAGCTTGAATCCAGTGGCAAAGTGAGCAAGGGACCCACGTCTGGACATACCCTGCCAACTTAGGACGAAAAAAGGAAACACAAGGAGATAATGGATGGAGTGCTGAAACTTTTCAGACACTCACCCACAGTTACAGATCTGGGTTGAATCCTTCATCATTCTTTAGCTCACTTTGGTAGTAAACTAATACACTTTGGTATTAGTTTAAAAAGATTTACGAGGATTTGTCATACCATGCCAAAGTTATTGGCAAAACAAAACATGCTCTTCCTATGGAAACTAGAGTCCTCATTACGATGGCCTGCGGTCGGACTGCCGGCCTCAGTTACAGTGGTCAAGAGGCCGCCGACAAGCATGCAAGTGGTCCACGTGTCCTGTTGCAATGCGACCGTCTGGTTGGCAGTCACAAAGTGCAGTGTTAAGGAGCACCTTGGGCACATTCATGCACTGTGTGTCAGGCACCATGTGGTACCTGGCACATGGATGTGTGTGCGGGCACTACATGTGGACCCCAGGTGACCCTGCAGTGGCCCCCATGGGAAGGGCCCTGTTTGGATCCTATAAAATCTGTTTCCTACAGTCTTTCCATGGCTAGCAGACCACCATGAAAAGGATGTTGGAAAGGGGCAACAAAATCCCAACAGCGGCACAACCGCCTTTCAAAGGATACGATTATGACCTCTGCCCCGACAAGATCTTAGATCCTGTCAGAGGCGGCAGTCTGTGGCTTGACGGTTGATGGTCTGACTGCATGCATCTTAATGCAGGGATCGGACCGACGGTCTTTCAGCGGTGGGAACGCCACGGCCTCCTGTCGGTGGCGGTCCTGTTGCTATTGTAATGACCCCCTTTTGTAATGACCCCTGGCGGTAGGTTATTTATTTTTATATATATGTTTTGCCAATAACTTTGGTGCCGCATGACCAATCTTCATGAAATTTTCAAAAAACGTCCCTTTTTTGGTTCAACCTCTGCGTTGAAAGTTTCCGGATGAGGGCTGAGAAAAAAGGAGGTCCCAAAATGTGTTATCAGCATGTTATGACTTGGGGGATTTTTAATTTTTTTAAACACGACTACAGCCCAATCACTTAACGGAATTATACCAGATTTGGCAGAAAGCTAGATGTTGGTCCAGAAAGCGTGCTTTTTGTGATTTGGTGTAAATCCATTCAGTAGTTTTAGAGATATTTAAGTTTAAAAAATATAGATATCTGGGAGCCCAAAATTCCTACTAAAATTTGATTGACTGCCAACACTTCAAACCAGGAAGTGTTAGCAGCCATCCTGTGACTCGGTTGCATCGAGTCACAGAAATAAAATGTAAAAAAGAAAAAGGGCCAGGGTGGAAACACCCTCACTGGAACACCCCCAGGCCCAAAAAAGCATTCAGAATGCTCTTGCTTACTATAAGTGGAGAAAAATAGATTTTGGACAGAGGGAACTGCATGTTTACCAGCTCTCTCTGTCCAAAAGCATTGCCAGCTCCCATAGGATGTGGGGAGCCAGCAGGGACCGCAGGGGCCTTCAGGCTCCCCCACGGTCCCCAACGTGAGAAACTGGGTGCCTTGGCCCCCATCCTTGTTTTAAAAAAATAAATAAAGGGCAGGGCTTGGGGATGGGGTCCTTGGGGAAATTATTGGCCCAGGGAAGTGGTCCATGCGGCCTTCTTCCTTTATTTAAAAAAAATGTTGATAAAAGAAAAGGCAGTCCCCAGGGAGGTGGGGTTCTGGGCCTGCGATCGGCCCAGGGAGTGGGAGCTCGGAGCTCCCCTCCCCATTCTAAAAAAACCTGGCCCCTTGGGATGGGGTCCTCTGAGTCAAAATCAGCCCAGGGATTGGGGCCACACGGACCCTCTTCCTTTATAATAAAAAAAAGAAAAAGCTATCAGCCCAACACCAAAGGCCCGCCTTATTTCTGCACTACTCTGCAATTGCACCTCCTGGAGCGCTGCTGACTGGAAGATAACGTCTCCATGGATGCTGAGGGTTCTTGGAGGCCAACAAACCCTCCTGTTACCTCCATTAAGTCCCACACAGTAGGATTGCTGAGAGGTGGTCGGAGGCTAATGTCACTGGCCATGTGATGAGTCATGTAATATGTGAGATCATAAGCAACACATTGCGGAGCATAAGTTCTAGTTAGCTCATGTAACTATGATTGCCGAATTTCACTACTAACCTTTGTTATTTTCAGTGAATTTCTAAGGTTTTTTAAAATTCCATTTGCTTACTATAACGACCCTGTAACATTTGTTTTTTTAAGTGAATAATACATTCACTTGTTGGGTAGGTTCAAAGTTTGTGAGGGTGGACTTACGTTATATATTTAGAACTAAAAGTCCCCGGGGCAGGGATAATTACAAGAACTCACAGGCAAGTTCTTGATTCATAATCTATCATTTATTCAGGGACGGCAAGACCCTTTTCGACTCATGCCTTTATCAATTGCTGCGACAAATGCAAAAACAACAATTGATGGACAGAATGCAGAACAATGTCATACATTCACCCCAGTACAGAGATCTAGGCCTAAATCCATCTTTTTTTTTTTTTTTAGTCCCTTGCTCACTTTGCCACTTGTTTCAAGCAAGCCCGGCTGAAGACCACTGTAATGCCAGAAACCGGTCCTGGGTAGCTTGATTCCGGTCCAGGGAAGACATGACTTGGCAGTTCGGGCTGGACTGTTCCCATGAGGCACAGGGACAGACTGATTTGCATATGGCCATGTCTGAACTGTGGTGGCGGAGTGAGCTAAAGAACGGTGATGGATTAAACCCGGATCAGTTGACTGGGGGTGAGTGTTTGTATTGTCAACGCTCCGTCCATCACCCCCTTTGGTTTTTCTTTGTTCGCCCTAAGTTGGCAGGGTATGCTCAGACGTGAGTCCCCTGCTCACTTTGTCACTGGTTTCAAGCAAGCCCGGCTGAAGACGGCTGTAATGCTAGAATCCGGTCCGGGGAAGCTTGATTCCGGTCCAGGGATGACATGGCTTGGCAGTTCGGGCTGGACTGTTCCCATGAGGCACAGGGTCAGACTGATTTGCATATGGCCATGTCTGAACTGGGGTGGCCGAGTGAGCTAAAGAACGGTGATGGATTAAACCCAGATCAGTTGACTGGGGGTGAGTGTTTGTATTGTCAACGCTCCGTCCATCACCCCCTTTGGTTTTTCTTTGTTCGCCCTAAGTTGGCAGGGTATGCTCAGACGTGAGTCCCTTGCTCACTTTGCCACTGGTTTCAAGCAAGCCCGGCTGAAGACGGCTGTAATGCCAGAAACCGGTCCTAGGAAGCTTGATTCCGGTCCAGGGAAGACCTGGCTTTGCAGTTCGGGCTGGACTGTTCCCATGAGGCACAGGGTCAGACTGATTTGCATATGGCCATGTCTGAACTGGGGTGGCGGAGTGAGCTAAAGAATGGTGATGGATTAAACCCAGATCAGTTGACTGGGGGTGAGTGTTTGTATTGTCAACGCTCCGTCCATCACCCCCTTTGGTTTTTCTTTGTTCGCCCTAAGTTGGCAGGGTAAGCTCAGACGTGAGTCCCTTGCTCACTTTGCCACTGGTTTCAAGCAAGCCCGGCTGAAGACAGCTGTAATGCCAGAAACTTGTCCTGGGAAGCTTGATTCCGTTCCAGGGAAGACCTGGCTTGGCAGTTCGGGCTGGACTGTTCCCATGAGGCACAGGGTCAGACTGATTTGCATATGGCCATGTCTGAACTGGGGTGGCGGAGTGAGCTAAAGAACGGTGATGGATTAAACCCAGATCAGTTAACTGGGGGTGAGTGTTTGTATTGTCAACGCTCCGTCCATCAGCCCCTTTGGTTTTTCTTTGTTCGCCCTAAGTTTGCAGGGTATGCTGAGACGTGAGTCCCTTGCTCACTTCGCCACTGGTTTCAAGCAAGCCCGGATGAAGACGGCTGTAATGCCAGAAACCGGTCCTGGGAAGCTTCATTCCGGTCCAGGGAAGAGATGGCTTGGCAGTTCGGGCTGGACTGTTCCCATGAGGCACAGGGTCAGACTGATTTGCATATGGCCATGTCTGAACTGGGGTGGCGGAGTGAGCTAAAGAACGGTGATGGATTAAACCCAGATCAGTTGACTGGGGGTTAGTGTTTGTATTGTCAACGCTCCGTCCATCACCCACTTTGTTTTTTCTTTGTTCGCCCTAAGTTGGCAGGGTATGCTCAGACGTGAGTTCCTTGCTCACTTTGCCACTGGTTTCAAGCAAGCCCGGCTGAAGACGGCTGTAATGCCAGAAACCGGTCCTGGGAAGCTTGATTCCGGCCCAGGGAAGACATGCCTTGGCAGTTCGGGCTGGACTGTTCCCATGAGGCACTGGGTCAAACTGATTTGCATATGGCCATGTCTGAACTGGGGTGGCGGAGTGAGCTAAAGAACGGTGATGGATTAAACCCAGATCAGTTGACTGGGGGTGAGTGTTTGCATTGTCAACGCTCCGTCCATCACCCCCTTTGGTTTTTCTTTATCAATTGCTGCAACACAAAACAAACATGGTTCGCAAAATGCTTTTAAATCTATCCAATGATGCTCCTATTGGAGGGAAGCAGTGGGCAATGTTAGGACTACGCCATCCAACTACAATACCATTTTTTGGCCACCATCTTGGGTGTACAATACATATATGCAGCATATAGCTATAGTCAGACCCTCCAGGATATCGCGATTTCGCGATTTGCCGCAAAATCGGCACTTTTAAAAAAAATGCAGCGATTTTTACAAAAATGCCCGCGAAATCGGCATTTTTGTAGAAATCGCTGCATTTTTCGCTATATCCTGGGGGGTCTGCTTTATCAGCAGCATTGGAGAGGCACAGCGGGATTGCAACCCTCACACCTCCAGCCCTTGATGACCTGTTAAGAGGTGCTTCGAAGGTGACTGAGAGGGAGAGGCTGCAGGTTCAGGAGCAGTGACATCTATTCACATGCAAACAGCCCTGCCTGATGGTGGAATCCGCGACTGCCATTTCCCTCTTGTTACCCCGAGCCAACAATCAATTTGTCTCCAAGTTGATGCTAATTATCAGATAAAAGCACCTTTCAGTGGCTAGCCTGCGCCCCATTGATCCCACCTCGCACGTGCTTGTTAAGGAGCAGACAGGTTCAGCTATCCAGCCACGGAGAGCCCGAGAGGGGCCAGCCGCAGAGGTCACAGGGTCCCAGGAGGGCAGCACGCGCCAGCAGGTGGAAGAGGGGCTGGGGAGAGGTGAGGTTGGAGGGTTGTCTCTCGAGCTCTGGGGCGGCAAGCGCCCTGCGTCTGTGAATTCCTGTACGAGGCAATGTGTCATGTCTCTGCTATTTAGAGGGGGGCTCACACATTCCATTTCTACCCAGGGCCCGAAACATCCACTCGGCCAGATTACACCCCTGATTACACCGAGGCAGCACGTGGTTCTCTTCACAGAGCGTAATTACTGTCACTAAATTGTAAGCAAACCTCGGTTCTTCAAACATGCAGTCTATAATTTAAGAAAATAAAGAAATGGAAGGGTAGCTGGATGATGGATGAGGAGAAAGATGGATGAGGGGAAGGATGATGGATGAGGTGAAGGATGGATGGATGGAGGGGAAGGATGGATGGGTGAGGGGAAGGATGGATGGATGGAGGGGAAGGATGGATGGATGAGGAGAAGGATGGATGGATGGATGGATGGATGGATGGAGGGGAAGGATGGATGGATGAGGAGAAGGATGGATGGGTGTTGAGGGGAAGGATGGATGATGAGGGGAAGGACAGATGGATGGATGGATGGATGGATGGATGGATGATGGGTGGGTGAAAGGATGGATGGAAGGAAGGATGGCTAAGTGAAAGGGTCGATGGAGAGAGAAAGGGAGGATGGATGGATGACTAAAATAGTGGATGGGTGGAAGGATTAGTAAGTGAAAGGATGGCTGGATTGGTGAAAGGGTAAATGGCTGAATGGATGAGTGAATGGATGGATGGGATGAAGAGTGGATGGATAAGTGTACAGATGGATAGGGTGAAAGGGTGGATGGATAATGGAGATGAGTGAAAGGATGGATGAGGGGATGGATGAAGGGATGGATGAGTGAAATGATAGATGGAAGGATACATGATGGATAGGTTTGCAAACGGTTGAATATGTTTGGAAATGGCTGGGCTTACTTATATACTATTGCGCGACCTCTGATGTGTCTGTAAAACGTACCTATTGTCCTGAAGTTTTGTCCTGAATTTTGAGCTCCTGTCCTGAATTTGTGTCCTGAATTTTGACCCTTTGCCAGTTGGTCACCCTATTCGCTGGCTTGGAGACGGAGCGCCGTGCAGAGATGTCTGTCCCTCAAGATAAACAGACAGAACCACTCAGCCGAGAGAGCTGAGGCGCACACGGGACGGGGTATCTGCAGAGGCGCGCTGGACAAGGGATGAAGTCAGAGGGTTGAGCTCACCTATTGCAGACCATTTCCCCCTGGGAGTGAGCCATGGGAAAAATCCTAGAGGCGAGAAATTTAACACGGGCGTCAAGTGGCCCCATGTCATGGGTGTCAACTTCAATCAGTCCCCGCTTTTAAATCTGAGACGATTTGCAGGCTGACATTTTGCAACGAAACTACAAGTACCAACATGCAGTTCGCTACTGTTTAACAAGTGACCACTTGGCGGTTTTGACTGCTCTTTCTCTAGTGTTTAGGTCTGTCGAACGGGCATCCGGTGGGATATCAGGTCGTGTTCAAAATACACTGTACTATTTAACGTGCTTACTAATAAAAGGGGCAATGGGTATAGCCATCATTAGTGCAGCAGGTACAGTGGCACCAAGCTCTAAGACTATTGCAAGACACAAACTGACCTGCAATGGTACGCCTCTTCTGGCGCAAGGCTTTGCAACGTGACGCATCTGGGAGATGCGTCACGTAGTAAATACCCTGCACCATGGTGCATCTTTTGCGCCGCCGCTGCGTCACAAAAGTGACGCAACGGCGGCGTAAAAGCAGCGCAAGTGGCTTGTAAATCTGCCCCAAAGTGTCTACATTGTAAAGAAACCAAATATACATAGCTTCATGTTGTTAAGTAACTAAAAAAACTAAGATATCTGTGTTTGTTGTAGGAAAAATGGCCACATAAAATGCTGCAAAATTGCCGCTAAATTTCCATATTTGTGCCGCTAAATTTCCATTTTTGTGCCGCTAAATTTGCTAATCCATGCCACTATATCCTGGGGGGTCTGGCTTTATAGATATAAGTCCACTTTATGTTACAGTCAATTCAATTCATAAAGCTTTATTCGGAGCATAGAAAACATGTCCATAAAAGCACACACAGTTATAAATACAGTACATTTGATCAATTTAAAAAAGAAACACATAATACATTATTATCCAGAAGGGGATGGAATAAATAATTAAAAGCACATACTTTTCCTGGCACCAATTGCTTTAAGCAGGAAAGTAGCAGTAAAAAAGCAGATGTCCGGGTGGTGCAATTTAAAAAGCAGTTTCATAGAGTCATTAATTGTTCTTACTCCAAATCTTTTCAGCATAGGCTTTAGGAACATTTTCCTCAGTTCACCATACAGTTGACACAATAAGAGAAAGTGCATAGTGCTCTGCTCAGCATTATTATCACAAGCACAGGGTCCGGATGGACGCATTTTTACGGTGGGGCACG